>NC_046227.1:19918628-20518628 GCF_009819885.2 Catharus ustulatus | reverse complement strand
AGGATTTCTACGATGCTCAGTCCATGCTCATACAATAGGTGTTTTGACCTATTATTATCACTGCTTGCACTATTTTAGTATTTTGGAGTCCTTTCAGGGTCCAAGATCCCATTGTAGGGCTTCAACAAGCATGAGAATGGATCATTTTCCTGGGACACTCCAAGGCTTTGGGATAACCGTGATGAGTGGTTTAAGCTAACACAAATATCCATCAATCAAATACACTGTTTCTTCAGCTACTCCCTTGTGTTGGCAACACTGATTTTTGTGATGAGTTAGATCATGGATCCTAATTATAAAGTCCATGGTTTTCATCTAGATCCATTCCTAGTTAACTCTGCACTTTTTCCTCCCCCAGGCCCCATGTTTTGGTATGATTAAATTTTCCTCCACAGCTGAGAATTGCTGAGCCAACCCCACATGCAGGTGGCTGCTAGCTGTGTGATGTGACAGAGCAGGTGTACGTGATAGAAATAGAAGATAAAAGTAGAAACAGGCAGCTACACAGCATTCCAGTATAAGGTATCCTTTAGTAACACTAAATCCAACACTGCTATTATAGGAATTGTGGCTAGAGACAACTGGGGTGAGGCAGTCAATTTGTACATCAGTCTTTTACAACTAATTGTATCCAGAATACCAAAGATCAATTCTAAGATGCTATAAAATGCAATGGAGCCTTGGATTAAAGTGAGTAAAACAGATCACCCTAAAAAATCTTTATTGAGCAATAATGGAATAGTCTTGGCTACATCCAAGCATCCGTTCCTTCTGTCTTACTTAACAATTTTTTCCCCTCTGGCTTTCAATAAATATGTAGATGTCATTTGCCGTTTGCAGGATCAATAATTGAAGGAAAAAAACAGCACTCTTATTTTCTACTATTCTGTAGTGGAGGATTCTGCATAAAGAATGATTTCTTTATATCCTAAACAGAACATGCATTATTACATAGTAAAATAAAGATAACAGGCAGAACCTTGAGTTTTCTGCAATTACGTGTATACTGATGTGTTCAAACACTTACCTCACTGTAAAAAAAAGAAAAAAAAAAAGAAAAGTAATGTTGTGTACTTTAAATGTCAAGCCAGTTTTCAAGAACTGGTGAGCACTGCTCAATGTTCCCGTATTTAAAGCTGTGTACTCAGTAACGCGGTGCACAAGCTGTGCGGGCAGGGTGTGCGGGCTCTGGCGCGCTCGGTCCTGCCAGGAGGTGGAGCCAGCACGGAATCCGCTGCCGCTTCGTTTCCTCCCTCTCCGCTCTCCCCCCTCCTTTTTTTCCCCCCCACAACCAATTTTCTGATCGATGCTGGGATTCAAGGAGTGAATCTCAGAACAGGAAGCAGGCGAAGAGACTACAGAATACTGCAGAGGTTCCTTTGTTGCTTTTATGGGGAGGCTCTTTGTTTCTTTCCTTTTTCATTTCAGTGAAATCAAGAGTTTACAAGCTTCTTTGCCCAGGAACCTGTACCTGCAGTAGAAGGAGCCTCTCATCATCTATCTACAAGTGTATGGATATTTCTTATGCTATGATTTTAAATTCTCTTTTAATCAGGTAAGACAACATTATATTTAATTAGAATGCCACAAACCAACAAATTCTAGCTGGCTTTTACCAAGATTCTTCTCTTGTGGTGCCACACCTAGTTTTCAATTAATATTAATAGAGCAAGAGGAGAGGAAATAATAGCCATCTTTGCCACTGCATGGATTTTTCACAGCATTTAATTGGGTCTTAGCACAGTAATGAAAAAATGATGTTGCTCTTTGCAGCTTTCTGGTCCTGTGTTTTTTAAGCTTGCATGTTTGTAATAAGAATTACTTTCGAGTTTGTGTTTTTCGTCTTAATTGGAGTAATTTGTTGCTGTTGTTTTGAGGTGGTCATCCACAAGTGTTTTCTTTTGCTACTGGAGGCTATATTGGTGCTGTATTCTGAATACAAATTGGAGTGTGTTTTTAAAGCACACAACTGCATCCCTGGGATTGCACAATTTTGATGCAGAGATATACTGTTGCTTCTTTATAGCATTTTCAGTGTGAGGCTCTCTTTACTTCCTAAATTCATCATTTTTTTTTCTGTGAGGCATAGGAGATTTATAGGATTCTCCCCTCCCTCATCTCCCAAAACAGCCTCTCCCTGATGGAAGACAGAATGGAGGACTTGTCTGTGACTAAACATGGTTTTGCACTGCTGCCTATACCATATGAAACACATATGTTTTGTGAATTGTTTTATGTATATAAGAATGAAATTTTTATTTCGAAACTTCATTCCATATTGCATGAGAGAGAAAAAAATATTCCTTTCATTATTTTTTTAGAAGCACGATACCCACTGGGAGAGACAGCAGAATGACTCAGGAGGTGGGAAGCTCATGCAGCACCCCCTGACTCTTCTTTCAAACCTTCTGGTCTTTTTTATTGCCTTCTCTTAATTACACCAATAATGGTTTTAGTTGGGAAAAACAAGACAGAAACACATTGACTTAAAAAGTCATAGATCAGAGAAGGGGCTCAGTAACCAGTTTGTGAAAAAAATAGAGAATGTGCAATCAGGTTTTTTCCCTGTTGCTTTCTATTATAAGGTGGTAAGTAGCTCTCCATCAAAATTTTCACCTGTGTAAAGGCAAACTTTTTTCTTTTTGTGGTGATTAGTGAAGCAACAGAAAATTGTCTGTTGGGATTTGAATGCTTGATGCTGTCTTGGCTTTAGATGATTCCACAGATACAAGTGAAACGTTAAGAAGGTTCACACACATTCTCGCCATCTCTGCAGGTTGCCTGCTTAGCTGCATTTTTCTGATCAATGTTTTCAATATGCATATCTGGGTAAGGCTGAGCCATTGCAATGTCTGAAGGTCTCTTCACTAGATAGTAAGGATTCTTTCATTATTGAACGGGTCTGGGGAAATGATGAATTATTATGTTCAAATGATCTGCAATTTCCTCTGGTGACAAATGCATTAAATAAATGATGCTCTTATATGTCTATAGGCCCCACTTCAACAACAAACAGACATGTCAGTGGGATGACTCATATTCTCAATATTAGGCAAGTGGATAAATACCTGGTTCTGTTCTCTTGGTTTTTAGACTGCACCAATTTTCAGAGAAAAAATACTATTTGAAATCAGAAATTTTGCAGTGTTCATAAAATGCAGTTAGTAGGTCAAATGGGCATGTAGCTTCAAAGGCAATCTTAAGATTAACTCCTCTGTTTAAAATAATAAAATCAATTGAGTTTTAGCCCTTAAAGGAAACTATTGAAGCAGAATTCTTACAGATTTTGAGTATATTTATTGTGAACATTAGGTCTTGGGAATAGAGGCACATAAATGGCTCTATCATATCAAAACATGATCCAGTTACCTTTCACTAAGAATAAAGTTGAGTATTTCTGAAAGAGTTCAAGCAAAACTTGACCCTAAGAGAAAGCTTACTCTCCCTATATTATGTGAAACTGAAGTATAGGGGCTATTAAAGCCTTCTTGTTATTTTTGAGTACTGAATTACTCCAAATGATTTGTACTTTGTACTTACTCCTATAAGCATCAGATCTCAACAGCAGAGACAAGTGGTACCCACCCTGCAGCAAGAGCCCAGCATCAGTTATGCTGTCAGTGCTGCTTCCTTGATTTCCTCTCAGACCTTGATGAACAGATTTGTGTGGTTAATACCTGCATCTCTGCTCCACTCTCAAGTAGCCCTAAAAATTTTTCCACCAAAGGGATGGAAAGGGCACTGAAATCTAATATAGTCTCTCTGCTTGACTCATACCTGGTAGCAAGAAATGCAACCGTAATCCCGTTGTGCACTCAGCTCTCGTCTGGAGCACGAAAATCTCAAGCAAGATTTTTACTGTATTGCTTCCAGTGCTTTGAGGCCATAGACGTGCTCCCACCAGCTTCTCCAAGCCATAGTGTGGCTCCTTTGCAGCTGCAGACCCTGGCCCTGCACTCCCCCTGAGTGAAAGTAGCCTCTTGCCCATCAGAGCCCTCCTGTTCCTCTCTCTTTGCCCTCAGTCCCAGCTTGCCAAGCAGGCGTCAGGAATCCCAGGGCCTCCTTTCTAGAGGCTTCCTGAAATCTCTTGAATAAATCCATTTCTTGTACCTTCTCTCATTTCACAGACACCCACCAGTCTTAGAAGAGCAGGTTGAGAAGACATTTCTGCCAATGATCACTTGCATCCCCTGTTCCTCTGTTACTGTCTTTGAAAGACAAATAATGTACCTCATTTCCCAGAGGTGGTAATGAAGAGAGGCAAATGGTGTTGTGAATTGCTAAATGCCTTAAGGATTTAAAAAGAAAGCCAAGGAAATTAATCATTCTGTATTTAATACATGCTTGGGAAGATATGTTATAAAGAAGATTTGGAACCAAAATACTGACAGAGGACAAGCTAAAGGAACATTGAATAACTATTCATGATCTTCAGTTCAAATTCCAAGTTTGTAGCTTTAACTCTCTGATTTTTGCTTCTTAACCTACTATTGTTCCTTTTCCAACCCTTACCTCCAACTGAAGTTCAGCTGCTTCCTCTTTCTGCCTGTGGCTGGTTTGGGACCAGCAGAAGAGCTTTGCTTCTCCTCCTGCTTTCAGTGTTGGGTGCCTCAGCAGTTCTCAGTATTAACTGCACTGAAGGGACTGCTAATGTAGAAACACAGCCAACACATGGCAGCTCTCTAAGTATTTATTACAAGCTGATAAGAAGCTTCTTCTGAACATATCTAGAAATTATTTTAGAAAAGTGTTGAGTGGCCAGATTTCAATAAATTTAAAGAGGAGAAACAAGACTCAAACCCATATATTGCCTGAGCAGCCTACTTGGCACAAACCAGAATAAATAGATTATAGCAAAAGTTCTCAAAAAAACTGTCTGGAAATACATTTTAATGCTAATTAAAAACCAGTTTTTAATCTTCTGCTTAAAAGCCCAACAACACAGATTCATCATTCTTTTCTGTGTTTTTAAAACTTCTAGATTAGGGAAATAATACTTTCAAACTTTTTCCAATAAGAAAACTAAAAATGTACTTCTTCAATTAAATGGTGAAGCTTTTGTTGTTATAAGCATTCAAACTGAAAGAGGATGAATCTGCATTCAGAAGTTTATATTTTCTTTCTGATTTCATTGAAAGAAATATCTCATCATTTATAGTGAAAAATGTATTAAAGAAATTTTTTAAAGAAATAAATCAAGTCTCAACTATTAATATTTGGCAAAGCTGAAAGCATTATGAAGTTGTTCACCTGATGGAAACATTGAGCAAACAAAACTCTGCCAGGTTGTTCATACTATATGGAAAAACAATTTTAAAAAATAGCAGTAACTTATTTTATGTCTCTCGAGCTGAAGTTCAGTGATTGTTCTATGTGAAGTTTTCTTAGGCTTTGTGCAATTGTGATCCCACTTGCTACTTGATTCTTTGCTTGGTTTACAGCGCTTTTGGCCAGATGAATTGTTGTAGCTAATGCTAGTTGGTTATCATCATCTTTCTGGAGAGATCCTCACAGCTGGTTGCCATTATGCATTAAAAATGCAAACTTCCTTCACCAAGAAAGAGGCTCATGTTCAATAAGATAAGGATTGCTCCATGCAGAGTACAGCCACCTTACCTGCACAAACTGGTAACACGTAGCATGAGCAGGCACACATTTTAAGATGATGGATATCCAGGTTTTGAACATACAGCAAGTGGTCTTCTGATGTGGCCTTTTCATATTGAGAGGAGGTGCCTGGGTTTTATGCCGTAAGGTGCTGATTGCCTGGTCTTAAATGAAGTTGTAACATACAGCTTTTGAGTAATTCAGATGTCAAACCACCTGCTCTCACCAAAATATTGGGTACAGTTCAACACTGCAGTGAAAAGCAGGATGGCAGCAGGTCCAGCCAGCCTTTAGCTTAGCACGTTGGTTTCAAAGGCTGCATTTGTGCTGTATGGAATAGTACAAGCCTACCTGATTGTTTTGGCCGTCTAAATTCTGACTCCATAGCTTCTGATTGCTGATACTGAGCTAACTTAATTAAAGCTACAATGTTTCCCCATCTACTGCTGTCATTCTCCCCCTAGCAGGGTGAGTGTTGTTTTAGTTGAATTTTTAGCAGCAGGTTTTCAGAGCGGGGCATTAACAGTCTTCCTATCTGAACGGGAGGTAATTATAAATCATATTTTTTCTATACCATCTTCACCATCTCACCATCCTCAGTGTAACTGCAAAATCCTCCACAGACTTTGACCCTAATGTAGTTTTGTTTGATGATAAATGTAAATGACTCACTCTGAAATTAGGAGTCTGAGTCAAGTTCTCTAAAGCAATACACTGTGTTCTAGACTCACCCATTTGTCTCAGTAGGATAACAGATATATTAGGAGCTGGATTCCATACGTGTATGCAAAATGGAGACATGAAAAAAAAATTGACAGTCTGTGATCTCAAGAAAAACAGTGGCCAGAGTTTAAATTTCAGAAACTGTGAGGAGCATGGTTAGAAACAAATTTGTCCTTTGCCTAGACACTGGGATCTGAATTTGCTGTTTAAAAATGAGTTCCATAAACAGGTGCCAGCACCCGAGTATCTAAACAAACCCTGTGCTTATAGACAAGTATATGGCAAATTTCTAAACAAACACTACAATGAAACAAGGACTCTGCCCAGGATAGTTGAAATTTGACAGCCTGTCTCTAAGTATGCTAATTGTATTTTGTGTATAACAAAATTTGTCAACATTTGTACCAAAGACAAACCTGTGGAAAATCCTGCTTCTTGGGCCACAAGGCAAGCTTTGTTAGACAAGTCTTCCCTCCTGGAAGTCTCTGACAAAATTATTTTAACTGGCACTGTAGCATGCGAGGTTGTATCCAAAGAGTTTAACAGGTGTATTTGTAGAGTGTGTGAGCTCCATGTGTTTTCTCTTTGCTGAAAGTCAATAATGCAACCATGGAAACTAAAAGATAAGTACTGACACCAGGCAGGATGAAAAAATCTTCCATCTGTAGTTGTGTTAACCTGAAAGCAGACATGGGGCAAACACTGCACAATTGTTTGCAGATTGAGAATTCGGTGATGGCTGCACAAACACCCTGTGCAAATGCATTCACACAGGTTAAAGTTTTCAGTGCAGAGGCTGGTTTCCATTTTGTAAAATGGAAAGCACCACAAAAGTGTTGACAGCAAACAGCCTCCCAAGTACCACGATAATACGACTGAAAAGTTCTTCTAGAGAAGAATGAGCATTTGCTTTGAAAATACTGGGGTGCAGGTTGAGGTCTACTTTCATTTGGCTTCTGGAAAATATTAATAGATGAAATAGAAAGCACAGCATTTTACTCACAGAAGCAATGGGAAGAGGGAAATCTTTACAGTTATTAAGGAAGTCAATTTGATTAGAAAGAAATAGACTGTAAATGTTACTGGGCTACACTTTAAAAGAGTCACTCTTCAACAGAATAACATTTTATGTCTTGCAGACAGTTTGCTTCTGTAGTTATGTTGGCTAAACATATGCAACAGTCACATTTTCAAGACTTACTGTTTCAAATTTTTATGATATTTTCAGTTAGAGTTAACATTTAAAGTGCTTCACA
Source organism: Catharus ustulatus (assembly GCF_009819885.2). NCBI lineage: Eukaryota > Metazoa > Chordata > Aves > Passeriformes > Turdidae > Catharus > Catharus ustulatus. The sequence goes on along the minus strand of NC_046227.1, from coordinate 20,511,042 downwards.
GCCTTTACATTTGTGACTGTAAAAAGATATTGTGCTTTTGCCAGATGAAATTTTTTATGAATATCATGATCTTTGATCTGAAGCAAAGCTTTGGCCTGCAAAGCCAAGCCAAAGGCAGGCTACTCTCATACAGAGAAATCTGGTACTTTACTCCACTAGGGGAAAAAAATTGAACATAAGCCTCAGGGAATGATGATGATGATGACCTTTAATGTTATATGGGACACTTGGGTGTTATTACTCATGCTGATATCTTGCTCTGTGGAGTGTCAGAGGCTGGGAACTCTGAAGAAATGTTCTCCATTGCTGGGAAGGGGATTACAGTAATTTCACGAATACAAGCTGCAGCAATTTGACAAAAATTTTGGTGGAAAACCGGAAGTGCGGCTAATAGTCGGGTGCGGCTAATATATTAATAATTTTCTGACATTTACAACCCCAGACGTGCCAGCCAGAGTGCCAAGCCAAGCACCTGCCAGTAAAAGCCGGCATTTCGCAATTGTTACAGTGTTACTGTGTTGCCCTGGCTCCCTGCAGGCAGCACGGGGGGCGGGGAGAGAGGCGGGAGAGCTCTCTTCTTCCCTCCTCTGCCGCAGCCCAGGGGAGGAGGGGGGGGGGGGCGCCGCCATTGCCGCGGCCCCAGGAGCCGACGGAGGGGGGGCGCCGCCATTGCTGCGGCCCCGGGAGCCGACGGGGGGAGGGCGCCGCCATTGCCGCAGCCCGGGGAGGACGCGGGGGGGCCGCGCCGCCATTGCCGCGGCCCGGGGAGCCGACGGGGGGGGGGGGGTGCCGCCATTGCCGCGGCCCGGGGAGCCGACGGGGGGGGGGGGGGGGGGCGCCGCCCTTGCCACTGCTACGGGAGCCGACGGGAGCCCTGCGCAGCCATTGCCGCGGCCCGGGGAGGGGGGGGGAAGTGCGCGCCGCCATTGCCGCGGCTCGGGGAGGAGGCGGGGTGCTTTGTCCGCGCCCGCCGCCGGCGCCACGGGCGCGGGAAAGCTCCGTCCCCGCCCGCCGCCGCTGCCGTAGGAGCGGGGGAAGCTCCGTCCCTGCCTGCCACCGCGGGGCAGCGCCGACCCGGGGTGACCGAGCCCAGTGGCAGCGGCGGCCGGCCCCGAGCGGCAGCACCGGGCTGGGCCACCTGGCCCCGTCAGCAGCCCCTAGCGGGCCGAGCCTGCACAGCCTTAGCTCAGCCAGTAAACCCCGCCCTCCCGCGGTTCTGTTACTAATTGCACGCGGGTCCTCGCTGCGAACGACAGAGCGGCTTATATTCGTGTGCGGCTTATCTATGGACAAAAACCGAAATATTTGCCAACACCCAGAGATGCGGCTTATACTCAGTGCGGCTTGTATTCGTGAATTTACTGTATATAGCTTTTCTCAGTATTGACCTCACTTCCAAATTAGTTCATGGATTCACACATTCTCAAAATAATCTGTCCTTAGTGAGAAAGATGAAAGATATGATGCAGAAATGGAGTGAGCTGGTGAGCTGGTATAAATATTCTGAGGATGGGCAAAAGGCTCTGGAATTGTGGTAAGAAGAAGAAATATCATCTGGGAACCTAGAGAAGAGTGACTGATGGGCAAGAAGCAGTCAAATGTAGGGTGTGGGAAAGAGAAAATTTAGAAGGGTATACAAATTGAGTTTATATGAAAAAAAAGTTGAATACACTGTAAAGGAAATATTGACATGTATATCCATGTTTCTGTATGGAAATAAGCAGCGTGGCGTGCACGGCTCCTGTGGGAAAATGACCTTGCAGTGGTACAGTTCCAAGTTGCAGGTGACACTGTGAGCAAGGAATGCTTCTAAGAACTCTTTGGGGAGCTCCTGTATTCCCTCTAATCAGAACCTGTTTTGCTGGCTCAAATGTACTGGCAATGGAAAAACTCTCCTGAGGAGGTTTTCAACATCTGCTCTGTTGTTTTATTCACACATACCAACAAATGTAAATGGAGTATATAAAAAAAAAACCTTACACTTTGGAAATTATTTTGAACTGGAAAAAACTTATCAAGCTTCACTGAACAAATTTCACTTCCAAACAGTCCTGTTACAATTGGCTGCAGTTGCATTTTAGCCTAGAATTTTGTAATTGTCCTCAGTGATCCTTCTTTTCCCCATAGTTATAAAATATTATAATGAATAAACCTCCACTCTTCTTTAAGTTACCTTGAAACTGGATCTGCATTTTTAAAGAAAGTGACTGAACTTCAAAGCTGTTAATTGTTTTGTTCCTCTTATGAAAACAATCTGGAGCTATAAAAAATGAGTTTTGGGCAGATATATGACATATGTATTCAGCTTTCTATTTCTGACACATTTCCATACTTTTGTTCCACTTCTGTTTTTCCTAACATCACTACCCAGGAAAGTGATGTCCAAGTATAAAACAGGGCACCCATGTTATTGCAGTAATATTTTGCTATAAGGTAACTTACTAAGGGTTTCTCATTAATTTGGTGTGTTTCAGCTGAGACTCTTTTAAAATCAGGGGACTGGTATAATCCACATTGGGCAGAATGTCAGAATAAACACTTACAAACATCTCTTCTGATCCTACACTTATGAATCTGCATTGCTCCCTCAGGCCTTTCAAGTTTCTTGATGCAATAGTGATACTACTTTCCTGCTCTTACTTAACTGCATGTGTCAGCCATAGGCACTTTGTCCCTCAGGATAAATTGATCCATAAAGAGGTTTTCATAGTTCGGAATATTCTCAGTTTATGTCTTGATATCACAGGTTTTGAGAACACTATAAAAGGCAAACAGAAATTGAGCCTGGCAAACTGTTTCAGGATTTTTTAATGGCATTTTTATTTAATTGTGGGCCAATTAACTACTCTGTTTCCTTTCAGATAAAAAAAAATCTTCTAAATTTAATAGAGACTTGTTTAATGCTTTCTAATGTTATATATCTGACGGAGCTTTTCATTACCCAGGGAAACAAACTTGCTGGTCAGGTCACCAGGGAGTAGTGATGATATTTGCTCTCTGCTTTTGCGTGGGACGTGGAGGGGATGAAGGTGCAGCTCTAAAGCTTTCTAACAGTTCCTGTATGATGGTCTGGGAAATCCTGTATAACCATTTGGCTGTGTTCTGCACAAATCAACGACCATATTACTCATCATAGGATCTAATTTCATGCTTTTTGGTTTAATTTTTCCCTTTTGGTTGCTAAATTTTGAGTGTACATCCAGCCTTAGGTGTCTCCCACTGCTGACATCTTCATTTAAAATACACAGTTACTCAGCTGTAGAGATGCCTGTAGTGTGAAGCTTTGGAAAGTTGGCAGAACTATAATACATAATAACTATTAAAATTACAGTAATTAATACAAATTGTTGAGTAATATTCAATTCTCCCCATGTCTCTGTCAATGAGTATTAGAACATAGACCCCATATATTTTCCTAAGTCATTCTGGTTCCCAAACCACACGTGAGTCTTCTACTTAAAACACAGAATGTGAAAAATGGTAATAGGTGCAAAATAAGTGGCTGATATTTAGTAAGGAGATGTGGAAGTAAAAGGATCCACTAAATAGTTCACGTTTTAAAAAATCACATTGAAAGTATGCTAGTAAGTGGCAGAATCAAGCAATCAATTGTGGAACATTGAATTAAGGGTATCTTTACATTCTAGAAGTCACACATATGATTTTTAGCCACCTGTGAAGACAACAGTTTGAGTAAATTGCCTGCCATCGGGCAGTACTGAGTACTCAACTCTTGCCCCTTCTAGTCAGTCCAGAGAGACAGGCACTTCTAGGGCACAAGCTACTTCATTTTAAGGTAGATATCTGAAATAGGTCAGGAGAATTGTCTTTTACAGGACCTATTTTTCTCCAGAAATACAAAAGGAGTTCAGATTGGCTTAGACAGAGATGCCAGTAGATACAGGCGTCCGATGCCAGAGAAAGCAAACCCTACTTGTGGCATGGCCAGTTCTCCAAGACAGTATACAGACCTTGCATGAAGGACATAATTACCATCCTTCTTTTCCCTTTCCCACTAGCCACTTCTCCCCATCCCTGTGCAGCACCAAATCAAGGAAGTCTCCTCCAAAACAAATCTCACTGCTTTTAAGAGCTCATCCATATTGTATACTACATCAGACAGTGAACATTGCATTACAGTATCTACTGACAAATGCACCAAAACTAAAGCAGATCTCAATTCTATGCTGGCATTTCAGTCCTTCTTCCTACAGTAATAGTGCTTTTTATTGGAGTGTTCATAAAAAAATTTAGGGAGGCCATATTGATGCACATATGAATGAGTTATTGAATACATGTTTACCCATACTTCACAGAGTTCTTAACTTGTCATGCTTATAAACTCCTTTTCACATATTTTTGTCCATCCTTCCAGTTATCTCAGGTTTTTATTCCCTCTCTTGCCCATTCATCCCAAGCTTTTTTGCTTTCTCCTATCTCTGCTTGCTCCATTATACTGCCTTTCCTGCTTCCCTTTTCCTTGACTGGTTCCCCAGTCTGGTCTCCTTTGATTTCAAATTGATCAACATAGATTAATTTCTTTACCATAATAATCTACAAGCCTTTTCAGTTTTTCATGTCTCTCTAACCAGCCTGCAGGACTACTGCAGCCAGTTTTGAGACTGTTGCTTTATCCAGGCAGACAGTTCTTACACATATCATTTCCCTGGAGGTTTCTTATGCTGCTGGTCTTCAGTCTGAGATATGTCTTCCTTTTTTCCTAAATGCCCCATTTTCCTTCTATATTTCCTTCTGGGTTTTTATGGGGTAATTTTGTTTGTTTGTTGGGTTTTTGTGGTTTTGTTTGTTTGTTTGTTTGATTTCTTTAATAACCAACATACAAAATGATTGAGAACAAAAAGATGAAAGCATTCCCACTCCTGGGTCAGCAGAGTCCACAAAGACAGACTTCATTTGAAGGAAAATCCCCTCAGATGGACAATGAAACATTAGCAGAAAAATGCATTATCTCTGTAATTCACACCTTTAGGTCTCTGGAGTGTTCTTTAAAATACATGCATCCTAATTTTTCAGCATTTTTCAACTCTAGACAAGTATTATAGATACCATTCCAAAAGAAAAAGTCCCAAATTCAGAATGTGACTTATTCATGCTTTGAACATTGGCAGCTATAAAATTTGAAGGGTAAATACATATAAGTAGCCTTTTTCTTAGAAATCATTTCATTTGAGTAGAAGCTTCCCCCAAAAAATTGGTCTGAGGCAAAATTTAAAATTTTAGCCCCATCACTTCAAGATAAGCATAATCCAGCTGGAAGGGGGAAGAAAAAAAATAAAAGGAAAACTGGACAGGTCAATGTCAAGTACCTCGGTAGTAAACAGCACCGTCAGCCCCATCTGCAATTAGCATGAGACATCACAACCTGTAACTAGTAGCTGGCTTGGACCCATCTGCTCTCTGTCCCTAAGGATATAGCAAGAACTGCTAACCATAAACCATCATGAGACTGAAAGAATATTTAAAAGCTAATATGGGACCTCATCTGTGACTTAATTTCCAGAATCACTGAAACCACTTTGCTTCTGGTTTATTTGAAGTGGCACTTTACTGAAACAAAGCCAACTCTTCATTCCAGTGGCAAAGGGAATCTGGTGGGGACCACACATGAGAAAGGAAGTTGTGCTGAGTAGTTACGCTTTTTTGTAGTTGTGCTTATTTGTGTATGTGATTCTAACTCCTTTAGAGACCTTGATATGTTTCCAGGTGCAGCAACATAGTAGGGGCATGAGTAGTGCTCATGAGGAAACATTTTGTGGCATCCTGCCCTTGAAGGTTGATATCCAGGGAGTTAATGCTTCTTTCAAGCTGCATTAACTCCTGCAGGATCCCCTTGGCAGCTGGTGCTGTGCAGCTGCAGGGAGCCTGTCAGCGTCAGTGCAGTTCCCGGGGGGGAAATTCTCATCTGTTATCCATGGAGATATTTGTTTCCCCCGTGTGGGATGGCCCTCATGCTTTCTCTGCCTATTGTGTTTTGGGTTTGGAAGTTTCTCAAGAGGCAGTTGTGTTTGTCACTAGTCAGCTATCTTTGCAAATGCAAGCCTGTTTAGAAAATGCTCCGTTTAGATCCAGGTTTTCTTTGTTTATTTTCCAAAGTTACAAATTGGACATGCACCCCCTCTCACAAAGTCAAAACTCAGAGGTTTTGGCATGTAGTGGATGAGGTTAATTTTTAATCAAAAATATACCAACAGCTTGAAATGAGTGGAGATGATGTAAAAACGGTCCCAGCACCCCACTCCCCAGGCCCGTTTCTATGGTTTTACAGTCACCGTCTCCTATTTAAAAAAGCCCCACAACACACCCGCCCACCCGGAGCAGGGGAATTGGCTGGCTGCAGGCAGTAGGCAGCATGGCTGACTCTGTATCCAGCACAGACGGTACACAAATTTAACTGAGGGAGGGACGGTGATCCCCCGGTTTCTTCCCGCCCTGATGGTAAACCCTGAATTTGGCTCCGTCCCTGCTCAGCTCTTGGGACATCGGGCAGGGAGCTCGCCCGGTGGCTCTGAAGGGCGGGCTCCTCCTCAGCAACCCCCTTCCCTTCTGCCCCTCCTGCCGTTCTCTGCCCCAGACACCTGCTCCTTCCCGCCCCTCCTGCTCCTGCCGTGCGGCCGGGCCCGGCCGAGGCTGCCAGGGCAGCTGTCCGTGCGGAGCGGGCCGTGTGTCAGGGCCGGCTTTGCGGAGTGTCGGAGGCCCGCGGGCGGCGGCGCTCCCCCTGCGCAGCGCGGTGCCGCAGCCGCCGGACCGTTGCTTGGCAACCTCCCCTGGGCGCCGCGCCATTGCGGAGCCCGGCACTCCCTGGCCACCTCCCCAGCCGCCTTTGCACGGCTTTTCACTCGGGCCTGTCGCTTCCAGCGACACCGGGCTACCCGCCCCGTCTTCCCTCCCCGGGGCAACCGGGGGTTGCCGAGGCTCGGGGCGGCGGCCGGGCTGCCGCACCTGCGGCGCCGGCGGCGGGGCGGGCTGGGCGGTGTCGGCGGGCGGGCTCCGCCCTGCTCCCCTGCCTCAGTGCCCTGCCTCGGTGCCTGCCTTGTCCCGCCTCTCCCGGCTCGCCGCAGCGCCCGCCCTGGCGGCTGTGGGCCCTGCCAGGTTACGCGGAGCGGCTGGAAATGTTTTGCGTGGAAGTGGATGCTGCTCGCAGCAGTTCGTGGAGATGGAGGGCTCGGTCCGTGGCCCTTTGTCCCTGACTCGAGGGAAGCTTGGCTCGGCTTCCCTGTCAGAGTCTGACCTGGGCTTACGTAAGCGATAACTGAAGAGGCACAGTCTTATTCGTAGGTTGTGTTTGCAGCAGAAGACGGCAAGAGGCTATAAAAGTGGAATCACAGAGTACTTCCCACAGTAATTTGTCAGTACGTTCAGAATCATTATTTATGTTGTTAATCCAAAACTTCTAGACAGATGTTTGGGGGATGTTAGAATCTCCCATCTACCTGGTGCCTTGTAAACAGAAGGATATAAATTATATATGAATTTTCTGTAGCCATGCTCTAACTAAGATTAATTGGAGATTTCATTCTAAACATCTTTGCATAATGCCCATTACTGGGAATGCTAAATTCTGAGTTCTGGTTTGTCAGGAAAGAAATCACAGCATGTTTTATTAACACCATAAGTAGTCAGCACATTCTCCTATTCAGGCATCTGGAAATATCTAGCTCATCCCATACATATGGCACTTCTGTTATCATTACATCTTTGAATTGTATATTCACTCTCCCCACACAAACACACTAAAAATGGATATATCTCTACCCTGACACACAAGACTCTACTTGTGGGGACAGTTTCTCACTATGTGTATCAGGGCAAAGATTGATTTAAGAAGAGCCCACTGCAGTAAGTTTTAAAGAGAGTAAGAAAACTGATTTGAAGGACCCCCAAACTTTCCCAATATGGATCTTTGTATATCTGTTTTCACATTATATGATCTTTGCAGCACATTTTTCTTAAAACACTGTCCTGATGTCCATGTTGAAAGGAAACAGGTGAAGGTGATCCTTCTGATCTTGGAAGAGCAATCCTGAGGCTGCTGTAACTGAGTGGTAGCTTAATTTCATCTTTAGATTTGCTAGCATTTAGGCATTTTAATAAGCCTTTTTACCTTTTTATTCTACTTATGCTGGGTTCTGCACCAGCTACTGCATCTGTGCCAATATTTGTTGACTAGTGCCCTAAGAGTTGTTAGAACCCTTTTCTGGTCCATTGTTGAAGTTCTGGAGATTCATTCATTCATACTCTGGTGCCTTAAGCCTTTTGAGCTTGCATTAAGGGAAGCACTACAATTTGAAAGACACTAAAGGCAGTCAGCTTTTCACTCCAAAGTGCGAGGACATCTTGAGACATTAAGACTCCTAATTTGTTTTCTTAAGTGTGGTGGATAAGCTCTTTGATCTTCCTGAAATCTGCCCAGTTATTTACAGTTTTCAGCCACACTAGTGAGCTGATCTGGTTAAAATGCAGAGGTGCAGAAATGCTCAGGCCAACACAGTGGGAAATGAGCAGGGTAAGAGTGGGTGGAAAATGCAGTTGTCCTTTCTGACAGAACTGTCTCATGTTGGCTTAAGGTTTCAAGTAACTGCATTTTTCAAAGGTGACTTGCTAGTTATACATCCATCTAAAATGTTGGAAAATGTGTAGGAAGCTGTATTTTTAAATAGCTCTTCTAAGAGCCATTTGGAAAGATTTGTTTTGCAGGAACACCTACTGTTCAAAGTGCAAAATTCAGTACATCAATATTGTATGAAGGGACCTCTGTCTCAGCTATGGCTACTGAACAGACAGTGTAGCATTATATGTAACACACAAGCCCCAAGCACAGGAAAACTGATGTTTATTTGCTGTCTAATTTCAGAAGTGGAGCACTAAAAACATAAATCTTAGCAGAGGTACTATACCAGCTCTAAACCTTCCACCTTGCAACAGGGCAATCCATGTTATGTAATCTTTCATGCAGCTCCATGGCGTGCTGACAGCTTCCTTGAGGCCTGGGGAGAAACATAACAGATAAAGCAGCACAAATAAATGAGAAACATACACTTATTAAGACCCTAAAACAATGAAGTCCTGTTACAAGTTTCTTGATTCTCATCCTGGTCAATTTTGCTGCAAAACTCACACATCACTGATCCTTTTCTTCCAAGGTCTAGCTTTTCTTAAAGTGCTTGAAAGATTGCCATATGTCTACTCTGTTAATTCCCTTTTTTTCACTGGTGAAAAGTTTTCCTGACAAACCCTCTTGCTGCAGTTTATGCCACAACCCGTTTATCTGTATGCTAGATAAGCTCTTCCTTAGAAGAGCTTTTTGGACATATAAAGACAGTCACATCTACTATCAATCTTTTCAGTGTAAAATTAAGACAGAAAGAGCTCAAATCCTACATCTCCTTGGAAGCTTTCAAATGTAGGATCTCTTGGATCCTGCATTTCCTTGGATGTTTTACTTCTGTGGTCTGAATTATTTCCATATTGTCTAAGTATAAAGTAGAACTTAAATATCTTGAATTGCATCACTTTTTGAGCCCATTTTGTTGTTTGTTAGGACATTTTAAATTCTAATACTATCCTTCTGTTTACTTGTAGCCCTCCCAGTTTCATGTCATCTCAAAGCTAGCAAACATGTTTTTCAGTCACCTAGATCACCATGATTAATTTAGTAGTATAGTAAGTATTGTAAGTATTGTAAGTATCATGGGAGGAAGAGGTGACAGGAATTCTTTAGATTCAATGTATTTGATTAAATGGATACTATTTACAAGAAGAAAAAGCTCCTCATAGGTCTCTTTTGCTCTTTTAACTAAAATACTATTTAATTTTAGAGCATAAACTTACTGGTTGTTTGTGTTTTAAGATTAAGGGTCTTAGAGTAATAGTAACGTATTTTGCAAACTACAGCAAGTATCACATTAACCTAAACTTTGGTTGAAGTTGCTTGCCACTGTTTTAGTTTTGGGACAGATATTATTTAAATTTTAATTTATTGTTTCAGAAAGAAATGGAAATATGCCAATGCAATTTGCTCCTATCACAAAGTCATAAGGCATTGTCAAAGACTGAGCAAGCTATTATACAGAAAGGACTAGATGAGCTTGATGACTGGTGTTACTGGAACAAGATGAAATTCAGAACTATAAATGAAAAGTCATTCAATTAGGGACAATCTAATAGTACAGGGACACACAGCTGGAGAGTAAAACGATCACAGAACCACAGAGAATGATGGCAAGTTGCCAGTTGTGCATTTTAATGCTTCACTTTGCCATTGAACAAAGACAGTTTTTACACATTTCTGAGGAAGAAATGGTTATCTGTTTTCCTTCTAATTTTATTAATCAGGATTGTCAGTAAATGAGAGCTCCTAGGATGTTAGGAAAAGATTTGGAGGTTTCTCTTGGGTCTGTCCTGCCAAAAATCATTAACCCTCATGTAGAGTTTCTTTACATATGACACTAAACACGTCTTCATCTCTACCCTCTCTGTGGACCTTGTGTTTTAAATTAAATTACAAAGTCCACTTCAAGCTTTCACACATGCCACAGTAGAGGGAAGATGGATACCATCAGTGATGAAATTGTTCATAAAATGTTCCCATGGCTGTAGGTGGGAAGCTAGACAGCAGTTGGAATGACTTATTACCGGAATTGCCGTTCTTATTCCGTGTTTATGTTTTAGGTAAGTTTTTACCACAGTCGCACAATAGTTCTTAATCATAATCTATGTTGGATTGGGCTTTCATTGATATTTGCTATTTGATTTAATAATTTTCCCTTTCTATCTCTAATAATTTCATCAGTTACATTTACTATGGCTATCTGTAGTATGTAATGTATTTTAAGGATTGTTGCAAGCTTCTCTAGATGTATTACTGTTGTCTCCTTTTTAGAAGTGTATATATTTGTCTTTTAGACTGCAAAGCTGATACTGCATTTCCTGTCTAGTCTGTCTCTCTAAAATACATGTTCATTTTCCTTAGAGCCTGGTAAGACTGTAGACCCAAGCCTCTGAAGCAATGGGATACAATGTCCCCTGGCTATTTCCTTTTTGTCTTCTATTTTCACTGTCCTTCCTAACACTGTGCATATAGATTGTATAGCACTGATGGAAATCAAAATGGGATTTCTGGTAAATTCAGACCCTTACAGTAAGAAACAAATAATCAGATGCTTTAATTTAATATACTGTTAATGGAAGAATGAAGCTTCTTTTCCACGTTGTGTGAATTACCCCAGCTTTTCAGGCACATGATTTACTATAACTTTCATACATAAGCAGTTGCCTATCCATACAAATAAATAATCAAAATACTTTTGAAGTTAGAAGCTTCTCTACTCCTCCTGTGGATCTGTGCTGTCTCACAATCCTCTTATTTTGAGACCTCAGAACAGCCCCGAGTAAACTGTAGTCCTAATTAGGGCCAGCCAGAAGTTTTCATCCAAAGCTTCTTAACCAAAAAAATTGGTTACATTTGTAGACTTTTTGTTGGTTTCTTTGAATCATCTGTGAAAATAGAAAACCCTATTGAATGAAAAGAAACATTTTTCTAAAAAGGCTTTTATATTATTTTAAAATTTTAAAATATTGTATAATTTTTAAATGAATCTAAACAAAATCAATACGTTTGATGTGGTTCAATTATAGTTCTCATTTGGCAGATTTTTTTCTTAGTTGCTGAAAATTTCAAAAACTTATTTTGACTAAGTCAAAAACTCTTCATTCTCTCCACACAATTACAAAAGGAAAACATTATCAATTTTTTCCCCTCTCTTTGCTGTCTGTTTTTTCAAAGCAGTGACGTTTCTTCAGCCACTTGATTAATTCCATCTCCAACAGCTCTCACTTTAGACCAACCTTTTACTTTTTATTACTTTCCACACCTTTTTTTTGGTCCTCTTCATGGCTGAGGGAGACAGCAGAGAGAAAATGACTGCCAGATAATCTGAACGTATAGACATACGTATAGCAGTGTGTCTCGCTTGAAAAGTTTGGAAGAGATTTGTGTATGTGTGAAAGAAGGAGGGAAGGGCAGAAGGTTGATGGTGAGGTAGGAGGGAGATAAAAAAGTTTTATTGGTGCAGCAGGAGGAAAAAGTATGAAAATTGGTAAGCATGGAAAATACAGAGCAAGCAGAAGAGTGGAAAGAAGTAGGATGGTGTTTTGGTGGAGTGGTGCCCGAAGGGGGTGTTTCACTGATTTGCCACAGAGTGGCTTACAGTGCTCCCAACCACCTGCTGCAGCAGGGAGCAAGAATAAATGACTTTTGTACAGGAGCTTGCTGCTGCACTGAACACTCAGGAGTGCCCTCCTTCCCTCCCATTGCTGGCCAATCTGCATTTAGAAAGAATGCATAGTGAACATATTGTGTACATTTATTTTAGAATATTTACACAACCTATAGTTTAAAATAATCCAGATTGCTGATAGTACAGTTTCAGCAGTTGCTTAGGTTGTACTCTGCCTATGTAACCTTCATTTTTTTATTTCTCTTTCTGTGCTATCCCTCCTACTTTCTTTCTATCTCACCTTCACAGTTTTAACAGCTATGGTCACATCAGCAGTAGCTGCTATGTATTCAAAAGAATTTTTGAGAATCTTGAGATTTGACTGGTTATATAAAACCATGTATTTTAGTCCAAGAGTCCTCAGTTTAAGCAAGTGTTCAAGCATGCAAAAATTCTTTACCGTTTCTGAGAAGAATTATGAGTACGTATCAGTACCATCTACTGGCAATAAGAGTTACAGCACTTAGTAGGCTCGCACAGGAAATGCCAGACTTTACTTCAATAACCAGGATCCTTCAGCAGGAAGTTAGGTGTGGTCTGTAAAGGAGAATTAAAAAAAAAAAAGAAAGAAAGGAAAAAAAAAAAAAAAAAAAAGGCATGATGGAATTTTAACTGCAGTCTTCCCTGGTGCCATTCCAAACCCACATAACTGCAAGATTCTTCACTGGTAATGAATTTTTAATTGTTTCCTGCAGTATTAAAACAGTATTGTGCTTCTTCTTTTTCCTTTTGTAACTAGAAATAAAATATAACAGGATTCTGCTGCAGGACCACTTTCATTTTCCTAATGAACCCTTCTGTTGCTGGTAGTCAGTGCAGCTTTGGTACAGACCATCCATGACAGAATGCACCAGGTGCATTTGCCTGCAGTGGAGGAGCATGCTCACAGGGAGACCTGCAGGAGTTAGGATGTGTATGGATTGTGTAGGTGTAAGTGGCTGTGTGCATATGGTTGAAAAGGAGGAGAAAGCATCATGTTGCAGCTTATTTAACAGCCTTCAAAAATATTAATTTGTTGCGGCTGTGCTGGAGTACATGTGCTAAGGGAGACTAAAATAGAATCAGGCTGATTGTATTCAAACTGTTGTATCATTTTAATCTAATAATTGTTTCTGGGTATATTGTCTTACTCAGAATTTGTTACTTTATTGCATTTGCTGTATTTTTAATATACTTACTCAGAGGGACGCTTGAGAAAAATTCTTGTAGGCTATAGCAGATATCCTGCTTGCGATTTCAGATCAAAGTATTTGCATTGGAATATTTTCCACTTGTTCTTTCTAAACTGAACTGCCTGGAGACATTAAGAAGAGATGGGTCCCGCTCTTGCTAATGAAATTTGTGAAATATATGTACAATTGATGTGATAACAAACATAAAATAGCTAAGTGCAGTATATAATGATTAAAATTTGGTTTTGTTTAATTCAGCAATTTTTCTAGTGCACAGTGTGTTGCCAGGCAGGGGATCTGAATACAGGTGCTTATGCCTGAACCTTCTTTCCTGAGCTGGCAGTTTGGCAAAGGCAGCATATTTGTACTCAAAGAGAAGGAGTATCTTGTGCTGCTTTCAACTGGCCTTATGTGGCAAGAGAGGATTCTAAGAGTAATTTCTGGTCCATATAGCTAGAGAGAGGACTGGTCTAAGATGCAACTTGAAGGATAATAAGGAACTACGTGTTCTGCAGTCTCACTCCTCAACACTGAACCGAATACTTCAGAATTGTTGATTCCTCACACTCAATGTAGTGGACAATATCTCCTACTTTATTCATGGGAATGGATAACATTACCCCTTGATAAAGGCAAAATATGCTGTTGTATTGTATGTGACTTTTTATCAGCCTGTAGAATTGACAAGATATTGATTGCAAGTACTAAGTGAATTTTAAACTAAATGTTTTAAGAGTTGATACCTCTGAGAAAACTCTAAGAGGCAAGCTGCAAAGGAAAATGGTTTATCTTGAAACAAAAACAAATTTAAAAATTCATTTCACTGCAGCCTTCTCTTGGATAATAATTTAACAAGGCACCCCACACAAAATTCTATGATGGTATATTACTTCACTTTGTTTGTAGCTGTGTTGCTCTAAATTTTTTTCTGTTTTTATTTTATTTTTGTATTTTTAGCACTTTTTTTATGAGAGAGGCTAAACAGTAATTAAGAGGTACAGGATGAAAGATGGCACAACCAGTGCTGGTACCACCAGGACCTGACAGCTTCCGCTATTTCACAAGAGAATCACTTGCAGCTATTGAACAGCGTATCAATGAAGAGAAAGCTAAAAAATCCAAACAAGAACGCAAAGATGATGATGATGAAGATGGCCCTAAACCAAACAGTGACTTGGAGGCAGGAAAGACACTGCCATTTATTTACGGTGACATACCTCCAGGAATGGTGTCCGAGCCCTTGGAAGACCTGGACCCATATTATATCAATAAGAAGGTGAGTGTATTGTATATTTCTATCAGACTTTAAGAAGAATAAATAGCAAAGAACCCTTCAAAGACATAGTATTTCTGTTATTTTTGACCTAGAGTGTTCCATATAATATTTCCCCCAACAGCTGATGTGATTGGCAGAAATCTCCACTCTAAGAACAGAAATTAGCAATGCAAGTTTATGGGACCTTATATGTCAGTAGACATGCACTAAAATTTTTTTGTTATAAACCTGGCATTTTATTAAAATCCATAACTTTTAGTGTTTTACATGCAGGAGAATTGAAGTAGCAACACGGGTTATCTTTAGAACAAATACTGATTGCTATATTATAGTTGTGAAAAGAGCAAGTCTTCAATATGAAGTCTATCTCAAAGGTAGCTACACATCTTCCTTCTAGATTTCTTCACTGCTGGGAAAGTTTAGGTTGCATTCTGCTGTCACTGGGAAGGACAGGAAGTATGTAAAGGTAATTTCTCAGGATATGATGGTCATCCTGATTCATATTTACACTGTAGAGGCATCATATCTCCAATTTAGTCTGGGTGTAAAAAAATTTCTTATCCTGTTCTATTTTGTTCTATGATTGTTTTCAAAGAGGAGGTGTTTAAAAGAGGGACATAAATAAAGAGGAGGTAGAAATTGCACTTGGAGTGTTGACAAAATGTTACATAATTTAAAAAAAACTATGGAGATGTTAATTCAAAAAATATTAAATCCACATATTTTCTTTTTTTTTTTAAAGTAATAACAACTGCTGTGGCCAGCTCAAGGGTGTTGAACTTTAGAGTAATTTCCAGATGGCCTTGGGTTTCCTCCAGATTTTCAGTCCCTTTGATTTTGGCATCATATGTATTGCAGTCTCATTATTCTAATAGTAAAGAAGAAATGATTTTTTTTTCTGTTTTCATAATTTTTTCTCCTGCTTTCTTTTCTTTCCTGTGGAAACTAGCTAGCTAACACAAACCAGTGAATTAAAAAACAAAACCCATGAAAGTGAAGAAACTGCTTCAAAGAAAAGTGAAGAAAAACTCCAAGAATTGTTATGATTCAAACTCAGACTAAGAGAAAAAATGCAAATGAAGATATTTCCAGCAGGAATTAGGGGTATGCCTCATCAGCAATATGTTGAAACAATAGCAATATAGGCATACCATGAAGAACTAAGCAGAACAGCTCAAAAAATTATGCCTTAAGTGTTCATTGCAGAATTTCTAAAACTGAGTTCATGTATGGAGAATCATGAGTTAAATTTGAAAACAGGGTTTTCAATTAATTATTGTGTTTTGCTCCCTTTACTCAAGTGATTTATCCTGTTGAAGTCTGGAAGGCAAATAGAATTTGGGTCAAAGTACTGATTCCTCTCCTTAATTCTTTCCACATTCTGTAGTAGTAAAAATCTAAATTCAATGCCATAAATCCTAAACTTATAGCATGTATCATCACGCTTTGAAAACTAGAAGAGTAATTGTGCAATTAAGTGTGGATGTGAAGTAAAATCCTGCTGAATTGCTTGTTCCTGATTGAGAAATGCATAGCAGTTGTCATGATCTTTTCCAAAAGCATTGTGGTTTCCAGTAGGAGAAGCAAGACTTCAAGCTGGATGTTGCAATCATAATTTCTCTTATTGTTTTTCTTAGTGTTCTCTGCACATTTTTGAGCATCATTTTTTGGGTCAGGATTCATTTTCATTTTTTAATGTAAGTTGGTGAGTCAGCATAACACAAATACTAATTCATCAGAAGTTTTGTCAGAGTAAAGGGAACAGAAAACGTAGAACTCTGATTATTAGAAGTCCTGTTTTCATTAACTCCAGGACTAATAGTAAGAGAGTTGAAAAAAATCTTCATAGTAAAGAGCATGCTACAGACTCCTGTACAATAAAAGATCAAAGTGCAGCTTGAGAATCACTAAGTATGGGAGAATGCAAATGTTAAGTTTGGAAGCACTGATTTTTATAATTTATAATTTATTATTTCAGGCAGGGAGAGGCATTGTGGTTTCAGCTGCTCTATTTGCCACACCTGCTCAGATAGTAGAGCATAATCCTGACAAATGCTGCCCTCTGATTGCAGTTGAGGCAGATCATGGCTGCTGGCAGTGTTCCAAGTCTGCATGGCTCATGTGCCCTTTGGGCTTACTAGGACTGCCACAATGCTGTCTGGATGCACTTCCTTTCAAAAAGCATGAACTTTCATCCATGTGTTGAAAGAAGAGATGATGGAAAAGACAGGAATTTCCCCAGATGTGTGGGAATAAAAGTAATTTTTACAAAAACCTTACAGGTTTTATTCTTTATTTCTTGAATTTTAAAATCACTGTTACATTTAGAAATGCTTTTTTTAAGTGTTGGTAATATATATGAGTCATTGCTGAAACTGTGGAGAGAGTGAAAATACATGGATACAGTGAATACAGTGAATTCTGTATTAGGTGAAAGTAAAGTATGCCAAGGAAAAGAGATTTGAAGGTACAGAAGTGTCGCAAGCAATAGGTGAAAAGCAGTGTGATACATTACCCTCAGAGTACAGCAAAAATAAAGTACATTAGTGTTATATTCAAATATGGTTATTGGACACTCTTGATTTCCATATTTTCATGATCACCTAATTTCATTGAAACTTAGATCACTTTGAGTTACTTTTGTCTTACTACTTTGATTTGATAATTTATGCTGGTTATTTGATTTAGGGATTGAAGTTTTACTGGCTCTCATTTTGGTTGCAGTCACATACCTCAGTGTGTATATTATACTGTACAAAAAGTATATACAAAAAGTATATTTAGTTCTTTAAATATTACCTACACTGCTTTTATACTTGTCTCTGTTTACTAGCTAGAATTATCAGGATTACTAATAATTCAAGTATTCATTTTATTGTGTTTATCTGGCTGGACAATATGTGAATTGGACAAGGGGTTTGTGTCAATGATCAAAGAGCATATTGACCAAATATGATTAATGATGAAATGAAAATGATTCAGGGTTTGTAACCTGGTATCTTCTAAATGCTATTTTTCATTCTCTTTTTCTTTTTCCAGACCTTTATAGTATTGAATAAAGGAAAGGCAATATTCCGATTCAGTGCCACCTCTGCCCTGTACATGTTAACTCCTTTCAATCCTCTTAGAAAAATAGCTATTAAGATTTTGGTACATTCATATCCTTTTCAAGTGGTTAGTCTAAAACTGTAATGAGTGAGATGTTACTTAGTATTTAAATCATTCTCTGGCACATGTCCCAGGATCAATATGATCTGTAGTGCTTTGTCCCTCTTCTCTCTACTATTTCTGTCTTCTGTTCTTTTTCTCATTCTCCTTTTACATTTCTGTTCATTACTGGATCCTAATATAGTAAAACTGGGAGCCAGACAACCAGTCATCGTCTTTTACAATTTCCATGTCTTCTTTCTTCCCCCATATAATTTTTCTTCTTTCTTATTTTTTCTGTAATCATCACATCTTTTTTTCATCTTTTCCCCTCTTCCACATTTTTCATAAACTGTAGATATCTTGCTCAGAATATTTTCAGTTCTTCCCTAACACTGTGGATTAAAATCAAATCTTTGATCTCAGGTCTGTGCTTGCAAGAGTATTTAGTGAAAATATGGTTTAATTATTACTTTTCATTTTCTGATTCAGATAATGCTTATAGAAAGATAGATTAATGAAACAGCTTAGGTTTCTTGTTTTGTTATACATTCTCAGCCCTGTATGTATCCCACCTGTCTGTTTTATTTCTTGATCATTAATGCATTATACGCTTGTAAGCCTATTGATGTTTTAATTTCAGTCTTCAAGAAGGTAATGAGATTTATACATTGCAGGTAGAGATTTTAAAAGCTAAATTATTATAATTACTTAACTATTATTTTGTCTATTTTAGTGTTCTAATAGCTGACTGTAGTAGACATCCCAGTGGTCTGATCCCAAATACCAATATGTGCAATTGACTTTAGAAAGCCATATTACTTAATAAGGAACTGATACAAATGTTTGAACACTTGTATTTACAGAAGTCTAACATAAGCACACTGAAAGTAGTTTTGTGTTAGCATTGCATATAGTGATCCCAAGACTACGTAGCCTAAAACTTGAAAAGACTTTTTTCAGTCTTGGTATACTGGAAGACTGGTAATTAACAGCAGTTGGTACATGTTAGATGTTATCAATGACTTCCAAAACTATCATGATATTTCATGGCCTGTTTCCATTTTCTTGCACAAATAATTATTTTTCAATTATGTGACACTCTTTACCATATTCTGGAGCATTATTGAGTTATGGGGAATAATTGAAGATTGTGGGACTGAGGTGATGATGAAGAGCTAGTCACCAAAGTGAGAATGCTAAAACACATTGTTTATATTTATGGTAATGTATGTTATAGTTATTTTTCCACTAATGAAAACATAGTGAGGATTTGCCACTGTGGACACATCATCAAAAGGGATTTTGATAGCCTATGTGAAGTATAGACTGGTGAAACACGTGTAGGATGCATTTTTTAATGTATTTAAAAAATATTTATTTCTCTTTTGCTCTGTTCATCTGTGAATTACATAAAGAGAAGCTAGGTTCTCAGTAAAGGATTTTAAATATATTCATTGCACAGAAAACCCAAAGAATTGTTGAATGTAATGCCACAGTTTTTTGACAACTCAGAAGATAGAGGTATCAATATCACTTGAAGGCTTTTTTATTAACACAGACATGCAAAGAAAAGTTTTTGAGGGGAACCTCACGGTATTTCTCACCCCATTATATTCGAATTTCTATTTAGGAACAACACATGAACCGGCTGCTGTTCTCAAACTCGAGCTTTGTCCTCTCTGTAGCTTTAGGTGTTGGTGCCATCATGTGGGCGTTTTGTGTTCATCTGCGTGATTTTCATTTTGGTGGTTGAATTTTTTTTTTAAGAATGTCAGCAGTTCTGAGAGTAAAAGGTTGTAGATTTAGAGTGATTTTATTCAAATATATGGTTCTTTTTATGACTTGGACCTGTTCAGGAATTCTCTTTGGATTTCTTTTTTGGAGAATCGAATGTACCTTCCCCTCCCAACTGCATATATATTACAAAAGTCATAGATGAAACAAACAGCAATAAAATACCTTTCTCATTAAGATTTCCCTATGTTCTCTCCTCGTGTGTGGCAGGTAGCTTTCAGGGTATTTTAGTGATAAGGAAATATGTTGATACATGCCTAATTTTATGATAAAATATTGAAGTGAAGAAAATTTATCTTTTATTCCTTTGCATGCATGAAGCAGATCTAGATCATCTAAAAGAAATACTTTTTGTGTTATTCCATGAAATTAGAAGCTATTAATTCAAATGTTGACATTTTTGTCAATAAGAAAAAATAATTTAGAGTTGGGGTGCTTTTTAAAATACCTTTCAGATTTTCTAATTTTTAGGGTATGATTGTTCTCTTTTAGTTGTAAAGCAGTGAATGAAAGCTTTAACATATTCGGGGCTTTTCCCTGGCTATTAAAAGAGCAGTGAAGGGATAGATAGCTCCTGATCGTGAAGATCTACCAAAGCAGTGTGTTATTTGATACTCTTTTTATGAGATTTTCCAGCTTACATTCCTTAACTCCTAGCCTACATTATTCAGCATGCTTATCATGTGCACTATTTTGACCAACTGCGTATTTATGACCATGAGTAACCCTCCAGACTGGACAAAGAATGTAGAGTAAGTTAAATGAATTTTCTCTGAAAAATATCCAGTAATCAGAAATAAAGTACTGTAAATTATATTAGGATGGCTTCTGCTGGCAGCTGCTACCTTGTTGGCACATCCTATTAACAGCTATTCTGATGCTATTTCCTTTGTTGTAACATTAAATACATATAATTGTCTCATGACAAGTTCTTTCATGTCCTTTCTCTGTTTGCACTGCTTGATGGAAAATGTAAGAAAAGCTGTTCTTACGATCATACAGAAAAAGTGGATTATAAATATTTTTGATTGAGCTCTATATCACATCTGTGCAGGGAAATGCAGTCTTTTGTCTCTGTTGCAATGACTATACAGATAAAGGAATCATCTTATAGACGGCTGTGTTGATCACAGTGCAGCTTTCTCTTACCAAAACCAATCTAACAATGCAAATAACTTGTATGCAAATAAGCTGTTAAAAAGTATTGAAATGGTTAGCTAATCATTGCTGCAATATGATGTGTGCTTGGCTAATTGGTCCAGTACACTGACAGCTGTGAGGTGCTGATACACAATGACTGTTCCAAAGCTGCAGGCCACAGTGTGAAACACTGTTCTTGGTGCTTCCTTTCTGCTGCCTCTTCATTCCTTACGACTTGGGCTGATACACACCTGTATAATTGTCACAAATCAAAAGTGAAGTCATAGGGCTATTAAGGTCAACAAAGACATTCTCATTTTGAGTTCAGTGGGAGCATCTATGTATTCAGCATATAATAAATATTTATGATGAAGATTCATTGCTTGAATATTTCTTCATGTCTATATATTGTGCCATTTAGAGTTACAATACACCTGTGGAGTAAAGTTCTGCAGGAAATAAATTTTTTAGTAATTGAACATAAAACTTCATTTGGAAAACTGTTTTCAGATTAGCTTAGTTAGAGTAAGCTTCTTAAGCAGTTTAATTTTAATTCCTTTCCATTAAGATATAAATTAAAAGTAAATTTCAGGATGACATCACTTGGACACAGAAGATTGAAATTACTCAGAGTTTCCAGAATTAGTATTTTTCAATTTACATTTCAACTGCATTTTCTAGTCAAAATGAGTACCTGAATTTTACTGGCATTCATAAATAATTTTGGTGGTTCTTGCACTTGTTTGATTCCAGTACTACATCTGCCTTGCTGAAGGTGAAAGTACTGGATATACCTACTCTGTAACACAGTTACAGGGGGAATGAAGAATGGTAAGGGCTGGCGCTTGCCAACTATTGGGACTAAGCAACATTTCAGTATAAAAATAACATTGAAGAAAGGAATTTTATCTTGAAAGTAACTTCTAAAATCCTAACATAATCCATCAGTGTGTTTTGTTATAACATTGGTTCAGACTGGTCATAAACGTGCACCAATGAAGTAACTGGAATTTTGCATCTGTCTCATTGCATAGATTATAGAAGTTGAATTAAAGATGTGGGTTTATCAGTCTTGTAAATCCTAATTTCATTCCTCTTTCCTTATGGTATATAGCTAGGCAAATGTTAAAGTTGGTTGTAACTGCCATTATTTCTTATGCCACTAAAAGAGAAGAAAATGAGAATAAAACAACTGGAGAGCATAAACTGCAAAAAATAACACAATCTATAAACTCTGTCTTGCATATTTTCCTCAGATACACATTCACTGGAATTTATACCTTGAATCACTTATTAAAATTCTTGCAAGGGGCTTCTGTGTTAGAAGATTTTACGTTTCTCCGAGACCCATGGAATTGGCTAGATTTCACTGTCATTACATTTGCGTAAGTCTTCTACTTTTTTTTTAATAAAAATTCTTTGTGGTAGCATGAGATTAGTCACTAAAAATTGCCTCATATCTTGTCAGCCAGAATATTTGGAGCCTGGACTTCCTGCAGTTTCAATATGTTTTTTCTACCTCTTTTACACATTTTAGTATTTCTAGCCAAGCATGTGCTGCGGAGGCCAGC
This sequence comes from Catharus ustulatus, assembly GCF_009819885.2. Taxonomy (NCBI): domain Eukaryota; kingdom Metazoa; phylum Chordata; class Aves; order Passeriformes; family Turdidae; genus Catharus; species Catharus ustulatus. The sequence goes on along the minus strand of NC_046227.1, from coordinate 20,488,643 downwards.
ATGGTGTGCCAGCCCATTAGGATTGTGAATGCCATCACCCTGAACTGTTCATATCCTGTCTCCTTTCTGCATACCAGAATTAAAGGAATCTTTCTGACTTCCTGCTAATAGCTGACCAGATTAGTTTTCAAACATCAAGTCAATGTGGTTTATTATGATAAAACTTAATTTAATTTTATGGCCAGAAGCACATTTATAACACAGGCAAAATACAGTGAACGGTGAAAAGGTCTTGCTCAAAGACCCAAGCAAATAGAATAAAAACTGCCTCAATTCTGAGTAATTGTGATTTAATTCTACAGGTATGTAACAGAATTTGTAAACCTAGGCAATGTTTCAGCTCTTCGAACTTTCAGAGTATTGAGAGCTTTGAAAACTATTTCTGTAATTCCAGGTAAGAAGTAGTTGGTGTAAGGTGTTAGGCCCCTCATATCTCCAACTGTTATTTGTGTGCTGTCATTGTGTTTGTGTGTGAACTCCCCTATTACAGATATGTGACAGAGTTTGTGGACCTGGGCAATGTCTCAGCGTTGAGAACATTCAGAGTTCTCCGAGCTTTGAAAACAATATCAGTCATTCCAGGTGAGAGCGAGGTTAAACACCGAGGCTGACTTTTGTTCTACAAAGGCTATACTCACATTTTCAAAGCATAAGCCTTGTTTGCTACACATTGTCAATGAACCAAAAAAAGCAGGAATCAAGAATGTAATTTTATTTAAATTGATTCATGCCTGTATTATATTTTCTTCTAAAAAAAAAAAAAATCAGCCTTTGAGTTTAACAAATTCTTGCATGAGATATTTGCAGTAAACAGCCTATGTGATTTGCATCTTATGACATCAAGCTTTCCTTTACATGTTTTAAATATTAGTTAATTTTAAGCTTTCATACTGATGCAAATTTTCTCATTTACTGAAGGCACTTTATACAGCAACTTAATTCAGTTTTAAGTTATGTCCAAAAAAATTAAATTCTAAGGGATAGCATGGGCCATGCATGGGCTATTATTCTAAAGATGTCTTTCTTCTCCAAACCATCACCCCTCACATATTGTAACAAGATTATGATGATGTCATTTCAATGTGCATGTATAATGTCTTTACAATGGAGTTACATTAATGTAGAATACATTGCAAAAGTTCATAAAAGAAAGGTTTGGGCAAGAAGCATCAGCAAAGCAACAAGTGCTATTCTATGTAGGGTTGAGATATAGCATGAGTAAGAAAATCACTTGTTTTAGCATAAACAATGTGTTTGATATTTTCTACTTTATTATTTTCTACACTACAAAATAAGTGTAAACGTCCATATTTTCATTCATATTTCCAAATAACGAGGCTTTTCTTTAAAATTATTGTGTCACAAATTACTAGTCTTTTTGCATGAAATCTTTATCAGGAAAAAAAGTCACATGATTTTTGTGTGTCTTTAGTATCTGTTTAACATCATAATAAAAATCTTTTCTCTTTGCAGGCCTGAAAACTATTGTAGGTGCCCTGATTCAGTCTGTGAAGAAGCTCTCGGATGTGATGATCCTGACTGTGTTTTGCCTGAGTGTATTTGCACTGATAGGGCTGCAGCTGTTCATGGGCAACCTGAGGAATAAATGCCTCCAGTGGCCTCCAGACAATTCTACTTTTGAAACAACTGTTATTTCCATCTTTAATAGCTCTTTAGGTGAAAATGGTACATTTTTTAATGCAACAGTGACAACATTTAACTGGGATGAATACATAGAAGACAAAAGTAAGAGTTAATTATATCATCTACTGCATTGATTTTCTGATATTGATTTAAACAGATTTGAGAACATCAGTATCTTTCCCTTGCTTTTAAAAGTGTGTAATATGGACAAGAAACATAAAAGCACTCATTTTTCTCTAGTAAGTAAAAGCACAGTCATTATATAATTTAACACTCATAATATTATACTGGGTAGCAAAATACCTTTTTCTTTCACTGAATATGACTTTTAGAGTAAAATCACATTGCAACATAAACCAGGAATTTCTGTGCTAGTTTCAAGCCTCCTGAAATAGTGTGAGAGCCCTGAGAGGGATCTGAAATGTTATAGCTAGGTTAGTGCAAGATAGTGCCCAATATCATAAGCCCATATCTGAACATCAATTAGCCCAAGAATCGTGCCAGAGCAGGTAAACATTACTATGTTGTTCTTTCTGGAGTTGGGTGAGTGTTAATTTGTTTCTTATCTTTGGAAAGGCAGGAAATGAGCACAATTTTTGTCTTTGTATCTCATAATGAACTACTTCCATCATTTTGGGTAGTTAATACTGTGTTTACAAAACTTATTTAAAAATTCAGATAGAGCAACTCTAAACATACCTGTAGTAGATTGCTATTCTGTCTTTCATAATAGTATTGTTAATCTCTCCCATTTATCTGTTCAGCCCCTTCTATTTATTTTAGTGTGTTTAGCATATTTAATGTATTCATAATTAGGCATAATAGGTTTTTAATAAAGTCTATATATATATACATATTTTAATTGGTGACTGTATCAATGAAAGTTAGGAAACCTCAGTTCAAGAGCTAAATGCTTTTGGATCCAAGTTTCATTGCCTTATAATCTTTTAATATACTTATCATCTCAGCATGCTTGAAATATACAAATGTCATGCAGAAACTTTGTATGATAACCTATTCTTAAAGCCATCTGAAGAACAGATTCCATTCCCCTTTAGTTGTTTCTGGTACTATGTCACACAAATAGAAAGTCTTTTTTTCTAAATATCTGACGTACATTTTCCTAATTTCTGATTGCATATATTACTACATCTGCTGTGGACTTAGAAATAAAATAATCACAGAATTTTATATTAGACTTCATGCGGTTTAAAAACTTTTATCCTCTGCATTTCTGGTCTTTCCTAAGCCAAGCAATCCTATTTTCTGTTTTGCATTTTCTATACCATTTTTTTTCCAATTAGTCTGGCATTTTTTTCCTTGGTGTTGTTTTTATTTTGCCTTTTTTTTACAGTTTTTGTTTGCATGGGGTTTTTTTTATGAGATCCTCAAATTGGGTGCTAACTCCTCTAGCAATTTATTCTAATTTGTATCTTTAGCTCATGCCATATATGCACCATTCCTATTAATACATTTCAAAATTACCTCATTTTTATGTCAGCACTGTATTGTTGATTCACAGTCAATTTGTATTTTGCAGCATTTATTGCATCTTTTTGTACAATGGTGGCTGCAGCCACACCCTGATATTTTTTATTTACATATTTGATTTGGCCTTGTCAGGTGTAGCATTTTCCACTTGTCTCTATTGGAATAAATCCAATTGCTTTTGGACAAACTTGTCAATTTGTAAAGGTCATTCTAAATTTCAAATACCTTTTCTGCCAGGCTTATGTCTTCAGAATACTTTATGCATTTTTTTCCTACTGTTTCATGTCTTGACTTGGTAATGAAACTTGTTAGAAAACCATGTCTAGCAGATACCTGGGAGATCTTCAGAGAGATGCCCTTATGAATTTACATTACCTCACCGGCAATTGCTCTCTATGAACTTTTTTCAAGTATTTTGTGATATTTCCAGCCAGAACATATCTTCTTTATTTGTATCTGGAAATGTCATGTAGGACTTGTACCCATGACTGTTCTGTTATTAAATTGGCAGGAGACAGGAATAGTTTTGGGGCTTTTTATGGCATATTTTATACAAACTTGTATTTACTATTTTTATTACTTTATCATCAATTTTTTTGTATTAAAAAAATCTTATTTGTTATCCAAAGTAGTGGACTGAAAGTGGAGCTGTGCCACATGAAAATGTGAATTAGGTCCACAGACATGCCTGGAGCATGTCTTCATCTTTCGCCTTCTTTTTGGGTAGGGGTCAGATGTCTCACAGGGTCTGACTCTGTGATCACCAGAATGTCTGAAAACGCACTGATTTCTTATATGGTATCTGAGACTAGAATTGGAGATATATAAATTATGGACATAATTTCTCTCTCTCTTTAAAATAAGCAGATTTTATACTGCCTCTATCATATACTGGTGCTGAGAGGGTAGAAGAAGTCACTAGGAACTGGTTGCAATTCCCTGCTTGTCTGTTTAGCATTAGCCCTCAGTTAGTTCGTGCCAGCTAAGCTAGTCCATGCCAGCTGGCAGTGAATCTCACAGAGCCATCTGCTTCCTGAGAACAGCCAGAACATACCTAGTTCTGGCAACTTTAGCTTCATGTGCCACCTGACCAAAAATCTCCATTAGAGATTCCCATTTTACCGTAAGAATTGCAAATTAGGAATTGATGGCAAAATGTGTTTCCCTTTATGCTGCAAAGAAGGAAATATAAAATAAAATAGAAGAGTGTTGGGGGCTTTTAGGCCTTCTGTCTTTTTAAATTGTATTTTACCTCATCTTAATAGTTAGCCTAAATGTTCAAGTACATTCCCCTGCTACACAATTTTGTGTATTAATTTTGTGTAAGGTACAATAAATGCTTGGTTTCTTCTCCAGCTGCCCAAGTCAAGATCCAATTAGAAATTTCTTGAACGTGTTGTGTTATCACAGAATCAGTGGGATTGGAAAAGAGCTTTGAGATCATGTAGCCCAACCTATGACCTAACACAACCTTGTCAAGTAGACCATGGCCACATCCAGTCTTTATTTAAACACCTCCAGGGATGGTGACTCCGCCACCACCCTGGGCAGCCCATGCCAATGCCCAGTCACTCTTTCTGTGAAGGAATTTTCCCTGTGTCCAACCTAAACCTCTCCTGGCACAGCTTAAAGCTGTGTCCTCTCATTCTGTCACTGGGTGCCTGGGAGAAAAGGCTGACCCCCACTTGGCTACACCCTCCTTCCAGCAAGTTGTGGAGTGACAAGGCCTCCCCTGATCCTTCTGTTCTCCAGGCTAAACACCCCCAGCTCCTTCAGCTGCTCCTCACAGGACTTGTGCTCCACACCCTTCACCAGCTTCATTGCCCTTCTCTGGACCTATTCCAGCACCTCAATGTCCTTTCTGAACTGAGGGGCCCAGAACTGGTCACAGCACTCGAGGTGTGACCTCACTGGTGCTGAGTACAGTGAAAAAATCTCATCCCTAATATTTCAGGTTTTTTCAAGGAAAACTTGGATAAAATAATAGGTAATTGATAATTATGAATGAGTAGTACTAAATATTATGTATCAAAATCCATGTATGAAGGCACAGAATTGCTCTCATCCTTTGCCTCATTTTCCTGGTATTTTTTTGATTTGCTAACATACACAATTTGGTATTCCACCCCTTGTATCTTATAATTTGGTTAGGTTGCTAAGAATTAACTGCATAACGAACCTTTTGTTTTCTAAAGAAAGGCTAACTTCAAGATTCTGTAGAAAGTAATTTTCCTATCGATACAATGCTTTCTATGCTTTTTTCATTTCTAACCACTATATATCGCAGTTGAATGATTTGTTAGTTCTGCTAATTTCTTTCAAGTGTAAAGGTCTATATAACTGCACAATTTTCATTAGGCATAAATATAATCTTTCTCATGACCTCTTTGATTTTTTTTTTTTTTAAACAGGTCATTTCTACTTTTTGGAAGGGCAAAATGATGCACTGCTCTGTGGCAATAGCTCAGATGCAGGGTAAGAAAATGATCATAATTTTTCATTATGCATTAAAGAAAAATAATTAGCTACTTAGAATAGCTCAGTTAGTCAACTTTAATACCAAGTGTACTGTAGAGTCGCAAATTACCAAAGTTTTGCATTTGAAGCTATACCTAAATACAACCATCTCTGTGATTTCAATTTATACAGTCACTTCCATCAGCCTCTTTGGCTACTTTTGTAAAGGTAATCACATGAATGATCTGTGCATAAATGTTGCTGCCAGCTTACTAACAACTGTTTATTAGCCATGCTATTTGATGTTCTTCTCTTGGCCTAATGGAGTTGTGTTACGGCAAATTGTGGGGAAGGGTAAAATACTATTAGTTATATTATTAAATTACTGAAATATTATTAGGAAGTGGAATTTAAAAGTGAAAAATAACTAACTATATATTTTTATCTTAGGTATGTAGAATAACATTTTACTTGTTCATAATTTCCTTAGCAATTGGTACTCCTGAGCAATTTTGTTTTACTGCAGCATATCGTAATGTAGAGTAGTTGTTAAAAATAGCATTTCCTCTTCTTTTGTAGTCAATGCCCAGAAGGATATATATGTGTGAAAGCTGGTAGAAACCCCAACTATGGCTACACAAGTTTTGATACATTCAGTTGGGCATTCTTGTCACTGTTTCGATTGATGACTCAGGACTTTTGGGAGAATCTTTACCAGCTGGTGAGGACTTATTAAAATAAACAGCACCATCACCAACACCATTGCTACATAGTACTTGCATAGTTATTTTCATTCACTTGTCCTAAGGCCTTTGGAACAGAAATCTTTAATTTTTATATATGTAAACTTTTGTCTAAAACAATAAGGACCTTTTTCATTATTTAGGTTCCCATGTGCCTCTTAAATGTATTATAAGGAATAGCTGTTATTTTATGAAGATGGTTAAGTATTACTGTTTGTTTACCTAAATGAAGAAATGAATTTAAGTTGTTGAAGTTTCTTACCCAAACATGCTGTAAATAGATGCTATGTTAAATTGATTTGCAGTCTAGTAAAATTATGTTTTCATTTGCAAGGTTACATTTTGTCCCTGCACTACACAAATCCTTACCTGAAGGACTGTAATTTTCTCCACTGTAACATTTTGTGTAATGCACTGTTTTGTGGCAGTGTACTTTGGGACTGATGAGACAGGAAGGTAAGATGCTAATCAGTGCCCCACCTACTGTTAAATTTAAAAGCTGTAATGCTAGATGTATAGATTCTTATTGGTATAAGTTCTGAACTATTCAGAATTGGATTTACCTTGACAATAGCAGACACAAACTTTTTAATATGTATTCAGGATATAATACTATTTCTATAAGGAAAAAACAACTATAATCTTGTGCTAACATAAATCAATCTTATACTTTTAAATTATAACACAAAGGCAAACTTATTATGCAACAGTAGTTAAAGTCTGTTAAAAAGTGTATTATCTCTTTTCTCCAGACTCTGCGTGCTGCTGGAAGACATACATGATTTTTTTTTGTTTTGGTGATTTTTCTGGCTCTTTCTACCTGATCAACTTGATCCTGGCTGTGGTCGCCATGGCCCTATGAAGGAACAGAATCAAGCAACAATGGAAGAAGCAGAGGCAGAAGAGGCAGAATTTCAGCAAATGCTGGAACACTGAAAAAGCAACAGGAAGAAGCTCAGTATCCCTGCTAAAGTAAAATTTCTTCTTCCATTCATGACTCTGAACAGATGCTCATGTCCACACATAAGAACACTTTTACTCCGCTACTCCCAACAATATATTAATATTCTCATAAATTCCCTACATATTGTTTAATAATCGCTAATGTTTTCCATTGCACTGTTTTTGCTGGTTTGAGTGAACGTGTAATTTTGTGACAAAAATAATAACCAACAAGCTAATGCATTGGATTTTAAATTGGAGGTGGAAAATCAGCTTTTGACCAGAGCACCTAAACAAGTTGCCCAGTGTGCTTGAGGAGATAATCAAAAGCATCTGGGTTATGGTCTGTGGGCAACCTGCTTTAGGTGACCCTGTCTGCTGGAGAGGTGGACATGATGACCTCCAGAGGTTCCCTTCCAATCTCAACCATTGTGTGATTGTCTGAAATGGAGGTAGAAATGTGGGAAAAAAAATCCAAAGAGTAATTGTGCTTATATAAGTAACAGAAGCAAAATTATTATAGGTGACGGTGCTTCAGCAATATTTATCATTTTCTACTCCCTCCCCATCTATCACAGCAGAAAGCCATAGCTTTCCAGCTTTAAAAAGTATTGGAAAAAGTGGAGAAACCAAAGAAAACAGTTCTGTGGTACAAATGTAATGATTACATGTTGCTTTCAAATTCCTTTTCCTTTTTTGAAGGCTCTCAAATCTTTAATAGAAAAATTTATAAAGTCTGCTTGGCATGAGGCCACATAGACCAGAAGTTGAACTATGTCTTTCCATATAAGCACGTGACTAAAGTCAGCGTCAGGGATTTTTATTTCATTGGTCAATTGCTATCTGTTGGGAGGAAATTGTGGGAATTTTTTTGGGTTTTTTTTAACACAGCTTATAAATAAATGTTAATAAAATGCTCCACGTTTTGAAAATGAAACAGCAACAAGTATGTAGTAGTGTGTAGTTTAACACAAATCTCTGATTATAATTTGCAATATCAACGTTACACAAGATCTTTAATAGACTAGAGAGTATTCAAATCCTATGAAAATGTTGTAAGAAAGTGTTGCTTCCTGTGAACAGGGATTTTGCCACTTGTTTGAGCCTTGATTCCTTATTTTTACATAGTACTTCAGATGAAAAATTCATTGCAACATATTGCTTCAATCTGAAACAGATGCTTTTTTAACTTGGTTTTTTGACAGCACAAATCCCTTGTGTTACTCTTGCTCCTGGTTTATGAAGCAGTGGCAAATTCTGGTTCACGTGGTATTTCACAAATTATACTTCTTATGATATGCTGGGTTTGGTGAAGTGGAAACATTGCTTTTATTTCAAAATAATAAGCTCTTTAAGAGTGACAATAAATTTGAAACAGTGAGTTTTTGTATAAATGCTGTAAATTGCACATGTGCTTGTATGTATAGGCGGCGGCAGCAGCTGCAGCAGCTGACTCAAGAGATTATAGTGGAGTAGGTGGAATAGGTGGATTCTCCGAAAGTTCTTCTGAGGCATCAAAACTGAGCTCAAAGAGTGCTAAAGAGAGAAGGAATAGAAGAAAGAAAAAAAAGCAAAAGGAACAGTCTGAAGGCGAGGAGAAGGATGGGGAAGAATTTCACAAATCTGAATCAGAGGACAGCATCAAAAAGAAAGGTTTCCGATTTTCCATTGAGGGGAATAGACTGACTTATGAAAAGAGATTCTCTTCCCCACACCAGGTACCATAGTATTATTACCTCTTAAACACCTTTTTTGTCTACTCATCATATAAAGAGAGCCCTGTACAGTAGTTTTGTTTATTCTTGCAAGATACCACAGATTCATCAATATCCTAAATCAAAGACTAACCAAGCAAAAACTTGCAGCCAAATATGAAACTGTAAGAATTTGAGAGAATTTGGTTTTACTCTGAATTCATGTGAAAAATAAAAATTACATATATTAATTAATATGAGCTGTATTTCAAGCTTCTTAATAAAAATGGACCTATCTCCCCATCAAGTTGGATGTATTCAGCATGATGAGTAGCTTCAAAACACGGTGCATACATACAAAATATATTGTTTCAAATGAGAAGAGTATTAAAATTTGGGATGCAAAAGCTCAATAGAAATTACATTAATGCTTATGTGAAATTTGAGAAATTAATTGATGTGAGACCATTAATTGTGTTATCTTAAAGAAGGTGGAAATGTGTGTGGCAATGTGTCTTTGCATGTAATCTCTTACATTGAAACACCAGTGACTCAGAGTGCCATCTACATCTCCCATCCAGATGTTTATTTAATTTGATAGCTTTTTAATGTTATCTCCTACAGTTTTCAAAGCTCCTCTTCATTTGCCCACTTCTCACTCTCCCCTTAGCACTGCAAATCCAGATCTCACATACATTCTCTCCTTTTTCTGCCCCTTTTTGTGCCTCAATATGCTTCTTCCTTTTATCTCCACCTTCTCAATTTCCCCTGATCTTTATGACTTACTTTCTCCCTATTTTTAGTCATTATTACTAAACTCATTCCTGCCTTTTTAATCTTCTTCTATTTCTGTCTCTGGAAAGCCTGTTTCATCCCTTAATAGATCATGAGTCTTCATACTCTCTTCATGTATTGTTTTCTCCAGCCTCCCATTCTCAAAGAAACTCAGACCTCTTCATCCAGTATTTTCTTACTAAGGACTGTCCTCCTTAGACCAGACTGTGGTGGGAATATAATGTTTCTGGCTTTCTGTTTTTGCCATTCCTTCCACTCACTTCCTAATGTATTTCCTTTATCAACAGTAATTCATCCTTTCCCCAAACCCACCTCCTTGGTCTGACACTGTTTTATGTTGTTAACTGTCTAACTAATCTCTGTGAGGCTTCATTGCTGAATTTAGTTCATGATTCATTCTGTTCTTTATACAAATTTTCACACATGTCAATTGACTTCAACTTCATGTTGAAGATCCATCTGATCCTCTAGGGGCATATTCTTGCCTATCTCTTCATTCAAACTGCAGCCTTATTCAACTGCTGCTCAATTCATCCATCTTGTAAGAAATTAAGCATTCCTCATACAACTTGTTCTTCTAACATTTTCATCTCCAAGTTCATTTACAGTTGTTTGACTATGACAATCTAGAAATCACCTCCCCTCTGGTTTTCCAACCCTAGTTCCTTTTCACTCTGGATTCTAACCACTAAACTGAAGTTCCACTCACCAGTTTTTAATACCATTTTCCTAGAGAAAATTCAGGCTTATATATAATCTTTGAATTTTTCCTTGGCATTTCATTTTCTTTCAATGTAAATGACCATTTTATTCCTCTTGAAATCTTACTCTTCCTAACATTCATGACTTTGTCTCCTCTCGATTCTCCTGGTTTAGTTGTGCTTTAGGAGATCCTTTTACCCCTTTGACAGTTTTCCAAGGGATTTCCACAAGGCCTTTTGCTAGATCCCTTTTCTCTCTCTTTTTATTCTTTTTTTTTTAAACGCTATTCTGAACCCACAACTGTGAATCATTTTTAACTTGGACCTCTTTACTGCTGTATTCATCAAGAATGTTGTTGCAAAGAGCACAAACCTATCCCATTGCTTTTCTTTAATCTGCTAGTAAACATATTTACCTAAAGATTTTTTTTTTAATATCATAAAACATACTGTACTCAAAGTTCCTCCCAACCCACCATGTCTACTTACAGTAAACAAGTCCCGGCTTCGACTGACCCAAAGCAGCATTCATAACCTCCTGTTAAGTTTTCAAACTAGTTTCTTTGAGCTCTTGCTGGTATGCTGCCCTTCATGCTTGGAAGAAGCTCCCATGAGTTTTCACAGAACACTTCATTGCTTTCCTCAAATCCCTCTTTAAAACTCTCTTTTACCATGCTGCCTACAGAAAGCTTGACAGGGAAGTGACTTCAGGTGAGCTAAGATGACTGTTTTTCATACTCATCAATTTTGCCTCTGTGTATCCCCTCTCTTTTTGTATCCATTTGTTGTGTAACATTTACATGATAAGTTTGCAGAATGCCTTTTTGTTCTGCATTTTGCAGTCCCTAGTACAGTGGGGCTCAGGCCTACAAAGATAAGTTGCAGAAGAGAAACAAAGACACTGCTTCATTATCATCTCTGCTGTTCATGGAAGTCTTGGGTGAAATCAGCTACTAATACTTATCAATCAAGTCAAGGCAATTACTGATACGAATTAAAATTAAGACTATGTATAATTAATTGTACGATTAGAGCATTATTTTTACTCTAATACTGGAGATCCTCCAATAGCAGAACATTTACTCCTATGAGTAAACTGATGAAGATTAGCAAACCTATTCATACAAAATTACAGGCAAATCATTGCATATTCAGGATAGCTAAGTCTTTAAAAAAGAAATAAGAAACCTATTATGGCCTACTTGACTAATATCTGAAAAGATATATATGTTTTTAAACTAGTCAGTATTTGGGAGCTACTTCTGTGTGCAGACTGAGTTACAGAAAATTTGCCTAAAATTTTATTTACTCAGCCTATCATACTAATGTCAGCCTGGGGTAAAGAGTGTCTAGATATACTTACTCCGTTTATGAACAGTTGTTAATAACATAGGCAGAATAGCAGAGGAAACAATTCTGTCAAGCAGTTTCTTTTCTCTAATTAAACTGATTGATTTCATATATCCAAAGCAGTAGAATAACTAGTCTTTGTCTGTCACTTATGTGCTCTTTGTTTACTACCCAAAAGGGAGTGTGTTAGAGGGGGGACTGTACCAGTTCATTTCTTTGTAGATGACCTTGCCCTTTAAGACATTGTGGGTTTTTCCTCTGTATGAAAATGTTGTATTTTAAAGGACTTTCATCTGATAATAATTGTTTTTATTTACCTGCAGTCTTTGCTGAGCATTCGTGGCTCCCTGTTTTCCCCGAGGCGCAACAGCAGAACAAGTCTTTTCAGCTTCAGAGGTCGAGCAAAAGATGTGGGATCAGAAAATGACTTTGCTGATGATGAGCACAGCACTTTTGAAGACAATGAGAGCAGAAGAGATTCTCTCTTTGTTCCTCATAGACATGGTGAACGGCGCAACAGTAACATTAGCCAGGCCAGTAGGTCATCCAGAACAGTACCTGCGCTTCCAGCAAATGGGAAGATGCACAGCACTGTGGATTGCAATGGAGTGGTTTCTTTAGTTGGTGGGCCGCCAGCTTTGACATCACCTACAGGACAGCTTCTGCCAGAGGTGATGATTGATAAAGCAGCCACTGCTAGCAATGTAAGAAAGTCTGCAATAGCTCAGGCATGATGTTCTCTCCCTGTATGATCAGTCACTGTTTCCACAAAATGTAGTCACATGGAAATGATGACCTTTCTGGCTAAGCTGTGAATGCTTATTCCAGCTACAAGCTAAAAGATAAACTGAAATTGTCCAGCTCTCATTAATTAAATACGTGAAAATGCATCCAAATTGACTGGGAATTAACAGAATAGCATAGTAAAGCATTGAATAAATTTAATTTGTGTAGTTTTACACCCGTTGATTCTTTATGCTTAGACTTAGATGGATGGTTCTGTAGTTGTATATCAGAAAGGATATCAAAATGGAAAAAAAAAATTGCATTTACTTAATGGAATATATCAGCTTTCTGCTGTCCATACGTGAAACTTTTGATGTTACCATGGTAGTACAACTTACAAGAGTTGAGATAGTGTTCATGCAATATAGCTAATTTTTCTATGAGTTTTTTAAATGTCAGAATTACAAAATATTTTTTCATTTGTTTGAAAAATGTGCTAGGAATTCTACAGTTATTCTAAATTAAGAGTTATCTTAAGAAAATGCAATGCACATATGCTTAGTTCCTTTACTGCTAGCTGTGTGGGCAGTGCATTTTCATGTTTAGAAAAAGATTTAATTGCCTAAATAGAAAGATATTTGCAGCAAAGCTCATTGACAAGTACTGTGGAACATCTTTTAGTCTGAAATCTGCTTTAATGTCTCAGCCCTACTTCAGCAAAATACTTTAAAACATATTCGTCAGGCACAAGAGCAACATACTGCAGCATTTGACTGTTTGTTCTATACAGAGTTAGGTATACCTTAGTCTGTTGTGAAGCCTCAATATAGCAGGAGCATGGTGTGGGACAGCAGTGCTTTAAACCTGTAGAGCTCTACAGAAACTTACAGTGTTATTAAATGTACAATCAATTAGCTATTTCATCAGTGTTTTATTTTCAGGGCACTACTACAGAAACTGACTTAAGAAAGAGACATTCCAGTTCTTACCATGTTCCTATGGACTACCTAACTGACCCTAGTGCAAGGCAAAGAGCAATGAGTATAGCCAGTATGCTTACAAACACAATGGAAGGTATGTAACACAGATTATTTTTGTACGACAGTAGCCTTAATAGCCTTAAAAGTGCTACTAAATGTGTGATGCATTAAGTAGTAAGATGTTTTAAGGCAGCTAATTCAGCCTAGAGGGTACAGGTAAGAAGAGATTTCTATATATAGTTAGGGGTGGGATGTTTTTGTGGTTTGTTGTTTTAATTTGGGTCTGATAAATTTGGAAAAAGAGTTAAGCTTGCAACTTACTGACAGGTTTGAGGTAGAGGTAGCAAATTTCCCATTTAAATGCAAGCAAAACCAATTACTCCATGTATTCTTTCTCTAGTGAAGTTATGTTTTGGGGTAAGCTCTTCTTAGTTTACTGAAATGGCTGTGCTTGTTGAGTAGAACAATCACCTTCTGCCAATTCAGTAGACTTGCTGTTTCACAAAGGAGGGATCATGTTCTTCTTTCTGTAAGGCTAAATACAATTACTTTGAATCATGGAATTAAGCAACCATTTGCAAGAAAGGGTGAAACATTATGTTGAGTTAAATGACTATGCCCAAAATAGAAAACTGGAAGGTAATAATGAGCAGTTGTCCAAATGGGGACCATAATGCTGTCTAAATACTTGTCTGACTTCCAGCTTGCTCTAAATGCTTATCTTTCATGAGGAATTTTTAAAATATTTTATTGTAAGGGACCTTAAATTTCATCTAGGTCCAACCCCCCTGCCATGGATGGGAACACCTTTCACTGGAGCGCATTGTTCAAAGCCCCATCCAACCTGACCTTGAACATGTCCAGGGATAGTAGGGCATCTACAGCTTCCCTGGGCAACCTGTGCCGGGGCCTCACCACTCTGACAATGAAGAATTTTTGCCTACTACCTAATCTAAACCAACCATTTTTCTATTTAAAATTGTAAACCCTCATCCTATCACTGTACTCCTACTAGATAAAGGCTCCTTCTCCATGTTTCCTGCAGGATCCTTATAAGGCTGCAATAAGGTCTCCTTGGAGCCTTCTCTTGTCTAGATATAAACAATCCCAGGTCTCTCCGCCTCTCTTCATAGGCCATGTGCTCTGGCCCCTGAATATTTTTGTGGCTTCCTCTGAACCTGCTCTTGTGCTGGGAGCCCCAGAGCTGAACACAGCACTCCAGCTGGAGAACTCCTTCCCTCAACCTGCTAGCCATGCTGCTTTTGATGCTGCCCAGGATATTGGCTCTCTGGGCTATGACTGACATTGTTGGCTCACATTCAATTTTTCAGCCACCAATAAGCCCATGTCTTTGTCTGCTGGGCTGCTTTCAATCCCCTCAATCACCCAGCCTTATGACAGGTTTCTAAGAAAAATTAATTTTTTGCAATCTATATAGCATTAGCTTGTGAATGGTTCTTTTATCTACTGAATCTTTAGTATAGTTGTTTTTGCGATTTTTTGGTGTGTTTTTTGGTGGGTTTTTAAAAAATTGTTTTTAATAGATTATTTTAAATTGTAATTTCTTTTAACGGAAAGCAGTCTTAGTTCCAAAATATCAACAGTTTATCAACAGTTCCTTGGAAAACAACTTTTAGGCTTCAAGGAAATATCCAGGCAATTCTGGAATAGAGAAATATGTTTAAAATGTTATTTTCATTTTTCTCTCTAGAACTGGAAGAATCCAGACAGAAATGTCCACCATGCTGGTATAAATTTGCTAACACTTGCTTGATTTGGGACTGCTGTACTCCCTGGCTGAAAGTCAAACATATTGTAAATTTGATTGTGATGGACCCATTTGTTGATCTGGCCATTACCATCTGCATTGTCCTAAACACCCTGTTCATGGCCATGGAGCACTACCCAATGACAGAGCAGTTTAGTGGTGTGCTTTCAGTAGGAAACCTTGTAAGTCTTTCGTGATGTACCATGTATGTAAAATGCATTTTTCTTTAACTCTTTTGTGACTTATGCACATTCATGTAATAGAAAAGTTGACTATTTAGAGGTTTGGGATTGTTGAACTGAAATTTAAGTTGTTGACATTTGTAAATTTTACCATTCTTACTTTTCAGAGTAGAGATCTACTGAGTCAATATGCATTTGGATTTTAAAAATCATCTTCTGTCACTGAAGCTCATTAAAGGAACTTTTTTTCTTGATGGACAGTTACAAATCATAAGAATTTAATTTCCATTCCCCCACTTGTTCTGGTCCTCACTAGCACCTCCTAAGAGCTGGGTGTTCAAGGAATTTTAGAGGGAAAGACCCAGTAAGCATATATAAGAAAATGATGAAATGGAGCAATGGTGTCTTCCACAGATCATTCTGAAGAAGAACAGTTCTGCTCAACTTTCTGTATAATTTTTTTCTTAATAAAATAAGTTTATGATAGGAACAATTATCTTTATCCCTAGAATTAAAAAGGTGGTCTAAGGGCAAAGATGAGCTCTAAGGATATAAAAATGAGCATTAAAATCTGGTTATGTTCTGTATTGGCATACATACATATTAGCAGGCTAGATAACAACCGTGTTTTCCCATTTTGGAGCCCAGACATTGTAATGCATATGTAAACTTCAAATATAAATTTTATTCCTAATCCCAGTGTATGGAAATATAGAGAAGGTATTCAGATTTATAATTAATTTCTTGCTGAAAATTAGTTTTGCTTTTTAAATATTTTCTTCCTAAACTGGAGTAAGGAACTGTATTTCCCCTGCAGGTGTTTACTGGAATTTTCACAGCAGAAATGTTTCTCAAGATAATCGCTATGGATCCTTATTATTATTTCCAAGAGGGCTGGAATATTTTTGATGGTTTTATTGTGAGCCTTAGTTTAATGGAACTTGGCCTTGCGAATGTAGAAGGATTATCTGTCCTTCGATCATTCCGATTGGTAAGTATACTATTTAAAATGTGTTTCTATATTACATTTTTGTATTTGTGCGTATGTATTTTGTGCATTTTTCATTTGCAAATTAAATATTTGGCTGAGACAGAAGATCTTTTCAGAACTTACAAAATGCTAAATTGCATACTCGCTAGATGGCAATGTATATATTATGTCAAGTTTGTTTTGTGTATTATCTTAGTAATGTCTATTTCTCCTTCAAGATATTGTCAACATCAATTCTATTCTTGCTGAAAGTATGCTTAAAGGATTAACTTTTATAATAGAAGTATTTCATAGAGTCTTCTCCCTAGATGAGGGAGTAAAAAAAAAGCTAGAGCCACAGGGCCCTCACTACCTGTGACTGAAGATTAGTAAATTGCTTGGTAAATAACGGCTTAATTAATAAAAGTTTCTTGACAGTTTTAGCTTATATACTTCCATTACCAATTGCCATTATCAGTTAGTTTTAAAAGGGATTAGTGTTAAGATTTTTCATTGTCCAGGGACTTTTCATCCCTACCAGCCTTCTCCGTACTATCCTCTGCAAGGGTCTATCTGCTGTCTAACAGTTCTGTTCAGAAGTCACTACAGTGTCTCTATCTCTTATTAGATACCTCTTTTATGAACAGGAACTTGGTCTTGCTGCAGACTAGGCTAGCATGCGATCAATGTTCAAATCCTCTTTTGTAAAGACCACGCGGTGAGAGGCATGAAGCTAGAGTTCCTGGTCATCAAGCTCAAATTCTGCCTTAAATAAAAAAGAGATGTTTAACTTAAAATGAAAGTTAAATACATTCCCTATTAAAAAAAAAAAAAAGGGCTTTTAAATATGTGTTTTCTGGTTCTCTGCATAGCATTATATGGTACTTTGCCTAAAGTCTAAAATCTCTCTGGATTGACTTCTCTCTCAGTAGTTGATTCTGGTTTTAACTTGATATTTATGTGTTTTCTTTATAAAACATAAAATCATCACATGAAACAATATTTGGTTTTATCTTCTTTATAGTATTCTCCTCTTTCAATTGTCTGAACAATTGCTGTATCTTTCCAATATTTTCATTTTTGTCTGTTTCAAGCTGTACTTTATACAATACTTCCCTTTTTTTGTCTCAATGTTGTGTGACAAACTTTGTAAGACAAATTACATTTCTTTTAAATGGCAGAAAATATATTGTTAAAGGTACTTGCAAGTCGCTTGTATGTCTATCCTTAACAACTCTAGCTTGTTTCTCTTTATAGGAAAACCATTTCCTCCATCTCATTGCCTGTTAAGATGAAAGAACCTGGAAGTGACTATACACTTATGGTCCTGTTAAACTGATCACATTCCATATAATTTTAGTAATATTTTCTCAGAGTTTACAGAAGAAAGACTGTTTTGTCCAACTTCTTTAACAAGTACAACTTTTAAATACCTAAAGTCACCAAAAGAGTCAAAGTCTGAACTGGAGTCTTTGTGATAGTTTCAATGTAATTGAAATGAGAATAGAGATATTATTTTTGATTTCTTATCACTTGAATCAGGACTTAACACTGCTGATGTGTAGTATTGTACAAAGAACTAGAAACAGAAATTTTGTAACTAAAACTTCTAAAAGATTACAAGTGACATGATGAAGACACAAGGTAACTGAAATATTAAATGTATAGCAGTAATTTCATTACAATTAGATAACAAAGAACCATATACCATTCTTCTGTCTTGCAGCTTCGAGTTTTCAAATTGGCAAAATCTTGGCCAACCCTCAATATGCTGATTAAGATTATTGGCAACTCAGTGGGGGCTCTGGGGAATCTGACCCTGGTGCTGGCCATCATTGTGTTCATTTTTGCTGTGGTTGGGATGCAGCTGTTTGGGAAAAGCTACAAGGAATGTGTCTGCAAGATCTCCAGTGATTGTGAACTTCCTCGCTGGCACATGCATGACTTTTTCCACTCCTTCCTGATTGTATTCCGAGTGCTGTGTGGAGAATGGATAGAAACAATGTGGGACTGCATGGAGGTTGCAGGCCAAACCATGTGCCTTACAGTCTTCATGATGGTCATGGTGATTGGAAACCTAGTGGTATGTCATCTGTGGGGATTTTTTAAAACACTTAAACATATCTCCTGTTTTTCACAATTTAGAAATCTGAAATGAAGATTAGCCAAGGACTTTAGGAAATCATGTAGTTCACTTTCTCTTTCTGTACACCACGTTCAAATATACCTTGATTATCTGTGAAAAATATCTACTTTTTCTTTTAAATCTCAGTAAGTTTGTAACCTTTTTAGTAAGATCAGTACTGACGTATGCTTACAGCTAGGAGTGTTTAGAGTGTTTTTTAAAAACTATCTAATTTAAATCACCTTTTACAGCCAAGTAAATTGTCTCAATATTGATGGAAAACTGTTGGTCTTTATGACAACATTTATAATACTTAAAAGCTTACTGTTTCCACTTTTAGTCATTTCTCTGTGAAACAAAACAAACCTAACTTCAATTTTTTTCTCATAAATGATGATTTGTAAATGGTTTATCCCTTTTGCTACTGGCCTCTGAATCCCTCCCAAGCAATGTTTTAAATAAAGACACAAGTACTGAATAATGTGGAATAATCATACTTTCATTTCTTACACTCAGCATTCCTTGTAGTACATCCCCAAAAGACACATTAAATTTCTGTACCAGCATTGCTTTCCTAATGAAGCCTCTATGCCCCTTTCTTCAGTGCTTCCACCTTGCCAGTTTTCCCACCTTCTGTATATATACTTTTTATTTTTCTTAACGATCCTTAACACAACGGTACTTCAGAATTAAACACCATATTGATTTTGGTGTTTTCCACCAAATTTCTCCAATTTTCCATAAACCATGGCTATGTTTAATTGTAGTTCTTTCTCCTTGAGTGCTGGCATCCTTTCTCTTTTTGGTATGATCCACAAATTTTATAAATATACTTATCCACAGTCATCACTACCAAGTCTCACAGACTAATGTGAGTCCTGTGGCATATCTTATAAAATATTTTGCAAGTTTGAATGGGAAGAACTGACAAATATAATTTAACTGATTTTTAATTAAATTACTTTCAATCAGTTTTGCACGTGGTATGTCATAATTTCATGCAATCCAATTTTCTCTTTTATGTTTGTAAAATGTCATGCAAGAAAGTCTGAAATAGCTTCTTGAAATTGTGGTGTATCACATCTGTGGACTCTCTCTCTTAGCTAGTGTTCCTTCCCAGAAGCAAGAGAGCATCATATATACTTGCCAAATACAAACTTTTACTATATTCTGAATTAGAGGTACTAGAACTAAGGTCTGTTGAACTGTGAAAGACTGATATTTGCCTACATTTCTCTGGTTTATGAGCACTACAGTGGATGCAGCTTGCATAAATCACTGCATTATGTTGTACTCTGCCTCGTTATGTCATTCTCCATTTTGAGGAGCAGATCTGCACTACTGCAGATTGTGGAGGAGACAGTCAAGGAGCAGTTCAGATTTTCACCTGTATTAGTGAAGTTAAACCAGCTAAAAGTACTTTTTGGCAAGATAATAAAATGTTGGGGACAGGGATTATGAACTGAAAGAGCAGCAGGAAGGTGCATAGAAACGAAGTGTTACACGTGAAATGAAAATTGAAAACTCATAATGGTACTGTTTTTATGATTTAAAAATAAGAGTAATTTTTTCCTTATTTTCTTTTAGGTACTCAACCTATTTCTAGCCTTGCTGCTGAGCTCATTTAGTTCAGACAACCTTGCTGCTACAGATGACGACAATGAAATGAACAATCTCCAGATTGCTGTGGCAAGGATTCAGAAAGGCATAGATTATGTGAAGAGAAAAATGCGTGAATTCATCCAAAAAGCCTTTGTTAGAAAACAGAAAGTTTTAGATGAAATCAAACCTCTTGAAGACCTAAACAATAAAAAAGACAGCTGTATTTCTAACCATACAATAGTAGATATAGGTAAAAACCTTGCTTATCTAAAAGACGGGAATGGAACTACCAGTGGCATAGGCAGCAGCGTGGAAAAGTATGTTGTTGATGAAAGTGATTACATGTCATTCATAAACAACCCAAGTCTCACCGTGACAGTGCCCATTGCTGTTGGAGAATCAGATTTTGAAAATTTAAACACAGAGGAGTTCAGCAGTGAATCAGACCTGGAAGAAAGCAAAGAGGTAAGCCTATTTCTAAGTTTTAAATACTCTGATGCTTTTCTTTTTTTTTTTTTTTTTGCTGAGGTTACTAGCGTTGAATTAAAATATTTCTTTAATTCCTTTACAATAGCAAATACAAACTTGTAATGTTATTTAAGGTAAATTGATGTAAGGATTGATTGATATGAGCTTTGAAAGGTGGTGATACAATATTGCATTTACAGTAATAAGACGTAAGAAAATTTTTAAAAATTAATATTTTTTTCTATCTTATTTCGGTAAATCCTTAACAAGCAAATGAACTGATGTAATAGTCCTGGATACCAGAAGTCATACAAATTATGTATGGCTAGTGCAAATTTCTCCATGCGTATTTCATTAGAGCAGTTTATTTTTTAATCTGCTTTTTTAACAGTTCAGTCTGATGTTTTTAACCCTTTTTATACAGCGAAAATGCATCCATATACATCATAGATAGGTACATTTGAATACCGGACTAGCATCACTAAACAATGTCATATAAATCCCTAATAACACATCTGATGGTAGCAGAACGACTCAAGTGAAGTCATAGCCTTATGGTAAAAAAGTTACAAAGCTTAATATCCCAGTATAAGATCCTTTCATTTGACTACTCATTGTTATTTTCAAAGCTTTAAGACACTTGAGTCTGTTGCCTACTGTGACTAATATAATGTGCCTCTTTCTGGCACAATGTGGTGCCAAGTGGATAAATCCAAGCTAGCACTGGGAGTTATAGTGGATGCCAAGGCATTATTATTGTGTGTGTATTATTAACCCACTGCTTTGTCCTGCACAACTGAAAGTGGTGGAGGCACATCAGCTCAAGTGGAGTAAGTCTGCAATGCTCAGTACTGATGCTAGTTCGTTCAGCATTAGCATGGGTATTTTTGAACAGTATTGCATGCTGTGGGGTAGACATAAACTAACATAAAGGCTTTCGTTAGTGATTTTCTCTTGCTTGAATCTGAGGGTATAAATATGGGCAAGAGTCGAGTAATTTTCCAGCTGAGATCCTTTTTTTTACCAACTGCATTACACATTTAGTCATATTTACTTGTTTCTTATCACAAATGTCTTTATTATTATTATAATTTTTTTTTCAGATTGATTGTATTAATATTTATTTTACTCTTCAAAACCAGTACTTGGGTGTAGAACAAGTTGTAGTTTAACCTTCAGTTATTCTGTTCTTCACTGCACAAAAGCACTATGGCAGTAGGAGAAGTGGAGGATGAGCTTTATACAAACCTCTGTGCTGGTGGTTTGCAGGGTTGAGTATGACAATGTGACTGCTGACTTTTTTCATTAGCTAAATCTTTCTTTTCTTCCCATGGGTTATTCTACAAGATGACAAAAACACTGACTTCCTATAGGAAAACTTTTAAAGTGTATTATCCCACATTTGAGGCATGAACTCCTGTCATTATGCTTCCACTAATGAAACAAAGGCTTTCTACTCCACCTACCATAATTAAAAGAAAACAGTGTATTCATTGCATTCTTGGAGGCGTTTAATGCTGTTATGCTTCAGGAAGCGCAAACTGATCAGGTGATAAGACAACGAAATAGACATTAAGTCAGAGTGTGCTAGTGCCGAGCAGTTTTGGCTGGCCAAGTCTGAGACTCTGCTGAGCCTATTTGGGGCCAAAACTTCTTACTAATGCAGATGCCGAAGGTGAAAAATTGAAGGGAATGTTTATCATTTCAAGAGAGACACAGAAGTAAGCGAAGATTGTGAGCATATTTCTTATAAAAGGGCCTAAATTTCAAGTAGATTTGAGTCATAGAAGCGTGACACAAAAGCATTAAAATCTTACTCCTAGTTCCTGCTCTTCACTAGATATTCTTAACCACCATGCTTTTTTGATATAGTGGAGTGTTGGCTTATTAGTCAGATGACCAGGACTCTTGTAATGAAAATGATCCATTGGGAAAGAAGGCATTTTTAAAATTAAAAAATTGACTACAAATGACTTTTTTACAAGGCTTCCTCTTTTGTGCTGTGCTATAATGTGCCTTGCATTTCTGGCCTCTCATATTTTCCTATTTATATGACACTACTGTTGCCAAGTTGATCTGCCAGTCTCTTCATTGCTTACACCACAAATGAATAAATCTAAGTCAGGAGCTGCTGTCAAATTGTGTTCAATTATTATATGTTCAGATGGAAGGCAGCTGAGGCATCCAGATGCTGTGAGGACACTGCACAAGATAGCCAGATGCTGATGAGTGTATGTCTGTGTGCTTCTGCTTGCTTCTGTGTCTACAACCAAGTACATGTATTCACTGTTGTATGGGGCAATAAGCTGAATTCCAACAAAATTATTATTATTTATTAGCAAGTTTTAATTAAGCATGTTAATGTTTGGTGGATTCTTTATTATAGCACATGTATCTCCCAGTAGTTTCATAGAAATGTTAACTAGATTATGCCTTTGTAGAAACAATACATATAATGTTGTACATGCTTAGTAGGTGTGAATTAACAAGGAATTTTCTAGAAAGTTACTGAAACCTAAAATCAATTTAATTATAAAAACACTGTGTCCATAAGAATGCCAGTTGATGAATACAGTATAATAAGGAAATTAGAGAACAAATACTAAATAAAACTTTATCATGGAAATAGGCCTTTAATAATTGTGGGACCACTGTGCTGAGTCCATTGTCCTATAAATAAAGATCTGTGGATCTGAGCTGCAGTACTGCTATCTAGTGTAGAAACTGCAAATATATTTTTTTCCATTTTAGGTTCTTAAGTACTATGAGGATGGTTTATATGGAAAAATTTGTAGTACATGTATGACTGTATAATAATTAGTCAAAATAATCATAATAGCGGGTAATAATTAATTTATGTTAAATGTAACTTATAGGCCAATAATAACACCAAGATATACCAATGACAAAATATTTTTTAATGCTTTGAAAAAATGGGATCTCCTAATGCTTTTGCAGACACATTAATAATGTGTATTTTACTTTAAGCAATATTCAGTGCAAAAAACCAGAGGTGCTGTGTCCTGAACTTCATTTCCTACCGTTCTTACTTCTCACAGGAGTAGAACCAAGCTGGATCAGTCAAGCGGGCAGCTCTGGTGCCTTTTAGCGAGGCAGAGCATCGTGTCACCAGTTTTACACAGGTTACCTAAGCAAGTTATACATCTCTCTATATCCTATTTAATCACCTTTTAGTAGATATTGACTGGCCTGCATGCTCTTCAGCTATGATCCTGTCCCATTCATTGCAATAAGTACCAACATGCACAGCTGCTCCCTGCTGAGCCACAGGACTCGCATCACAGCATGGTCAGGCAAGAGTGGCAGCCCCAAGGTTTCTGTGGTTCCAATACTCTCCATAATATTTTAATGGTATTTTGCAGTGCATGCTATGTACCCTTCCCAATCTTGGTGATACAGAATTCAGGATTCTGTTTTTGAAAGGTTTTCTTTGGTTTTGAGGGAAGGCAGAATATGTAACACATATGCCACGTTTCTCACCAGAAGCTTATATTTATATTTAAGTCCATCTGTAAATTGTGTTGGTAATGAAAAACTGCTAGCTGTTTTAGAGAACTTTCGTAGTATTGTATTTTAACTTATAATGGAGGTAACCTGCAAACCCATCATAGTCATGTTTTTGTTTTTCACATTTTTTTAAGAAGTGCTTTTCTTTAGTACTTGTATAAGTATTTAGTTCTTTTGGAGATCACTATGCAGTA
This sequence comes from Catharus ustulatus, assembly GCF_009819885.2. Taxonomy (NCBI): domain Eukaryota; kingdom Metazoa; phylum Chordata; class Aves; order Passeriformes; family Turdidae; genus Catharus; species Catharus ustulatus. The sequence continues at coordinate 20,464,283 of NC_046227.1, read as the reverse complement.
CTGGAGCACCATTAAGCATGAAATTAATTCAATTTCTGCAGTCAAAGCATGTGACCATGATTTGGTTGAAAGACTTCATACAAAGCTGTTATTTGGCTGGTTAAACATTCAGAGATCAGTTCTGCTCTTACTTACGCTCACACTTAGGTGTAGAGGTGCAAAGAGAACACCGATTGCAAGATGTGGCCCAATTCAATCTCCCATAGCTCTTTAATTTATAGTCAAAAAATTATTACTACCCCAAACTTCTAAAATTGTCTACTTTGAGAAACTTAGTTATTCTGATCTCATCAGGAATAAATAAAGTTCAGCATTCAGGTAAATAAGCTACTGAGTCTGGATAAAAATGTCTGGAAGTTCCCCAGCTTCAGTGTGATTTACATCTCACCTATTAAACAATGCCATAATATTTATAACACTACAGTTGCTGCTGGTGAATTAGTGGAATTAAAATATACTTGCTCCAGAGATTTTCCTCTTAAATTTTATAAAGAATAATTATTCTGATAAGATATATTTTGACTTTAAAATATTCATTATTTAAAATCCTTTTATACTCTGAAGAATTTAGGCTTTGTATTGTGAATGGGTAACATTGTTTTGGTATATTGTGATTCACTGTGGATGATATTAAGTTGTTCATGTTGGAGTTAACTGATGTTTGCTTAATTAATATTTTCAAACAGCAATCCCTTACACTGTTTCAGAAATATCCTTTCACTATTGCTTGTGTGAATTAAAGAGCCTTTTAAAGTAGGTTCTGGTGGGAGAGCTTTTTCCCACTGGAACATATTTCCACTGCTACTCAAAATGTTTTTGCTCTCATACAACTTTTTTTGCAAATATTTTCATTTAATAAATTCTCATTAATAAGTAGATAAAAGGAATTATGAATATCAATGAAGTCCAGAGTGAACTATAATTTAGGGATACTGGGTTTTTCCAGTATGTGCAACCACAAAATGGTTTTGCTTTGATTTACAGTGTTCTGGATTTTTTTACTCATAGAGTTATTCTGCCTAACTGTATAAACATTAGAAAGAGTGGCATACAGAATTCACTTAATTACACCAGAGGAATCACAATGATATCTTCCACTTTGAAGATTTTATTTGTGATATAGCTGTACTGAAAAAGTCTGGATAGTTTGTATATAATATTGCCATTTGTATCACAGACCATTTCATTTTCATACTGACATCCACACAGCACTGAGAAAATAAAACCAACTTAATTTCCATTATTTAGCATTTTCACAGGTATTTGGGAGGAATGGAAATTGAAAGCAAAATCAGAATTGTGATTTCTCTTGGCCCCATCTTCCTGGTTATATCCCTCCTGCTCTTTGCTCCTTCAGTGCCTTAAATTATGATTTCAATATCTATTAGTGGCATCCTCACCAATCATGAAATTTCGGGCTTTGTTAAAAATGTTAAGCTAAAAGCTGTCCAGCGACTGTCAAATAATCATCTCTAGAACAAACAAAGAAGTGCTAGAAGTTAAAAGTGGCCTGTAAGTGAAGCAGAATTGTGTGAATCTATGCGATGTTATCAAGGTTCAGAAAGTAGTTATGTCAAAAACTTCCTGACCTAATCTTGGCTGCTGCTTTTTGCAATGCTTCTCTGATAGGCAAGCTGCTTTCCTATCTTGAAAGCTGAACTAAAATCTGTTTGTCATACTGTTCTGTATTGCTGACTAAAGCATGACTGGCAAGGCTGTTGGTACATGTGATGTAAAAGATGTTTAACTCTCTATGATAATCAGTATACTGCTGCTTTAGAAACATGTAACTACTTTTGTCTCCTTACTGTTTTCTTCGAAAAGGAGGTGGAGTATGTATATTCTAAGGTTTTGAAAACCAGATTTCTCTGAGAATCATTTTCTTAGCATACTATTCAGAATATTTGTATCTTCATAACTCTCAAAGAGTGTCTAATGCTTGATCCTGATAAATCTCTTATAATCTGCATGACTGAATCCCTTTGAAATCTAGAATCATGGTATAACAAAAAGCTTAAAATGGACATACTATTAGATCAAAGCTAATGCTTGGGTTTGATGATTATCTTGTTTCTATAGGTTCATTTCTAAAAAAAACCTATATACATGTTAAGTAAATAGCCTAAATCTAGTTTTTGTAATGCTGGTAAACAGAGAGCTATTTACCAGGTACAAAGGCAACTTTCAAATATGTTTAGGTAAAGAACTGGGATATATACTGCATACCTAACATATCAGGGTCTGCAGTTAGGGGCAGTCTAGCTAGCTGGATTTCATATTTATGTGAACACTGGCAAGTCACAGTAAGTGATAGAAGAAGTCTTCCTATGTATTAAAGTGTGGACAATTGTAATACCGATAACATGGTCCATTCCCAGGTCATATTGTGTTGAATGCACAGAAATCAGTATAAAGTCCCTGGGTCAGTTGTTTTATACCAGAGCAAAAGTACACTGTGAAAATACGTAAATGTTACTGAAAAGTTTTCCTAGCATATTGAACTTAATTGATTCAATAAAATCTTGACATGTTGTACCATAAAATCTTCCTAGCTGTTTCTGATATGTACTAAATTTTATAAATTTTGTACATAATGCTATACAATTAATTCAATGTTAAAAATAACAAAAATGAAAAAAGAAATTATGCTGTTGAAAATGTCTAATTTTTTTATTCTTTCCCAAATTATGCTGAATTCTTACAGACTGAATTTATTGAATAATTTTTATAACATTTTTCTTTATATAATGGTCTGGCTGGGACTAAATTCAGGTATAATAGAGCAGCAGGGAATACTCTGTTACATCAACAGCAGAGTGAGTTCTCAGCGGGATAAAGCATTTAATTGTTGCATTTCAAGTATCAGCTGCTTTTGATTCAGTTTAGCATTTTTCTGTTCATTTTAATTCCTATGATTATTGTTACAGCTCCGTAAATGAAGCATTCCAGATTTTTAGTGAGAAGAGGCTTGAAAGATACATCTCACCATACATAGTGTCCCACATAAATAGTCTTTTTGATGTTCCTGAAAATTGACAGTTCTATTGATAATTTTTTACCTTTCTGTCTGATATTTGTGATCTTTTCTTACAGTAGCTATATCTAATCTTCCATGTTGCGTTAACTGTTAGTCTTAAGCAATTTTAATAATAGAATTCATTATCCCTTTGTGCTTATTAAACTAACTTCATAATATCTGAGTCACTGAACTCTTCATTTTCCTGTAAAAGAATGGACAGTAGGTCTTTCAAACTTATGGTTCAGCCAGTTCATAATTTTTGTTTGCTCTGCTACTACTACAGCATTCTGCTAGAAATGCTCTCCAGATTGGAATGATGCAAGCAACATTTTAAGAAAACACTATGTAATAAAAACAGTCACTTCTCAGTTTAAAAATTATTTACTGTGTTGTATTTATAAATGGTAATTTTTAGCATAATACATAATTTTTTTGGAATGTACCTTTCATTTATAGTATTTCCAGCCTTTCCTCAAACTGATGATTGACTTCCACTGATATTTAAATGCTGTGGTCATTACTTGAGGACTACAGTATTTATCCCATACTTTCCAATTTCTCCATTTTAGAGGCAGTATTCCACAATGACCAAACTGCCCTGCATTATGTGTAATTCAAACATATTGCAATGTAAAATTTGTCAATAATAATCTGCAGAAGAGTGTGCATCCATCTCTTTGTACATTGGATCTAACCTCAATAGATGTTAAAACTCATGCCAAAATATGAGACATGAATGTCTAAGCTGGGATTTTCATAAAAACATGGATGAAATGGGTGTGCAGATATCACTAAAACTAGGTGCATAATACACCCTCCAATACATGTATTCATGTATTCTAACATCCATTTGGCTTTACTCTGAAATGTGCTCTATAATGAACCGTGGTACACAAAAATCAAAGTTAAGCTTATGTCTGAATCACAACACAATATATTGTCAGTGTGATTCAATAGAATCAGAATGGGGGAGAAAGGAATTAATCTTGGTTTTTTTTGAAGAATATACTGAATATTTGTTGCTGTGTAAAATTCTGTTAATGTCTCAAATTACTTTCTGTACCCACTGACTTATATTGCTTACATTTCCTTTACAAAGAACTGTACAGAATTTGAAGCTACGCAGAAATGTTTTAAAGGAATAATGCCTCTAACTTCAGATTTAAGTGTCAGCAAAATAGATATCTTTAATGTTACCACAGAACATCTCTGTCTAATATTAATTCCCCATAGAGTATTCTAAATCTGCTTACATCATTCCCTTTATCAGATTAGCTACTTATCAATGCAGCCATTTTACTGATGTTATACTCCATATAGTGATAACATTAGAAGAGTCATAGAATGCTGTAAACAAACTACTTTTACTTACTATAGTACTCATATTTGTCTGTTGCCAACATCATATGATGTGAAAGAATAATTTTTAAGGTCTGGATTATAATATTGGTATGCTTTATTAGTGCAGTATTATTTTATTACAGTATTGTTTTAAAATAATTTGTTTTCAGTTTAGTAATTCAAAAATTTTTTTGGCCTTTTTTAGTAATTGGACATCTATGTGTACTGTACCAAAGTAATAAGTAGTTTCAAAATGCACAATAAATTCAGAAAATGCATTGGCAAGTGAGTATGCAAAATATCAGCTATTGCTCCTAAAGTAATGTGCTGCTCTTTCAGAAATAAAGATAATTAAATTATCCTATAAAACTCATAACATGTGTTTTCATGTCAATAATAATGAAAAAAAATCGATTCAAACTTTTTTTATTTAGGTTTTTACAGACTTGCTAGAATAATATTTACTTGAGACATGAAAATACATATATGCAGCTTGTTGTTGGTTTGGTCATGATGTTGGAAATTTATTTGTATTAACACATGCTATCTGAAGTGTAACCTAAATGCAGCCACATGATTGGAATAATTAAACAGTACAAAATGTGGAAAGCACCCATTCTTAGCTTACTGAAATTTCACTTCGAAATTTTTATGTGTGGCTCAAAATAATACTCTAGCAATTTCAGCAATTTCTTGTATGAAAATATCAAAATATTTTCAATAAGAAAAATGCACATTAAGTAGTTTCTAATCTTGTGACCTCACCTGTAGTAGAGCAATTTGGCATTATAGATTGTAGATAAGAAGTTAATTTAGTATCAGAGCACTGAATAAATTCGAAATATTTTGATATACATTTCCAACATTAATTTCTATTCAAAATAATAAAACCAGGAAAAAATAATTACATGGGGTTCCGTTCACAGAAATTGAATGCATCCAGTTCATCAGAAGGCAGCACAGTTGATATTGGACTACCTCCAGAAGGTGAACAGCCAGAAGCAGAACCTGAAGAAGTTCTAGAGCCAGAAGCTTGTTTTACAGAAGGTAGGCAAAGCAAAATAAAGGCAAGATAAATTGACCTAATTGTGTTGACTTGGGCGGGATTCTGTTTTTATTCTAAATCAAAAGAGGTTTACTGACTATAGTTGTAATATCAGTTTATATTAGTAACTCTTTCAGAGTTACTGCCATAGATTTCCTGTGTTCTCGAGTGTTCTCTTTCTCTCTTTGGAAGGTATTGTGAAAGATACTTTAAAAAGCTTTAAATTCAAATGCTAAACAAAAATTCTCAAAGGGGAATTATAAGGATCTAATGCAGTAGTACTGAAATAAGTAAAATGATTACCATTCATTCTGATTCCTAATAAATATTTACTTTTTTCTGACATGTCAAAATTTATTATCACATTTAGGGTGCGTACGGAGATTCAAATGCTGTCAAGTCAGTGTAGAAGAAGGAAAGGGGAAAATCTGGTGGAATCTTAGAAAAACCTGCTATAAGATTGTTGAACACAACTGGTTTGAGACCTTCATAGTCTTCATGATTCTTCTCAGCAGCGGTGCTCTGGTAAATTAAGTGTGGAACAATTGTGACTATTGTGATTTTAAGCAGCAAGCATTAAAAATTACAGTTAATCACATAGCTACAGGTAACAAATTAGAATTTGATATCCAATTAATGAATGCTCTAATATAAACATACATCTGCAAGTATTTTGCATATATTGTAGGACATGTAAGAATTTGCTTGAGGGCTGTGAAACAAATTGTTCGGCAAGTTCAAAATGTAGTGTTAATGGAAATAAGAAATTAGTTTTATCAGACTGGTGTTCTCATGTCTTAATATTGATGGTAATAGCTTTTTTTTTCAATACACATTTAAATAAAAACACAGCTGAGCTATGAACTTAGCAGCAGCAACTCGAATTGTCAAACTGAGGAGGTAGGTGCCAACACACTTCCATCAGATGTTTTACAAATTGGTGTTAAATCAGGTGCGCTGAGTATGTATTGAAGTAGTTTCTCATAGCAGGAGCACAATATAATGTTCTTGCTACACTTGGCTCAATGCACAATGATTCTCTGTCAATGTATAAGTTTTCTTTTGACAAGACAGTTCTCTCTATTTGGGATTGCTTTGTGGGTTAGTATGCATTATTACTCAAAAATACTGTATCATAGAGTTATTTTTAAATCTCTCACATAATTTTATCATAAATTTGTAACTCTCACAAGGAAATCCTTATATTAATAGGCCCTTGCTATCTGTAGTGAGTTGACCCTGGCTGAATGCCAGGTACCCACCAAGGGTGCTCTGTAGCTCCATGCATGGACAGGGGAGGGAAAATATAATGAAGGGTTCATGGGCTGACATAAAGCCCGGGAGAGATCAGCCACCAAATATTGTGATGGGCAAAACTGACTCACCTTAGGGCTATTAACTGAGTTTATTGTTAACAAGATAAAAGCAGGATAATGAGAGTAAAATAAATCTTAAAACACCTTCACCCCATCACTCCCTCCTTCCCAGCTCTAAATCCTCCCTCAGCAGTGCAGGTAGACAAGGAATGGGAGTTATGGCCAGTACATCACACATTGTTTCTGCCACTGCTCAGGGAGAGGAGTCCTTCCCCTGCTCCAGCATGGGGTCCCTTCCACAGGAGACAGTTCTCCAAAAACTGCTGCAATGTGGGTCCCTATTCCATGGGGTACAGTCCTTCAGGCACAGCCTGATCCAGTCCTCCTGGTCTGCAAGTCCTACTGGGCCACATGCTCCAGCATGGACTCCTCTCTCCGTGGTCTGCAGGTCCCTGCCAGGAGCCTGCTCCAGCATGGGTTTCCCACAAATTCACAGCCTGTTCTCAGGCATACCCCTGCTCTAGTGTGGGGCCCTTCCAGGGGCTGCAGACAGGTCTCTGCATCCATGTGGATCTCCATGGGCTCAGGGGCTCAGCTGCTTCACCACTGTCTTCACCATGGGCTGCAGAGCAATGTCAGCTCCAGTGCTTGGAGCACTTCCTGACCTTCCTTCTCCACTGACTTTGGTATCTGCAGAGCTGTTCCTCTCACGTATTCTCACCCCACTCTTCTTTGCCTGCAATTCTGCCTGTGCAATAATTTTTCTTTTTCCTTCTTAAATATATTGTCAGAGAGCCGTAACTGATTGGCTCGGCCTTGGCCAGCAGTGGGTGTGTCCTGGAGCCAGCTGGCGTTGGCTCTGCTGGACATGGGGGAGGCTTCTAGGAGCTTCCCACAGAAGCCACCCCTCTAGCTCTCCCCACTACCAAAATCTGGCCACACAAATATTATCCATGAAAACAAATTAAAATAAAGTTTGAAGAATGATCTTACAGTAAGTTTTGTGTATCGCTGTTCAACTCTGCTGAGAGATGAATATTGTTTGGACCCAGCTTTATGAAAAGTATTAAGTGAAAGCCAAAGTTATACTTGAGGGAAAGATACATGCCTTATAATCATGCATGTTTTTGCAATTAATATTTTTTTCCTGGCCCTTCCTATACAACACTGCAAATTGTGAAGACCTCTAATTATATCCTAAAAAATCTTTTTCACAGGCATTTGAAGATATCTACATAGAGCAACGTAAAACTATCAAAACCATGCTGGAATATGCTGACAAAGTTTTCACCTATATCTTCATTCTGGAAATGCTTTTAAAATGGGTTGCTTATGGCTTTCAAACCTATTTCACCAATGCATGGTGCTGGCTGGACTTCCTGATTGTTGATGTATGTATTCTTTTTCATGTCCTGCATGACAGGCTTTAAAAATCAGAATATTGTGTTTTCAGGATAAGATTTCTGTTCTATTTAACAAAAACCCCATTTTAACTGCTGTGGAGCTATGGTTTATAAATCTGTTCAGAATGGAAAAAAATATTTGGATATACTTAGTTGTCAAGATTTGTTTTGTTGAAATTCTCTAGTTTTATAAAGTTGTAATTCTTTCTTGAGATGATGCTTTTTACTATATTTTTTGGTGATATAGAGAAGATGTGGTTCATCCTCTTCATTTTTTTTTTTTATATGGAAGCAATTTCTCAAATGGTTTCTAATATTCTATTCAATTACTGTAAGTGTCCTGTCACTTATTCTGTGCATTATGAAAGGAAAATACTGCTAGGAATGGGCAGTTCCATTGTACTGTTCAGTACCCTTGCACTTTTCACTGTGTCATGGGGGTGATGTCAGAGAGACACTTCAGAGAACCAAAGATAAGCCCCCTTAGAATGGGTTTCCAGATGATTTTCCAAAGGCTGCACTACCAAGGAGCAGATAGACATTGTCTGAAGGAGACTTAGTGAGAACTGCATCGTAATTTCAAGTCTACATTCCCAACAATGTATGTAAAGTATTAGGTAGCATAAATGGAAGACTACAGATATTTGGCCATATGGTGGATATATTCACTTCCCTTCCATCCCCAATAGCCTGACTTACCTCTGTTTGTGTTAATAGGCATCTCTCAGTTCCACAGATGTAATTCCCATGGAATGCAAGTTAAGAGCATGTCTTAAACCACCTATTTGGGCATTACAAAAAGCACCAGAATTCTATAGAAATTGCTAAATATCTCCATAAAACTACAGTGATAGATCATGACATCTTTACTGCCCAGAGCTTGGAAAACGTTATACCTTGTAAATCCAGACCAGCATTGCAAATCCCATGATAAGATATGACTACATGGCCATATAGCATTTTATGATGGAGTCAGTACCTTTGTAAAACATGTATTGGCTCAATCATCCAATGTGTCAATTGCCATGACCAGTAGAGCTTGTATTTATCATCAAATATTTAATTCTTATTTGAAAACCTGTGGTTTAGTTACTTTTGTGGCCCTTATAAATAGCTTTATTAGTTTTCCATGTCAACCTTATTAGTTTTCCATGTCAGCCTTATCTTGGTTTTATTTTTTAAATAAGAAAAAATTAATATCTGAAGCATTCTTTTTAATTTATAGTCAGGGGGTTGAAATAAAAAAGCAAAAAGAACAATCTGGAGATGAAGGAATTGAGAGAACAGGAAGGATGGAAGGGAAGGGCATTAAATTGATGGAAATAGAAGGTGATTTGTTTAATTTTTGATTTATTAGGGCCACTCCTTCCCAATGGCTATTAGAAATACATTTCCAAGGATTATTGATGAAAGATAATTGTATTATTTATTTTACAGCTATTCTAGTTTATTTACTCATCTGCCTGCAGACCAGACCAGCGTTATGCAAGCCAGAATTGATGAAGTGGTTAAAGGAGTCACAGGGAATGTTAAGAAGTGTGGATATGCCTAACAGTGAAGCTTCTACCATTGTCTAACAAACAGTTGGTTCTCAGTCTTGATTAGTCTGGTTAAATCTGAGCAGCACTGGTAGCTATGGCTGTTGAATAAGATTTTCTGGACACTATAAAGTTCCATTTGAACAAAAAAGAGGTCTGGATGTGGTTTCTGAGAACATGTACATTCTCATCAAGTTCTGAAGATGTCATGGGAAGTCCTGAACTAAATTGACCATTCCAATTCACCCAGCTTTTGGGTGTTTTGTTTTTGCATGTGACTTCATTTTTCTTTAAATCCCACCAAATGTTGGCTGGTTTATGTGAATATAGAAGGGACTTTTATACCATTCTACCAAGATGATTTCATCAACAGGTACCTAGAATATACTTTTATTCTACTTTGTCTGACATAAAGATTTTTCTGCATTATAGATGGTTTCCTGGAGAAAGAGGTCCAGCCTTGAATCTTCTTGAGAAGTTCAGGGCACATATCATTCCCACCATATGTATCAGAAGGATATAAAGATGAATGAGCAATATTGCCTTTCTGTTTTTGTGTAGGTCTCTTTGGTTAGCTTAACAGCTAATGCCTTGGGCTACTCAGAACTTGGTGCGATTAAATCCCTTAGGACACTAAGAGCTTTGAGACCTCTAAGAGCCTTGTCGCGATTTGAAGGGATGAGGGTAAGACATCGTGAAAGAATCTGAAATAATGCATGCATCCACAGAAACAATGCATGCAGAATAATCAACAACCAATCCATGCAGAAATGCTACACTACCATCCTATATATTTCACATTTATCACTAACATATAAGCAAAAGGCTTCATCTGCTTATATGAATTCATGTGTAATTGCACATATTGTTACACTTAATGAGGCTCCTTGGCCTTTCACCATTTTTCATATTTTCATGGATGGCCCAAGGATTTATCAACTGCATGGATCAATGCAATATTACTGATTTTATCCTATACAAACACATCCTGCTATAGTCAGAACAGTTCAAAAAAACTCCAATACTTCCTCTTAAAAGTGTGTGCACATACACCATGTATGCATGCACATGTGTATTTTGTACCAGTTTAGACAATTATACATAGTCTATGTCTTTTAAAATAGTATTCTGTATATATAAATTGGGACTGTATTTTAGAACTAAAAGTTTTGTAATTAATTTGTACATTAAGGAGTAAATCGACACTGTTAAAATACCTTCTCTCCTTCATATTAGAACCATTGCATTCTATTTAAGAAAACTTTTCCAGCATATCAGAGATTGAGCTGGTTTTATGATTTCTGGTTGCTTATTGCTTTCCATATTGATTGTAAAATGTTGATTATAATCTATAGAGCACTAGGCAGCCTGAAAACATATTAGACTTTTTCTGGTATGTTTGAGAAGTTACTGTCCCCAGCTGTTCATTATCACTGTCAGTTACCAGAGCTGAGATCCTCACCTGCCCAACAGGGCACGTTCAGTCTGTCCCAGTGCAAGGTCAAAATTAGTTTAAATCACTTCTTTAGTGCACTGAAATGGACAAAGACCTGATGTACACTGCTATGACTTGAAAGCTCTAGAAATATTTCTCTCAGGGGTAGTAGTGAACAACCAGATATGGTAGCTGTTTCTAGCTGCAGCCACAGGAAGATGTCTGGCTTACACCTCCAGGGTCCATCTGTCTTGGATGTACTGCCATAGTGGGCATCAGCAGATGCACCTCAACTGAAGCCCTACTGCCATAATTAAAAGGGATCTTTGTGTGAGCTCCCTTCTGTGATCACTGTTCCTTTTTAATTAGCTGATTAGCTAATTTGTAAGTCAACTACAAATTGGTGAGCTTCTGAAGAAAATATCATGTTCTCTGTGTGTGGAAAGAGAAGACACTTCAACCAAAAAGGAGATGGGCTTTGATGAAATGTTATAAATTCAACAGGAAATAGCATTTCTTTGCCTCCAAAAAATTTCTGGACCTTTACTAAAGCAAATTTGAAAATTTGGGATGTTTATATCAGAGGTAAGGCCTGTATAAAACATCAGTATTATCTCACTAAAACCACTTTAACTGTAGAGGTTTTTTAAATTACAACGATTAACAAAGCAAAAAAACCCAAAACAAAAATATTTCAAATTTTATATAACATTCCCTAAGTGGCAATTTATTGTTGCAAGGAAAAAACCCAGTAACCTTGTCATGAAGGTTTATGAGTAATTGTCAATTCCATGACTTCCATATTGGTGTAAAGTTTACCTATGGATTTGATCCTGATCTTCCAACTGTTTCTCTTTGTACAGATGAGAAAAGACTTTTGAGTTTAGCAAAAAATACAAGACAAAGTAGTAGATTATTTGAAATTTGAAATGTAACCTATAATTTTATTAGTTAGGCAATTAACCATTGAGATATTCCAATGGATGTAATGAATTTTGCCTTATTTAAAGTAATTAATTCAAAGTTCAGTGTCTTTAAAAATACAGTAGCTCAAGATGACAGATTAGTATGAGAACATTTTAAGGTCTGATACATGGAAATTCAAGATGTCTCTTCATAAAATAATCATTCCATTAGTGTTTATCATGTATGAATTGAAAATATGACAATACAGTACAATGCATGTATTTGCACAGACGCTTAAATGTACTTCCATTGAGCATTATACTTCCCATATACAAGCAGGAAGTTCCATTCAATACATGTAAAATTTTTAACTCAATGTACTATTCTCTAGGATTTGGACTTGTGTCTGCTCAAACTAGTAATTAATAGAAAAAAATTGCCTGTATGAAAAACATGATTCTTTTTTCCCTGCATCTTCCCACCACTGTTACTGTTAGGAAAGTTATACTTCAATTTGCACTTGGTACTTCACCAAAATAGCCTATGGGAATATAATTAATCTGTCCATGCTCTGTCCCGAGCAGTATCACTCACCACTGCAGGTGCTAAGCACTACTACCTTTTCCTCTCAGCTGAAAACATGTCTTTGTTATGCTTCCCCTGCTTTCACTTGCTAGGCCTAGCCCCCTTTTTCATACCCTAACTACCAGTGGAAGCTGGAAGGTGTTGGAATCAGTGTTTCCAGAGATGCTCAACCATGTATTTTGAGTGTCTTCAAATGATTTGTATCACAAGCTGGTTCTCTATAGCTTTAGGACTCAGACTAATACCAGAGAAAGTAGGTCAGCTGTAGAAATCCAGCAATTAAAGAAAGAACATGACTAGACCTGCAGCTGCAGCAGAAACAGGAACAGAATTATTGGGTGTACTGAGACTGAAAGCTTGCGGACAAATATTTTCACTTCATTAACTATCCCTTTTTAACTCAAGAATTGTTCCTGATGGATTATATTATTGTATTTAAGAAATCTATTTATATTTTTTGAGTACAAGAATTGAGATCACTTTGAAATTTAAAAACAAAACAAAAAAAAATTTGGAAAATATTCCCAAATCGGGAAAAATTATCTTGCCATTTATTATTCCAGTCAAACTGCTGTAAACATAAGTGAATTCATGATTTTCTAATTTAAACTAATTCAGCATTGTTATTAGACTGTTCATTTGCTTAGGTCAAACAGCATCTTATGGCCTCCTACAGTCATGTGGTTCTCAGAGCTGAGTACAAACTTGTCAACAGAAGATGTAAACATAAGCACTGTTGAAATAGTTAGAAGAGATTTATCCATCAGTTAGGGAATCCTCTCTAACCAGTTGCTGACTTATAAAATTCTATATTAGTTTTGCTTATTAATTTATAACAGGTATTGCTAAGGAGATTTTTGATATGATTAAGAAACTATTCTGATTTGTTTTACATTTCCCCACTAGAAATAACCACTTATTAAAGCATTTGATTTACAATATGTGGGGAAAAAGGTATAAACAAACAAAAAAGCATGGAAGATTTGGACTTTACGCACCACTCTGTGCTTTTATAGGGGCATGGAGTAATTTGTATTGAAAGCAACTTCATTTGATCCAGTTCCTAAATTTAAATATAACAACAATTTCAATTAAGTCCTATAGGCTCTCAAATGTTGTCCAAAGTATGCATCACCCAAAAGAGGTAGTGTTTTGGCAGGAAGGGGCCCTGAAAGTAAGACAGTAATTTCTCCTTTCCTTCAGCCCGATTCTACTTTATAGTACACATGATGATGGTTCATCACCTACCTAATATTCAAAGGGTTTATTTTCTGTTCTGGAAAAGGGCAAGGAATGAACGCCCATCTACCTGGATGGCTAATTTTATAATTAATTGATTCTATGGATGGTATTAGTTGCAGATACAACTTTAATGCCAAAATATTTCATAGACCTTCACTACATATTTGTATTTCAAACAGAAACAATAATTTTATTATGCTAGAGGATCTGACGTAGTGCTTATATAATATAAAATAAATAAATTATAAAAAAACCCATCAAAGTAATAGCTAGGTTTTGCATTAAGGAAAAAAAAAAAGCAAACTTCACTAAGTTGTGAGGATCGGATTCAGTTGTTTTAGCAAAGTTGGTGACAGTGCTCTATACATAATAAATTTTATATTATTAGAGTTATTTACAGAGAGATTTAAAATGGGAATTAACTTAGTTAGCATAATCAAATCCATCATTAAATTAATAATTCTCATTCATAACGGACCTACTTTCTCCCAGATTTTATTTTCCTTAGTGTTTTATTTTCATTCTGGCATGTTTTTAATCATTGCTCATCATCACACATGAACTCATTTTCACATTTTTCTTTCCTGAAGCCTGATTTTTCCCAAAATTCAGTTGGTAATTAAATCAAGTCTCTTTTTCAAATTTTATAGGCCAGTTGCTTGAAAGCTAACAGCTCTGGTGTGTTCAGATACTCCATAGCTTTCCTGGTTTGAACATTTCTATTTTTCTGATTGTCTATGTAAACAATCAAAGGAACATGCATACATCACTGGGTTTTGTTTCTAAAAAGACTCAAAGTTAATTTCAATTAGAAATTTGCTCAGTGATGGATTTGAACTTACTTGGATTTGTTTATCCAGTAAACATGTAATATTAAAAATTTGGTTTGATTCAATCAGTGATTATAATTATTATAGTTTTGCAGACATACATTAAGTAAATATTCTAAAAAGCATTGAGAAATACGACTTTTTGTTTGGTTTTTGTTTGTTTGTTTGTTTGTTTGTTTGTTTTACTGGTTCTTCTTTTACCCATTCTTTAAAGCTACCGTTTACTACTGTTTGTATTTTTTCCTTCTATTAAGTTTGGCATTTTATCTTTCATCTTTTCTCTATACTGCTTTTCTGACTTGTTAGTCTCAACAATTGAAGTGGAACACAGATATTATAATAGCATGTTACATTTAAGAGAGGCTGATTTGTAGCATTTGTAGCTTCAGATCATGGTGCCTATGTTCTTACAGTGTCTCTCTGTGGTTTCATTTGTACTCCAGGTTGTGGTGAATGCCCTGTTAGGAGCAATTCCATCTATTATGAATGTGCTTCTTGTTTGCCTTATATTCTGGCTGATATTTAGTATCATGGGAGTAAATCTATTCGCTGGAAAGTTTTACTATTGTGTTAACACTACAACCGATGAGAGATTTGATATCAGCCAAATTAACAACTTTAGTCAATGTGAGGAGCTCATACAAAACAATGAAACTGCCCGGTGGAAGAATGTGAAGGTTAACTTTGACAATGTAGGCCTTGGTTACCTTTCTCTGCTCCAAGTGGTAAGTCACCAATCCATAATTTCTCTTTCTATATCTCTCTACTGTTTTCTTGTAACAGTAAATGCTTTCTTTTTTTTTTTTTTTTTTTTTTAATTTAGAAATTTTGTCTCAATTCTTGGTTTGAATTATGAAGTGTGGGATAAATCCATGACTCTACAGAAATAACACAAAGCCTAGAGGATGTACTGACTATGAGGAAAAAAATGAAATTCAAACCTAATACACCTTAGCTGCATTGAATCTGTATCAAGTAAACCTCTAATGCTCATGCACAGAAAAAATAAATTTTACATCAGATATAATTCATAATAGACAAAAGTTCTTAATGGATGCTGTATCCTCTATAGTCATATTAGAATTGGACTGCAATTCTTGTACATGAATAAAACATTAAATAAAAGGCAATGCTGGTTTCTGTGATGAGTACTAAAGACACTTAGTCTTCAGCTCCTAAAAAATGGCTTCTGACAAGCCATTTTCCAGGAAAAGTGTGACCTAAACACCTGTGTTATTTTCACAGGCTACATTTAAAGGATGGATGGATATCATGTACGCAGCTGTGGATTCTCGTAATGTAAGTATAGTCCCTTGTGTCTCTTTGTTTTGATTGTATGAGCTCCAAGATTTGAGAATGTAATTTTAACATCTGTCAGAAATTACAGTAAAAATGAAAGAACAAAGAGTTGCTATAATTTTGTAGTTAAAGAAAATGGAAACCATGGGAAAAATACAAGAAATGAGGAAAGCAGAGGAGCAGTCTTAAAGGATTCCTTGTTTTCTACGGTACACTTGAATCAAAATTCCTCAATCCTATGACACATTTACCATTGCCCTGAAATATCTTTTTGTCCTCTCATTATGCATTGAGCCATTCTTTACATTTGGAAAGAGACTGATACAGAGAGGGGTTTTGGGTTTGATTTGGTAATACTGATCTTATTTACCAAGTTACTTTTCGTTAGACCTGTGCATTTTTTTTTCTTACCTTTTGGATTTTTTTTTTTTTTTAATAAGCTGCTCTCACAGCAGGAGGCCTGTTGTAGTATGGTGAAAGTGCATTATGCTTGGATGCATCTCTTCCATAATCCTGTGCAGTTTCCCAAGTGTCTGTAGCAGTGAAATCTCCACAAGCCCACAACACTGGCCTCCCCCAAGATTTACAGAAAATTCTGAAGGTGTAAAACTTGGTGGTTTTGGTCTGTACACTCAGACCAGTGGAACTTTGCTAGTTTTAATCAATTGTGTTTTCAGTATTTATTCTTCATGCATACAGGCCATTCACATTTTTTAAAATGAAATATCAGGTCTGATAGAAAAGTCCTTTTTCAAGAATGTAACCTCTTGTAGATTGAAGGTCACTGGAATATATGTCAGGATTTGACCATAAGAACCAAAGGTTACAGTGACAGACTCCTAAATTCTATCCAGCAGACATTTTGTGTTCACTGTTAAACTAATGGGGAGTTTTCTATGCCTTTTTTGCAGGTTTTGGATCAGCCAAAGTATGAAGATAACTTGTACATGTATCTTTACTTTGTCATCTTTATAATCTTTGGATCATTTTTTACCTTGAACCTTTTTATTGGTGTCATCATAGACAACTTCAACCAACAGAAAAAGAAGATAAGTACTTCATTGTTACTCTGAAAAGAACATAAAATTTCTTATATTTGGTCCACTGATTACAACTTCATTCATAAAAATTCTAAATGACAAATCAATTAAGAGCACTGCATAGTAAATACATTAAATTATTAAAGCTTATAGTTTGGCTTGATAAAGGTTTGATGGACAAGTGACAATCTATGACTCTCCGTGGCTAATAAACTGTCATCTTTGTAAAGATATGGATTTGAGACTGAAGCCTAAATTGTCTCATAAAAAGGCTAACCATTGAAATAGCTAAATGCAGCTATAAAAACTCTTTGCTATACTATCTTCATGCCACACAGCTCAGCAGTATAGACTTCTGAACTTTGACAATAAACAATGTATCATCTTTATTCACATCCTCTTTAGTCTTTGTCTTTTGTTAACCCTGTCTGAAAAGGTATCAGTGTTCCAGCTGCCAAACTCAACATTTTCTGTAGCTTAATACTTAATATAAAAACCATAAAGGAGGATTTTTATGTCCGTCCTAAATTTTCCCACAGATGAGAATGTGAACAAGAATGATCATTATTTATAAGTAATCAATAAAGACACAGGATTGTAACCAGTTTTTGTCTCTTGGGTTTACTTTGGAGGTCAAGACATTTTTATGACAGAAGAACAGAAGAAATACTACAATGCAATGAAAAAATTGGGTTCAAAGAAACCACAGAAGCCTATACCTCGACCAGCAGTAAGAATGAAAATATTTTCTGTTATTTTTACATCTATTTAAAAAATGGATTTTTTCTATTATGCCTTTTGCTGAAATAAGTTGTAAGCTAAAAAAAAAAACCAAAATGTGATATAAGAAAAGCCTTATTAATCTCAAATACCCTTTTTTTTTTTCTCTTTCTTCTGCTACAACAGAACAAATTCCAAGGCATGGTCTTTGATTTTGTAACGAAACAAGCATTTGATATCAGTATCATGATACTCATCTGCCTTAACATGGTCACAATGATGGTAGAAACAGATGATCAGAGTGAAGAGATGGAAAACATTTTATACTGGATTAACCTGGTGTTCATTGTCCTTTTCACTGGAGAATTTGTCCTGAAATTGATTTCACTTCGTCATTACTACTTCACTATAGGCTGGAATATTTTTGATTTTGTGGTTGTCATTCTCTCCATAGTAGGTAAGAGCAACTCATTTTTATGAAATATCTAATTCTGTGAAAATGAAATATTTTTGTTGTATAAAATCTATTTATATTTTGGTTCAACTTTATCTTAAGATATCTGAAAAGTAAGAGGTTTCACACACTCCTACTCTTTTATTGGTTGAAATTAGATCTTTATTCTGAAATCAGTAGAGATTCCTATTGCCTATGAAAGGCAGTTTTGATATAAATGTACAGTGACAGTTGCAGGTGAAAGAGTCCAGCCATCCAAAATCCAAATCTGTGTGGGACTATTATGAGGGTAGGATGCATACACCACAGACAGCACGGTAAAACCCTTTGCTTACTTCAGTTTTCTTTATCCTGAGCTAGGGTGAGCACTGGAGAAGCAGAGCTGAAGCAGATGTGGTAACGAATAATGAGTCCACTAATCTTTGTTTTATCTAGAGCAGAAAACCGGAAAGAACTTCAGTAAAAAATGTGTTATTTTAACTTTTAAGTACTTCTTAATTTGAAAATCAGTTTTGGTGTATTTGTATAAAAAAAAAGTTATTTTTCTGCTTTGAGATACATAATACAATGTTCAATTTTTTATTCTTCTGTGAATTATAACAAACCTTTTTATCAATTTTTTAGTGCTTGGAATTTCTGTGTCATTAGTAATAAACCTGTGTTTATGTTATTTTATGTATGATTAAGAAGTTGCAGTTCTCTTCAAATATACATGTTTTTTAAAATAACTTGATTACAAGGAGTTTTAATACTACTATGCATATGATCTTTCTTCATATTAACTGAGATTATTTTTGTTACAATTAAACTAAAGAGTATTCCTCTGAACTCAGCCTTTGCTAATATACATACACTAGTTATTAGTTTGTCCTAAAAAAGTATACCAAACACAAAGGCTTTGTAAAAAAACCTGGCTGGCTAATTCCTAAAAATCTGTTTAAGTATCCTAGTCTTCTTAAAGTTCTACAATCCTTGTAGAATATATCTTGAGCAGTGATTTTTAAATGTAATAATACTCTTTACTGATTTAACTCATTTTTTCTAGGTATGTTCTTAGCTGAGATGATTGAGAAGTACTTCGTATCTCCCACACTATTCAGAGTCATCCGGCTTGCCAGAATCGGTCGAATCCTGCGCCTCATTAAAGGCGCTAAGGGAATCCGCACTCTGCTTTTCGCTTTGATGATGTCTCTGCCTGCTCTGTTCAACATTGGGCTGCTGCTCTTCCTGGTCATGTTCATCTACGCAATATTTGGCATGTCCAACTTTGCCTATGTCAAGAGGGAAGTTGGGATTGATGACATGTTCAACTTTGAAACTTTTGGCAACAGCATGATCTGCCTGTTTCAGATCACCACGTCCGCTGGCTGGGACGGTTTGCTCGCCCCAATTCTGAACAGTGGGGAGCCAGACTGTGACCCCCATAAAGATCATCCAGGGAGCTCTGTGAAAGGTGACTGTGGCAACCCTTCTGTTGGGATTTTCTTCTTTGTCAGCTACATTATCATATCTTTTCTGGTAGTGGTGAACATGTACATTGCTGTGATTTTGGAGAACTTCAGCGTTGCTACTGAAGAAAGCGCTGAACCCTTGAGCGAGGATGACTTTGAGATGTTCTATGAGGTTTGGGAGAAGTTTGATCCTGATGCAACACAATTCATAGAGTTCAGTAAATTATCAGATTTTGCGGCTTCATTAGATCCACCTCTTCTCATAGCGAAACCAAACAAAGTCCAGCTTATTGCAATGGACCTGCCCATGGTGAGTGGTGACAGAATTCACTGCCTTGACATCTTGTTTGCTTTCACAAAGCGTGTACTGGGGGAAAGCGGGGAGATGGATGCCCTCAGAATACAGATGGAAGATCGGTTTATGGCAGCCAACCCTTCTAAAGTCTCCTATGAACCAATTACAACCACATTGAAAAGAAAACAAGAGGAAGTGTCTGCTGTCATCATTCAGCGTGCTTACAGACGTCACCTTTTAAGGGTAAAAGTCAAAAAAGTATCATGTATATTTAGTCAGGATAAAGGTAAAGAGGAAGATGATCTGCCCATGAAAGAAGACATGATTATGGATAAACTAAACGAGAACTCCACTCCAGAAAAAACAGATATGACCCCATCCACAACCTCCCCACCCTCTTACGACAGTGTAACAAAGCCTGACAAAGATAAATATGAAAAAGACAAATCAGAAAAAGAAGATAAAGGTAAAGACAGCAGGGAAAGTAAAAAGTAACATAGAACACTGTTTGTAATAAACTGTTTACAGCCTGAAAAAGTATGTATTTGTGTCAACAGGACTCCTGTAGGAGGTACATGCCAAACTGTCAGTTTTTACATATATAGATATATATATAATTATATATATATATATAAGGTCAGTGCCTATAGCAAGACAGTGACCCCTCGTCATCAAACTGCAACTCTGTAAAACAGGGTAACATCTTGACAGGAGGTTGTTGTTTTTAGTACCAGCTGACACTGCTGAAGAGATGATAAAATGGCCAACTAGACTGTAGGGACCAGTTTGAAAAAAAAAGGTGCAAACCTATGAATCTCTGTGTTTAACATGAAATACACAGT
Organism: Catharus ustulatus; assembly: GCF_009819885.2. NCBI lineage: Eukaryota > Metazoa > Chordata > Aves > Passeriformes > Turdidae > Catharus > Catharus ustulatus. Next base: position 20,443,522 of record NC_046227.1, on the reverse strand, counting down.
ACAAAAATTGTATCCACTGTTAGCATTTCAACAGTCACATTTGCCATGTTTTTACAAAAATCAGTGTTGGTGAACTTATCATTTTTTAATTCACAGGTTGTTTACTATTATATGTGACTATTTTTGTAAATGGGTTTTATGTTGGGGAAGGGGGTATGAGGACCAGGTGTTCTACTCTCGGATTCTCTATAATGTACAGACAGAAGTGATTTGCATGAAGGCATGCTGCACTTGTAGTTCATGCATGGGAAAACATGACGTCGCACAAAGCAGCAGTCTGACTACTTCCATGTTTCAGGGTGGCTCTGTATGTTGAGGTGCTTAATAACAGTATCCATCTAGTATCTCATCCAGACAAATCTTAATGTGCCTGTAAAGTCCCATAGAGTCTACAATAATAGAACAGATGTTTATTTTTTCATAAGTCATTTAACAATAGTTGAACAATCTCTGCATAGAAATTCTACCAAGGGACATAGAGTCCACTTCTAATTATTCTTCTGTGGAAAACAGTTTACCTGACCTTGGGAAATTGAGTTTACCAAAAACCTGCAAAACATAAGGATTATGAAGTTGTTCTGCTTCACCCTGCAGTATCATTTAACCATCTTCTGCTCTCAGAAAGGTTGACATTGTATGTGTTGATTAAAAAATACCCTCTATGTAAATAGTTAATTTATCCCGTGGTGCATGTTTGAGCAAACAAATAATGACATGTGCACAATATTTATTGCATCAAATATGTACCACAGTAAGTGTAATTTGCAAGCTCTCAACAGCTAATATGAAGTATTCTGTACCATTATAGATAGTTTGGAAGCTATCACTGATGCATGTTTATCTTGCCTTTGCTGCTGTAATTTTACTCCTTCCACTGTTAAGAGTCTAATATGGGAAGCCATAGCTCAGTGGTTAAGTGAAATAAATTGTTCAATTGGTCATCATTCTTTCACGACATCAAGCAATAGTTTGCAGTTATTTAAGAGCTTCTTGCTTTGCATTCTAAAATTTTAAGTGACTACTGTACGGTGCATATTCTTACTGTACAGGATATGTTGCAAACTGCTTAATCTGTTGAAAACTACATGGATAAAATTTTCTAAGAAAATATAAATACTGTAAAAAATACCATTTTATTTTATTTTTCAGCGTTTTGTACATAAAATAAGAAATGAGAATTATCTTCAGGTTGATGTTACTGTCACTTTTATTACTTTCTATCCATAGCACTTTTTAATTCAAGAACTTCACAAAATAAGAAACAAAGGAAAGAATGGGGTAGCTTTAGGTTTCTGCTTTTTTATTAGTACTGTATTTTTGCACACATTTTAATGTGAAATAAGTTTCAAACTGAGTTCAAAATGCACTTGCTTCCAAATAGATATAACTTGTAATTGAAATGTGGTGGGGAGGATTTGTTTAAAATTCTAGCACTGCCTGCATCAGAAGTTTCAAGGTAGTCTTTTTATTCATGAAATCTTCACCAGTGTTTGTTTACATAGACTATTCTTATTCTTGTTGATTCATGCTGCACTAGAACTATTCTAAATATAATATGGGATCCACAATGTTTTTTTTTTCCACAGGAATTAAATAGCAAACTTGTATAATTGATCACATCAGGACATTTTGTGTTTCTTACACAAGCAAAAATTCGATGTTGACTCCTCCTTTTACAAAAATATTGACTTGTGTGTCGGTGAACTGCATGCAGGAAAATGCTATTACCATAAAGAACAGTAAACCACATTACAGTTGAGCCAAAAGAATAAAGATTTCATTTTTTATTCTATTTAATGGTTTTGTCTTTTTTTTTTCCCCCCCTCAAAACTACTGGAAATCAAGAGGTGCTATGAAAATAAAATATTAATATATAAAGTGTTAGAAATAGATTTTTGAAAAGTAAAATAAAAATAAAAATTGAAGCTGCATGCTTTCTGAAAGATCTTAAACATTTGCATTTACACTCTTGAAGTTATTAATCCTATTCAGGATCTTAGTACGATAATGTTTAAGAGCTCATGATGCTTCAATCCCTTTTTCATATCAGGTATTCTGAGACAACTGGAAAAACAGATATTAAAGAAAGATTCTAGCTACCAAAGCTGCAATGTATGTATTACTTCAACTATATTTTACATTTGAAGAATTATCTTTGTGTTATAAAGAAAAAAATGTTCCTCTCATTATTTTCTAAGAATAATTTATGATTTTGTGCAAAGACATAAGAGCAAAATTTTTAGGTAGCAGTCATATTTGAATGCTATTTCTAAAAAGAAATTTTCCCTGATGTAAATTTAAAGTACTGCCATGAAGGTTAGAGTGATCAAATTAAAAGCACAAACTAATAATCATCACATATTTGCAGATATGGACTCTACATCAGATCCTCTGGAGAGTATTGGGAAAACCAGATGTACCCAGGGATCTGTGTGATGTGGAACTCCGAGCTTTGGGTGCGCACCCCAGCAGAAACACTTGTAAAGGGAGCAGCCGGATGGTGCGTGCCTTCCGTCCGTTCTCTCCGCAATTTTCAACCACTGATGGCCTACTGAGGTTGTTGACTTTAAAAATGAGAATTGCTACTCTCGTGTAGATCGTCAGGCAAGGGTGTAAGATAGGTAGAGAATTAAAAAAAAAAAAAATCCAGAAAGTGTAATTAAAGGACAAGTTTCAAGTTGGTTTGATGGAGGGAATGGTCTTGAAAAAATTGCAGGTTCGTAAGTACCATGTCTGACTTATACTGAAAATAATCAGTATGTGTCTGAGAGGAGTTTGTGCTTACCAGAAGACTAACACAACGGAAGTAATTATTAAATGCCTCGAACAACAAGTGGCTGTGGTTTTGCTTGGGCACCCCCCCTTTGTTTGTTTTGTAAACAAGTCTGTAGCTGTACTGGGTATTGCTGTGACAGTCACGCGGGCACCGGCGATGCCGGGGTGTCCGCACGGCCTCCCCCGGGGGCTGCGCGCGGCTCGGAGCGCTCGCTGCTGCCCCGGCCCCGCAGCGCAGGCGAGGGGCGCTGCCCGGGCACCGCGGACCCGGGCGGGAGGCGGGGGCCCAGCAGCTCCGCAGGGCGGCCCGGGGAGGGCGGAGCGGCCGCGGGAGCCGCTCGGGTCACCCCGCCCCGGCGCTGGGAACGCGCCGCTGCCGCGCTCTCTGCCGGCGATGGAGGGCGGGGGCTCGGCGTCCCCGGGGGTGGCGGCTGCCGGCGCGGGGCTGGCTGGCGAGCCTGGGAGGCGCCAGGAAGCGCTGGAACACCGGTGCCTCAGGTGAGGAGCCGCAAGCGCAGTGCGTGTTTGCCAGCGCAGGGCGGCGGTGGAGCCCGGCACCGCCGCTGCCAGCCCGGGAGATCCGCTGAGGAGAACCAACCCCGCTGCCGTTTGAGTCACCCAGGGATAGCGGCTGTCCCCACACGTTCTGGATCCTCGCCTGTAAGACCGCCTGTCTCTCCGGGCGTTTGTGACACCTGAGGCGCGAAGGGATGCGAGGTGAGGCGGCCTGCGGCACCCCTTTAGGGCTCCCTGGGTTTTGGCTGGCCCTCGGCGCTGCCGCTGGCGCAGCCGCTCCATTGGCAGCCGCTCCATTGGCAGCCGCGGCCTCGGCTCGGAGCCCCGCGCTGTGTGTGGGTCCGCCCGGCTGGGCCCGGCCGGGCCGGGGGTGCCGCGCACAGCGCCCGGGCCTGGCTGCTCGCTGCTCGGGGGCCACAGCCGGCCCGGCACAGCGGAACCAACGGGAGGCGGCTCGGGGCACTCCTGTGTGGTCTGTGCTTCTGGATGGATCCTGTGGGGTTGCGAGACTGTGCTAATCCTGTGTGCGAAACTGTATTCTATATCCACCCAGCACAGCAAACTCTGGAGCAACGAGATACCTCCAGTTCATTCTTGGTGTAAAACATCTTCTGGTCTGAGTAGACAGGAATATAGACAGTTGTGAGAGGCAGTGGCTGACCCGGGCTAGTAGAGCTAAATATTGAACAGATTGCTCCAGGCTGCAAAGCATGCTCAGTTTCCCGTGTTCTTTCACACTTACTGGTTCATACCCACCATGTATTGTGCTGTTCTGAATGAGGATATGTTTTACTGGGGAAAGATTGCTACCAAAAGTCTGCCACAAAAGATTTCGCATCCACATTTGTCACCCTTACTTTATCAGTGTGCAGATTGGAGAATGGATTTTTGCGTAGTGTGCGTGGAAAAAACAAAGCTCTAAGGGATTTGTAAATCTCAGTATGTTTGCCCTGAAAATTAGCAACGTAAATAAAGACCCAAGGGCAAAGGTGCTGGAATGACATAGGGTGATTCCAAAACAACTTACGTGCTTTTTAGTCTTGTCAGAGGAAAGCAGGCTGAACTAATCTCAAATACAGGTTTTAAAAATTGACTGTAAGGAAAGGTCTGCCCTTTTTGTATGCCTGTTCTTATCTGTGGCTGTTATTTCAATATGTTATTTAATTGTTTATTGTTTGAACAGTAGTTCAGGTTAGCTTGGCAACATCTTTCTCTAGTCATTAAAATCTCATCACAATTTGTTTTAGAGAATGCAGTTAAGTGCAGCAAAATGAGAAAATGATAATTTGTGAATAAGCATGCTTTATTTTAGTGTTCTTACGCATCATAAAGCTTTTTAGGTCTTTAACTGTCTTTAGCTTTTACTGTGAAATAGATAGAACTCTCTGCAATACGTGGTAGAAGTTTGGTTGAACCTTGGGGGACCTGTTTATATTTTGAGTTAGGTAGTGTATATGGAACGTAAAGCACTTGAATGTAGATTGGTTTCGTCACTCTGTAGGGACCCTTACTTGTGTAATAGTCTGAAAAGTGTTTGCAGCATGCACTGTTACCTGCTGTGAATTTATCTTTGTGATAGGTCTTGTGTTTTAGTGTTTAGATTTTTGATTCCATGAGGTTGCTCTAATGACAATTTACAATTATTTCCTGTGTCTATGATTGCATCCCAATGGCTGTGGAGGGAATAGGCAATAAGCAACTGCAGGAGGTTGTAATGTGTGTTACAACACGCATTCTCTATTGTAAATTGTTGTATTTTGGAAACAAACGGCCTTGTAGAGATGCTACAGATCAGCAGACAGCCTTGTTTGGCACTTGTCACACTGGTAGCACAGCTTGCTTTAACCACAGACAGATGTTAGTGCACGGATGTACTACATCAGTCTGTTTCTTCAAAGTGAAGGGGGGGTGAATGGGGCTGAGCTGTGGTATGGTTTACTTTCTACAGGGGAATCTTCTACAGGTGTTTGATGGTGACTGATGGTTTTGGTTTAACCCCAGCTGGCAACTAAATACTGCGCAGCTGTTCACTCACTCCAGCAGCAGGATGGGGGAGACAATCAGAAGGGTAAAGTGTGAAAGCTTGCGGGTTGGGGTAAAGGCAGTTCAGTAGGTAAAGGAAAAGCTGCGCACACAAAGAAAGCCAGACAAGACACTCATCCACCAGTTTCCATGGCTGGCTGTTCAGCCATCTCCAGGACAGCCAGGGCTCCACCACACAGAACAGTGACTTGGGAAGACAAACACTGTCACTCCAAACATCCCCAAACATTCCCCCCTACTACCCCCAGGTTTGTATGCTGAGCACAACACCATAGGGTGTGGGATATCCCTGTGCTCAGCTGGGGGCAGCTGTCCTGGCTGTGTCCCCTCCCAGCTCCTTGTGCACCCCAGGGAAGGACTTGACTGTGTGAGCACTGCTCAGCAATGACAAAAATACTCCAGAATTACCAACACTGTTTCCAGACAAATCCAAAACACAGCACCATACCTGTGCTACAAAGCTGCTAGGAAGAAATTTCTCTCTCTCCCAGCCAAAACCAGCACACTAATTTAGAGAAATGTTGAGCCAGATAATATGAAGGTTTGAATGCTGGAAGGCCCCAAACAACTCCCTTGATGAGCCACTGAAAGTTGTTCATGTACTGTAAGTTAAACCCACAGGAGAAATACTGACAAGGTATTCTCAAGAGATCAAAACAACAAGAACTTTATTGACAACTTTAGAAAATCAAAGAAACTTTGAAAACGGTTTAATGCAGCATTCAATCAACATAAAACACTTCTCAAAGCATTAACTTGACCCATTCAACTTAGCAAACTCTAAGCCAGTTCAGTTCTAACTTCTCAAAGATTCCAAGAAGGGGGAATTAGAAGAAAGAAAGACAGAAAAGATACAGAAAAGGACACATGTTGGTACCAACTCCTGGATTCCAGTGGTATTCGGATAAAAATTCCAAGAGGAAGTAGGGTCAAGATGTCTGATAGCTTTGTGTTTGGCCTTAAATACCCCATGGCTTCCTGGGTGGGACTTCTGGTCATTTGGACACTTAGGAGCTGTGTTAAGGCTCCAGAGGTGGGATGTGGAGCATTACCACCCCTTTTCCAGGAGTTGGCAGCCATAGCAGGGCTGGGATACAGCTCTTGGGTGGGGGGTGTGGAGCAGGGCACGGCCTGACCTGCCCATGCCCTCTCGCACATGCACTCCAGAGTGTCTCTAGACATCAGTCTTTTCAGTCTCTCACAGATGTCTCTGGCAGTGGAGATGTCTTCCTAATGTGTGTATGAATCTGAGAAAAATAGAGCATTTGTGTTACTGGAAAAAGGATTCATCAAATAGATGCAGTGTTAAGTGAAGGACTGGTACGTGCATGGGGAATGATCTAGAAGATTTACTATTTTCCTTTGTTTTTTTTCTGTTACTGGTATGCATCCTTGTACTGTATTAGTTACTTTCTTATCCTACATCCCATTTAAGGAATCTTTTATTTTTGCTAATTCTAGAAACTTGTCAAGTGAATAATGCTATACTATTCTGAAAGTAAAATTTTATCTTTTAAAGGTTTTCTCACTGAACTGGTTCACTTTGTTGTAAATTACTTGACCTCTTGAGTCCAGTTTAAATACCTTTGCAGACCTTAAAAAGATGTGGGTATTGCTCTCTCTCTCTCATCCTGTTTGCTCTATGACAGGTAAAAAAGAAAAGCCTGTTGCAATTCCTTTTTCCCAGGCAACTACCCTCCCCATTTGGAATGCCTCCCATTACTGTCAGTATCCTCAGTAACTTGATGATTATTCCAAGCATTTAGCAAGACCTGTGCAGTTCTGTGCCAGAGCGTGCAGGCTAGGTCAAAAAGGAGAGTGGGCATGGCCAAAATGGAGATAGCTGCTCTTATCTGCCCTCCAGGGAGGGGGATGAAATGAAGGTAATCAAAATTAATTAGCTTCAGTGATAATACATTCTGTATAATGTGCTGTCTGATAAGTAAGTGTTGTTAGAACAGATAAAAAAGAATGTATTTCCTAATTAATGGTTCTGCAAAGCAGTCAGGAACCATGAGCCAGTCTGCAGATAAGACTTGTACCTAGTTTCCTATGATTCTTTTTAAATTAATCATAGCCTGATACTTGAGTAGCTATAACGTTAAAAGGTATTTTAAACTTGTATGATACTACTTTGACATATCAAACAGATTTTGCAGGTAACTGTTTTCCAATACTGTTTTCCTCGGGATTCTCCCCAACTTCTTTGTTGTGAAAAGCAGCATAAAATCAGCATATGTGACCTAAAGGTCACATCATTTCAGTGCAGTACTTACCATGTGGTGTTCTCAAAACATTTGGTATCATACACATATTTGACAGGAAAATAAATCTAGTGTCTTGATAAAATTATACTGGGGTGCTGAAAGGGTTATGTTTGAAAGTATGAATTCCATGTTATTACATGAATCCTTTGATCAGCCTGTTGGGGTTTTTTATTCACACTTCTGCAAACTGTTTGTGTTCAAGTGGGAGCTGCATGACTCTGGGTTTGACACTGCTTTTTCACTTTGCTTTGAAGTGCCAACAGCCTTCTCAAAAGGCATGATGTTCTATTTTAGTAATCAAGCACTGGGTTTTGTTACGTGGTGAGGACAGATACAAAGGGCAAATTGCATGTATACCTTTGAAATATTGTTTTGTATAATTGCATTAGAAGTCTTCCTCTATATAGTTCGTCTTATGCAGGTTTTTTTGGGTGTGTGCTTTAGTCTTTTGTCTCTTCTGCTTTTTTGAGATCTGTTTACTCAGTCCCTCTACACAAAGTGCGGTAATGTAAATCACTAATGTGCACTTTGTAGCAAATATATCAGGAAAAGACATATATGGAAGTAGGTATTTTTGCATTGAGTGTAGTAGATATGAAATACAAATTTACCTCATTTTGTATAAACAATGTCTATATATATGATCATGTTTTAGTGAAAATTTGCAAGATATTTGTGGAAGGAGGATGTAGAAGTAAGATTTGAGACAGCATCTTGTTTTCAGGTTTAAAATACTCAAGCATTTTTATACAAAACCCTGGACTATTGGTCATTCACAGCAGACTTGTTTCTGTTATAGCCTTGCTATGTCACAACTGGTTTCTTTTGCAGTTCCCATGGCAACAAGGATTTTTGAACTGCAAAGCAGGATAGTGGTTTGAGGGGATATAAATATTCTTTATTACGGAAGAAATTTTGATCCTTGAAAGCTGATCAGGCAGTCTGCTCTTCTCCCTCAAGTTCCTCCCCTTACTCATCTGTGTTTTGCCCTTATGTTTACACCTAAATGTGAATTCCTATTTGACAAGAATACAGTTACCTGTTTTAATTTTTAGTATAGTATAAGAAATTATGAAAAAATTGTCAAGCTTTACTGTCATGATAGCATAAGAAAACATGTTGTCTTCCAGATACAGTCTCAACAAGACAGCGCTGTACGTACCTAGAGATTTGTATTTGTGAACATTGTATATGCTTATTAAAAGTAGTGAGGGTTTAGTTGCTCAGTATTTGCCATGCTTCTGCTAGTGTTTACTTTGGCTTGAACTTGTTTCCAAGATGCATTCATGAAATATTTACTTCTTTAACACTTACGCTAGATTTTTTAAGTGAAGGATCTCAAAATACTGCACCCAGTTCACAAACTAAAATTTATTAACAGTGGCAATAATTTTGTGTGTTTTTCGCACAATGTCTTTCCCTTACCATCTCAGAGGAGCACAGGTGGTATGGGGGTGTATCCTGAACCAAATACAAATACCAAATACTTTAGGATAAGCCTTGATAGAGTAACTTTGCTGGGGTCATTTTTTCTAAGTTAGATAAGTTTTCTGTGTTGTTGTTTTTCCTTCTGAACATTCATTCCAAAATCAGAAGCCAGTTATTCAGATGTGACAAGTTCCTGTCATAACCCCAAGTTTAGTTTGGGTTGTTTTGTTTTGTAACTGGTAAAAAAGAAAATGGGAATTTTTCAGTTGCTGAAACAAACAGCACAAGTAAAGTAGATATTTTAATGGTGTAAAAGCCTCTGAATAGTACATCTAAGAAATTTATCCACATGGTGTGTGATAGGTAATTTAGAGATGTATTAAAAATACATCTGGAAAGTAAAGGCAGTTGCTAGTGGCCTGCAGGTCTTCATGGTTTGGGCTGGGAGACCTCTGTTTCCCTCTGTCACTATCACCACACACAGATATGGGATTATTACGGATTCAGGAAAAGGAAGAAAACACCACTTTGACCTCTGCAACTGGAGCTTCTCATCCAAAGACAAGCAGTTCTGCTGGAGAAGGATTGTACAGGAAAGAGAAACCTGGTATTTAGTGATAACTTCATCTAAATATCCATTTGTTAAAGACTTTTCACTACCACTGTCACCCGTGTATGTTATAGCTGTAACAAAATAACTTACATATATACATGAGAGAGAAACTGAGCCTAGCACCCAGAGTGAAGCATGAATACCCTGGATACTTATAATTTGTTTTCAAGTGAAGCTAGAATTTCTGGAATGACTAGTTTCAACTTTTTCTTTCAACTAACTTCCCCCAAATCCATTCAATACTGGAAAAATGCTTACAGGCTGCAGAGGTATATAATTCATAATGCTGTATGTGATTCTGGAACATTCTGTTTGGAATTAAAGAAACTCAAGCTGTGAAAACTGGAATTTTGAACGTGGATCTGAAAAGACTTATAGTGATGGACAGCATCTGGCAGTGTATTGCATTGCCCCTCCTCCCCTGACTTCCCAACACAACCTCAACTCACTTGTAAGAGCTTGAAGGTTTATTTTGGCGTTTGTTTTTCTGGCTTTGCTTGTCAGTGCAGTTTTTCACTGAATAATTTGTCCAGTGCTCCCTGTGAGTTCAAGAGAACAGATAATTGCTACCTTGGATTTTAGGCTGAAGAAATGCAAAAGGTTTGGGAAAAGGGATCCCTTAAATGCAGTTAAAGAGTAAGAGGAGTTGAGTAACAAAGTCAGGAATTCTCTGTTGTTTCTGGTGAGGATGTGAGGCTGGTGATTCTGCATGAAGCTCGATGAATGGGTCGAACAACTAGCTTCTGCATCTCTGTTGAGACACATTAGGAGTGACAATGTGATGACATAATCACTGACCCCAGATTGTTCTCGGCTATAAATCCTCTGGTTGTAGTCTCCACTGTTTCTCTGCATGTGCCGTTCACGTTTAAGGGCTTTTCAGATCATCTCCAGCACCATCTGCTGCATAATGGAAAGAAAACAATTGTGCTGTGTGTGGAGCCAGCTGGCTCCCCGAGTGGAGTTGGGGGTTTGCAAAATCCATTTCGTTTTGAAGAACTTGCCTGTCTGCTTGTTCTCACTGCCACACTGAGCACTAGTCACTAGGCTGCCATTATGTTTGAAAAATAAAAAAAAGTAGGAGCTCTTTTACAGGGACATAAGGCATTTTTGAGCTGGTCAGGTATCTAATGTCTTCTCATGCTCCTGTACAGGGAGTACTGCACATCGGGATGTGCCCTAATTGGAAGAAGGGAAACGTTGTATTTGAAGCATCTTGTCAGTATGAGTGTGTTGGTAACACTTGTGCACCGGCTGGGAGGAGAAAAGCAACAGGATTTCTTAACTGCAAGCATTCACTAGGTGTCAGTGCGTGATTGCATCGAGTAATGCTCTCGCTGAGTTCTTTGATTGTGGTACCTCCATTATGAAGAGGGTGAAGAGGGATTTTAAGGAAAATTCCCACTTTTGTTTCCAGAATGCAGTGTGGATTTAAGAATAACTAACGAATAAAAGTAATTACTTCAGCCTTTTTTTTAAGGAACAGTCTGATAAGAACACTGATATTAAAATAAAATTGCTATAATGTTTTGTGCTTAATGAAGATAATTTAACGACTTAGAATAGCTCCTGAATTGATCCCTGTCAGGCTTTCTTGTAAACATCTGATTTATTACTGATGAAACACTCTATTCATACTGCTCCTGATCCTGGGTATGACTAAAATTCCTGTTAGGTTGTGGAAAAATTGTAACTTTTACTGCGATACATTATCTGTAAAAGGAGTACATTTACTTAATTATTATCAAAACTATTGCTTTCCTTAAGAGATGTTAAAGACCAAGTCTGTAAATGTCAGAGAGGAGGAAAATCCCATTAATATGGCTAAAATTGCCTGGTTTTCTGTTCTCTTATCATATTGCATCCCTAGAATGAAATATGTTTATTAGAATATCTTGAATTGCTTACATCTCACTATTAAATGTTTTAAAAAAATTGGACTAAAAGTGATTAAAAATAAATTTTTATACTAGATTAATATTTAGTTTAGTTTTAATAATGAATGGTTAAGGAATTAATCTTTTCAATCTGTATAGAGTGATCAGCATTCATCTAGAAATTTAATTTGTTCCAAAATGGCTATTTTTTCTGATGGTTGTGGAAGTGTTTGGTGAGAACTGTATATTAGCAGGTTAAAATAGCAAAAAGAGTCCTTCATGTGATACATGAAAATACTTGAAATGGCTTTCCTGTATCTTCCAGTTTATATTGAACTTTTCCTATTATATTTGAATCCATAACATTTGAGTGGATGATACCCTTTGCCCTTTCATACTTATTCTATTTACAAGTGAGGCCTTTTTTAGAACTGTTCCAGTTTACCCTCAGGGAAGTGCTAATGGTCATGCTAATAGCCAAGTTAGCTTGGTTACAAAGACAAGTTTTTGACTTGTGCTGTACGCTGTATTTCTACCTATTCAATGTGTGTAACAAGAGATACTGAAGGGATTGTCTGATGGCCAACCTGCAGTATTATCCCTGTCTGAAGTAGCTGTGCAAGGGTGCCACCTTTGGTGCCCTCTTTGTTTGATGGTACCACTTCCCTGTGGGATAGGAACCATCTGACCATCAAAGGTCGATTTCTTCCACCCCAGAGTCCCTCCAGTTACATTTGAGCACTGCTTCTCTCATCGTGGGACACAGCTACCTGGCTGGACACTTTTCAGACAATTTTTGATTGAGTTTATATAAGATCTGTAAGGGGTACAGTAGGACAATTGTGGAGACTATTGTCTGCACCTCTCTTACAGACACACTGAATATAAACACTTGTTCTGAATAAAGGAGAGCTTGAATGACTTCTCGTGCATATGACTTTGTGATTTTGTGGGTCTGAACACTGAAGGAAAGCCTGTTCTCCAGCTTCTATTGCTCATTAACTTCACCAAAAATTATTATCTATTCACAATGATGCAAAATAAAGCAGACTGTGTCACTGCTTTGAAAATCGTTCCTAGCCTAAGGCTTAACGGTTTGTGTAAGAAGTGAGGCTTTTTGGTTTTAATGACAACTTTGGGATTCTTCCAGAACCTCTCTTCAGAAGGTGATCTGTCTGAAAAGAGCTCTCTCTGCCCAGTGAAATTTTTTTTTTGTCTTTCCTTGTTTGACATGTCCTGAGAAAGCTGTTCTAAATTAGTTCCTGGTTGTTGCTTCTGACTACCCTGCTTTTCACTGCCAACCCTGACGTTCTGTTGGTATGGCTCCTTCAAAATTTGTGATTCTGCTAAGCATTTTCTTGCAGGCTGCCACTGCACTGAAGGTGATTAAAAAGGCATTTGCAAGTCAGGAAATCTATTTGATGTCTCTCTGCAGCTACAACTTTGAAAGTAATGCTTACTGTGTTTTTAATAGCCAGTAGAACTTGTGTCTGCAAAACATGTGAAGAAAAATTCAGTCATCTGCATTTCACTGGGGCTTCCACCTTGCTGAAATGGGCACTATGAGATATTTGAATTTATGAGCTTTAGAGTACAGTCAACTCTGTGCACTGGAAATCCAAAGTACTGATCTCTCTTCTGTGGGTGATCTTGTAATGTAGTATGATTTTCTCTTCTACGTGACAGACATGCACTTGTTTATTGTAGTTGAGAGCAGTTCCTAAGAAAATGAGAGACTTGGATACTGTTTTTTTCTTGACCTGAAAATGTTGAAATTGACAGCTGCATCTTTCAGATATATAATGTAATGAACAAGCTATAAATTAATATTGGGAGGATAGCACTAAGCCAGGGACTGCCATTTGTCCTGGTGGATATTGGATGAAATGGGGCATAACACTAACATTGGGCCACTCACTTGTGTTTAGGGATAGCTGGGCTTTCTTGTTCACAAGATTGATTTGGAAATAGAGACTAGACTCTTGTTCCCTGCCAAGTACTTGTTCTCTTTTAGAATGCTTTTGCAGATCTGTACGTGAAGACACAGGTTGATTTTTGCAGAACACTGCTTTCTTTTGTGCAGTGTTCCTGTCTGAAGTTCCTCTCACTTGGGGAATGAGGACATTTTAATTTATCAGCAAAATAATGTACATTTTGAACCTTAGCTATGACAGAGCAAAGAGGTAAATAATGACGTTCCATTTTACAGGGAGAGAAATTAGTCACAGTTTGAATTTCTGAAAAAGCAAGTGATCTTTCTTATCATTTTCCCCTCATTTTTTTAACAGCTCTGCCACTTAAAAGCTTTAAATTTGCTTACTATTCATTCAGTAGCTTAACTTAATGCCCTGCTCATCATCTTTTGTGATTAAAGATCTTTAATCTTTATGTGATGCAGAGCTCACATTTGTTTCATGTACAATGGTGATTTTTCTTTAAAGAGCCAATTTTGTTATTAAAACCAAACACACTAGGACAAAACCATGCATGGAACAGGCATGAGAATGGCTCCAAGGAAGTGGTTGTATTGAAAGGCTGGTAGTACTGGTTAGTCACATGTCGTTATGAACTGGCCATGATTTCCTTGATGCTCTTTCTTTGTCTGTTTTGGTGAGCTGTGCATCAGCGGCACTGGGGAAAAACAGTGAGTACTACCAATAACAACAGTGCATGGCCTTTCTTAAAAGTATGCATGGGGTAAAGGAGGAGCTCCTTCAGTGACTTCAGGAATTAAATTTTGCGCGAGTGTATTTAAAAATTTAATACTTTTATTGGTAGAAATGTACAACAATTAATACGTTATGAAAAAAGAGTTTTGTCTGCATAACATACTTGAGGAGCTGATTCACCATTTGATACCTCTTTTGATCACGGGTTGGCACATGGATACATGTAGTATATGGCACAAAATATAAAATCTAACACAGGAGAAGGGTGGCTTTTAGATATCAGTGTAGCCTTGTGACCTCTCTGGTAATCTGTGTGAACTGACTGTGGGCAGCCCTACAATCCCCAATAAAAGTAAAAGGGCTACTTTTAGGGACCAGTATGAATGAATATCAATGACCAATAGGCGAGGCTGAAGATAGGGTAGCTGTGGACTCATGAATGAAGCTGGAGAGGGTAGAGAGAGCAGAAACTCGCCAGGAAAAAACAAATTAGGAGGATAGGGTCACTGTGCATGTGGTTGAAACCAGGATGATAATACTCAGGGCAAAATTTATCTAAATCTAGTTAATTTTTAATTTTACTCTTGAAAAAAATGAGAGATGCCCACATCAAATGTTTGGAGGAAATGTATTTAGATATTATCCCTGTTCTTAATGTTTTTCCACCTCTCCTGTTTGTGACTAATTGTGGTCTGGCTACTTAAACTCATAATATTTGCCTTCATGCGTACATTTATGTTTCTGTACGTTTTATTAACTTTTAAAGGCTTCATCAGGTCAGTGCATTAGTAGAGGAGGAGGAATATAAATAAAAGAAGAAACTCTTGCATGTAAAATAAGAAGAAAAAGAACCCTTATTAATGGGTGTGTTGGGTGTGTTGACTGAGTAAAATCTCGTAAGGTGCCTGTGTCATAGCAGTGGAAAGTGGTGTTCTTCCCTGGCATAGCTTTCAGTCTGTGTCTGTGCCCCTTTCAAAAGGGGGTAGTACCTCCTCTTTTCCCTTACTGTGCTGTGCCACCATCACTGGAGCAGATAAAGCTGAAAGACGCAAATTTTTATTTACCACTAATAGAACCTGGGTTAATAAACTTTTTCAAGTTTGTTTAATTTTGCATTTCAGTCATGAAGCGTAGGTTATGGTTCAAGAGAGGCTTGTTTTTGAAGTCTGATGTTTTAGGCTTTTGTATTGTTATTTAGTTAAGAGAAGTCAATTTAGGATTTTGGGAAGCACTTATCTGATATAGTTGGCATGCAAATATGCAAAATTGGAAATAATTTCCATGGCAGAAAGCTGCTTTATAAGATAGTCACAGATGAGTTAATGGAAATCCATATATACTCTTGTGCAGAAGTTCTTTGCTTACCTTTTGTCTCTTTGTGCCATTTGTTATACGACTTTTGCTTTGAAGACAGATGACTATACTTCTAAGCTGATTGAAGGAATATAAACTGAATGTTGGTAAGTGGTTGGGAGTCTGAGAGACTTGAAATCTATGTTACTTGAATTTCTAAGAGGTTAGAATTAGTCTAAGATTGAATATATTCTTCAGTTTTGCCTGAGATTTGTTCTCACCTGGCACTGTATTCATGGAGGTTTCTGTAGTGTGGGGGGTTTTGTGTTTTTTGTTTGTTTGGTTTTGGTTTTAATTTTACTTGATTTCACACAAGCTCTCCACATGTATTTTAAGAAGACAGGAACATTTGGTTTGCTTTTCCTTGGTTTTATTTATTAAGGAGTAAAGAAAAAGGTATTTGTAATGGGTGCTGCAGTACTGTTTGTGTTAAAACTATGGCAGGTATTTTTGTCCTTTAGCAGCGCAATAGGCTGTGGAGTCCTTCCCCGCTCGCCCCGTTAAGGAAAGTTCCCAGTCTGCCCATTCCTGAGGCTCTGGCAGTCACACTTCACAGTTCCACAGATGGGACCAGAGCCCCTTAGTGGCAGGTGGCCCCAGTGACCGGGCAGGCCCCTCTGGATGCCCAGCACAGCCCCCTCACACAGCCAGACCGAGCTTCCTCGCCAGTTCCACCCAGGGTGCAGAGCCTCAGGTGTCCATAAAGCCCTTTACTCCTGGCCCAGTAACACAGAGAGCTGGTGCCTCTGAGCAGGGCCCCCAGCAAAGGCTTTGTGCCTTCACAGTCCCAGTGCAGATAAGCTTTGCTTCTCCTCAGTCTTCAGCTCCTGCCGCCCTCTGCATGTCCATCCACCTTGCTGCCTTCACCCAACTCCATCTCCTGTGTAATTAGTAAGTTCCTACTATGTCTGTCATTCACCTGGCCAGCATCACCAGTCTTTGTGCCCTTTGCCATTCCAGAGTTGGCAGTTCATAGCCTCTTGTTTCTCTCTGGCCTCCCACCCAGAGCTCAAGCTGCATCTCCATCTGAGAGCCAAGCAATCTCAGTGTAGTTCTTACAGCTTCTGGATAGGTAATTCCTCCTATTGTAGTGGGAGGAATATATGTAAGTGCCAGATCCACTGACCAGTATGATGTGCCTTATGAAAAAGGACTTGGTTTGTTGATGCTCTGAACTGGAACAAGCACTGTTCAGCTCCTTCAGACACAGTAGAGTCTCCTAGGTTCTGTTAAAGAGTAAAAAAGTGTGAATGCTGTCATTAATTAATCCTGTTCTTTCCTGAAACAGTTTTGATTTTCAAAATATATGGTGATGTGTTTTCATTGTGCATTGCCCATAATTGCCCACCACCTCTTCCAACCGGAACTGTCATCCCTTCAGGCTTCATTGAATGCAGTCAGTAGGGCGTTGAAGCCAGTATGGTTTGTTATGTGGATTCTGCATTTTTACTTTTCTGTTTGACTGTGGTTTTGTTGTGGTTTTTGTTTTTTTTCCCAAAGACTCATGGAAACTGTATCACACATATCCTGTTTGATAGCTTCAAACTACTTAAACCTCAGAATACTGGAATTCTGCAGGCGTTTCTGAAGACTAGATGATGGCATTTGTCTACCACTTGTGAGAAGGAAAAATCCATTTTCCATTTGTTTTCAGTCATATATCATATGTAATTTCCTGGCAATGCCAGCAACTTCAAATTAGGCAAACCTTGGCCTGGGTTCCATAATCAGACATCAGTGGGTTCCAGTTTTTTTGACCATGTAGGATTTTTCTAGGTAGCTGAGTACACATCAGTAAGTCATACATAATTCATGTATTATGTTATCCTTTTTCCCCTCCATTAGTGTTTATTCTGCTTGGGGACCATGGTGGCACATTTTGTAACAGCACCAGATATCCTGAGTTGCCACATGGTACTGGCATTGGCTGTGAAATTCATGTAGTCTTGCTGCTGCCTTACAAGCCAGGTTCCTCCCACTTCCAGTATCCTTGCACAGACATAGGATGCTGAGAAACAGGGTGTTACAATACCTGTCTGTATTAGGAGATCTAGTAGACCAAATGTGTGGAGCATGATGTGCCTTCTTGGGATCCTGCTGGCAGAACCATGAATAAAGGTCTTATCTCTAGACCTGTGTGAGAAACTTGTTTCAATATCCAAGTGTGCATGATACAATTCCTCCAAAGCCATCTTCCTCTGGCCCCTGGAACTTACTATAATAGATAAGGTCTCCTAGATACCAAGGCTGAGCCAAATTCCTTAAGAATTTGGTCACTCTCTAATACTTTGGAAGATAATTGGTTAGAAATTAGTTTGTGTAATTGATCAGTTCACCTTTAGAACTTTTGACTTAGGTTGGATGCTGTTCTTTGTATAAACTTTTTATTGGCTGTAGTTTCAGTCCCCCTTGAACCTATAAATATGACTGTCTCCCCTTTGTCTCCGAGAATCCCTGCTTGACACCCTTCGCATGAAATAAAGATTCTTGTGGAATGTGTCGAGTAAGGCCTCTGGTCTTTCTCTGCTGGCTAATGTAAGCTCCTGAGAGAAGGCTGATCGATATTAGCACTCTCAGGTCCTGGTAAAAGCACTACCAGAGACAAAAAGAAAGCTCACATCCAAGGAACAATCTTTCAGAATAACGATTTTGCTGTGGGAGACCTGAGCTCTTACAACAGGTCAGGTGATAGCTGTTCTGCTCCTGAGCTGGCCAGTAGCCATTGCTTGTCTTAGGCAAATTCCTCAGCCTGCAGTCAGTAGCCTGGTGAACAGACTGGTGACTGTCTCAAGTGTCTGCCTGGAGCATTCTCCAGACCTCAAGCTCCACCCATGCCTTCATGCAGGATGTTAGAGCTGCTCTTGTATACTTGTCAGGAGAGATGTACAGTAATCGATTTTAGTGAAGAACTGTGTGATAAGCTCTCATAAAATGACATAAACTGAGGATAGCTGCTGGGATCCAGGGGCTTTGAGTGCCTGTGCGGTGTGCAGTGTATCAAGTGGATCAAGAGATATTAGTTACCAGTAATCACAGTTCTTTGAGATTTGTACATCTACAAGACCATTTTGTCCTCAGCCGTTGTTTACCTTCTCTCCTACTTGGAAAGATTTGTATTTCCGGAGAAACTCAGATGGTGAAGAAGGTGCTATCCAGTACCCCAACCTGAAAGTTCCTTTAGGAAAGACGCAATCCTTTTGAACTATTTCATACAGGGATTACCAAAAGAAACTTCATTCTTTGTAAGTCAAAGAAAACAGAAGTAAATATTTTGGTAGCCATGTATATAATTGGGAAAAAAAAAAAAAAAGCGAAGGAAGTTGTTGCAGGAATCTGCTTTCTGGTGAAGCTTTCCTATTTTCCAGTGTAATAGCTCTGGAGAAAAAAAAAAAGTGTGTTGTATGGAGTATCAAGTATAGGTAAGTTAAAAATAGGAGAAATAGCCAAACAAATACAAGTACAAAAAGTAATTCCTTGAGCCACAGCAGGGACTAGGTACAAACCTGGATTTGGTTTCTCTTTCTCAGTCTCTGTGGATACGTGGTTAATTAGTCCAATAACGGCACTTTGGAGCTGGAAGGCATTGCTAGGGTTTAGCAGGTGCTGGCTCCGGAGAGGGCTGGTCACGTCCAGGTGCTCTGCCAGGGAGCAGCCAGTGCAGCAGGTGGCTTGGAAAGAGCAGGTGAGACAGAAGCCGAGGCAGCTGAGCAGTGCGGAGCAGCTCTGGCCTGGGGATGGCTGCCAGGCTGGGCTGGAGCCTGCTGGGGAGCAGGGGCTGGGTCAGCCCTCTGGGTTCAGTCAGGAGTGTGCCTGGCCGGCTCCCAGCAGGGCTGCAGCAGTGGGAGCACAGCTCCAGCAGGGACCAAGGGCAAGGGGCTGAACTTGAAGGAAGGGTCCTGGCAAAGGGTGGGCAGGGTCTGCTACTGCCCCCCTCTCTGAGGGCCACCAGCTGTGCTGTCTGTAGGTTGGCCTTGTGCCCAGGCAGCCAAATGATCCCACCTGCACAGGAGAATGTCCTCAGCACCCTGCAGAAGTGAAATTCATATATTTAAAATGCATTTATCATGTAAACGACTTCGTTCAATTCTTGATGTGCAAATCGGGGCAAGTTTCACAAGGACTGTCTGATTCTACTCAGAAATCTGAGGAGAGGCAAGGTTGGGTTCTGGAGATTACACAGACCCCACTGCTAGGGAGGTTTGTGTGTGCAGCCCTTGTGGAGTGTGGGGGAAGCAGCAGCCTACTTAATGCTAATCAGTTTTTGTGTTTTAATTTAGAAACACTGTCTATCTGTCTTAAGAGTTGCTTCATTCTATGACTATTCTAGAGCTGTTGGGGTTTTTGTTGGTAATACTCTCCTATTTTCATAGCAGATTTTGCAAGGCATTCTGATTTACTTGTTTATACTGCCCATTTTTCTGACTAGCTATTCTGATGGTGTTCTGGGGATGGAACAGTGCTGCACCTGGCATCTATATTTAAAAAATGTTTATTAGGTCTAGTTTTGGCCCTACAGTTCTGAATGTCTGCTCAGTTCTCTCAGCACTCAGGCTGATTGAAAGGTGAAGTGTTGGTGCTCAACTCCAAACTTCTTTCTGCAGATCAAAAAGAAAATAAATTGAAAGTCTTCCAGCCAGCTGCTTAGCAGGGCAAAATGTCTGTTTAGGTGTTCCTCAGTGTTCCCTTTTTTCCCACTTAAGAAAATTTATTTTTTGGATTTGAAACCTAATAGTTTTTTAATGCTTGCAGGAAGGGATTTCCATTTTTCTAGGCATCTAAGAAGCGGTTTTATGTAAAACTGAGGTAATTTGGTTAAAAAGACACCTACTTTACTTGTAAAGACAGAATCTGAATGTTATGCACAGGATCTGCTGGCAGTTTGTTGTGATAAGACTGACAGCTAATTTTTTCAGAAGCTAAATCAGCTATTACTTTGTAGTGAAAGTATGCTAATTGGTATAGTCTTGCTGTGGTTAAAGATCAATAATTCATTGAAGAGAACAGATGCTCGTATTTAAAGGAATTCACAGTTAATTTTATTGGAAAGCTATAGATGAAGATTAAAATTAGTAAACACAAAGGTATTTGTCAGCTTCTGCTGCTTAATGTTTTTCTTTAAAGGGGAAGTCCTGGAGTACAAATGCTTTGATATGGCAGTAAATTATATCTTAGCTAAGATGACTCATGTTTGATTTTGATTTTAAATGTAATTAAACTGTCATAAACTAAATGTGATGCTTTTGTCTTCAACTGAGCTGATACCTACCTCATTTTTATAAAGAGGTAGAAAATAAAAATTCTCTGATCTTGGATTTTTTTTTCAAACTAGATTTAAGAGGCTACAAAGAGACTAGGAGTATATTAATTGAAAATTATTCACTTAGTCATTCTCTGCATTTAAATTCTTATTTAGGTAGAAAGTTTTGTGTAAAGTTCATGCAGCATACTGAAAATTGGCTATGTGTTATAAATACAGTAACATAAATGCACACACACCAGTTATACAGGTAGAGTTTTACACAGCTGGCATACAAGTAAAAGTATTTACTAATTATTAATTTTGGGTATTTTAAAAATACTGCCTCAAACTGAAAGAAGACATATTTTGTCGGAAATTCTTGGCATCTATCTCTGAATTGTTCTAATTTGCGCTGAGATTTCAGATCCTGGTTTGCATAAAAGCGCCACTGTTACTTTGATAATCATAAGCTTTCCTAAATACACAGCAACACTCTTCATTGAAGATCTGGAGAGCTGAGTCAGTCTCAAAGAATGTATACAGGCAGTAACTATGTTCCTACAGCTGTTTGCTTGTTTTTTCCTTACAAAAAGGAGCTGAAAGGGAGAATTCCTATTCAGTAGTGGAGCTGAAGGTTTATTAAGAGACTTTTTTTTCCTTGTCTTTAAATTATGTCATTACCTTTTAGTACTGAGTGTCCTCACTGACTACTAAGTAGCTTATTAAAGCTGGTTTTTAGATGTGCTTTTTTGTTCTGTTTTCTTCTTGCTGTTTTCCCATTTTGCTAGCATGCAGATGGGGGTGGGGAGTGGGAAATAAGGAAGAGAGCATGTTCCAGAGGATGCCAGGATGACTTCAGTTATTGGATGGCTGCTGTCTGATGGATGGAAAAAGGGGGAGTAAACCTTTCATTCTGCACTGACAGAGCTGAAACACAGAAACCCGATTTACAGGTAAGGGTAAAAAAAATTCCTGTTATGAATAGCTATTCTTGATCCTTGCCACAACATTTCTTGGATATAAAAATGCATGTGCAAGCATCTTGCCTGTTCCTCACAAATTACTCTGAAGCAGCTTTTCCCATTATTATTTCTCCTGCCTTGGAGGTTTCAACGGATGTGAAATCCATAAACAGTGAAATCATAGGCATGCCTGATGCTGGCAGCTTTCTCATGTGACAGGATACGCATTGCATCTCATTGATGCCGAAGTTGCTCAGTAAGCTGTGGGAAGAGAGGTCATTTTGTGTGATGGCAATACTCACTGTTGAAATACAGTGTATGCTACCAACAGGAAGAGAGTGCTGGAAGATCTAAAAATGCTTTCTTTGATTTTGGATAGGAAAACGAACTGCTTCTGAGACTGTCTTATTTAGTGGTGGACAAACAGTAAGAATGGGTCCTCAGAACTACTGAAAGGGATTTTTGTAGATTTTTTGCATTATTTTTAGGTTTGGAATGACTGTGGTTGATAACTCAGGTATTAAATTATTTTTGTTATGAGGGGAAAAAAAGATGCATATAATTATGTGTATGAGACAGACAAATCTTGTAGTACCTGCAGCATTTACATATGAGTTTTAATAAATTGTTGAAATTGCTTGCTTCTGCAGAGTTTGTGTTAGCAGCAGCTGTTAGTTCACACAGTCTGGAGATGGCAAGCAGCAGTAAGTTGCTTTGTACAGAAAGCAGATTTATTTATCAAGTTGCATGATATGAGAATATAGGACTACAGCAGAAGTCAGGCCTCACTGAAACAATAGGATATTTTGATTTTCACCTCACTGGGGCAAGGATTTCAAGGAGTCAGCTCTCTATTGACTTACCTCTACATGTTACATGTAGGAAATAATTGTTATACAGAATCCTATTTTTCTGATTTGAAGCAAAAATATTAATTGATATAAATAAATTGTGAGTATAATTGATTTGAGTGTATATATATTTATGAGATATATTTATAAAGCAAAAAGGGTGGAATTTAGTTTTAATAGATTTCAGAGATTAAAATCAGTAAATGCATGACGCCATTTTTGTTGTATTCACTGAGAGAATTCCCTTAAAGCAGTCCTACAATTACAAAAAATTTATACCGTAAAGAAAAACTGGAACAAGTCGATAGAACTCTTATGAGTGCTAAAAAGGACCAGAAGAAGCTTTGTCCACTGCCCACTTACTTATGTGTACCTTGCCATTGGGAGTGGTGTCTTTTCCTCCTCGCTTTCTGTTTCTTCACAAAATGGAGCCTGGTATGTTTGCTAAATTCTTTTTTTAAAAACCTAGTAATTTGCGGCAAATGTCATTGATACACAAAGTTATTCTGAAAGACTGGTGGGCAGTGTCTTTTGTTTGGTTGGTTTCTTTTTGTTATACTGGAATGTAAACACTGGTAAATAACACTGAAAAATAGTGGAGTTGTATCCTAACATTTGTTATTTTTAGGTACTGGATATGTATTTGAAAACTAGAGCTCAACTTTTAAATTATAATCTTAAATCCATGTATTCAAATCACTTTCCCCCATCAAATGAGAAATCTGACTCAGAAGTGCTCCAGTAACAGAGAGTAGTTGATGAAAACAGAGATGTAGTTCCACATGTGTTTAAATTATTCTGTCTCCTTGGAAACGCTGCTGCTGCAGATGGATTTGGCTTTTGGTGGCTAAAAATATCTACCGCTTAATAATGACAGCATGAAAGATACTGAATAAAACTACTGTGCTGTCACCAGTTTTAAAGTTCTCTAATGATTCAGGTATTCTGCATGAGCTACAGATTTGCATTTTCTGTCCAGCATTCACTGTCAGCTGCTGCCAGCATTCACCAGCTCGCTGGAAATGAGATAAGCTCATTAGCCTTGGTTGCAGACCCTGCTGAGAAGGGAGCATGTGAGTGAGAGGTAGACTAGATGAAGAGTTGGAAAGCAGGTAGGAAGTTGGTTAAAAAAATTCATGGTGGTGATGCAGGTAAGGTGTTGTATAATATTTGTAGATACAGGCTTATTCCCAGGGAAGTCCATGATAGAAAAAGTGTGCATAAGCACTGACTTTGTAAGGTAACAGCCTGCAAATGAAAGAATTTTTTTTCTTTTATTTATTGCATTAGTGAATGCTTTCTTATCAATTGTATGTGCAGGTGACTGAAATACCATGCAAACAATTTTAAGTAAAATATTAAATTACCATAAGCAAAAGCCAAAACCTGTATCACTAAAAAACATGTTACAAGCAAGAAGTAGCATTCAATTACTTAGCATTGCTAAGCAATTTCATATTTCAAAGAATTAATTATTTTCAGTTAAGAATACATAACCACTACATGCAGCAATTGGACTCAGTGATACTTGTGGGTCCCTTTCAACGTGGGCTATTCTATCGTGCTACTTTTTTTAATGCAGTTCTTCATTGTTTATTCCTTCTACATATCATAACTTGTTTTATTGTTAGCTGGGTTCAATATAAATGAAAAATACAATTTTTTTCTGTTTCTGCTTCTTTCCCATTGAATGACTTCCTGTTTGTGCTTAGAAAACAACAGATGACAAACATTTTCTTAGTGGGCTAAATATACCCCTCTTATTCTTTTATTTTGATGGTATATATATGATTTCTGGTAACATATGTTACTCAGTATGCTGATTCATTTTTCATCATTGAAAAGGGCATTTTTCCTGTTATGAAGTGTCTTAGAGATAGCATTAAAATATTACAAGGTATTTTGACACATACAAATAAATAATCCTCTGAAAATTAATATAAAAATCCATTTTTAACTGACATTACAAGTACTGAAGGTCAATTTAAGTGGAAGTTGAATACTTGCGTTTGATTACTTGAAATCACAGAATCAATTAGGTTGGAAAAGATCTCTGAGGTCATTGAATCCAACCTATGACTGAACACCACTGTATTAACTAGACCATGACATTAAGTGTCAAGTCCAGTCTTTCCTTAAACACCTCCCTGGGCAGTCCCTTCCAGTATCTAATCACTTTTCTGTGAAGAAATTCTTCCTTATGTCTGGCTTAAACCTCCTGGGGCACAGGTTAAGACTGTGACGGCTTGTTCTGTTGCAGATTGCTCGGAGGGAAGAGACTGACCCTCACTTGCGTATACCCTCCTTCCAGGGAGTTGCAGGCAGTGCTGAGGTTCCCTCTGAGCCTCTTCCAGGATAAAAACCTCCAGCTTCCGCAGCTACTGTTGACCATAACCCCCAGGTCCTTTTCCACTATGCCACTCTTCAACCACTCTACCCCCTGCCTACAGCACAGGGGCTGTTGTGGCCAACATGCAGGACCCAAGACTTGGTCATGTTGAACCTCGTGGCTATTGGTCTGGCACATTGATTCAACCTGTCCACGTCCCTCTGCAGGGCTTTCCTACCCTCCAGCAGATCAACACCCTGACCTAACTTTGGGAATTTGCTAATGGTAGGCTCAATGCCCTCATTCAGATCATCAGTAAAGATATTAAACAGGGCTGGGCACAACACTGATCCCTGAGGGACACCTCTAGTGACCCGACACCACCTGCATGCAGCACCATTCTCCACTACTCTCAGGGCCCATCACTACTCTCAGGGCCCATCCATCCAGACGGTTCTTAACCCAGCAAAATGAGTGAGAGGAAATGATATGATGTCTTTCATTGTATATGAGACTGTCAGTGTATTAAAAAAGCAGATAATTAAATGGATTATAGAAATGTTTTTATAAGTCTTCTTCAGTATAATTTGTTTTCAACTGAGTTAAAACCTGAGTACTTTAATTTTAAATTTCCTTTTCCTGTGTATGTACAGTAATTTCACGACTGTAAGGTGCACCCTTTTGACTAAAATTTTGGTTCGAACCCGGAAGTGCGAGCTGCGAGCCGCTACAAAGAAACAAACCCCAAACACTGACAAAGTGTCTTGGGTTGCAGTACAGGATGTGATCAAAGTATCTATTCTGTCACTGTCTGTTGTGACCAGGTGGGGCAATGATCCTTATCTCTGTGGGAGATATTCTGCTAATGGGCCATCCATTGAAACCAGGTGGGACATTGTTCTTTATCTTTTCACAACCCATCCTTCCTCCAGCAAGTAGTTTTCTGCTAATGGCCCATTGAGTCCCACTGTGTGACTGATAAAATTACTTCATCCCATTGGAAGTTGCTCCAGCAAAGGAGAGAGCCAAGCCTTTCTTGCCTAGATAAAAACTGAAATTCTAGTACACTGAGTATCCCTTTCTCTACTGGACTCTAGAAAAAAAAGAGATTTCTCCACATCACTACTAGACCTCTGGGAGGAAGCTGCACCTTCTACAAGACCACTGCTTCAACTAAACCACATCTGTCACTGCAAAAAGACTGCAGCCACCATTTAATGGGACTGCTGCCAACACCCTGCCTGACGGGGTGTCAGGTTGTACTCTGACTTTGTCAGGGTTTGGAGTTTGTTTCTTTGTAGTACTGTATTTCTATTTTAATTTCCCTAGTAAAGAACTGTTATTCCTAATTCCCATATCTTTACCTGAGAGCCCCTTGATTTCAAAATTATAATAATTTGGAGGGTGGGGGTTTACATTCTCCATTTCAAAGAGAGGCTCCTGCCTTTCTTAGCAGACACCTGTCCTCCAAACAAAGACACAAAGAGCACAACCTGGCACCCCGTCAGTCAGGGTGTTGGTAGCAGTCCCATTAAATGGTGGCTACAGT
The DNA here is from genome assembly GCF_009819885.2 of Catharus ustulatus. NCBI lineage: Eukaryota > Metazoa > Chordata > Aves > Passeriformes > Turdidae > Catharus > Catharus ustulatus. The sequence continues at coordinate 20,417,051 of NC_046227.1, read as the reverse complement.
TCTCCTGCAGTGACAGATGAGGTTCAGTTGAAGCAGTGGTCTTGTAGAAGGGTGCAGCCTCCCTCTGAAGATCCAGCGATGATATGGAAAAAAAGTCCAGTTTTCCTCTGGAGTCAGGGAAAAGGGGGCAACTTGGTGTCCCAGTTTTTATCTAGGTAGGAAAGGCTCGGCTCTCCCCCCTGGCTGGAGCAACTCTCAATGGGATAAAGTAATTTTATTGGTCACACAGTGGGACTCAATGGGCCATTAGCAGAAGATAATTCCCTGGAGGAAGGATGGGGGGAGCAAAGATAAAGAATGATACCCTACTGGTTTCAGTGGATGGCCCATTAGCAGAGTATCTCCCACAGAGATAAAGATCACTGCCCCACCTGGTCACAACAGATAGTGATAGAATAGATACTTTGATCACATCCTGTATTGTAACCCACGACAGCATGACTGGTGTGATTGTTACTAATTCATTACTTTGTTGCATGTGGATCCTCACTGCAAAAAAAAAAAAGTGCTCCTTATAGTCTGGTGCGCCTTATATATGGACAAAGTTCGGAAATTTACGGACTCCCAGAGGTGTGCCTTATAATCCGGTGTGCCTTATAGTCGTGAAATTACTGTAATTTAAGATTCTATGGAGATAGTAAGTAATCTAAACATTATTTGAGGAAGTAAAGGTGTGATACATTGCTGGAAGTACATATTTGCATTTTATAGTGGTAGCCACGTTGCGCCAATTTGTCATGAATCCTCCGGTTTTAGATGTAGAACCAGAAGTTCTCATCTGGTAAAAATAGGAATGAGAAAGTTTGTTCCATATTGCTTGTGATGTCTAGGTTGTGAAAGATAGTGATGATAGCATGGAGGAAGTACTGTGGATTTTTTTTTTCCTGGTTTGCTTTGGCTTTTTTTATAGCAAGTTGCAAACAGATGAACTGAGGATTCTGCCAGGCTAGATTTTTCCAGCAATTTTCATCATCGCTTTTTCATGTGTGAAGAGAATTCTGTGCTGTACAGTTGATATCAGACCACAGGGTGAAGACAGTTTTACCACATTTGCCACTCTGCAGAAAACCTCCAAAATACCCACTCGTCTTGTTTGTAAACAGCAACCTCCTAAAGTTAGTCCTTTTTTTATCTTGTCACATAAAAGTAGTACTATTATTATTAAAATTGTGGCCAGAACAAAGTATTAAATATTTGGTTGTTTTGACCTAAAATTTCCATCTATGCTTCCCTGTCACCACTTGGACATGTGCAGACATACCTCAGTACTTGAATAGTTAAACTGGGAGAGTCTGTTCCTGTATTTTCAGAAGAGAAAAAAGGGAGGAAAACCTAGTTTAGAGTGAGTTTTGCAGATATGCTCCGGTATGGTTTTGTGTTACGAGTTCATACTGCTGCTCTTGGAGCTCAGATTTTCTGAGTTTGAACATGTTGAGTGTTTTTGTGAGTTTGTTTGTTTTGATTTTTGAAAATCTATTAAACACTATGTATTTCAGAGTAGAGAATGGCTGTCAAGATGCAGAGAACAAGGGGCAGAAGAGGAGAGCTGTTGAATTTACGCTCTCTCTCTAGCAGCTCTGATGGCGGTGGTGAAGGAGCAGCCAGGCTGTGGGCTAATGCAACATGTAACAGCGAGCTAAGTGATGTGTACAGGGGCTGGAGAGGTGGGAAGACCCCTTTGACATGTACCAGTCATGGCCATGCTGTACTTTGGCAGGAGATACACAAGATTCCCTGCCATGTTGTGCAGTTCCTCTGCAGGCAGGATGGATGATTGATGTTCATGAAAGAGCAGTGTGGAAAATCAGCACTGAAATAGAGTGTAAAGGTGTTGCAGTGAACCAATTAGTATTACTACATGGGCTAATATGGGTAAAATTTATATTAAAGGCCACTTATTTCCAGCACTCAGGAAGTTGATAGCATTCCAATCTTCATTATGGAGCTGGACCCTGCTGCAATTCTTGCAGCTGGAAGCACATAATGCAAAACTACTGTGCCAAATACACTGCTGCCAGTCTCAGAACCTCATTCCAGTTGCTGGGAAAGTGCTAAGCAAGCCAAATGTTGTATGTCCTTCTGCAAAGAGGTGCAATAAAGATGTGTTGGCAATATACTGTCTTCCAGATAAGACAGACTGCTTCTTTCCATCACCTACCTGTATGCTGCTCACTGCTCTAAACTCTGTGTATCTGTAGAAGTCAGTAGGACCGACTCCTGTTGTAGCAGTGTTTTTCCATTTTCACATTTCAATTTTAGAAAGAGTTGTGACTTCTTCTGGCCAGACCTTTGCTGCAAGCTGTCTGGCAATACAGGCAATGCCAATAGCAGTAAGCCTTTTCTGAGAGCATCCATACAAACTTCAAAATTGCTTCTGGCATACAGGTAGTAATTTCTTTTTTCTTTAAAAAAGGTAAAAGAAAATCTTCTGCAGAGATTTTGGATGAAGGGATTTTAATTGATGAAATTTCATGGAGACTCAAAACCTAGAAGAGTAGTGCCCAATACCAGGTCTTCAGCAGCGTTACCTGAAGACTATGGAAAGGACTTTGACAGGTGCAGCCAAGTCCTAAACGACTTATATGGATGTTAGGCGTTATGAACCTGAGTTTGTGACCCAGCTTCAGGATATCTTTCTCCTGAATCTCCTGTTTTCCTCTAGGACTTGCTGTGGCAAGCTTAGAAAATTGTTGTGGGTGCATGAGCACAAGCTCAAACAGCTTCTGTGGACAAATCTCATCTTGGCAGGAGGGCCCTCTTGCTGAATTCCTCTGAATCTCTTTCTACCAGGTTGAACCCTCATTGCTAGAGACCTGAATGCTAAGGTCCTGGCTTCCTGGATTAATTAATACTGCCTCTTACTCATTTTACTTTGTTCTCTGGGGAGCATACTGAGATAAAATTTAAGAAAACTAGCACAGAATTTTCTTCTGTTGGCTGAATTTAATTCATTTAATGCAACTGTTGACATCAATTGATGTAGCTAAGAATTAGAAGGCCATTTCACTGCTGCTGTCTTGTGCCGGGTGGTGGAAAGGGAGATATTTGCACGCCTGGTTCATGTAGGACTATGTGAAATGCTTTTGGAAGACTAAAGGAGACAGATCTATCAGTGTCTGTACTGCTTGCAGATGTGAGAGGTGAGCATATGCCAGCATCATTTCTGCATTTTAAATTCATTGCCAGTGGAGCTAGGTGGCATGTGTTAGAGTGTACAACAATGTGTAGGCAGCCTAGAAGATTAGTGGATTAGTACTCAAGTGTGAAATCAGGAGTACTGTAAAGTGATGGTATAGAAACCCTGCAAAGAGCAGACTTGGCAGGATTTGGCTTGCAATGCCAGAACAGATTCCCGAGGTGGAATTGTGCAGTCTTATCCTGCAGGATTTACTAGGTGCTGTGGATTTAGCTAGGCTGAAGCAAATGAGGAGAGAAAGACTTTACCTATTTTATACTTGCGCAAGTTGACCACTGCTATAAGCAAAATATATGGGTAAGATTATACTAAAGATAGTCCCTGTACCTATACAGTGTAGTCTCTTAAGTGGAATTAGCTTGCTATGTGTTTGTAAATTTTATGGATTGTAGTACTGAAACTACTAGAGCCTACCTCTGGCAACTGGTGCTTATGATTAGAGCTGCCAAATGCAGCAAAACATGTATTGCAAACATTAATTTGAATTCTGAACAGCTGTTTGATTCATGTTCGTGTACCTCTGTTGTTCACTGTTTGCAAGCATTCATGCAAATGTTTTTTTTGTCTGCATTAATGCAGTTCCTTATGTGAATAGTCATTTTCACAAGCAAGTAATATTCTTTGTGTGTGATGATGTCACTGTCGGTGCTTTTGGGTTTGACTACCCCTCCCCTCCCAAATTTAGAACTGTCAGTTACACAAAAAGTGGAATATTCAGTGCATTATATGGAGCCAAGCAGCCACCTCGATTAGTTCGCAGCCATCTCTGCTGCTGACATTTATTTAGCAGATAAGAAAAATGTCTTTAAAAAATTGAAGCTTTGTTTGCAGGCTAATAAAAGGACTTAAATTCAAAACTAGTATTAATCACAGCAAATAACCCAAACATCTTGGCTTGTGAGCATCAATATTCGTGATTTGACTGAAATTATTTGCCAAATCTCCCTAGAATGTTATAGTACATGCTGACTGGCCAGTGGGTGGGAGTTGTTTGTGATGAGTACTTTGCAGTAATGTTTTATGGGTAACATCTGTTTTCTGCATCCTCCAGTTCAGTTTGCAGTCATTTGCATAGAAGTGTTTTATGTTCAAAAGTGAATCTGTATTGCTGCTACAGACTTTAAATTTTTCGGTACTTTCAGTTGATACATTTGAGACAAGGAAAATGCAGTCTGATGCATAGGACAGTTATTTATTTAATGCCCACCTTTGGTGTTTATTGTAGGTTTTATTTTCAGATGAGAATTTTTATTCAGGTAGATTTTATAATGAAATGTGATCATATCTCAAGAGGAAATCAACACAAAATATGGTTTCATAAATTGGATTTCTTATACTCTGTCCCCCAGCCCCCTCCACTCCAAATGCCAATGTGTTCTTGAGCTCTTTTTCCTCTTGATTTTTTCATCGCTTTAATCAATAACTGATTTCTATAGTGAGGCTTTTTTCTAAATCGTGAGGATATGCAATTTAAATAGGGTTCTGTTTTATTATTTCATTTTTTTTAATGTTTACTACATATGGTATATTCTTGATATTTATTTCTTCATAGGTACGCTCCATACTTGTTTAGGGTCCCAGATGATGTTGTATGAGCTGTATAATATAGTGCAGAATTTTGCAAAACATTTATTTGAAAATTTTCGCTAGGATGAAAAATTGCTGAATTTGTCTTTGTGTCTTGTGCTGGTTTTGCCTGGGACAGAGTTAATTTTCTTCTTAGTAGCCAGGTCAGTGCTGTGTTTTTCAGATTCAGTTTGAAAATGATATTGACAACACAGTGATGATTTGTTTGCTGCTAAGTGGTGCTTGCTTTAAGTCAAGGACTTTTCAGTGTCTTGCCCTCTGCCAGTGAGGAGCTGCACAAGGAGCCTGGGGGGGACATAACCAGGGCAGCTGACCTAGACTGGCCAAAGGGGTATATAAACTGTCCATGGGTGTCAGTGAGACACTGAGGATGTGGCAGCTTAAGTTAGTTTTTGTAGAACAAGTTTAGCAGTGTATGTTACCACAGTATATAAAGAAAAATTTTCTCCTGGGAGCACAGGTAATGAATGCACTGTCTCCTGTCCACTCAGTAATTCTAACATCACTCTTTTTAGGCCTTTCACTGGGATTTGGAGATACCTGCTATCTAAAGAAGATGTCTAAAGGTCTGCTGCAATGAGATTGTTACCAAGATTCTCTAAAATTTCCAGTCTTTTTAGGTACCAGAGAAAGTCAAACCAGCCAGGACTTTATATTATTTTTCTTTGTAGGTTCCAGATAGTACTGTGACAGTGGGAAATATATCTCCTACATTTACATGGGATTTTTATCTTCTAGTAATAATGTAGTGCCTCTGAAATTTTTAAATATCGTGTGCCTGCCAGTTATCTGGCATCGTAGGAAGGCAAAGCCTGTTGCCATGGAGCTTTGAGGACTTGCTTCGCCAGTCAGCATACCTCTGACAGCATCGGTGCTCCCACATACTTCCAGCTAGAGAACTGGCTAAATGATCTCATTGTAGGAGTAGTTTCAGGGTGGAGGAAAACTAGGAAGTGAAGGAGGAAAAAATGGAGGTGTTTAAGAAAGATACATCCTTCTCACAGCCCATAGCCGTCATATGCTTCTGCTGTGGCAGGTTTTCACTTTCTTGAAGAGTCCTTAACTGTGTTAGGCAATTGGTGTTTGACCTAGAGCTTATAGCAATGTGTTAGCTTATTTTCCTTGCTTTAGTACTGTTCCCTCTGTTTCAACTTTGTTTTGCCTTGCAATGGACGAATGCCACACAAGCATGGTGAGAAGGATGGTGTACGTAACAGAGGATGATGTGTCACCTCGCTATGCAAGGATTCTTTTCTTGTGAAGGATCTATATATGAACAGGAAAGATTCCAGTGTCTGCTTGTTACTTAGTTGTGTGAATTGGAAGGGTGCTGCTCCAAATCAACTGTAGCTACTAGCCAGCTGTTTAGTAGTTGTCTGGTAAGGTCTGATTGAACCTTTCAAGCCAACTTTCACCCTTTTAAACTAAATGGATAAGTATGATAAAGCAGATCTCTTTAGCTGTAGCTGGCAGTTATTTTTCAGCCTCTGAAGACTGAACCTCACTGGTGCCTTAGTGGAAGTCCAAGGATATTGATTGACCATCCATTTGTTTTTCTTGGTCATGTGCTGTTGTTTGGTTCCTATAGTAAGACATGGACTTCTGTGTGCTGCATTCTATACCTATATATATTGTTTCCTCACTTCTTTTAAGAATATGTGTATTGCTGAAGTACTTCTGTGTGTTTAAGATATTCCCGTCCTATATAATGGTAGTCTCACATACTCTAAGTGACTTGCATTAGCAATATTATATTGCTGCATAGTTAGATTACCCTTACGATTCCTCCAGTCAGTTATGGGATTTATGTATTGTTTTGTTTTCCATTCGTGTATTGAAAATTTGACTTGTGTTCGTCTTTGGTACCTTGTACTATTAGACCTACCTGTAGGGTGTTCTGTTCGAATGAGGTTGGATTTGGATTTCTTTGTGACTGCAGTTGCTTTAGCTGATTCCAAAAATCTGAATTTACCTATTCAATTGTAGTTACAGTGCAGGACAAAGAAAAATTCAGTTGAGTTCTCTGTCCTGGTACCCAGATTGTGCACTTAGGGGACCTTTAGTAATAGCACTAAATTTGTGGCCTCACTGTTAAAAGTTTGACTGTTGCTTATTCCTGTTGGTCTCTGGCATATATCTGTGTCTTCCGCTGGGATATATCACACAATGAGCAAAGAGCCAAATAATGCTTTCCTAAACAGCATAGGGCTGTGTATCCCATACTTATTACATCCTAGTTCCTGGAGATGTGGATGTTGCTCAGGTACTGCAGGATGCCTGTGTAAATAAGGCTATCAGATAGAACATGCCTTGTGCACTCCTGTGCAGATGTGCTTCTTTCTGAAGAATACTGGCTTATGGAGCGGCATCTGTTTATACAGATGTTATTCTAAAGGGATCTCCTGCTGGTACATAGTGTGTACAAACAGCTTTAGATACTCTTTAATCTCTCTGTGATAGCCAAGCTCTTGAGTAATGGAAGTGTCTCCTTTCCCCTATGTAACATATTCCCGGGGAGACGATTACAGCGAGATTAGAATCAACAGATCTCAGGAAAGTGGCAACACCTAAATTTGATCACAGCTACTTTGTCAAACAACCTTCTCAATAATCTTCCTGGAAGAGATTCAGAACAAAAATCAGGCAGCAGTCACACGAAATAAATGTAATGGCGAACTATGCCTTCTTGGTGTTGTGGTGAGCTCGGGTTCTGCATTAACCCTGTACCTCCTGTACCCTCTCTTGATCAGCTAGCGATGTAGCGCTAACCTGTGTCATTTCCAAGGATCCTGAGACCCCTTTGTTATGGTTCTTTATACAAATTGCCTTAATGAAATGGCTGTGCTGCTACCAGGTTGTGGCACTTGTTGCAAATGTAGGCTATGCTAAAAACAGGCAAATTTAAAACCCTTTGGTGTAAAAAAAATACTTGTTTTCTGCTTCTTGCTGGGAGCAGTTCTGGCTGTTGACACTCTCACTATATGCAGAAATCTTATTGGTGTGCAAGTCACCGTTTAGTCATCCAGCCACTGTGTGCTTTTACTGGTGGGAGACAGTGTCTGACAAAAGGGCTTTTGTCTGGAAGTCATTCTCAGGGTATGAAATGAGTTCTTGCTCTCTGACTGGTTGTGCACTCATGATGATCACAGATACTAGGTTTGCCTTGCAGTGCAGTTATGACTTATGTTCGTTGGACCTGGAACTTCATGACTCCTGTAGCCACAATCTCAGTGGGTGCACACGTGGATTTGACTTAGGTCTTACTTGTACAATAAAGTCTTTGTCAGCTCATTTCTCACTCTCTTTACTGAGATGTTTAAGTGTAAGCATTTTCTTTCTCACACTCCAGCTGCTTCTTTACCCTCTTCTACAGTCAAGCTATAATCCTGTGGATTTGATATTGCAGGCTGTTGCCATGGAAATAATGGTGATTTCACAATTTCAGTGCTGTAAGCACTGCAGGAGACAATGGAAAAGGTGGTTGGCAAGAGACATAGTGGGGATATGGGGGACAATTCAGAGGAGTTTTTTCTGAACCTGTGCTTTTGGGGTGACTCTTTATGGGGTTTCAGAGTGTGTGTGTGTTTAGTTCTTTTAACTATGTATCTTTTTCTTTTTTGTACATGTATTTTTATTAGAGTTTGGTTCATAAAAATGCAATTTTTATGTTTTTGCAAAGGTTGTTGCAAAGTGATGCTAAATTCTCATTTCCATGCCCTCAGAATAAAAATGCAGTGCTTTCTTTGCAGTTTATAGTAATTCATTTTTGGACAAAAGGGCAGAGGTTGAGATCTAAGCAAGTTCTGTTTGAGTCATAAATTTAGCCTGAAGAAATCCCTTTCAGGAAAATATTTTTTTCATAAATAGTAAAACAAGCTGAGAACATCATGTTGAACATATGTATTTAAAGCTGTCTGTGTGACTGACTGTATGAAGCTCTAATATATTTGTTATTTAATTTTTAGCATGCTCTGCATGCAAACAAGTTTGATGCTGAAGATCATCTTATGCAGCATCTGTTCTTAGCATTATGTCAGGATTCCACGTCTATACTGGAATCTTTTCTCTAAATTAGACAGATCCATAAAGGTAGAGTGAAGCTTACTGGAAGAAATAACTGTGGTATAAAATGAATTGAATTGGCAGCTTAACAAGCTGAAGGCAAGTGGCATCAGATGAGAATTTTTGATACTAAAAGCTTAAAGGCATCAAACAGAAGCCTTTTTTCCCCAGCTATTTATGGTGGCAATTCACTGATTAGCATAGTCAGAGAGTAGATATTATCTGTAAATTTTAACTTAAGATCTTAGAATTAATTTTCAGTCTGCAGTAAGAATTAATCAGTAATGAGGGTGATAATAAACTATTTTTTAATTAAAGATAGAGAAAAATTACTTCAGCCTATCAGATGTGTTAAAATTATCTAAAAATAACTTTAAAAATATTTTGATCTTTTTCTGCTTGGCGTTCCATAAATGCAGATACGAAGACCAGCTGTTATACATGAAAGGGAAACAATAAGGAATGTTCAACATGATTCTGGCTTTGTTGGGCAATGTGATTAAGAAGTTAGGTTCTTAAGGATGGACCCAGTACTTTCATGCTTGTGTGAATGGAAATAGTCTACTTGTGTGCCAGTACTCATATCTGAATTTCAAGAATTGTAGGCAAGAAACTTCTAAGTAAATTAAAATGACAAAATGAGCCAGAACTGTTTATGCAGGGCCTGACCTGGAAAGATGCAAAGTGCCTCATACTGCTCTCAAATCTAATTGCAATTGCAAGCATTTGTTAATACTGAGAATCACATAAATCAGGCTTTTGAAATAAATCAAAATAGAGAATGTGGTTTTTTTCTGAGCTGTATTTATTACAGAACAATTTTTGTCATGTAATATTTCTTGGTGTCAAGTAAGTTTTTAAGTATTATATAAAGGTCCATTTTTGATGAATTACATTGGAGTATTATGCTTGACCTAAATTTGCTGCATAACTGAATATATATCTATTTATGTGTGAGATTGGCTATAGAATTGTCGTCATTGGTAGAATCCAGGTAGCATTTACCTTCTGTCTTAGTAGGATGATAAATATACTGATGATGGGTTGTGGGGTTTTTGGATTTCTTCTTGGAAAAGTTGTTTAAAACTCTTGGTTAAGGAGCTATTTAGCTATAGGTAGTAGTATCTGATGGTACTACTAAAACTGTTTCATTATAAATGAATTGAGAGACCTGCACAGTAGGGAGGTGTTTTGGTGCCTCATTTCCTCTGTTTCTGTTACAGGTGCATGGTGACAGCACTGCAGCAATGAGTGGCATTTTAAAAAGGAAGTTTGAAGAAGTTGGTGGAACCTCACCCTGTTCATGTGTGTGGGAATCAGATGATGACGTTTCTAGCAGTGAAAGTGCTGATAGTGGAAGTAATGTCCATCCATCTGCTTCTAATCATTTTACTCGTAAGTACTAAAGGGATGTGTATGGCATGATACTGCTTCTTGTACAAGAAAGGTTCATTTTATTTGTTTGAAGTACAGTGAAAGCTATCTGGTTTTTTTTTAATGTATATTTTCTGTTCTATTGCATTGAAATGCTGGCACTGTGAGGAAGTCCTTATTTTTGAAAAAAATATCTATTTCCTCTGGTAATTGTTTCTGTGAAAAATTTTATGTCAGAGTGAGTTTCAAGAGGAAATTCCACGTTTGTGCTCTATCATTCACATCTAGTTAGTATGACTTTTTTTAAGTGTGTAGGAGAATGTCTTCCATTTTGGGTGATGATTTGGGGGAAGGGGAATATTGGCAGTAACTAATTTGGAGGCCAGTGCCTCTGCTTGGCCTTGTGTGTTCAGAGTTGAGAGTAGTGCACTCTGTGACAGAATCTGATCAGTCATTCTGCCGCCTAAGCCAATGCAGCCCTACAGTTTTCAGTCGTTTTCTTGCACTCATTACAGGGGTAAACAGAGGAACAAAATTGTAATCTTGCCTGAGAGGGTATTTATAGTATAGTTACAGTACAATTTTATTTAGGAAGAATGGCTTTATTGGAGTGAGCACTGTAACAGATTGCTACTTAAGATTTTTCAGAGGCTCTGGAATTTCTCATGTTCTATTAGAACACATCCCTTTACAACCAGATTCTGATAGTAGTGGTTTTCAGATTCCTGTCCTCTTTGTTTTCTGTTAGTCATCAGCTTCTGTGAAACCCAAATGCCAAATTTATTAACAGTCAAAAATCTCCAGAGGTAAATTGGAAACCAGTAAGAATATTTGCAGATAAAGATTTCTTCTGTGAGAAAGTTGCGGGATTGGGTTGCATAATGTTGGATTATGTAGCAACACAAGAAAACATGCCTTGCTGTAGCAGATGACTATTTTCACTAGTATATGCTATACACAAACCTGCAGGATTTTAGAATATGTAAGACATTTGCTCTAGTCTCATCTGAGTTCAGTGTCAAATTCTTACCCCCTCAACCCACCTTATGAAGTACAGTAATTTCATGACCATAAGGCGCACCGGGCTATAAGGCACACCCCCCGGGAGTTGGCAAAATTCGCAACTTTGTAGATCATATAAGGCGCACCGGACTATAAGGCGCACTTTTTTTTTGCAGCGAGGCTCTGCCCCCAACTCACCCCGCGCAGTTGCTGGCCGAGGCCCTGCCTCAACCTGGCAGCCATTGGCCCCCGGGCCCACCTCCACCCAGCAGGGGCGGTGCCGCGAGCCACCAGGCTCCCCTGGACCCGGCAGTCATGGGCCCCCGGGACTGCCTGGACCCAGGAGGGGAGGTGCCGCGGGCCCCCTGGCCCACCTTCACCCGGCAGGGGCAGTGTCGCGGGCCTCTGGGCCCGCCCCCAACCGGCTGCCGTGGCACTTCTGGCTCCCCCCACAGCTCACAGCTCACACTTCTGGTTTGGCAAATTTCACAACTTTGTACATCAGATAAGGCGCACCGGACTATAAGGCGCACTTCCAGGTTCGAGGGAAAATTTTAGTCAAAAGGGTGCGCCTTATAGTAATGAAATTACTGTAATGTGTTTATCCTGTACACATACTCCATGAAGTCTGGTCTCATACTGTGTACCCAAAGCCATTCTGTTGTTTAAAAAAACCTAAAAATATTAATATAAATTCTTCCCACTCTTATTTATCAGTACATGTGCACATTGATTTCTTCTCTAAAGGACTTCTGTGACACACAACAGCAGTCTGAAAAATCCTCCATTATATGGTGTGCTCCAGTAAACCATGTCAGTACAGAGCAAGTCTTTGTGGTAGTAGAATGTTTTAACAGTATTTTATAAGCTGCATGTAGATTAAAGCTGTTGTTAATAATTAATGTTAATAATTAATACTCAGTATTACACAATTATATTTATTTTCCTGTGGTAGGCTGTCATATACAAAAATAAATGTTGTGCACATCCAAATCAATTAAATTATTATAGCAACCTTATCTTGATTTTCTTTTCCTCAATGACATCTATGGAAATGAATGTACCTTTTTAAGAATTAAAGATAGAAGTCTGCATGCGTGTAAATGCTTGTGCATATATTTATACTGGGAGAAGAGCATAACTATGTACATGTATATGCTTTTTCCAGTGACATATATGTACATGTGCTTGTGTACATATGTGTGCACATGTGCAGAAATTGTGCAATGACATACAGAAGCCTTGAATGATATTTAAAATGTAAAGTCTGTAACAGAATGCCATAGAACTGAAGAGTGAGAAGCTACAGAGTTTTATACATAGTTTTGACTAGGTTCCCAACTATGGTAACAGAAGAAATATGTTTGTCTCTCTTTCGCTGAGGTTTACGAATTTATGTGAATCGGGTACTCTTCTAATAAGAATCCTGCACATGCAGTAAACAAATGATGCTGTTCTTTTCAAGGAGATTTGATATGTGGTTTTCTTCCTTTGTTCCTTGCAAAAAAAGTTTATTATTTCTCTCATGGATTATTTGCTGGTTATTTTACTGGAATCAGGATTTCACTTTGATTTTAATTCCTAAACTCATGGTTAGGGAAGTTAACAGGCAAATTTTGTTGTCTCAAACTATCTTAGGTGCAGCTGGAAAGTTTCTCTGTGCATGTCAGTTAAACTTCATTGAGCTGCTGAAGCATGTTACACTCTAAGTATGCTCACCCTACCATTAAAGGTTATCCTTAAGCAGAGTGGGAACGGGGGTGTGGTGTGAGCATCTGAAGTTGTTTAGCAGGTTTGGAAAGCCCTAGATGCTATCATGATAAAACAGAGTTTATTAGTACCTGTTTACTCTCTATTCAAAATATGTGTATACCTTTTTTGAAAGAATAAATTAAAGGTACAGAGGGACAAAAGGTCAGAGGAAACCAGCTGAAACAAAAAGTCCCTTAAATTTCTCCTTAAAACTTAATTCAAGGCTTCTGAGTTGGTTATTTTAAGATCTGAGTACTTCCACATCCACACTGCTGTTAGTGTTACTTGTAGTTAAGCTAATCAGTTTGCTCACCTGCAGTGAGACCAGTCCAGTAATACTCTTGTGTGTTACGGCTATTTTCCTTTCAGCAGGGTGATCTCTGCTTAAAGGGCAAGTGTTCGCATAAGGCAACCCTGTCAGTAATTATGAAGTGTCAAGTGGTACCAGTAAAAGGCAGGAAGAACTCTGGAATTGAAGCTGGTTTGTGATTTAGCTCTGAGAGATGAAGAGGGGAAGACTCTTGTAGCCTGTGTTATTCAGGAGTAGAGTAATATTTTACAGTTTTATGTCACAGGGAAAAAGCCTGAGATGTTTGGATTGGAGCTGAACATCCTGTGTGGGGCAGAGGCCTGCAGATAGAAGTCTTTCTGAGCAACGTTTCTAAGAGACAAAACCTAATGGCAATAGAGATTTTTAAAGTGGTTTGTGTCAATTTAAAAATGCCAAAAGCAGGACCTTAGAATTGCTGAGAACACTGACCAAAGGCTCCTCCAGGCTATCTAAGATGTGTAATCAGAGAAATTCAGTCCCCTTACAGCATAAGCTTGCAACAAATGTTTTGAGAAGAGTCTGTTTGCTGTTAATGTAGCCAGTGTGTAGAGCAGGAGTGATGAATACTATTGCTTTCCAGACTCTGAACAGATTATTTAAAACAATAATAATTCCTGTTGTTGCAGTATTCTTCATTAGATTTGGGAAACTTGTTGACTCCCTGGTTAAATTCATAGAAATACCTCCAGTACAAGAACCTGAGCCTGCAGACATTTTCCATTGCTCTGTTGTTATGTCATGACTGAGTTCAGTTTTTACAGTTTCTATGACAACTGTCGTTTTTTGATTGGTAAAGAGTCAAGCACTAAGGGATTTTTTGGAGCTGTAAAGTATTTTTCCATCAAAGGAGTAGAGTGAAAATATCAAGATGCTTTTCACTAATCAGTATTGAAATTGAATTGCTGTCGAAATGTGGATATCTGTTTGTGGCAGACTCCACATACACTAATTTTTCAGATAGAACAGATGAGAAAATAGCACTATTACAGTTGCCAAATAATTTTCTGGAAAATTAATGATAATTTATGCCTACAATTTAAGACATTCTTATTTTTCAAATAATGTAGGTATTGACATTCCCAGGTTACCCCTTAAGGAGAGGTACTTATTAAGACATGGTTCAAAGCGGCACAACTGGATTGTTTTCTGAGATTCTTAGGCAATTTTTTTGAATGATCAGCAAAATGGTGCTTGGGAACTAATGATGAAATTACCTTAGATGGGAGTGGAAAAAAACAGATATGAACAGAATGCACAGGTGAACAGTTTGTGGTTACTGCGGAAATACAGAGAGGAGCTAATAAAGAGGTCAGCAGGGTGGGAAGACAGCTTGTGGACTATGTCATATATGAAGGAAAAGAGAGAAGGAGGTTTCCCAAGATAAGGAGCTTGACAAGCAACAGGGTGTTTTTCATTAAGAGCAGGAAAGCAGTGGTAACAGATTTTACTTGGTAAATATGTCAGCTTGCTGAAAGGGCTACAGATTGGATGGCTCAAAACTGGGAAAAGGGGGAGCTAATGAACAGAATGAGAACGAGCCAGCTTATCAAGATCAAACGAATTTAATGCTCCAGGAGTTTGCAAATTCTTAGTCATTGAAAGTGACTCATCCTCTTTCACTACATTGATGTATATAGAACATATTTCAAAAACAAATTAGAAAATTACTGGGAAATGTTGATTTTCATTCTACAGCACATTTGTATCTGCTGCATTTATTAGAGAAAAGCACCTTGCACTCAAAACATATGTATAAGGCCTGGTCTGAATGCAGGAGTGTGCACTGTCAGCAGATCTGGAACCATATTTTGCTGGCAATTCTTAGTTCAGGATGATGCTAACACAATGTATAGGATTCTATCTGCTTGTTGAATGTTGTCTGTGAGGTTGGATAAAAGTTAAACGTGATGGTTAGATATTGTCCTTGATTTGTTCTACAGAATTACAATTATACCAGATCATGTCTTAGTCACTGGTTTTAGTATTTTTATAGCAGTTGCTGTCTATAGATGTTATTACAATACCCAAAATAATTAATTTTAATACCTTTACAGTCTCATTTATAAATTCAAAGAATATTAAGTTTCTTTTTTTCTCTCAGTGATGCATCTAATTTTAGAAAAGCAAAATCATAATGACTGTAGCTTTTTTGTCAAAGAGGGATGAACACATCTAAGCTTGCAAATTTTCAATTTTTTTCAGAAGTTTTTCTTTTCAACTAACTTCTAGCTTGGATTTGAATTAGTCTCAGCTAACATCCTTCTCTGGAGAAATGACAAGATTGGGAAGTAGGTGAATTTTATTTTAGGGAAGACTTGCTCCATGGTCTTTGTCAGAAAAGGTCAGAATTTTAAAATCAGTTTCTAACGGTAAAAAAGCCTTAAGATGTCTTGGGTATTAAAAGGAGCTTGTCCCTTTTTTCAGGTACAAAGTAGCATTATGACGACATTTGGATACCAGTGAAAGCTGTGGGTGGCCTGATACCATTACACTAGCTTCTGTAGGGAAATAATTGGTGAATCAAATCACAAAGAAGGAAAAATTGGATTTTTTCTGTTACCAGTTTATAAGTTTTAATAGATCCATTTTTGTCTGAAAAGAAGTGTCATGCTTGCTTTCTCCTGACTGCTGTATCCTAATGCTCACATTTATTCCTAGTGAGAGTCCCAGTGGCCTTCAGCAGCCTTCTTTGAATTGCTTTATGTGCTCTTACAAAGCAAATGAAGCTTCAGAACGATTATTGCAATATCCTCTCTCCTCATCTAGTGCCATGATTAGTACATATTCTTCATTTTTTACAATTCAGTTTACAATGTTTCCTGCCAGTCTGTGTAAAGATGGTATTAAAGACGTTTTGAAATTTAAAGTCAAGTTAGATTCAGTGCTTTGACAGAGTGTGTTGTCAATAAGGTTGGATGGGACTCTGAGCAACCTCATCCTTGTGGGTGGCATTCCTGCACAGAGGTGGGAGGTTGGAACTTGACGGCCTTTAAGACCCCTTCCAAACTAAACCATTCTGTGATTGTCCATTACAGTGACCTTTATAACTAATTTCAGACTGTAGCACCCTCAGTACAGGCACCATTGTGCTGTGTTTTCTCCTTACTGAACGCTGCTCAGTTGTTTACTCTGATTTAGTGAAACACTAATTTAGCAATAGGGATGACTGAGGCGAGTTAACTCCAACATAAAGGCACAGCCTCTACTGGTAGTGGGTCTTCTAGAAGAAGTTCCTTCCAGGGGCTTGTTCCTGCTCAAAGGTTTTTTCTCTGTCAGTTGCTATAGCCGTTTGTATGAGCATGCTGATCATAAGTCTCTAGCAGTGAGCTGGGAGGAGCCTTTTGTGGGGTTTGGTTTGGTTGCTCTTTTTGCGGTTTGTTTTAGTAGACCAGCAGTTCTGCTTGCAAAGCAGAGTTAACAAGCAGATGAACTTAATAGTTTTATCTTGGTGCTTCATAATAAAACCATTCTAATGCTTACAAGAAGGATGCAACTGTATTTTATCTCTGCTTGCAGTCTTACCAGCCTTCAATGGTCGTTTTATATTCTGATGTTTCACATAATTTGTATTGTACTAGGACTTTCTGGCTCTACTGGGGACCTGGAGCTACTTAAGGTGAAAGCCTGTATCAGCATACAGAAAATTATTCAGACTGATTTTCTCCAATATAAGATAGCAACCATATACAGTAAATGCATATGGCTGCTGTCTTATATGCTCCAGGGAGGAATGAATCCATGGAAATTACTGATCCATGGGCAAAGATTTCAACAACTTTGATTGAGACATTAGGGAAAAAGTCAAGTATTCTGCTAGCTGGAGGCTGTATTGATTCTTCCTTTCTTCTTCCTCTGCTGGCCAGCCTCATCTCCTATGTGTATATTAATCTTGCTGAGATGTCCTGGTGCTCAGGGCAGTTCCCTGGTGCGCACTGAGTGTGAAGGTGTATTTAAGGTCCCAAACCTTACAGAATATAAAGAAATTGAGTATCAGTCCTCTCCTTCCTAGTGATGTTTTCAGCAGGTGCAGTTAGGAGACTGTAAACAAACTATTATTTCTTTGGAATTTGCCAATTCAGTGAATTAAAAACAATTACATTAATTGTTTGATTCTAAAGCTTTCACGAGCTGTCTCTACTCCATGAGGGTTTGTCTGTTTGGCTTCCCAGCAATCTTGCTGTGGTGTCTTGTGTTCATCTACCTGTTCATGTGTCTGTTTTGAGCTTTCAAAACTTTGAAGCAAGTGAGGCGATGTGATTCTTCGTAGATGGTATTCAACAATATGGATCATCATTCTTTTGTTCACTAAATATACAGCATTTTTGGTGTTCTGATAGCAGGACTACTGATGCTACCCTACCGCAATGTATTTGTAGTACTAATAGCATTAAGGCATGTGGGTAGTATCCAGATATCAAAGTTTATATTTCAGAGTTTTTATATTTCAGTTTTTATAATACCTGTAGCAAAAAGAAACTTAAAAAAAACCAACCCTCCCCATCAAAAAAAACCTCAACAAAACAAAACCAAACAAACCCTAAAAAACCCCAACCAACCAAAAAGAAAAAAGCAAACAAACAAGCCCCAAAAAACAAACAGAAAAAACAGACAAAAAAAAGAGAGAAGATAAGCAACTCATTTAGCCTGAACTTACATAATAGTGTTATGTTTTTTTTGAAGGGGAAAACCAGTTAGCAGTTATCAAGGACATTGGCTTGTCGTCCTTTTATTTCCGAGTTCACTATCAAAGCCAATTAAGACTCTTTTTGTAATGTGGAGTCTTTTGTATTTTAATGAATTCATCACCAACTATGTATGCCCCAGAGTAATAGTGGTGAGAAAGGGAGTTTCACCATCAAACTGATTGAAGACCCAATGACTTCATCCCAAGTGAGGCTTCAGCTATTATTATCCATGATTCTAGCCTTGTTACATGACTGGTTTTCAGTGGGTGCTTGTGTGCAAAATAATAATGTGCCAAGCCAGTAACCCCCACTTGCAGTGAAGGTACTGAATGCACTGTCACAGGACTTGCTGTGAGGGTATCAGAGACAGCTTAACCTAATGGTAGTGATTGTTGAATTTCTGAGTTACTGATGTTTAGTGAAATGCTCTGTATAAATATCTTTTGTATTTACAACTTGTAAAGTTGTTTCTCTCCATTTTGGAAACTCCAAGCTTTAGATACAGATGAAGACCAGATTTTTTAGTAATGAAAAGTAAGGTTATATGTGTTGTCAACTGGTTATTTGAGTACTTTATTTAGACAAGGATATTAGGAAATGATTTGAAAATGTTTAAGCAGGGGTTTGGTTTGCAATGGAACTAATGTCAATTTCAAACTCTCTTATTTTAATTGAGGTATGACTGCTAGCAAAGAAAGCAGCCATAGGCAGTGGTCATCTGTAGAGCAATAGTTCAGCTGTGGTTACTATGGCAACCATAGGTGACCTACATTTTACCAAAAAGTGATTGTGTGTCTTTTTTTTTTTTTTAATGGAGCATACCTATTGACTCCTATTAATATTTTTCATCTTTTACACATTGTTTTACTTGAATAGTATTCTTAGTTTTGAGTGATTAGTGTGAAATGGACATAAAATTTTTGGAGCAGAGATACTATTTCATTGTTACACTACTACTTAAAATTAGTAGAAATTTTAACCTCTGCTGTCATGCCCAATTGTATGTTCTTAGGAAGAAGGTAACATGATTTAATTAATTACAATTGGATTAAAATAATTTATTATTTGTATGCTTACCAGTGTGTGGTTTAAAATGATTTGCAGTGGAAAGACTAATTGTTGTGAATTTATCTATTTCACTAACATTACAAGTCAATAGGCTACGGTATGATGAAGCTACCCAAACTTTAAACTTTGAATAAGCTTCAAAAATGCTTTTGGCTGTAGTAAATTCATCTTGTCATTGCCTTTAAGGAAGTGAGAATTTTCTCAAAAAATGAGACTATTCTCATTCTGTCTGCAGACAGACAGAAGAACAGCTAGGAAAGATGACAAAATGTGGCATTTCACATAAAAAAATGAGTTAGCATTTTAAATATACATTTCTCACAATGAGATTAACACAGGAGGGGATGTGCTGGGTCAAAGTATGTGTCCAAGGAAGTCATTAAATGCTGTGATTTGTCTAGAATTTTGGCTTGCAGATGAACCGGGCCTGGATTTTCATAAAATTTTGTTAAAATAGGTTCTTCAAGAAAGGATTTACTTTTATTTTATTTTTTTTTTAGGTTGAGGTGACATTGGTAGTCTTCAGATAAATATGGTGTTCTATTTTGAATTGTTTATTGTCCTTTGTAGTGTGGAGGAATCTTTAGCTTCACATAAATGAAGAACAGAGAAATCTACAATAGGGGCTTTTGGGACCAAATTTTATTTTTCATAATTTAATGGATTACCTGCTAATTATTAAAACCCTGTCATACCTGTGAGAGTCTATCATGGCATTTTGTGGGACTACTAAGGGCTGGGATGAAATTATTTAAGTCCATATTTTGCAGTCCTTCCTCACTGTTCCCATGTACAACATCATATGCATCTTGCAGCTGATAATGGAACCACCGCCGTATGTCTCCTATATTTTCATTTTCTCCTCTCTGCCCACATGTCTTTTGTAGCCTGTTTATTGCTTTGAAGTTTATACAGCCCACTCAGTTTCATCCATACTGCATTGCATGCTTTGCACAATCACTTCAGTCATGTGTTATTAGATTAACTATAGACTCATTTGTTTGCATATCTCAAAAAAGAAAATGTTTTTTGTTTGTTACCTTCTTTCCTGCTTCAGAAAGCTGGGGCTGTGTGCTCTATGTCCATCTATGTGCACTCTGATACGTGCAAACAGCAGCAGTAGTATTGGCAAGAAATATTAATTACTTGTGTGAAACAGCCAGTACTAAATGCTTTTGGTTGATGCAGTTTGCCTTTATGATGCCGAATTTAATTATCACCTACACTTCCTGTATCATGATCAAAAACTTCTTTTTCTCAAATCATTTTGATCCTAAAAATTATTCCATATCCCTTAAGCAAAATGTCATGATAGCAAGCATTGCAGCCCTGATTCTCAAGATCATAGCTAAGACAGTGTGTAAGAGCTGTATGCCCAGAGAATTATGGCCTGTGCTGGAGGAGGATGTGAAAATCACCAGAGGTCTAACTGGGGTCTGTACCAAAGCTAAGACCAACTAAGCTAGGATTCCTACATTATTTTAAAGCTGGATCACAAGTGTTTGGGGCAGAATGTAAAAGGGACACTACTGATTTTGGCAGAGCTGAGTTTCTGCACAGTGGCTGGTAGGGGGCTGTGTTTGGGTTTGTGCTGAACACAGGGTTGATAATACAGAGATGTTTTGTTATTGCTGAGCAGGGCTTACACTGAGCCAAGGCCCTTTCTGCTCCTTGTTCAGCCACACTGGAGAGGGGGCTGGGGGTGCCTGGGAGACACAGCTGGGACAGGTGACCACAGCTGACCAAAGGGACATTCCAGAACACGTGACATCATGCTCAGTTTATGAAGCTGGGGGGAGAAGGAAGAAGGTAGGACATCTGGTGTGCCAGCGTTTGTCTTCCCATGTAACCTTACCCTTGATGTGATCTTGCTCTCCTAGAGATGGCTGAGCCTGACTGTCTGTGGGAAGCAGGGAATTAATTCCTTGTTTTGCTCTGCTTGCATGTGTGGCCTTTCCCTATTCAACCCATGAGTTTTCCAGCTTTTGCCTTTTGATTCTCTTTGCAATCCTGCTGGTGGGGCAGTGAGTAAGTGGCTGCTCAGGGCTTGGCTGCTGGCTGGAGTTAAACATGACACAAACAGGCATCTCTGATGGCAAAGCTGCTGCTGTCACTACCTTGTGCCACCGACCCTTTCTCTCTATATGAGGACCACAATTTTTCAGGATGGATTAAATGTTAGTTCATTTTTAGTTTTGCTTTTCCAAAAACTATATCCAAAAATGTATTTTAGAAAGATATCCAACCTCAGTTTAAGGACTTCAGCAGATGGCAAGTCTGTCACCTGCCATGGCAAGCAGGATTAATGTTTAATTGTCCTTGCAATTACTGAATTTTGCCCTGCTCAGTGAAATACAGGAAGGTATTCAGACTCCCTGTTGTGTCAGAGCAGAAGTACCTCATGTGTACCAGAAATCAAATGTGCATACTGGCTGTGTGCTCAAAGGTTGTATGATCATTTATTTTTTATATATCAGTGTGCTTTTCTGAATTTTTTCACCCTAATATAGTAAATTTGCTTTATTGCAAACAAACATAATTTTCTGTTTATTTTGTGAGTTTGCATATAGCATCACATCATTTTTGATAGAAATTCTAAGATTTTGTTGGTATAATTTTAACAGTAATGAGACATGAATTTCATTTTTAAAGGACAGATTAAGGAAATGTCTACAGACTGAAAACATGATTTCAGAGGTCTAAAAATCTCCTGAGAGAAACTGGTGTTGAGATCACAAGGGCAGTAGCACAGTAGCAGTTATTCACATGCATATATCTCTACAGTTATACAAGTCCAATTTCATTTTGTACCATTTGATGGTGTGAAACATGATGCTATATTTTATGTCTCTGCAGGGATTTTGATTAGCACTTTTGTAAGAACATAATTTTTAAAAAAATCAGTTTTCCAGCTGCACCTTTGTGCTTCAAAATGTTTAAAATTCATGCTGAAACCTACTGGATTAGCATACATCAGCAACTTCCAGTGAAATTAGACTTATGCAGGTAAAATGCTCCTAATTTACTGTCTGTGTTTGTAAATAAATTATTATTGTATATTTGCATCCTTTGTCGCTTGCAAAAGTATCTTTGGCTGTTTAATATTTTGGAAAGGGAAACACCAAGTTATCTGAAGAAGTACTTTTAAGGTTTTTATTTTAATTGTCACATCATGATGTGATTTATTCTTTTTTTCCAGGGACTGGAAGTAAGGGACATGATTTATTCAACCAAAGAGAGCTGGCCAACACATCTCAAGTAGTAAATGTGTTTAGAGAACTGTGTGTAATCAGTAGAATATTTTAATAATGTCACAAAGTATCTTAAAATGCTGATAAATACCAAGAAAATGATAATAGCATCTTCTCTTGGTTAGCTAATTCATCTAAGCTTTACTGGGATACTAGAAAATGGGTATTTATCTTTTATTTGTTTGTTATTAGAATGTTATTTTTAAATGTTATGTGTACTGATGAAGGAAAAATCAGAAAGCATGACTGTAGGTAACCCTTCTTCTGAAGGGTCTGTTTGATTTAATGAGTTAATCATGATACGAATACAGACATTAAACCTGTCTGGTTTTTGTGTCACAATTTGTCATATTGTTCTGATTTGAGATGTGGAGGAAGTTCCTACAGCCTCCTCACTTCTACCTCTGGTACTCAAGAGTTTGGTTTCTGGTCTGTGTTGGAGATGAGTTGAAAAGGGTTTCTTTTTCTGGGCTTTATTTAGTAAAGAACATAAGTAACCTATCTAATACATGAGATAGTAGGATAAACAAAATTATAAAAGAACAGGAAGGTGGGGGTTTTTGTTGTTTCTTTGCCCTTTGTTTTGTAAAGAGGAATTTTGCTCTATGTGCTTTTCAAATGGCAGATTAACTGCTGTAGCTTTGGAATAAGCATATTCCAAAACAAGGTCAAGGAAAATTAATAATTTAACCTCAGATAGGTGGTATTTTTGAATTTCAATTACAGGGCAGACAAATGATAGAAACGTAAGATGACAATTTTGAAGAAACAGGTTTTACCCATGTCACATGTAAGACAAAGGAATTGCTAGGCGACTGCAGTTCTGCTTTGATTTTGTTTGTTTGTTTGGTTTGAGTTTTTGTTGGACTTTTCTCTTTGTTTATTTTAAATATCCAAACATAAGATCCTTTTCCACCATTTATCTTTATACCACAATCTCTGACTAACAACAAAGAGGGAAAAAGACTGTCACCAGCACAAAACAAGCAACTCCCCACCCCCCAAAAATCCAAATCAAAACTCTTCTACAGGTCTTGAAATGACTCTGCATTCACAAGATCTGAAGAGTCCTGAAGATGAAAAATTTACATGTTCAAATCTCAATCCATTGTCTTAAAATGGGGAGAGTGGAGAGACAGCATAAATCACTAATCCAATTGTGCTAGAACAGCTGCCCAGATACAGCAACCGTGAAATCTGTGCTAGCAACCTGATTAAGTTGTTTTTTAAGCACTGTGTCATCTAATGTAGCTCTGCTGTGTGCAGTATGACAGTATCTGGATTCAGTGGCTGCTTTAAGACATTATAACTCGTAGGGATGAAGCCCTATGAGAGTTCCTGCACAAATGCAGTGTTTGCAGCCTCTCCAGTGGCGCTGGCTTGGGGCTGGATTGTGCACTTGGTGCAAGAGAGATGTGAGACGTACTGAGATTTACCAAGGGCCATAAATTTCTGAAGGGGACAATCACCACTATCACAAATGCAACAGTTTTCCCATGTCAGGTTCTATAAAACTGCAGGACAGCTGAACAGAGGATATTTCTGGAACAAATGATGGCATAGTCTTATTTTTAAAAAGAACATAATTTAATTTTATGTGATGGTGCCTGCATTTTAATGCATAGCATAATAAAACCTGAACCCTTTAGCTGAGGTCAGCCTATCTACTAGTGTCTTCTTTTAGGAGGAGTTAAGCGTATAAAGAAAAAATTTCTTCTCTTCCCATAAATACTTTACAGTAGTTAAATTCAAGAGCTTTTAATTAAAAATTGCAGTATATGAAAATTGGAAGATTTCTGTGACTATAAATTCCCTCATACAACGTTTTTACTAGAAATTAGAAATACAGAATAAAAGATTTAAAAAAATGTTGTTCCATACTGTAAAATTTATGTTGTAGTACTTGGGGTTTGTGTTATAAGCTGTGGCCTGTGGTTCCCTTTCTGAGGGTTTTGCTCAAGTTCCAGTATTAGCTAAAAAGAAGTAACTGTTTACTGGGGATGACAAAATCCACTATCCAGAGAGCAAAATTAATATGTAGGTTTTGTACTTACGATGTAAGTGATAAAAATGCATGACTTGCCCATTTCAGGGCTGGAAGACAGTTTAAAAACCCAGAGTAATTCCACTGGAGAAGGTATGTGTTATGTAGAGAATAAGCACTTTGATAGTACCTCTACCCTTTTGTCTGGTAAGACACATTTTGTTGATAGTATGATGTAGTGTTTGAAATGTGACACAGGGAATTCAGAGACTTGCATTCTATCCTCTAGAGTTTCCTTCCTTTGAGAATTTGAAGAATTCATTAAATAAATCTGACCAGAGGAGATTAAAGCCCTCTTTCAGAAAGGTGCTTAAGTTGGATTCATGGTTGATCAAAATAATTGTGCTGGGACCGTTGGTTTCTAATATTTGTTCTCACTCAAATGGGGCCTTAAAAAATGAACCAAATAAAATGATAGCAGAATAAATAGTTAAGGATGCTGGTAAACAATTTCCAAAAAGCATACTATTCACAATATTTTAAGAATCTATTTCTTTCTACCTCTATTTCTTCATCACTATTCCTATTATCCTTTTGATTGTTTGAAAAGCATTAGAATTCAGTGGTCTGGTTCGGTACTTAAGTAAGTCCTAGACACATTCTTGTTATTTCTAATCCATCAAGAGTACCCAACAGCTCTTTTATTTTCTTTATACCAGTCTAATGAGGTCAGAAAGGTCAGAAGAAACTAGCAAGAAGGGTCAGAGTGGCTTATGCAAGGGTCCTTTTCTGTAGGCTGATATTCAGCATGCTGGGAATGGGTCTGGCTGTAGTATTTGCATTCTGCAGTGAAATAATGACATGAGCAATTTGACAAGTAGGCTTCATTATCCTTTCCCACAAAATGTATTTCCACAACTAGAGCAATTAGTAGGGATTATCTTTGAGAGGAAAAATAAATGGCTTTTAACTGCTTCATGTGTACTAAAATACTGCTAGATGCTTTAAATTTTTCCCATCTGGAGAATTTTTATCTTTTAAATTGAAGTGCCAGGATATCACCCTATGACAGAAGAAACAGTACTTTCCCATACACTTATTGATCTAACTTAGAAATAGAATCCTGAAGTTCGTATCAGACCTAAATTTCCAGACTTGACACTAAAATTTTCCTTCCCCCCTCACCTATTATTGCTGAAAGTGCAAAATATTTTCTTCCTCTAATTGTTTTGACTTGTTCAATGAAACAGGTTCTCTCCAACTGATGGCATTGAAGCAAACATTTTACTTGTAACCATTAAAAGCACAGTTGAAGGATGGGTAACAATAAGATATTTGATTAGGGTTTTTTTTAAATTTTATTTTTTCAAATGGAGATGCTAGCTATGGAGTAGTTAAACTGCTCAAAATCCTACAGAAGTCCTCAAATGGATTTCAGGATGCAACGGATCATGCAAACTGATTTCATATCCCTACTGCTAAGTCCAATGCTAGCAGTACAGTAGGTTCTTCTTTTTGCAATCCAGAGAAAAGGTTTGATATACAACCACTAGTTAAAGTATTAATAACATCTGAAAATAACAGTAGTGTAGCATTTAATAAGTGCTTGGCATCCTATTTGTTACCAGATTTTGTTCCTACTGCTGAATTGTATGCAGTCTGGCTATGGCTTGAGAGTCCCCATTGGTTACCTACTGTCTGGTGAAAAATTCCTTTGTATTTTATTTGACATTTATTATGTGGGTGTCTGAACTTTTGAGTTTGTGTTCTGAAGATTTGGCTTGGGCTGATGACTGGGTGTTGGATAGAGAACATAGTGTTGGATATCACTGCTAGATTCACCTTATTTGTATGCGTGGGACAAAACTGGATGTGCAGACAGGCAGGAATTTTCATTTCTGGTTCAGACTGTATTTAACTCTCAGCTGTCAGCTTGTCTAGTGTTTAGGTTTGGCATTTCCCACACCCATTGATAGTAGTCTGAGGCCACTGGTATATTTTCACCAGATTCTCTGGTTTATTATAGCAGAGTGAAACCCTCTACTCGCACTTCTTGCTCAGTGCACTTTGCACTTTGTGATTTTTGCTGCTGCATTTGCTGGAGGGTTAGGATGCAAGGAAATTCCATTTTATTGCTTTTTTGTTTTTTAATGGATATAGTTACGTTCCTGGCATAAATTGGCCATTAGTGCCATAGTATGGTATTTCTGGTATTTTCATTCAATTAATTTTTTTCTGACATTCATTTACCTTAGGACCAATGAGCCGTATTTTCAGCACATATATATTAGATAAAAATATATTTTCTGGATCTCAAACATTTTGGCCTCATCCTTCACAATTCATCTTCAGTAATTTACTATATTTCATCTTCCAAAATGTTGTCTTGCCTGTGCTTTTTTCCACTCTTGGTTCTTTTATTCTTCTAATTGCTACAGTTTATTTTTGAAAAGTTGCTTCATTCCTTCCACATCTTACAATTTTCTATAAAGTTATATTTTTAGTGGCCTTTTCATTCCCATCTGTACTTTTTCTGGTTAATCTAAAAAAAAAAGAAAAGCTTATATATAATGTCTGTGCTAACAACATATGTATCCTTCTCAGATTTTTACTGTAAGATTGTTTTCCAGTAAGCCATTTGTCTCTCCTCCAAGACAGTTGACTGAATTCAGCTGTGAAGCAAAAGAAAAATCATATGCAAACTTTTTAGCGATTTCCATCTCAATATCACAAAATCCTGGCCTTAAAAAATACATTCTTGCTGTGTTCTCTCCTATATCTCAATATTGCTTTAAAAGTGATGTTACTTTGACCTGCTGATGAATCTATTTGTATCCCCATTGGCATCACTTTTTACTGTCATAAATGTGCATTCTTTGTCTCTGCCTCTTGAAACAGAGGCAAGTTTTCGGTTTTTCCTGTCCACTTACCAGTCAGGGTTCACTGATTAATATTGGTAACTTTTAAAATGTTTAAATCCCATGCCGTTTCAAATGTTTTGGAGCAGTTCCTGCAAATATATTTAATTGTTTTTTAAAATACCTTTGAAAACCTGCCTTTGTCATTATGTGTGTGAAATTTTCAGGTGTGCAAAAAAAACTGTTACAAGATGACAAGTGGTAGCTCTTTGTTTTCTCTGCAATGCTAGGTCTTTGAATCTATCGTTGCTTCCTGTTTGACATTTACGATGTTTAGCTTCTAAAATTATATATCAGGTTATAGATAGCTTTTAAGCCTGTAGATGCTGTCATTATTGTAGTATACTAATTTAAGGCATCAGGCAAGGGTTTGTGGAGAAATTAACATTTTTTAATTAGATTAGCTTCTACAGCTAGAAAAGGAGGCAGGCTTTTGTGTCTCTGACCCCTTTCTCATGTCCTCAAAGGGTTTGGTTTTCCTACTCATCTCAGTTTGTCTACTTCAAGATACTGCTGTTCTCTACAAACTGCCTGTGTCATTGCTTGACACACTGAATGTCATGACAAGGCTGGCAGTTGCTGATCTGGGTCTGTTCCTGTGTGATTATGATCATAAAGCAATTTTTGAGTTGTTTTCAATTTTGCAGCTACAGAAAAGAATATGAAGATCAGCACAGAGCATGTACCAATTTGCTGTTGTAAGTATGTAGCAAGCTAAATGTGACAGCTTTTCAGGAATTCTCACTGTGCTGGAGATAATAAGAAAAACTGCAGGATACATGCTGCACAGTTATGAACTCATTGCCATTGTAAATGACACAGAATATGTTTTCTGAATGTAAATGGGCTGCTCCTGACTCTCAATCCAAGACATCCAGGGCAGTGAGAATGTCTTTTGCTCTGAAAAAGCAGAACATTTGGCACTGGCAAATCTCTGTATTTCTTGAAATCTTAAAAGGCTGAAGTCTGCATTTGCAATCCTGTATCCTAGAGCCTCTGTAAGTGGATATAGGGCAGGAGAGCAATTCCAGCCTGGCAGCTAGGACAGTGCTGATGTCCCTGAAATCTGCCCACCACAGAAGATGGAAAGAGAGAGCCAAGGATCTTGACTTCCCTCTCTTCAGTCACAAAGCTGGTGAGTTCCCCTATGAGCTTGGAGCTGTTGATGTGGTAAAAGTCTGCTAACAGCAGATGACAGCTGGTGCTGTCAGCTTGCACCTTTGCTGTGACCTGGAAGGTCATAATAGACACACTGACTACACTATTTCTAAATATCTGACAAGCCTAGTATTATCTCAACTTAATATAGCAGAAATAAACATGGTCTTCATGTTCCTAAAAGGGAAAATATTATGATGGAAACAATATTATCCTCAGTGCCTAAAGATGTTAGGCAAAAAGAAGTAATCCCTTTGAGAAGTTCCCATCATTGCAGGGATGCCAAAAACCACACTGAGTTGGTAATTGCTTCTTTTCTGCAGCACAGGAAACTATCAGATGATGCAACTTTGTATCAGGTGATATCAGCCGTCCTTACGGTTTTGTGTATAATTGGTGTTCCTAATGCAAAGTATTTTAGTGTAATCCTAAATGAAAATCGAATTTATTTTTTTAAGATGTTCGCTGGAAAATATGTTGAATAATGATTTCAAAAGGGAAAAAAAATTCTTCCTCTGCAAGTGCACCAACACAAGAGGCTGCAGTCTTTAGGGACTGTAGTCTGACATCCTCAACCCTGGGCTATTGTACTGCTGTCAGGGTGAAAAGTGTGTCTACTTAATATTGTGAACAAAAAATCTAACTGAAACATTTAAGTTCTGCAGCTGGTGGTTTTCAAGCAGTTTAATTTAAAAAAAAGAATCCTGACAGTTTCTGAAATGCTGGAATCTTGAAAGATATTTAAACTATGAAAATTCTCTAATTGAAGTCTTTATTTAGTTCTGATTCCTTTTAGGTAGAAGTCTTAGATAAAACAGTCACTCAATAGCTACTTCTACAAAAGAACTTCCAAACTTGATCAGGTTGCAGAAATGTTGAGCCTTGCATAGCTATTATACTTAACCCTTTATGCTCTTGGAAAGTCAGACAAAAATCACAGTGTTTAGAACTTTGAACACCAGCTGTAATCAAATTCTAAATCAGTCCATTTTGATCTCTGAAGTTATACCAGAGCATCCTGGAACTGTCCGCTGATTTGCTAATATGAATGTGGTTATTTAAGCACATCTATCCATCTTTCTGTGTGAAAGAAATGACAGTCGGTGTTCCTTAGAAACATACTTCTGAATTGGACTGGCTTACTTTCATAGAATAGAATCATAGACTTGAGTTGGAAGGGACCCTAAAGATCATCTCATTAAAAGCCCTCTGCCATGCACAGGGATGTTACCCACTTAGAAAAGATTGCTCAAAGCGCTATCCAACCTGACCTTGAACACTTCCAAGGAGGGGACATCCACAACTTCTCTGGGCAGCCTGTTCCTGTACCTCACTACCCTCTGACTGAAGAATTTCTTCCTAATGTCTAATCTAAATCTCCCCTGTTCTAGTTTAAAACAGTTCCCCCTTGTCCTTTCACTATCTGTCCATGTAAAAAATGAGCCTCTCTCTTTTTCATAAGCCCCTTTTAAGTACTGGACAGCCACAATGAGATCTTCCTGAAGTCATCTCTTCTCCAGGCTGAAAAGCCCCAACTCTCTCAACCTGTCCTCACAGATGTTCTCCAGCCCTCTGATGATCTTTGTGGCTCTTCTCAGGACCTGCTGTAACAGGTCTGTGTCTTTCTTGTGCTGAGGACCCCAGAGCTGGCCTTAGTTCCACAGATGGACTCTTCTGGCAGTAGAGGGGCAGAATCAGCTCCTTTGACCTGCTGACCACTCCTCTTTTGGTGCACTTGGACTTCTGGGCTGTGAGTGCACACTGCTGGCTCATGTACTTTCTGAAACCTTAGAATGTTACAATGACATAGTAAAATTTTGCTGTAAAAGTACAGCAGTTCAGCTTTTAACTTGATGGAAATTGCATATATATGCTAAGAAAATTATTTTGGATGCTAAAATACACGAAAAGATTTTTCATTTAATTTAACACTGATATTAGGGGAAGTGAAATCATTATTGTGTTTTTAGGGTAGGAGAAGGGAAATTACTGGCAAAAGACTTTTACTTTATTAATGCAGGCTGCTGCCATGGAACATTTGGGGAGTGGTGGGGTCTGGGGAGGAATTGTGTTGTGTTGTGCTGGTAGAGAAAGCTCAGCATAAGCAACAAGATTCCCATTGCTGTGCTGATGTTATCACTGATGCTGGTAGACAGACAAAGAAGTAAATAAAAAATATTTTCAAGCTCTTCTGGATACACAAGAAATCGATGCTGGCCAAATGGAAATGGACAAAATTATTAAAGAAGAATCAATTTCTATTCCTTAACGGTTATTTGAAACAGTGAAAAGCTACCTTACAACCTAGAAGTGTTTTTTCAAGCTTTAAATTATTGTGTTGTATGTCGGATATACAAAGATGGGAGGAAGTGTTGTAGCAGATTGACTTCCTTTGGAATGAGATCCTAAGCTGATGTTCAGCAATTCTAGGCAGGCACCTTTCATTTTAGTATTTAGATGTCTTCTTGTCTATTAGATTAAAAGTCCACTATGTAGCATTATATATTTTGTTCTAAGTAGTATGTTGAAAATGCCTTGTGCTTGGGAACGCTTCATAAACTAACTGCTGTAAAATGTAAAAACATGTTTACATTGCTACTTAGATATGTCTGTGTGTATGTTATGTTTAAACATGTATCTCTGCTCAAAATACTTGTTTTTATGCTAGTTGGGAACAAATTTGAAGATTATAACAAAAAAAATATATCTTTCTGTGGAAGATGAAAACTAAACAGCTTGTCTGCTTCACTGTGGAAGTTGAGAAAACAAGGAACGAGGTAATGTTGCTGGTTTAGCAACAGTGGTGCTTTAGGAAGGTCTGTTGATGACAAGTCCAGTAAGGAAAGACAGTCTGCTTCTGTCTGGATTTTTTTTCGTGTTCCAACTGCATTGACTCAGTAAACTTCTTTTTGGTTTTCTACAGTACGTAAAAGGGAATTAGAAGAACCAAATAGTTGGAGAGAGAGAAAATACTAGCTATCATACTTGCTTCAAATATCTCTTAATTTAATTTAAAATGTTTTCTGGTCAACAACCAAGTGAAATTTTTAAGTTAGAAAATTATACTATGAGAAAAGCTGTACTTAGTAACCAAGGAAAAGGGATGGAGTAAGAACTATTTCAGTTTATTTTAAGCCAAAAGGCACCTTTGTTTCTTCTGTTTATGTCTTTCTTACAATTTCTAACCACACCAAGCATAGCTCTGTGTAGTTCTGAATTACTCCTCAGCATGGATCATGTTGGAATGTCTGAGGTGTCACGGAAACTGGATGGAGAAAAGCTGGGTTACAAAGCCATACCAGACAGCACAAGTATCTGTCTTCTTCTAAGTTTGGTGGTTGTGGTAGTTTGTTTTTTGTTTTTTGTTGTTTTGAGAGAATGACTACTTTGCTCTTTCAAATAGAACTTACTTTGTTTTATTTTAAAGAATCCATGCTCTTCTGGCATTTTGAATGATGGCTGTATCAAGCATTACATTATTAATTATTTACTTCAATTATTCACATCATCTGAAGCAATAGCAATCAAGAGATTCTTTTGCTACTTGGTTACACACCTCTCAGTACACTAGTTTGCCTGTCAAAGTTAGTATTTCTTTGATTTTGGTAGTTAACTATCAGTTTTGAGAAAGTTTGTGAAAGGAGAAAGAAACCCTGTATGTTCACTGCAGAGGAATATTTTTGTTTGTGTGCAGTAGCTCTTCTAAAGCGTAGTATTTCTCAGCACTGTTTTCTGAAAGGAAGTGTGCTCTCCTCTGAGATATCAGCTTGAAAGAGGTTAATTTTATCTTGGAAGAAAGTAATTTATGTAAGATGTAGCAGGAATGTATCATTAAAAATGAGGTTTTTTTTCAAGACTTGTGCTAAAAATCATTAGGAAGCGATATGCTGTGCTATATCCCACAGTATGTGTAAAGAGAATTCATTCTTACTCTATGCTACTTTTTTACCCCATGATTTTAAAACTTGCCTCTGGTCAAGCAAATATTAAGAGTCAGAAAAAAAGCAAACTATAGATGGTATCCTTCAAATTGGCATGGCAGTGTAAGGGTGCTGGAAGTAGGAGTGAAGGACAGCACTGGCAGCCTTACACTGACATGCCAGGAGTCACAGTATGAAGTTTGCTGATGGGATTGCTAGAGTGCCAGAAATCAGAACAGCTGCTCACAGGCCTGCCCCTCACTTATAAGCTGCTTTTTCCATCCGTCTGTTGATCTGAGGATATTTCCTTTCAAATAGATTTTGTCTATTTTCATTCATTTCACTGACTAGACTCTTATTTCAAAACATGGTTGTGGTTTTTTTTTTGTTGAGAATGCCATTTTTGAATGAGTAATACTTTCATATTTGCGTAGTTCAGGAACCCAAAGAATGTCATTCCTCCTGTCATGGCAGGCTATGGGAATCTATCAAGCCCCAGTATTTGGAACTGAATAGTTAACATGGCACAACTTGAAGATCATTTGATCTAGAGAAAGCTAGACATTTGGGGCCAGGGTGAGGAAGTTTATTTGATTAAATTATACTTGGTCTAGAAAGAAATATGTAGAATTTATATTTGAGATTATCCTACCTATCTAGTGTTACTGATCGTAACTTTAGATTAATTAATACTACACTATTTTCTCTTAGGTGAGCATTTTTAACTCTGTAGAACTTCTGTAATGGCACAGTTCCGTGGGAAGTTTGCTGCTATGCCTCATCCCAAATTCAATTTAGAGGAGTTTGCATGGGCAAGGTTTATAGATCTTACCAAAGAAGTGACCACAAATCATCGATTCCAAGCCTGAAAGCCAGTGCTGAGGCATTTAGAGCTGCTGCTATAGCTCATAAATTGCAAGCCATGGCATACAGACCATACTGTTTGAGCTGGAGTAGAGCATGCATGGTCCACTGAATACATTTTATAAATCCTGAACTTCAAATCTTTTTTGTCACTAGAAGACTGTAAAAGTTTCAGCAAAACCCTCTGTTTACTGAACTGGTGGAAGTTATTACATTTCTGTACTTGAAGAAACCAGACCTCTTGCATTTTATTGCAAGATACAGGATTCCAACCTTTAGAGTAACAAGGCATTGAATGCATGTTGTCCCTTTTTTCTTTCATGAAATTGAACAGTGCTCTTCCCATAATTGTTTTGATTCTTACATGATACTTCCAATGATGATACAGGATACTGAACAGCAGATTAAGTTTGATACCCAACAAAATAATGTAGTTGTATTAGGTGGAAATGATTTGAAGTTCAAATCATGGGCTTAGTCTGGTTTGTGATATATGGCTGGTTTTGGGTTATTGTGGGTCTTTGGGTTTTTGTTTGTTTTTAAATTCTGTCCAAGATAGGTATTTCAGTGCATGTAACCTTTATAAAATACTCAAGTCTGAATGCGTACAGAGTAGAATAAACCAAAATTTATAAAATTATTCCTTATTTATTGATGATTGTGATTGCTCAGAGTCCAAATTTCCTTAGCCAGTTCACTTTTGCTGTTTCTTTAGTGAAGTGGGAAAGCATAAGAATGTTCCCATTAATGGTTTTTCTTGCAAAGTAGATGTGGGATCTGACAGTTTACCCTTTTTTACAGATGATCAGCAGGTTCTTGATTCTGTTTCCATTTGGATTCACAAAGAACCTTTTATTCAAGAAAAGAGAGCCCTTGCTTACCTTGACTCCCATGGGAGACCCCGAGTGGAAGAGACTGTTAAGCATTTGTATTCTTCCACTGTTGTTTCAAGGAGAGGTGAATTTGGATTCTCTTGAAGAAATCCTGTCTGTTACAGGAGGTGTATCAGGAAGTATTGTCTCATTTGAACATCTTCCTTCTGTGGAGTGACAAGGGAGGCTTAGGTTTTGGTTCCTGTGAATCTCTTGGGTGATCTGTAATCCCTTACTCAGTAGTATGTTTGGGCAGAAATTAAGCAATGTGGCTCTGGCAAAGACTTCCCTCTATTTAGTAATCCTGTGAGAAGAGAGGGTGGGATGGAACATAATTTAGCTACCTAAAAATGTCAAGTTATATTTAGGAAATTCAAAATTCCACAATGGAGGATTGAAGCCTCCCTCCCCCCACCAACCTTGAAGAAGTGATTAACCGAGGGTGCCTCTCAGCATGGAGACTGCTTGCTTCTATTGTCTCCTGCAGAAACAACTCTTTGCTGCTAACTGGTTTAACTGTATCATGTCCTTGAACATGTTTCCCTATAACCACCTTTCAGGATTTGAGGAGTGTTCCATACTGTATATAACAACACACAGAAAAATGTGGCAATGGTACTCTTTTCCTGGCCAGTTTTTGTTCTTCTATCTGTCAGATGTTTGGGTTTTCTTTTTTGCCCTAGTGCTACTGCAGCAAAAATGCCTGCCTTTTGTTTATGTCTTCCTACATGAGCATTGTGACATCATCAGTGGTATCGCCAGGGGAAAAAATATGCATAGCTGTAGCTAAACCAGCTGTTCGTTAGCAATCCTTCTAGCCTGCTTGCATTTCTTCTCATTAGTGTACACACAGTAGTGTTTCCTGCCTAAGAGACATGGAAGGTTCTCAGCCACAAAACATCTGCTTGGTCTGTGTCTTTGGGTGGATGAAAACAGTGGCACTTCAAAATACACTCATTCTTGATAATGGCATTTTTACAAACTGAAATCAATGTGAGAACATAGAAGATACTTATTACTGGATTGGGCTGTGGGTAATTCTGAATCCTTTACTAAACATCTTGTATAATTCAGTGTAATCATAAAGACTGCATATCAACTGTTACAAAACCTTAATAATACAAACCGAGCAAGATGCCAAGAACAATAAAGAAATGAGTTTTGTCATTGATTTGCATGACGACACGGTAAAGCAAATGAATCTGTTTGTCATGCTTGTCCCTTCTTCCATGCAAATCAGCAGCAAAACTTCCACTGACTTTGATAGGACCAGAATAATGCCAACATGAGCTGCAAGCTGTCATTTATTCTAATGAGAGAGATCTTAAATAGAATACGGAGGTATTTCATCTGTGGAATGTTAATGAGAAAACAGTTTCTTTTGCTATCTCATGTTATCAAAATGCTCTGAATTATTCTAGAGATAATTGACTGTTTTGTAGAATAGCTGCATCTTTGCAATGTTAATATTATGAATAATTGCGTGTTCGGTATGAGTTTTCAGGAGGAGAGATGTTCGTTTATCATCGCTAGCTGTTTGTAGAAAGCTAGCTTTAAATTAAAATATTTGGGGATTTCACTCTGCAGTAGGAATCAAGCTATCTCCAAATATTCTAGTATGGAACCCTGATACTGATAATGGATCAGTGAAAAAAAAATATTTACCTTTTTCTGTAAGGGCTTTCGTAATTTGAATTTAGATATTCGCTATTCTAATATTGAATACTCAGGTAAATATTAAGTTTTAACCATTATAAAAACTTATTTAAATTTATAATTTTTTGTTTAAAATAAACAAGAAAACGCAAACCAACCAACCAAACACACGCATGCACAGACGCACGAAAACAAACCCCAGAGCATCACCAACTATTACCAAGAAGAGATTAGACTTCATTGTATTACATAATTTGTCATTTGCATTTGAGAGTAATCCCTGCTCAAATGGCCAATTCTTATTCACCTGAGTAGCGTCCCTGAAGCCAGCAAAACTAATTTTACGACCAAAGATTACAGGATAATGCCCTTGACTGATGAGACAAATTTAAATTAAGGGGGTGTTTTTTAGGTACAGTTTTTCATTTGGAAGCTCATCCTCCACATAAAGGATAAACACTGGCAGATTAAGTGTTGGCAAAATATTACCTCTTTGGAATATTAATTTCAGTGTGTACTGTGTGCAGAATGATGCAGACAATGCATGGCTTGTGCCACTCCCCTTAAGAAAAAATTATTTTAACAAATCTCTTGAATTTCTTCTTGGACCAGTCTTACCGTGGGAATGAGAATAATTAAAAAAAAAAAAAAAAAAAAAAGTTGATGGGATTTCCATAACAACGACTGTCTTAATGAACTAAAAAATCCTTAGAATTTGTTATTCCTTCCTCATAGTAGACCTCAGCTGATAAAAATATCTGTAGCCGGTGAAATCAGTGGCATGCCTGGCTTTCTCAGACAAAACTCCCATGTGATCACACAGGCAGCCTCAGTGAGCCCGAAGCTGCTCAGCAAGCAGTAGGTAATGAGTCTTTGTGCAGAGTGAAGCTCTTGTAGCTGAACAATAAAGCATATGGTACCAGCAATAAAACACAGTGCTGGGAAATTTAAGAAGATTCTGCTGGAAGTGGGAAGACAGTGAATATGTCAAACGTTATAAAATGACGATCAATCTGGTTTGGGTCCTAATTAATAAAAACAGTGCATGGATTGGAAAAACAACAATTTGAACAGGTCAGTTGTTTTACAGATTCTTCACACACTTCAGTGTTTTAAATATAAATGGGTTTTTTGCTATTTCTTTATTGTTAATAAAGCCAGGGTTTTTTTCATTTTGTAAGGTGGGATTGGAAGGATGCACATTACTGTGATACCAAGCTAAATAAATTGTGTAAGTTCTGTGATCAAATTCATTGTAAAAATGTTTTTACCATTATTCCTATGCAATTCAAATTTCAATTGTGCATGAAAAATGGGATAGCAAGCAAAATTAAATTTATGCTAGATGGATCATTTACCAATATCATAAAATATTTAGTAACAACAATCTATTACTATGCTATGTATTTGAGATTAATTCTTTCTCAGTAGGAGATCTGCAGTGTTTGTGTTTGGTTAAAAATAATGTAACATTAGAGCATATCTAACAGTGCACTTACATGGGTTTTTTTCCTCCACATTCTTCTTGGAAATTTTTAGAAGTTGTATTTTATGTTATTTTTAATGCAAGTGTATACACATGGGAGTGATACATTATAACCCTCTGCATGCATTTCACTCTGATATTAATGCAAAATATTTTATTATTTTTCCAGTAAGTAATTATTTCTCTTAGTAGTTCTTAGTTAATTATACATAATTATTTTATTTTTTGAAAACTGCTCCCAGAGATTTCTGTGGCCTGTGTCTTACAGAGGAAAGATGTGCAAAATCTCGGTGGTTTCACATAATTTAGAAATTAACCATGTGAAAGTTTTAATCCTTAAATCTCTTTACGGTATTGGGTTTGGGTTTTTTTACCTTTCATTTCTGAGTGCTGAAGATCGTGAATTAGATACGCTGAATTTTGAGGGGTATTTCAGCAGGAAGGAGATGGAGCCCTTGAAAAGCAATTGGGGAAATAAGGAAACAAAACTCGATATGTAGAGAACAGTATGTCTTTTCATGTGTACTTATGATTTCAGGGGAGAAATGTGCTTTATAAATAGCACGTTTATCCTGTGGCCGCGGCCGTGCGGGAGGCGCAGGGCCCGGCGCTGCGGGCGCCGCGCAGCCGGGGCTGGAGCGCTGCGCTGCGCTCCGTCCGCAGGCTTCGCTTTGTGCGGGGCTGCGCGCTCGGCGAGCCGCGCTGCCCGCGTCTGTAATCACAGAGCGGCAGAAGGGCAGAGGGAGCCGGGCTCCGGCTGCAGAGCCGGGCGGGGGGAGCGGCTCTCCCAGGAAACCGCCGCGGCGGGCGGGCGGCGCTCGCCCGGTTTGGGGCGGGGGGCTCCGGCGGGCCCGGGGCGAGGGGCGGGGGGCCGTGCCCAGCATGCCCCGCGGCGGGGCGGGGCCGGGCCATGCAAATGTGTGGGCGGGGCGCGGGCAGGTACGGGCGGCCTGCCCCGCTACCCCCGTATTGTGCTCCCCCGTATTGTGCCCCCCGTGCTCCTGACCCTATAGCGTGCCCTCCCTTTCCTGCCCCCCGCTCCTGCCCCCCGCGGCAGCGCGTTCCGCACTCGGGGCCCGGGCGGGGCCGGGGCTGCCTCCGCGGCGGCTGGGACCGTCGGAAATGTGCTGTGGCCTTAAGGGCATCATTTCCCAGTTGCAAACATTGCTGATGTCTAAGCGAAGGTGCTTTGCAGTCCGTGCTTTAAAACGGTTCTCCTGTAAAAGGTAATTTTATATTGCAATCCTGATACAACTTGGCATCTCAGAACGCAGGCCTGTTCATGTTTTAGACAATAGATCAGAAAGGATATGTAAAAGTTCTTTTTCACCGTACTGACGTGCAGCTATTCATCTATTTAACAGAGAGCCCTGGTAATATCGCAGTAACACCTGCAGTATGTACCGTAAGATTGAATGAGAGAACACTGAACATGTCGCTCTATGCTAATTTAAATGGAGAAAATATAGCAGTATACAGTCGTGCAATTATCATATAATTACTATATTCGTCTAAAATGAGTACAGTGGATTTTAAATTTAAATTTATGAGGCAGTTAGGTACTTACAGTAAGTGCATAGAGAGATAAAATGAACAGTGTGCAGTGAAATAACAATAGGAGCATCCCTACAGAACAGCATTCCCACTGATACATTGGAATCACAACTTTGAAATACAACTGTCTTGTCTATTTATATAAGAAGGAACAGCCTATGGATCAGGCTCTTCATATTCTAAAACACTCCCAGTATCAAGTTTTCTAAGAAAGCTTTAAGAAAAAATTCCTGAAGCAAGAAGGTATTCTGTGTTGCTACTAGGTTGTGGTAATTTTCAGATACACTTTTCTTTATCTAAACTCTATTGAAAATGTGGTTTATGTAAAAATTTTATGTTGCAATTTGAATGGTGGTTGTAGAGTCTCTTGAAAAATCATAAATAGCACCAAATATTTATGTATGTATCCGGCATTTTGGAGACAGAACCATGATTTTGATCTCTCATGTTATTGAAGTTTTGTGTTCATTATACTGTCTTAATTTACTTCTGGATCTGGGGAGCCCAAATCTGGTGTGCAATGTTTTGGTTTAAGGATGCAGTATTTACTTTATATCTTATATTATTTTTTTCTCGTTTGTTTATCAGAGGAATTTGCATTTATTGTAAAACTTGCTTTGGATAGATGCTATAGTTGACTAAATTAAGTTTAATATAAATTGAAGACATGTCAGTTATGGTTTAGTCATGGCAAATGTTTGGAAACTAATTCCAAAGCTTAAATATTTTCCCTGAGATAGCAACAAATGATTGTCCCATCTAAAACTTTTACTTGCTCTTAAAATATACTTCTAGTAACTGAACCTTGAAGTTTAGCAGTTTTCCCTTTGAACAAGCAGGTGGAAAGTCAGGCTGAAGCAAAGCAGCTATAACATATTGCAGCATTGGTAAAGATGTCTTAAGGATAAATTTACATGCAGTCTGTCAGTATCTCTTCTTGCCCTTGCTCTGAGCCAGATATGATGCTGAGGAAAACTTGATTATAGATGTGCCCTTTCCTCAATAAAATATCTTCAAACACCATCACATCTTTAAAATGCTGATACCATTGGAAGTCCTACCAGTGGCTTTTAATTGCTGCTGCTTCATTGCTCTTTTGTAGGCTTTTTTGACCCTGGAAAAGGGATTGAGTGTAGATAAAAGACAGATACAACTCACCTACAAATGTACAGAAACTGAAAGTATTTACTAGGTTAAAGCTATGAGATAATTAGCATGTCTTTAATTTCTCCATCTCTCCACAGATTTGGATACAATATTCTAATGAAACTTGTGAAAGATGGGAAATTCGAGTAATTGATACAGAAACAATAAAAACAAAACTGTAAATTTGTGGCCTTTTTCTTCCCTCACATTTGCATATAAATCTCTCTTACATCTCCCCTATCTCTAGTCTTATTTCCTAGCCTACAAAAGAAGTTTTCATTTTTAGCACCTGTCCTTCAGTTTTCCATCACTTCATATTATTTTTCTACAAAGAAATAGAGAAAATGGGAAAAGGAGTAAAAGCTTGTATTGGTATAACAATTTGATGGAAAATTCACTTAATATGTGTAACTGGACAACTTACATACTGCAAAGTTAAGGATAAAAGGAAGAGGTGCTGCTTGAGTTTTTAAAGATTTTTCTATGCTTAAACAGAAAAATATAAGCAAGGATACTTCTTAAAAACTAGCATCCAAATGCATTGGACAATTTGCATTCAGGCTTTCGGATGAAAAGATGCATGGCTTTTGTTTAGTACTTCATAAATAATTTCATGGAATATATAACTTGAAGTCCTGATTGATTTTGGGCTGGTTTGTATCCTGCTCTTTCATAAGCGGTAGGGATTTGCATATTTATGCCATTGTCTAATGTGAAGTAGGAAATGTGGGCTGCATAGTATGGAGCCTGACCCTCATCAGTCGTTCTGAGGGATACGGGCAGGAACTACAGCATCATTTACCGACTGTAGCTTCACCATCTCACGTAGTTGTTGGATTTTGATGAGGAAATGCAAGCAGTGGTACCGTTGTGTAGTGGAAGGCTGTGGAGTAAATAAGCCTTTGTGATATTTGTAGCTCTCATTAGCATGCTGCCCCTTCATTTCATTTATTTATTCAATTCTGGCAAATCATTTCTATGCATGCCTGTGAGTGATGTTTTTGGTCTGTGCTGCTCGGGGGGATAAAGGCAGCGTGCAGAGCCTGAGCTGCAGCCGAGCTGTCTCTGTGACCGTTCTGGCATCACCACGGGCTCTGCAGGGGCAGGGGGACACACCAGCCCGGCCCTGGCGAGCACCCCTGCTTGGGGAAGAAGGCTCCATTTCAAACACATCTCCCTGGGCCGCTGGGAGTGTGCTCAGGGCTGTGCGGCGGCTGTGGCTGTCCCACCTGAGGCGCACCTGGCTGACCCTTTGGGAATGAGGAAATGGGCTGACATGGGGGTGGCTTCAGGAGCAGGTTGGGTTTTTTGAATAGGGATATGAATTTGATGAAGAAGTGCTCAGTGATTTAAAATCTGTTCTCTGTCACTACTGAACAAAGTCTGCTTTCAATGTACCATGAATATGTTAAAACGGAAGCTGGATTGCAAATGTTTTTAGTTGCACTTCCTAAGCGATAGCCATCTCTACTAAGTGCCATTTGTGTGGGGGTGATAGGGTAAACAAAAAATGTTGAAAGCCACAAAATGTTTTTGTTAATTGTTTTTATTGTGAACAACAAATGGTAGCACTGCTTACTTCCAACGTGAACTGTGACAGCTGAGCAGGCTATTTGCAAGCAAACATTTTTGTTTTATGAATATTTTATTTTGGGGGCGAGGAGGGAGACCCCATGACTCAGGGGGGAATTGACTCGCAGAGTTGCCATTGTTTTGCTCTCTCGTTGTACCAGAGTCTTTATTGAAGCGTTCACTTTCAGAGTAGCCAGAGGTTTAACTTTGTAGCTTTCAATGAAGTTGCTCAGTTGTTTACTGTTGTGCCCTTCTCACCCGCTCTTACTTCTAAACAAACATCTTTCAACAATAAAATGGAAATGTGGAAATTGCACAGTATTAACGTTTTTAGCTCCTTTGGAAAAGACAGTGATCAGAGATTTAATAAAGCAAAATATATCAAATAATAAAATAAAAACACTTCAGGTTGGAAGTGTAAGCCACATACCTTCACACCGGTGCTTTTCAGGAGAGTGTAGGGCAGATAATTACTTTTGTCCCAGCAGACTCCCCTGGCTGAAGTGGTGCTGAATGGTCAAAAGGTGCTTACAAGTCAGGCAATGAGATAGCAGTGGGCTCGCTGCTCAGCTTTTATTCAGCACTGTCTCAGTGACAAGAGTGCCTTGGGAATTGGATGGGTACATGCTTATTATTAGAACTGC
Source organism: Catharus ustulatus (assembly GCF_009819885.2). Taxonomy (NCBI): domain Eukaryota; kingdom Metazoa; phylum Chordata; class Aves; order Passeriformes; family Turdidae; genus Catharus; species Catharus ustulatus. The sequence goes on along the minus strand of NC_046227.1, from coordinate 20,374,969 downwards.
AGCTCTTCTGTCAGCTTTCTAGTGAACTTTTCAGCTTTGAATTGTAAAGTGAACTGAAAAGAATTCTTAGACATGTTTATTAGCATACAAGTCACTACAGGCATAAACTCCCAATTTTCTTTAGTATGAACAAAAGGTGAAGAGAGTCAACATTCAATTTTAACACAACCAGGAATGTAATTGTAGGTCAGTCTTACTGTGGTCTGCAGTGTTGTGTTAGCACCATAGGTCCTTCCTTTGGGTGCCTTTGTGTTGATTGTACACAGGTACACATGTACAGGTGAGTAAGGACCTATGGATAATTTTTGCTGGCCACAAATAGAGAATTACTATTGGAAATTTTACCTGTAATTGAATATGTGCTTTTAAAATTCTTTTTGAGGTTTTCATTTATTGAAATTATGGAGAAGACTACTGGCTTACAGAGAAATGTTTTAGTTTATTGATTACACATATTTTGTCTGCCTTCATTAAAAAAACCTCATTCTATGATACCATGGTCACTAAATCTGGGACTTTAAAATCTTAGTGTCGGTGATCTTTTTGACTCATTTCTTAAGGAAATTAAGTTTATGTACTTGTGCTTTCTCTGTGCCTGTCATATTGTTCAATCTGTCGTTCGTATTTTCCTAATTAGTTTTTTTAACCTGTTAGCTCATATCAGCTGAACTTGAAGCAGAAGCAGTCAGTCCTCTTCAAGTATTGTGCAAATGGATGATGAGAAGGGAAAGAGAGATTGTTAGTTCACACCAGTAAAAAACAATTTGCACTGTGACTAAGACCCTGATTATCAGAGTAACCACACAGAGGAAAGCTTAAACATCATGATGACCCTGGGGAAGAGCATCAGTGAAGCAGCCCTCATGCTGTGCCTTGGGTAATCCATCCAGTAGAGACCAATCCATAAATAATCAAGTTCTGTTGTTTTCTCAGATTTTCTTTTTCTTTTTCGTAAACTTGAAATTAAATTCTACTAATTTTTAACTGATAGCTGAGTAGCTTATTTTTACCTTGTGCTCTTAGAAGAGAAGGTGAATTGTCAATTCCTTACATATATGTCAGTGGCAGAAGAAAACTTCATAGCTGTGTTGTATGAATTCATCGTTTCCTGCATTCAGTAAATTTTTGCATATATTGTGGGGAGTGGGATTTGGTGAATTTCCCTCATCAGTGTTTAATTGCAAATAATATTATTTCTAAAAATCTCCAGGCTTTTAAAAATAATTGTATTGTTTGTCAGAGTTGAATAGGTACGCTATGTATGGTGCAAAGTCAAAAAGTAAATCCTAGAAACAAATAACAATTTTACATCTTTCGTTTTTGTGTCATTTTTTTGTGGGCCTGAATGCCTACTTAGGACTGTCTTGGATGTGCATGAAAGATGCAGTTTGTAGCATTATATTTTGGTTGTGTATTGTCCTTGATCTAGATAGAAAGCTTGAATTATTATAGCCATAAAGCTATTTTTGAAGATAGTAATTTCAAAACATCACAGCCTTCCAGTAGATATTAATAATTTATATTTTCCAGTACAAATAGTTTTATTGACTTTATTCTCTAGGGAGAAAGATGCACTTAGACATATTTTTACTAATTTTGGCTTTACTTGAGGCCAAGCCTTGAATGAAGTCATGATATTACTGTCATGCCATGGAGCTACATTCATTTCATTGGTGGCAATTGAATGTTGGCTCCTGCTGACCAAAATTATTTTTGTTTTTAGAGGCCTGGTTTAGTTTTCCTCAGATATTTCTGCTGACGAAAATAGTAAGTTTTCTGGTATTTTCTCAGCTGTTTGGTTTCTACCATTTTCTTTCAGCTTTATAGTACAAAATAGCAACAGAGTTTTGGGCTACCAGAGAAGCCAGTCTGTAACTTTACATGACTACTAATAACTGTGCTAAATATTTACTTGGTGTCTTAAAAATGTGCACAGCACTGTGATTTTATTAGAGAATTGGGTTAATTATGTTCTTTCTAATGTCAACATTTATTAAAAACTTAAAAACAAGCTGTTATGGGAGATTTTTATGCTTTTGGTGTTTCAAAAAAAAGGGGAGAAGGAAAAAAATTAAAAGCTCGTCAGACAAAAATCTTTTGATTGGTTGCTTGTAAGCCGTTGGATGCAAAGAACCAAGATCATACCATGAATTTTAAATGTCTTATTACTAAGTTGAAAGAATATAATATGACTGTTGAAATGTCAGGGCTCCACAATGTTTTTTGTGTGTTTCCTCACTGAACCTGGAGACTCCTGGAGCATCCAGATCTGTCAGTGCTTGCCACAGGAATAGGAGAAGGCAATCCTGTAGCTGTGCCTTTTTTTGAGTGGATGTGACAAGGCAAAGGCATGAGGTAGGACAAAATCATCTGCCGGGCTGGAATGTGAAGGCTGAACTGAGGAGAGTTGAAACAGTGTCCATTAGGGAACGTGCTGAGCATGTCTATTGTATAACGCTGCAGCAGTACTGAAACGCAAATGGCTGCTGGCTGTGCACAGGCAGGTCTTTAATATCACAGTGTTTGGTGCATAATAAGCTAAGACCCTTTTCCATGCCACCTCTGTGGTGAATATTTGTTAAAACATAGTAAACGTGTACGTTAAATGTATATACATAATTAAATTTTACCAGTGCCTGACAAAAGAACATCTATGTTAGAACAGCAATGAAATTTGCAGTTAAGTAAAGAATAATTACTAAATAGCATATTTGTCCATCGTGTGACCCTCTGCTGTGTATTTATTTTGATATCCAAAGCAATGTGTATTTACACTACCGAGATGCCTGTTGAATCTAAAGATGTATTTCACAGGGGTGCTGCAAATGGTCTGTGTGAGGGCAGTGTTCTGCTCCACGGATTAGTTCTGCTCAAAAGCTGTGTGTATTAGTACAGCTGATCTGCTTTTGCTTATTGTGCTGCTCGTTCAAAGTGAGCTGAGCTAATGCAAAACCTTAGTATAATTTCAGATACATAGATGAACCCCTCTGACTGGTAACACGCAGCTTTGGGGACAGCTGTATTTTTTTGTATCTGCTTTGTATACCTTCTCCTTTATACCTGGCCTCCAGTGATCATGACAGTGACACGGCTTCGCTATTTGATTTATATTTCTTCTAAGTAGTGAAAGAAATTTGAAACTCACTGTTTTTGTCTGAGTCCCACTTCTGTACGAAAGGAATACTTTCATAACCTTTTGCTGCCATCCCTTCTCATGTTTTTTTCTTTCTTCAGTTTTGCTTCTTTCATTGTGGTGTTACTCAGTCTGTATTACTATTTTCAAAAACCAACTAATTTAGGCAATTTTTCATGTTTTTAGGCACATCTTTGACATTTCTCAAAATGTGTCTGCTAAGAATTTAAAGTCTTTTCAGTAATGTTTGTTGGAGTGAGAATACTTTTCAACCACTACAGTTGCAAAATTTTTAACTATCATTGTTTTTTAAATGCAGATAAAATAGTTTCTCTTTATCCTTCTTAAATATTTTTGTCTAGTTTAGACATGTGGAACATACATATGTAACTTGTAATGTAGATGAGAGAAAGTAAGTAACAAGTGAGAGAGTGAGAGCAAGCTTTTCATGTTGCCTCTCCAGAAGAGCCCATTTAGAGGTCAGAATAGCCAGCATAATTGATTCCTGCCAGAGGCAGTATGAATTTATATCTTTACCCTTGACTTGACTTTTAGCCTATATTTGTTTAGCCATTTAAATTGTTGTAGCTGTTTCTTTGGACCATGCCCTTGGCAGTCTCATTGTTGACATTTTCACGACACATCCTCTGCATTTGAAGTCATAATGCCTGGAAGTATTTTTGAAAGAAAGCATGTAGGCTACAACTAAATACTATGTAACCCTTATCCCAACAGTTAATGCTTTCCCAATTAATGCAGGCATTGAGTAACATAAGGTGTATTTCCTCACAGGGAAGTTCTGACTAGATACTGAAATTGTAATTTTGATGTTGTGTTAGCTGGGATATGCAACCATAATGCTTTAAAGATGCAATTAGGGCTGTTTAGAGAGAAAAATTGATTTTAAGGTGTCCAGATGATAAGTTAAGGGAATTCACTTGCCTTTTGTTGAAGGGGGGAATTCATGTTCGGAAAAAGAATTTTGAAAATTAATAAGCCAAACCGTCATTCCCCCAGAGATCCTATTAATACATCTGCTTTGTGAATCAAACATTTCATTTTGGAGTGTTTAGAATTGATCAGAATCACATTATATTTGAAGACAAGGCAGAATTACAGGGCCAGCAAAGCTAGTTTTACTGATGCAGAGCTGCAAAGTATAGGGAGAAGCGCACGTTTCTTAGCAGAGTCAAGATGGCTGTAAAATTCCCTGTCCTTCCAATGGCTCTTTGAGCAGGAATGGTTTTTCTCTTGTACTGAGGTTTGGCTGTGGCCACTGAGGACTGCAGGTCTTTGCTTCTGAGTAAGTTTCAGGAGTATTCTCTAAGTCCCATCCCCTTACTAAAGTAAGAAGCAAGGCAGTTGGAGCTTGAGAGAGAAATATTTTAATCCCCAGTGTCTGTGTGGTTGCCCTTCAGCATGGAACAGCTTGTGCTGTTGGAGCTCCCTGAACTCTACAGTTACAATCCAGTGCCTGCTCCTGAAGGGAGGTAGTCAGACTTTCCCTTTCAAGAGCAGAGCATAGGTCACTCTTCCTCTCAAAATATCTTTCTTGTAAAGATCTGCTGCTGAATGGGTCTCTTGTTTATTTACACAGCAGAACAACTAAGAAACTTACCCAGGTGCTAGAGAGCTGAGTCTGTTGCTCAATACTTGCTGCCTCTAAGCTATTGCTTAGTCCTTTGCTTAGGTGAAGACCATTTTGTTGTGTAGAAAATAATGCCAGGATTCATAGTTCAAACAGGGTGGACACAGGTAGCAACCAAGTACTGTATTTACCAGCCTTTGGGTACATAAACAATTGCTTGTGGGTTTGGGTCTGGCCCCAACCTTTCTGTCCCTTTTCCTTCTCAACATGCTTTGCACTCATAATAGATTATCCTTTTCTTCTTGGACACCTTACTTGGAAGAACACAAAGTTTCAGGCTCCCGGAGACCTCAACAGGAACTTACTCAGACATTTCAAATTTCTGTAATTTTGGGTATGTGCAGTAGTGCCTTTATGCTAGGGGAACTTGAAAGTGAGACCCTGGAAAAGCTCACGTGATTTTGAAAAAGGCAATTTGGTGACAGATTGGCGGAGCCTTCTAAGAATTGGTTTTTGTTTTGAGAACGACCAACGACAAGGACGTTGGAGTAATTTCAAAGTTTCTGGTTACTCCAGTGAAAGCAGCTGTTGCTCAGTCAGCAGGCAGTAATCAGCCATTTGTATGTCCTTGTGCCCTTGCAGGGGGGAGACTGAGCAGGTGTAGCTGTGAGGTGCCAAAGTGTACCTGTTGAGATAGCACATCACTCCCTCTGTTCTTGTTTTCTAGCCCTAGGAAATATGGCACCACTGCCCTGAGCAGGCACATGTTGGCTGTACTGGGGACCAGTGCTCCCTCTACATTATTCTCACGATCTGCAACTGATGGGAATCTGCATCTTGTTCTGGAGATTAACAACTCAGAATTGGGAAGAATCTGAAGAGTAAACAAATGCTCAAGTGTTTCCAGACCTGCACAGTTTCTTGTTCATTTTCTCTTCCTTGTTCTTGTTGATGAACGCTTTAGTTCTTACATTAAAGGTGAAATAGTGTCAGCAAGAGGCTGTGTGGCTTTGGGGAGCTCCCCAGAGGCAGGCTGTTGAGGGTTGCACAGCTGTGAGATGGAGAGTGTAGGCAGGAACATGCCAGGTGCTTTCCAGCAACTGCAGCCATTGGACAGACGCCCCAGCTTTGGGATGCGGAACTTAACGTGCAGCTCCATTTCGTGCAGCTCCATTTGTCTCTCCATCTCCGTTCCCAGCCTGCACACCCCCCAAACATGAAGGTGTTTCCTAATTCTGTACAGGATCAGCAGATGCACTCTGCCTCCCGTGTAATGCAATCACTACTGGAATGGAAATTTCACTGTAATACAGCAACAAGGTGTCAGTGACTTCTCTTCAACTGTCTCAACTTTAGTGGGGTGTACCTGTGTAGTTCTGTCCAGTCCAGCATGCTGCTGGACAGTGCTGCCTTTCTGCTGCTTACTGTCCAAAATATTGTAGAGATTGCAACTGCAGTGATTTTGAAGAGGGTGTGGCTGTAGTTTCAGAAGAAGTGTTTTGTTGTGGTTTTTTTCTTCTCACAGAAAACTAGTAAGAAACTTGTTGCCTCAGGAGACCAAGTCAAGTGAATTTTGAAGAGGCTGGGCACTGTCATATAGCAACATTTCAGTCTCTTGCTTAGGGGAAATTGGCTGCAAGGATGAGGAGGCAGAGCTGTGTATCTGCAGTGGTTTTGGCTGGATTTTGCATCCCATTGCTTTCCATGGAAACATTAAATAGTGACTACTGCTGGAGACAGGATATTAAACTTGGTATAATCACATGTGTACTTTTTAGAATTTTGATTCTCAATAAGTGAATTAACTCCCTTATTATAAAACCTTTGTTCTAATCCTTGTAATTTAATAATATAATAAAAATCTTGTATAATGTATATGCAGTTTCTGGTTTTGACTTACAAAGGCAAGTTTAAACCTGCTCATAAATCCCTCCTGCTGTGCTTAGGAGCTGGCAGGCAAGGTAAGTGCTTTGTCAGCAAAGCAAAACAAGTAATTAGAACTAAATTTCTGTTGCACTGGGAAGAAATTACTGTGTTCTTGCCACCTCAGATTGTGAATTTCCTATAGACAAGCTTCAGTGTTTGTGGAATTACAATTTTGAATTAGTCTTACAGACTCTGTAAGCTGGTGAGTCCTACTTCTTCTTTCTTTCTTTTTTTTTCCTTATTACTTTTTCTCTTTTTTTATTTTGCTACTTCTCATTCTCCTATACCTCCTTTTGTCTTGTTGTGACTTCATAGCATGCTGAAAGGTTGCAATTCTCTTCACACGGTCATTTGTTTTTTCTAGGAAAGAAACTGGTGCTGGGGCTTGAAGGGAGCTATAGAATACATAGGAGACATTGAAACTACTTAGTATGAGGCCAAGTGTGAGCAAAGATAGCAGAGAGCCTGCTGAAGTGCTGTGCTTGCAGGGTCAGAACACGGGGGTTACATCCCTCTGTACTAATTGAAAAGATAAGAACGATGAGGGCTAGAAACAGCATTCTCTGGCTTCTGCTGCCAAGTGCCAGGATACAGCTCTGTTCCACAATGGCTGAGCTGTCAGGCCTCTGCCAAACCCAGGTGCCCTCCTCCAGCCTGCCTGCTGGGAATGGTTCTGGCACCTGCTTCATCCTGCATTATCCAGGAGAGCGCGAAGTGGCCTGAGCCAAAACCCTGAAATGTGCTAATTGTTAAACGTTTTGGCTAGTACTGCAGTCTCTGCCTTAACCTTGTCTGCTTTAGTAGCCATTTAGTCCAGCTTATTGCAAGCTTCCTCACAGATATATTGGGGTTTTATGCACAGAGGCATAGAAATGTTGGTTGGAATGGAGTTCTGGAGAGTACCTGGTTTACCTTTCTGGAAGGAGCAGAATGTGTCTGTAGAGGTAACTGTAGAGATTTTATTAGTTTTGTTTCATGAGCAATGTAAATTAATTTTTTATTTTTCTTGCGTTCAGTGGGATTTAGCAGAACCCTTTGTCAGTCTGTAGTGCTGGGTTGTGTATCCCTGATAAGTACAGCGTGTCATCTGTCCCAGACAAACTTTTTGCCTAGATAAGTGTTAGGAGCATTTGTCTTTGCAGTGCTACAGGCAGGATGGTGGCAGCTATGCATCCTCTGGGCAGGCTCCAGCTGTTCTTCATCTCTCCTCAGTTAGTTAATTACATGCAATATTTCCACCCCTGCTGTGTCATGGTTTAGGAGGGGTACTCCCCAGTTTAGTGCTCCCACAGAAACTCTCCAAACCATGGTGCCTCACTCCCAGACTCTCCCTCCCCTCTGCAGTGGGCTGAAGAGGAGAATTGGAGGTATAAAAGGTAAAGATCATGGGTTGATGTAAGAACAATTTACTGGAAATGGCAATGAGATTAAAAAAGGAACAGTAAGGGCAACAATATTCATGACAGAGTACAAGAAAAGCAATGTTACTGTTCACTGTGGAAACCCACAACAGACAACACTGCTCCCTCTGGCTTGGAATTGGAACCATAAGGAACTTCTACTCCCCAGAAAAGACTCCTTTCTCCCTGCCCCCAGTAATGATGTGAGGAGGTATAGGATAACCTTGGTGTCCTGGCCATGCCCTCTCTGGGCTACTGCAAAAAATTACAGTAATTTCATGACTATAAGGTGCACCCTTTTGACTAAAATTTTCCCTCGAACCCGGAAGTGCGCCTTATAGTCGGGTGCGCCTTATCTGATGTACAGAGCGGCGAAATTTGCCAAACCGGAAGTGTGAGCTGAGAGCCGTGGGGGGAACCGGAAGTGCCACAGCAGCCGGCTGGGGGCGGGCCCGGAGGCCCGCGGCACTGCCCCTGCCGAGTGGAGGCGGGCCAGGGGGCCCGAGGCACCGCCCCTCTCCGGTCCAGGCAGTCCTGGGGCCCCATGGCTGCCGCATGAATGTGGGCTAGGGAGGCCGCGGCACCCCCACTCCCGGGTCCAGGCAGTCCCGGGAGCCCATGGCTGCCGGGTGAATGTGGGAAAGGGGGGCCGTGGCACCTGCCTTCCCGGGTCCAGGCAGTCCCGGGAGCCCATGGCTGCCGCGTGAATGTGGGCAAGGGGGGCCGCGGCACCCCCCTTCCCGGGTGGAAGCAGTCCTGGGAGCCCACGGCTGCCGGATGAAGGCAGGGTAGGGGGCCGGCAGCAACCCCGCTCCTGGGTCCAGGCAGTCCCGGGGAGCCATGGCTGCCGCGTGAATGCAGGCTAGGGGGGCCGCGGCACCCCTGCTCCTGGGTCCAGGCAGTCCCGGGGAGCCATGGCTGCCGCGTGAATGTGGGCTAGGGGGACCGCGGCACCCCTGCTCCTGGGTCCAGGCAGCCCCGGGAGCCCACGGCTGCCGGATGAAGGCAGGCTAGGGGGCCGGCAGCAACCCCGCTCCTGGGTCCAGGCAGTCCCGGGGGCCCATGGCTGCCGGGTCCAGGGTGGCCTGGTGGCTCGCGGCACCGCCCCTACCGGGTGGAGGCAGGCCCGGGGGCCAATGGCTGCCGGGTTGAGGCGGGGCCTCGGCCAGCAACCACACGGGGTGAGCTGGGGGCGGGGCCTCGCTGCAAAAAAAAAGTGCGCCTTATAGACCAGTGCACCTTATCTGATCTACAAAGTTGCGAATTTTGCCGAATCCGGGGGGGTGCACCTTATAGTCTGGTGCGCCTTATAGTCGTGAAATTACTGTAACCCTGTCCTGGCTAGAACCAGGACATGCTGCTAAATTTCTGCTTGAATACTTAGCTTTATAATATTCTACTCAACCTCAGGAATATATTAGGCATTTCATTTCTTAATTTTGGTATCACGGAATAATTTAGGTTGGAAAATACATCAGAGATCATTGAGTCCAACCATTAATCTGACCTGACAAGTCTGCCACTAAACCATGTATCCAAGTGCCCGTCTATATGTCTTTTAAATACCTCCAGGAATGGTGACTCTGGGATAACTTCACAGGGCAGCCCATTCCCATGCTTGATCACCCTTTCCTTGAAGGAATCTTTCCCAATATCCAATCTAAACCTCCCCTGGCGTAGCTTGAGGCCATTTCCTCTTGTCCTGTCACTTGTTACCTGGAAGAAGAGGCCAGCCCCCACCTGGTAAAAAGTCCTTTCAGGAAGTTTTAGAGAGTGATGATGTCCTCCCTGAGTCTCTTATCTCCAGACAAAACAGTCCTAGCTCTCTCAGCTGCTCCTCACATGAGTCACTTTCTAGATCTTCACCAGTTTCATTGCCCTTTGGACTCATGCCCAGCTTACTGTCATCTGCAAACTGACTGAGGGGATGGACACTTGATCCCCTTGTCCAGATCACTGATAAAGATATTTTAATAGGACTGGCCTCAGCGAGCCCTGGGAACACCACTAGTGACCAACCACCAGCTGGATTTAATTCCATTCCCCACCACTCTCTGGGCCATCCAGCCAGCCAGTTTTTACACCCATCCAAGATGTAAACAGTCAGTTTCTCCATGAGGATGCTGTGGGAAACATTGTCAAAGGCTTTAGTAAAGTGCAGGTAGACAACATCCACAGGCTTTGCCTCAGCCACTAGGCAGGTCACCTTGTCATAGGAGGAGATCATCTTAGTCAAGGGTGACCTGCCTTTCATAAACCCATGGTGACTGGGAGAGGAAAATGTTTGGAAGGCTGTTGGTGCCTTTAACTGGTGGTGGGTAATGTCTGAAATCCAGGTGTTTATTGAGCACAAATTCATATATGGTCTTTGTGCCTTCACTGTCTTTTATCTGTCTGTGATACTGGAATTATCAGATGGAATTCTTAAAGGGTGATGTGAACACTGGTTACATCATATATATTTATCATTGGGAACAGTAGTGTTCAGGATAATTTCTCCTTACTTTCATCTCTGAATGTGAATATTGCTTCCTCCTGTGGCAGCCAAGGGAGGGACCAAGTGAGTAATTTTTTTCTTTGTTTGAAATTTCACAACATAACCTAGAAGAAGATAGGGATGCTGTTGACATAGTGGGAAAAATACTCCCTGAAAGCAATCCGTTACAGATTATTCTAGTGAAATAATCATCTCCATACGTGTCAAGTTAGAGTAGGACTTAAGATTTTTTTCTTCTCTATGGCTTCACTCTCCTAATTAGTCATATATAATTTCATATTAAATGATTATTCCAGACTAGAAGTGGCAATTTACCGCTGTTTTGAAATAAAAATTACCTTGGAGTTTATGATTGCATATTCTGCAGCTGGATGTTGCAGTGCCTCATTGCCTCTGTTCCTGTTACAGGTACATGTGACAGCATTGCAGCAATGAGTGGAATTTTAAAGAGGAAGTTTGAAGAAGTTGATGGCTCCTCACCTTGTTCCTCTGTGAGAGAATCAGATGATGACATCTCCAGCAGTGAAAGCGCTGACAGTGGTGATAGTGTCAATCCATCTACTTCTAATCATTTTACCCGTAAGTATTAACTGTGTACCCAAAGAATTTTTCCTGTTTCTTAAAATAAAATAAGTGTTGTGGTTAAGTAACCATGATGATTTTTAATTGAATAAATCATTAAACAAGTCATCTTCATGATGTTCGGTTTGTGACTAGCTCAAAACGTCTTAGTAAAATACTTTTACATTCTTTTGACTTCATGTCTGACCGTTGTAAAAGTTTTAAATTCTCTTGGAAGCTCCTACTTATTTGCTATTTGACTTATGTAGCTGTTTGTAGTTGATATTAGGAGTTATGTTCAAAATATTTCTAACAAGTAGTGTAGGGGAAGTATAGTTTGTTTATTTTCCTATCTCAGTTTATTTTCCTTAGTGGAATGTATTGCAGCTGTCAGCTCTCTGTAGTACAGTATTGGTGAGAGTTCTTCTCTAAAAACATTAGAAGCTTTTTTTTATTTTTAATTTGGAACTGATGAATGTTGTGTATGGTACACATTATTTTAACAGTTTCTATTTTTCAGGTACCAGAGGATATCTCTGTACTTCACAATGGTTTTGTGTACAAATAAAAATCTGGTCTTTAGTTAGCAAAGCTACATTTGCAGCATATATTTCTGGGAATTATAAAGTTACAGTTTATGTCTGCAGTTTATGATACGTGATACTGCATCTTCTAAAAAGCAGGTGGTTGCCTCCTTCAACTCTGTTGCATTTAGATCTCCTCTTGGAGTTATTCCTGAAAACTGTGAGCTAAGGAGTAGATGAGGCTCCTCACTGCTGCCCATACAGAATGTGGTCCTTGTAACTGAGTGGTTTGGATGTGCCTAGAAATCATGTTTGTAGTGTGTGATATGAATGTTCTTATAACTGACTTATCTACCAGCTGCTGCTGTTCACTTTGAATGGGAGTTTAGATGTGGGGGTCTGAATCCTCTTTGCCCTGGTGGGGAATGTTCCTGTGCACAGGAGGGAGAGGCAGGACTTTTGAAATGGGTTCACATGGAACACTCTTGAGCTGCTATGTGATATTTAAGTTGCAGTGCTAGTCGAGGACCTATTTTATTGAATAGGCCACAAATGAGTAGGTGACCCAGTAAACCTCTTTGGTAGTATTTAGAAATGTCTTGGTAACAATGTCTTATGCATGCTGCTACTTTAACATTTGCGTCTGTTGAAGAAGTTAGTTGATTATTCATCACAGACTGAAAACAGGCTTTTTACATCAGTTATCCCCACCCACACAGATGACCACAATTTCGTTGTGAATACATGCATGTAACAATAACCTTTAATTGTAGTTGACATAACAAATAATTTAGTTTAAAGGAACTTCCCTTTCTGTAAGAGAAACTACAGTATTTCAGTGTTACGAATAATGATTTATCTAACTGAGATATTGGTGTCCAGAGTAATAAATGTTTTTCTGTGTGTGCACTCACACACATACAGAAATTGTACATATTACATTTTTTAAAAATACGTCTGTATATATCCATTGGTGATACAGAAATAGAAAACAGTTTGTGTGTGCATTGACAGTATTTTTTAAAAAGTGTTGTCTTTAATATAGGTGCACCAGCCTAAATTCCAAGAAATCAAATACAGAACCCCTGTATTACTTAAGAGCTATTAAGTGATACTCACTTGAAAATTGCATGCACATGTAATGTATACTAACAAAACTGTTAACAGTGTACATTGGAAGGTGTTTTGTTCATGCTTTACACTCACTCATCTTCCATAAGAAAAGACAAGAGACAAGTTTTTCTAAGTTGAATATTTGAGCAGACTGAAAAGAGCCAGTGCAGAAAAAAGGCTGGCGAGATTCCTTGCCTCTTTTACATGCCTGAAGAGCTCCTTGATGGAGGTTATCTTCCTAAGCTATTTCTTGACATGTTATACCATTTTCTGTTCTATTTAGTGAGACACTGTCAGATCGTGTGTACTGTCTTTTTCCTGGTCTGTTTTCATATAGGTGGATATGAAGTTCACTATAAACTCTCTTTTAGGGGGAGAGGGTTGTGTGATCTGTAGTAACCATTAAGATCTATATATAAAGTCTTAAATTGAGAATTAAAAAAAAATGTTAACATGGTCCTCTAAGTCTTATTTTTTCTTTCCAATTTACCTGACAATAGATAATTCTAAATTGCTTGTAACTACAACCTCTTCAGCACTTTAGCAAGCAGGTGGTTTGTATATAGATCCATCTATCACAGCTGATGCATCCCTGTATTTACACAACCCTTGAAATGATAAGTATTGGGTCAGATAAACAGGAGCTTAGCAAGAATTCTGCTCCATTAGTCCCAAAGTCAGTTTAACCTGCCAGCTAAATGGGGCACACAGCCGCTGTGGATCATTCAGGTGGGCAGAACTAGCAGAAGATAGCGTTGTTCTCAGCAATTAACCCTGTAGTGGGATGGCAGAAAACACATGACTGAGATGGCCCTAAGTGCTATTGCTTGTGACTATTACACAGGGATAAGTACAGAGTTTCTTTAACAATATATCCATTGAAACAAATAAAGACAGCAACAAGAAGAAATTAATAAATCCCTGGCCTAGGTTGCAGGCATCTGGGTCAGTACATAAAAATTACTGTCTGTAAAGAATAGGCAACTTTTACCATTAGCATTTTCTTGATTGGATGTGTGTATTTTTACAGATGTGCGCATTTTAAAATCTCTTAGCAAATGGTGATGGAGTGCCTTCATTACTACTGGCAGATATATCCCTGTTGTGTATTTTACTTACCTTTCTCAGTCTGTTGAAGCAATTTCAGTTTGATTTAGCAGGTCATTAGTCATTGAAGATTTACTTTAATGGATGCCAGAGCATATTACTAGTTAGTCCACATGCCTGTCCTATTTCACAGCCCTGCCTTCATATCAGAAAGAAGGATGTTCATCTTCAAGTAGCATTGCAAGTGTGCATGTACAGTATTAGTCAGGACTTAGGCATACACAGAATACAGGGCCGGAACACTTACAATGCCATTTGAGCTCCTTTCAATTGCCCTGTTCAGTTCTGGCACCCCACTGTGACTGCTCCACAGCAAGCTGAAAAACCTGGAATTGCTGTTGAGGATGTCAGTACAACACCCTGACTATTCCTATATTGTGTGTACTGAGGAACACTGAGTTCCACATTCCAACTCAGCTGTGGGGGAATACATGCCCTTCCCAGGGAAGGGTAATGAAGATCCTGAAGGGTCTGGAATATAAATCCTGTGAGGAGCAGCTGCGGGAGCTGTGGGTGTTCAGTGGAGAAAAGGAGGCTCAGGGAGACCATACTGCTCTCTACAACTCTATGAAAGGTTGTGGTAAGGTGGGAGTCAGTCTTCTCACAGGCAAGGGGAAATGACCTCAAAGTGTACCAGGAGAGGTTTAGGCTGGGTATTAGTAAAAATTGCTTCACTGAAAGAGTAGTTAAGCATTGGAACAGGCTCCCCAGGGAAGTGGAGAAGTTGCCATCCTGGGAAGTATTCAGAAAACAAGTAGACATGGCACTTGTGATAGGGTTTAAAGGGCATGGTGGTATTCAGTCAAAAATTGTATTTGATGATCTTGGAGGTATTTTCCAACATTAATATTGTGATGATTTTGTGATTCTTCCTGCTTTGGTGAGGTACCTGCCTCTAAATGCTTGGTGGTTTTTTTCTGATGCAGAGGAATACCCAAATTTAACTTACAGAATCACATGCAATTGAAGGACCTATGGGGACTTTGTGAAAGCCTGTCTTTGGTGCTGGTGATGAGTCCCCATAGAATATTAATCACAGATGTAGCTCTTAAGAAACATAAGGGGCTGCTGCTTTCCTCTGCCATTTCAACTTCAGTGTCATGTAACTGAAACTTCCTTGCCTGCATAGTCACTTGAGATAACCAGCAGCAGCTTAGCTGATAAGGTGATTATTACCAACAGGAGGTGGTGCCATCACAGTCTGGTTGACACCTTCTGTCAGTTATCTCCCTCTAGTGTCATTAACATTGTTGCTGTCATGAGCAAGGTTATCCTGTGGCCATAATCATAGGTCCTTTTGTTCTGCTAATTAGGGTACTGTCTTTAGAGTACTTTTGGATGTGCTTTGGTTTGTTAGGAATGGGGCAGGTCACTGAGAGCTCTGAGAAAACCCTTTGGTCTCTGAGTGCTCTTACCATCTTTTGATTTGGCTGTTAAAGGTAATGAGGAATTTGAAAACACAAATACATCCCTGTTGCAGTTCCTTCAATATGCCCTGTAAAGCACTGTTTGAAGTTTGTAGAGCTGCTAGCTTACTGAGATTGCCTCATCTATGTGGCCATGCATAACGTGAAAGAAGGTATAAAATCTTTAGGAAGGTGCAGCTTCTGAATTACCTTGTAGAGGGATAAAGTTTTATTTGGTGTAAGGTCAATAGCACAAGACACTACCAGAACTTTGAACTTAAACTGCATGTTTAATTACTGGTTAATGATAGAAATCTAAATGATTTAGAAGTGCTGGTTTACTATGGGAAAACGCTTAGGTGTAACAAATGCAAGCATTCCTTTTTTCATGGCATCGTGCAGTTATTTATGTTGCCAGCAACCAGGCTTGGAATTTCCTTGTTAATGAGGAATATGTTCTTATTGCTATTTGTTGACTCATGTTATGAAGTGCTAACAGGTTGAGAGGTTCTTGTATTTGATTTTAAAATTAGTCAGCTCATCTGACTAATCATTAAAAAGCAAGAAATGCAAATAAATTCAGTGAAATGTAGTGCAATATCTTTGCTCAAACTCACACAGAATGACAAGACAGGGTGTACCATGACAGCATCTTTTCATCTGGAATAAGGAATACTGTGGTGACAATTGTTAAAAATTGAAAAGAGGAGTTATAAAGCAGGCTCCCACTAGTTTTTCAAATGAATTGTGCAATTATGTTTCTATATTTTTAAGTAAGTTCTCTTATAAATTAGCGCACTTTGCACACAATACAACCAGAGAGACGATTTTTGCCTACATTATGTTTTCGTTGGCTTAGAAAGCATCAAAATTGTTTTGTCAGAAAGATGTTCATGATACATAAAATATGTTTGTAAACGCAAAGTGTCAGTCAGCTGAATGGGTGGCTGTGTTTGTATGAAATGGCCATTCACAGAAGTCACACACAGGATGGGACAAAGGATTGCCTGTAGTGTCACAGGAGAGCTCAGTGAATGCAGTTGTTATGCATGGGTGTTCCTACTGGGATCCCTGGTAGGACTTTACTCCTCACAAAGCTGGATCCAAGGCCAGGAATAATCATCTGTGGAACAGCAGCTGGCATTTAGAGGAAATGGTGAGGCAGAGAGCATTTAACCATCTCCACTCCTCCCCACAGGCTGATGATATTTGCAGAATTGAGAAACTGGACTAGTATGATGGATGTCACAGAAAAGCACTCTGGAGGTAGAGGGTGCTGAGGAAGTAAACTTAAAGCTTTCACTGAAGTTTCAGTGATAAAGTTCCAGCTTCTAGTATGCATCCTAACAATTAAACATTTCTGCGAGATTTCAGACAAAACTCTTGACAGTGAGCTAAAATGCTTAAAATACAAATTAAATCCTCTCTATTAATGTCAGACTTGTCTGTGAACTAGTAATTTGAAAAAACCTTTTCAAGTGTCACTTAAATAAATCTGGCATTAGGCAAGTATTCCCATCCAGCTCTTCCTGGGAGGCAAATTTAGCTTTGGCTTTACCCTAAGGGAAGCTACTGGAAGGATAGAGCAGTGAAGTGCTCTAGGTAGGTGGTGGTGTTCCACAGCATTGTGCCTTTTCTCTCAAATTTCCACTAATTTACAACTGAGTATGCAGTTCTCTTCAAGACTTCCAGTTTCAAATTTCTTCTAGAAAATACCTCCCTCGTCCTCAAGACCACACATTTCTTTTGGAGGGTGTATTTTATGTCGCAGGATTTCCTCTTTATGTAGATTTCCAGCATATAGGAAAAGTGTTCTATCTCTCAGGGTTGGAAACTTGTAAATTAAGTGTATGGAGACTCTTAGCAAATACCTTTTGGAAGACAATGGGAGAGAAGGAGAGGTAAGAGAAAGAGGTAGAAGCAATCTTTGGATACAACCTTTTCCTAGATGTTGCTTTCTGTGAGGGCTGGGAAGCAGGCTGGCTTGTGTTCTGACCTGGATTACCAGAAGGGATTAGGTTTTGCTGTTCTGTGATGTTAGACTTGATGAAACTGCATGGAAGGTTGTGGAGCAGGTGGAGAATGGTGCTAATCCTTCTTGCCATAATGGTTTATATGACACTGAGTATGTAAAAAGCAGACAAATGAGTAGTAGAGTGTAAGAAATGCAGGATTTCCACTGGTCTAAGACAGAGCTTTAATCCAAAAAGCTGCTTCACACATGTTTTTTCCAGCCTTTTGAAATTTTCACGTGCCTAAGATATTTCTGCCCTTGTGACAATGAATTGCTTTGCCCTCATTGATGCAGGAGCGTGAGTAATCTGCTGGGGAGCCATATGGTTCACATTTATTTTAATGTGTCTTTGACATCAGAGAATAGCTGAGACAGCAGAAGAAAGTGCTTATGTCTTGGAGTTCAGCCAGAACTGAGATCATTTAAGTTTTGTAATCAAAGAACTACCAGTTTTCTGGGTAAAAAATGTTAGAAAAACATGATGAGCTTGAAATGTCATTCCTATCAGGACCGTATAAAATTAGGAAGCAGATTTTGCATTTGATGGATGAACACAGCTTCAGCAAGTGCTTTTCTTTGGTGGAGGTTTGGATTCAGTTTCAACCACTAGATACACAGAAGGAAGTGCTGTGTTTTCCACAGGTTTCACATTGTTGTAGCTCCACTGCCCAGCGTGGAAAATGAGGATATTGGGATATTGAAAGGCAAACGGACAGTGCTGCTGCATGGTGCCTTGGACATATGAGAGAGCAAGTCAGGCAAGCTTTGTTTCAGTCTGCCAGCATTACTGCTCTTGCTTACCTATTGCATCAGTTACAATTTATTCATATAGAGATGAAACTTGGGTGATTCTTTTAAGCATACATTGGACTGCTAGTAGAAATACTGATTTTCCCCTTTAGAAAACTACTATTTATGGAATCTGAGAGTTGGATGGGCCAATGATAACGTCTGTTACCAAGATACAAGAAATAAATGATGACAAAGTATGAAAAAACCTGAATTTTTCAAATTTTCAGTAAATTTTGTGGATGTATGTATATTCTTGCTTTCTAATAGATCAGAACAAATATATTTTCTGTGTTCTTCTGCTCTGTCTTGAGTTAAGCAGGGTCCTTAGCAGTGATTCCAGCAGATTTAACATACTGTATAAGGTGCAGTGCATGGGAAATAGCAAATGCCTCCAACTCTTGATAAGGTGGTAGTTCTGTTTTGGTTGGCTTGAAGTAAAGGGTTTGAATCAGGTATAGAGCACTTTGTCCCTAACATTGGAAAATGTTCAACATTTCCATTCAATATCTAATAATATTTTTGAGCTCACATCAAGGCAACCCTCTTCTCAGTGCTGACTGTGCTTCTTTCCGTGTCCTTGGTAGCTGAGGTGGTCACAATTCTCACATCTCCTTGCTGACATTCTAATCTGTGCTTTTCAGTAATCAAATGCAATCCTGTGAACTCCTGCAGCTTCTGTCAGATTTGTTCTTGTAAACAACATTCACATAAATATGAATGTATTTTAGCTCCTCCTGACAGTAGCATTCAGAAGATGACCATGGAGTTCTTCACAGGGCCTTAACTCTGCCCTTTAATGAGCTCTACTGAAAGATAGGATGTGTTCCAGAAAACATTCTGAGGGCTCTGAATGTTTATACACGTTTAATTGCATATTGACATATAATTTGTCTGACTCAGAACTATAATGTTAATAAATAACATCACAAACTTTAATGGCATTTACAACAAATGCATGTCAGCTCTCACATTGTCTTCATACACGTCTTCAATCTAGAGCTGAATTTGCAGTGCTGGTGATGGTACAGTTACCATATGTCAACATTTTAATGAAGTTCAGATTAATTCTATTTTGACACAGTTTTAATCAGTGATATATCAAAAAAACCCCACAAACAAACGCCTTCGATGGTGTGGCATTGACAATTCAATTACTGAAACTGATAAGAACTATAAAAAATTGAAGACATGCATTAGTGGGTTCTTTAAGACAACCCATGACATCTGCAGTCTTAACTGAGAGACTGCTGACTGAACTTTTAATCATAAATGTATGGCAATGCATGAAATTCATGTTCTAAATTTTGATGCGCACACATGGGCAAAAATGCACATAGTGTAAAAGCTCATTCATGGTATCTGGTTTTTATCAGAGATAGCACTAATTTTTATTTTTTTTTCCATCTGGGATTAACTAGATCACAGACTCTTCTGCTTAGTTTCATTTAGCTATTAATGTTAGTGTGTAGTGTGTGAATAAAACTTAAGGGTCATTTATTTATGTTTAGCCAGTAGTATGAAAGTAGTATCTCTACCAGAAAGAGATTGATGGGCATGAAAAACAGAAGTGCTTTTATTGCAGCATTTTTCATTCCTGCCAGTAAAGCAGCCCTGTCAGGAGTTCCACTGCTAAGATCTAAACCAGATTACTGTCAGCACAGATTTTGTGTCGTAGATACTCGGGTTTACAGATGAGGATTCAAAGGGTTGTGTGATACTCTAACTTTCAAGATTTACAAGTGCAATTACCTTTGATTTCTTCATGAAATGTATCTATGTGTATTTTTTTTCAAGAATAAATTTCCTTTTCTTTCCTTGAGAATTTTACAGTAGTTTTATTTCTCATTTCATTTGTGACTGGTTCATTTATTTGGTGGAAAAGCTGCCTGCCTTTCAGTAGCTGTCAGTATTTATTCTGAAATAGAAGCATCATCCTGTTGAGCTCCAGGTAACATCGATACTGTTGTATCAGAAATTGGATAAACCCCAGAATTTTTTAGATATCTCCTTCAGCAGAAAAAGGGATTTTTAATATGCACTTTCTTATGTATTAGAGCACATTGGCAATGCGGGTTCTGAATCAGAGTATTTGCTTTTATGTTGCATTGAAGGAGAATGTCTCAGTATGAAAATTACCCCAGCTTACAAATGCTAAAAAATTGGTTTTATAAAAGGTGGTTTTGTTTTGAAACTGTGGTATGTATGAAAAAGAATGGCACATTAAAACTATATTGAATATCATGCAAAATTGACACATCCCTACCAGCTAGTCTGCTAATGAAATACCCTCTTCTCTCACTAAAGGCTTCCTATAAACATTTTTGACAAGCTCTATTGATAGGAGGTTTGCTTCAACATGGATGTAAGTTAAACATGCCTAATTAAACAGAATTTGTCTTTTGATTTCCCTTTGTACATCCTATGCCTTTTTTTGTAACACACTTTACTGGGAGCATGTGAGTAACAGAACCTGATCTTACTTACCTGTTTTATATTTAAATACAGCATACCTGCAGGAGGTCTGAACTGCCTGTTACTTATATAGCAAACCATACTTTTAGCAGCTTATTAGTACTTAGGAGAAGTAGTCCTGTTTCAGTGAGCCACAAATAATTCTGTGGTCTGTAGGATATATTGTCTGTTATTTGGATACAGGGCTTTATTTTCTAATGTACTTGGTTTTCACACATCTTGGTAGATGGGGCCAGGGCTTTTGACAGTTTTACTTCATGTAGAAGTTTGTGGATTTATGTTTCTGGTGATTACCATTTCACAACATAATAACAGCAATAGAGCCTGAACTATGTTTTACCTGTGACAATAAACCGGACCTGTTACAAAACCAGACCTGAAGGCCAAGTGCATCTCATCTCTAGAAATGGTGGAATTCTAGATTATCAGTGTAAGTCTTGTTGCTCTTACTGCTTTTATGGAATGATTCCAAGTCACTCAAGAGTGGTCAGGCACCCTTTAAATCATTTTACTGCCTGAATTCTGTCAATGAACTCTCTCATTCATACCTGCACACACCTGCAGTTGTTGCCTATAAACTGCAAAGCAATGCTTTATAAGCTGCATTCTCAATAACCTGTTGCTATTTTGCAACAATTCAAATAAATTGGACTGCTTGTCTTGAAAATCAAGGAGTGCCCCTTACCTTTCCCTAAGGTTTGTGTGTCTTTTTTTTTATTTCCTCTAAAGGCATGTAGCTATTACCACTGAGAAACAATAGATCAGTATCATGGGAATGAGTTGCTAAGTGTCTGTAGAATCAAATGAAGAATATTAAACAGTTAAATATGGCATTTGTTTTTAAACAAGTTTCATATGTTATTCTATATGCTTATCAAAAAACCTGAGCGCAGGTATGAGTGGAATCAGAAGAGAGTTAGAAAATACTAGATTTAATTTTTTGTCAAAATTCTGCACATTAGACTATACACACACACACACACGCGCGCGCGTATTCAGTGGATGGCAGCAGAAAGAAGGATGAAGGTGAAGAAAAACAAAGTGGGTGTGACTCCTAGTCAGAATTATTTCTATTATTTCTATGGTGATGATGATGGTATGAATTTTTGAGATGATATGAAAAACTAAACATTCTGCTTTTATAGTTTTTCCAACATCAATTTATCACAAATTAGATTATGGGATATACTGATCTTTTCTGTCAGTGTGACCCAGTGCTGTAGCAGTGTGAATCTCTGCTGCCTTATGTCACTTTGTTGGCAGGGATTGGAAGAGGTGCAAGTCAGTGGATCACCATCTGTGTGGTGGTAGCCCAAAGAGGTTTCTTTTGCTGGGATTTGGTTGCTTTCTCATTAAAAGGACAAAACATTTTTATGATGTGATGGGGAAGAAAAACTTTGCTGTCCTAGTATTTCTGTTCTGAAGTAGACAATGACTGTAATAGCTTGTAGTAGCTTCTAGGTTTGCATACGTGGTAAATATTTCTAACGTTATCGCCTCATTGTCTCACCTTGGAATACGGTGTCTGTGTAGTCAGATATTGTCACTTGTGCAGTTCCCTTTACCTTAACACATCTGCCTGATTGCAAGTTACCATTCACACTGAAATCTGCCTCTGTTCCAGCATCTTCAATCCTGAAGAGAGAGAAGCGGAAGAGAACAAAAAATGTCCATTTTAACTGTGTTACTGTGTATTACTTCACAAGAAGGCAAGGCTTCACCAGTGTTCCCAGCCAAGGGGGAAGCACACTGGGAATGTCCACTCGCCACAACAGTGTGCGCCAGTATACACTGGGAGAGTTTGCCATGGAGCAGGAGAGGCTTCACCGAGAGATGTTGAGAGAGCATCTAAGGGAAGAAAAGCTCAATTCCCTAAAGTTAAAGGTAAAACTTGTCTAAGACTTTGATCTCTGCCCTGATTTAAATGAACAGTGTCAGAACTATACGAGCCCAAGATGTGTGTGTTAATGCACTATCACCTTCTATGAGGTCCAGTTTCAGTTGAAAAAGATGTTTCCCTGGGGTTTTCTAATTTTACCGAAGATGCATTTTTGTTTGATTTATACCAAGTGCTCATGTAGTTATCATTGCTGTGTTCCTCCAAGTACTTTACAGGAGGGTTGTTGTTTACTCCCTGTTTTCCACGGAGAGACAAAATAAAAGCAGAGAGTGGTGGCAGTTAGCCTTGAACAGGGTGTCCAGCAAAAGTCTGGAAGTCCAGGAAGGGAATGAGTCTTCTAAGGCTGACGACCTATTAAGAGAAGAGAATGGTAACATTATAGGTACAGAAAATGAAGGAGCTTCTTTTCTTGGCCAAGTTGAGTGAATTTGGGGAACAGTATACTAAAATGTTTTCATTTGCAGCATACCAATTTTTTTGATTGCATGTTCTGTGCTATTTCACCAAAGAATGTCCATTAAAGAAATATGTCAGATAAATTAACCAGCTATATCAGTTTAGCTAGTTAGAACAAATCCTGGCTAGTTTTCACAGGATCACAGAACTTTTAAGATTGAAAAGGAGATCATCTGCTCAACAACCCCCACCAAAGCAAGGTTCACCTAGAGCAGATGACACTGGAATGTATCCAGGTGGATTTTGAATGTCTCCAGAGAGAGAGGCTTCACATCCTCCCTGGGCAGTCTGTTCCAGTGCTTTGCCACCCTCAATGTAAAAAGGTTCTTTCATATATTGAGGTGGAATTTCTCATATTTTCATTTATGGGCATTGCTCCTTGTTGTGCTGCTGGGCCTCACTGAAAAGGATCTGACACCATGCTCTTGGCACCCCCTTTGAGATTTCTTGTGCATTAATTCAGTCTTTTATTCTCCAGACTAAGCAGGCCCAGCTCCTGCAGTCTCTCCTAACAAGAGAGATGCTTCAGACCCCAAACCATCTCTGTGCCATTTACTGGTCCCACTCCAGTAGCTCCTTGTCTTTCTTGAACTCTGGAGACCAGAACTGAACACAATACTCCAGATGTGGCCAAGCAGGGGGGCAGGATCACTTCCCTCAACCTGCTGACCACATTTCCTTGATGCACCCCAGGATACCATTGGCTCCCCTCAGGCCAGCTTCCCAATACCACTTTCCTTTTGAATACAACATGGGAGAGGAAAGAAACTCTGTATTTGAGTAAAGGAGAACAGGGAAAGGGAGTGTATTCCTTCTGCTGCTTTAAAACTGGTGGCAGAGTTTCTAGTTTTTTTGTGTCATGGATTGTGTTGCATATCTTTTTTACTAGTATATTGTTTACTTTGATATTATATTTTTTCAGGTGAATCCTGTAATTAAAAGTGAACAGTATTTAGAACTGTAATTGAGCTTCTGTGCTGCACATCCCCTTCTTTTGTGATACTACATCTGTGCTTCTATAGTTGTGCAGAGCAAAGTGACACCCTCCAAGTTTCAGAAATGCCTTTTTAACCATTATTTCCATATAATGAACTAAGAGTCCATGAATTCTGTGTCTCAGGGTCTGAGGAAGTATGCATGATCCTCACATTTGTAATTATTTTTTTTTCAGTCTCGTAACTGTTTTGGGGTTTTTTCATAGCTAAATAGATTCTTCAATAAATTCATAAGGTTATAACATTTGAACTGTCATAGAACAAACATAAAACCACTCAGGACAAAGGCAAATCAAAGACATATTTGGACAGGTTGGAAACCAAAGACTAGTGGAGTGTTAGTGACTTACCACTTGATAGAGGTTATACCTCTAATATCTCACATCACAGGATTTTCAGAGCATCAAGTGTGAACTGTGCTGTATAACTGATGAGTAGCTGTAGATCCCTTGGCTGACTTCCAGGAATCAGCTCAAAGAGAGGAATCCCCAGTGCAGTGAGTAAAGAAGAGTCAAGCACACAAATATTTCACTTTTCTTTTCTTAGCTAGAGGGTAAATCTAGAAAAATCACAGATCTTATTTACCTTGAAAGAGTAGATGAGGCATTTTAGCCTTTACTGGAGCTTGGCTCTTCATCCTTTCCTAACCTTCCTCTTGGCTGGAATGGATCTCCTTTCTTCTTTAACTTACTTCAGCCCAGTCTGTTTTGGGGACACAGACCATACTTTCTGCTTGTTTTCCAAATACATGTTTTTATATCTTCCCAGTTACTTGTTTGAGTGGATGGTTATTAAGTTTCTACAAAATCTCTTCGTACGTATTCAGTGAATAAAGAGAGCCTTATTTGCATTCCTTATTTGCATCTTACTGGTGTTAAATCTTCTACTAGAGTGAAATATTCCTCTTCATCTGGAGCATGTATAAAAACATAGGCAACAGAAGGCTTCCTGTTTTAACTAGTCCATTAACCTCAGTTTAGTTGCATCCCTGATTATGTCCTTAAATTGAAAAAAAAAGAAAATTTCAAGTATGAAAAAAAAATCCAGGACTCACTGAATTAGTGAAGAGTCACTGTAAAGCACTGAGCATGTTTTGTTTGCTAAAGAAAACAGGGCCTTGCTGATTTTTCATTACAGAGATGGAAGAGCTGCTTGGTCGCTCACATAGTTTCTAAATTAATAAAAAAGGAAATGTTGCATTCTAAGGTGGCAGTGTCAGCAGTTATGTCAGCAAAATTATTATTCATTTAATGAAAATGTGCTAATCAGGATTTGCATAAAAAATTACTGTACATCACAGAGAAATGAAGAAAATGAGAACATGGAGTAAAATGAAGTTTACTAAGAAGTTTTTCTATTTGAAAACTATTATGTAAAAAGAAGGTAACATTTTCGGGTTTTTTCGGGTGTTTGATTTCAATTTCCCTGGAATTTTTTTTTTGTGCATTGCATTACAATATACAAACTGGTGGGTAGAAAGTGTTTGCTCCAGTAGAACCTGTTTTTAAAAGATAAAAATACAGGAATATATTGAAATTGAGTTTCCATAATATTAGGTACTGTTTATTGTTTTAGTTGCTAAAAGCAAAGGGCCAAATAAGAAACATCTCTAAATTAAAAGCAGATAAAGACTGTGAAATTGTCTTCAAGTCACTTTGATGTAAACATTGCTGACAGGAGCATAAACACTTGTTCGCAGCAGAGTGTGAAAATTCTGGATATAAAAGCCATCTTATCAAATGAAAGGTACGAGGTAATCAGAGATTACCTTGAGGTAATTTTTTGTGCCTACTCATGTTTTCTAAAAGCGCCCTTATTGCTTACTCATAATGTCTCCTGAAATTAACATTATTAGCATGAGATTAGTGGTGTTAATGCTCTCTGGTCAGTGGACACAGTAGGTTCCCTTTGTGGGAAGTTGTAAGTAATAACTTCCAACTAGGGCAAAGCAGAGGTGTCCATCCTACTGAGTGGGGCTGAATTTCACCCAAAGGCTTCACATATTCACTGGCCTCTGTTCTGTGGTTATGACATTAATCTTTAGATTTATGAGGAAATTTACCCATCTAAACATCAAGTTTATTTCATATGAGCAATATTATGACAGTCAAGAGAGCTTAATGTTCCCCTGAAGTTCTGGAATTTTTTTTTAGTAATCTTCCTCCCTCTAGTTACCCAGTTACTTTTTTGAGAAATGTTACTCTTTCCTTTTATTGAATCATTTGTTCTTTGTGTGGCAAAATGGAAGAAAAAAGAATTAGAGGAGATGACAAGGAAATCATCCTGCAAAGGAGTCAGGAGCTGTGGTGCTTTGAAATGGCAAACTGCTGGCTGATGCCACATGTCTGATGTTCCAGCCTGCTTGGATTCATGTGGCATTCAGCACATCTCTGGAGGCCAGTCCTTAATGCTCTACTGCTGTGGGGCAAAGTAGTTAAGATTTGCAGGAGGAGGGGAAATACGTGACAGGATTGGTATGGTTCTGTAGGTGCCTTTGTGTGCTGACCAGTTAGAGCATTCACCTCATGGGTAAGAACCCTAAATGTTAATTTTTATTAAACAGTATTGACTACAATAGTATACTAATTAAAGAAGCAGGGATTAGAATTTTTCTCCCTCCACAGTTTCAAACTTAGAATAAATAACAGTGATCTACTTAAAGAGTGGTTTGAGCCTTGTGTATATAAAACTAGAGAAATCAGATTTCTTAGGTAGGTCGTTCCCCTGTTATATATTAAACAAACAAACAAATCAGAAAAATATGAACACATTCTACTTAGTTTTACCTTGCTAATGTAAAAGGAAAAGATATAAGTGTGCCATTTTGGATTGAAATATTCAGGCTGAGTTGTGTGTATGGTGAGGTATTAGCTTCAGGCAGCTAATTTAAGATGCATTTAATCCCTTTGTGGATTTACATCTCTCTCTCTGTAGCATGTGCAGGAAAAAGGATGACTTCTAATGTTGCTTTTCCTGCCTTATTGGACTAATACGTTGAAATACGTGGTGTAAATAATCTCCCCATTGACCCAGGGCCAGGTAGAACTGTTTAGGGAGCCATTACCCCCTCTTTTACCAGTGTAATGTGAAATGCATAACAGAAAATGGGGCAGTACGTAAAATATACCATTTTACAAACCTGTGATGCATCATTTGAAGCCATGTCAATAGTATCATTGCTATCTCAGAAGGGATATTTAAGAATTTCAGAGAGCTCAGAGACAGCAATCAATTAAGGTCTCAAAAACTATCTTGTGAAACAATACAGAAAAGACTGGAATTTCAGAAAGGAGTGAGATCTAGCAGCTAATGGCACACAGTAAATTTAGGTAAATAAAGAACAGATAATTTCTTACCTTCATTACAAACTTGGTATTAAAAAAGTGTACTTAATTAATATGCTAAATGTGAAATAAATACCTGGTCACTCTATCTGTGATAATTTTCTGCAACTTCCTTCAGTCATGCAGCATTTTTACACACAGCTTAGTACATTGATAATGCATTTCACATATTGACATCTGTGACATGACGTACACGTGAGCATTGTTGAAGGACTTTGTTAATTGTTCTGTGCAACAGATGACAAAGAATGGTACAGTGGAATCTGAGGAAGCCAATACACTGACTCTGGATGACATTTCTGATGATGATATTGATCTAGACAACACTGAAGTAGATGAGTACTTCTTTCTCCAACCCCTGCCTACAAAAAAGCGGCGGGCATTGCTGCGAGCTTCTGGAGTGAAGAAGATCGACGTGGAAGAAAAGCATGAGCTGCGAGCCATCCGCCTGTCCAGAGAGGATTGTGGCTGTGACTGCCGCGTGTTCTGTGACCCAGAAACTTGCACCTGCAGTCTTGCAGGCATAAAATGTCAGGTAAATGTCTACATTATTGTCATTATTTAATTGTCTGGGGAGGGGGAAGGGGGTGTGTCCATGCACACGTATGTACTTTCTGTTCCTGAAGTTATAACTATTGGAATTAGGTATTAGGCAGTAACACTTGTGAATGTCCAACCTGTTTTTAAGACCCTGTTTTAAGGATATATAGTGGGCAATCAATTCAGTCTCCTACCATATCTTTAGTATGATTTTAGGCACATACATGGCTTAGGGTGTCTTTTTCTTACACAATCATTCTGCTCCTCATACTCCTCTTAGGCCTTTATCTAAATAGACAGATGCAGACAACAGAAGAATAAATAGCCTACAGATTTGAGAAGGGATATTGCCTTTTATTTTAGAAACAATTAGCAGACACTCCAAATGTGAATTATAGTCCGAACTCCATGGGAAGCAATAAATGACATTCTGTGATACTGTCCTTTATGTAATGTGCATGGTACTTAAAATCTGTGCATGATAAATTTGCATGCAGGCAGTAAAACAGTATATGCTAATATAGCAGGGAAGTTTTTCCTCTGCTGAAGAGGTATTTCATATTGTACATTTACATAGTGTCAGCTGTATGTGTCCCAAAACGTTCCCTAAAAGATATTTCTGCTAGTTCTGCTGAATTGCTGTTGTGCAGCTGAGTTTTCTTTCTGAGTGCATTTTTCATCATCTCATAAATGCAAGCTAAACTTTCTCTGCTATTTTAAATAATATATTCTCTTTGCTGTTCCTGTTTTCATCTCCACATGTGGGGAAGATGTACTGGGTTGTGTTGTGTGGTTCTCCTGCACGTTTGATGTTTAGGTGTTACAGTGCAGGTGAAAGTCACAGGTCTTAGGCTATCTAATAAACCTACCAACACATGGATTCAGTCACATTTTCAAAATTTAAGATATTAGATATAGAAGTTCTGTGCCCAGTCTGTTAATCTTACAATATTGCATCTAGAATTGACTGGATTACCTTTGAACATGCACTTGAGTTTTTGTTCCTGTTTTCTGAGGTGTCCCAATTGGTAACTTTATAAAGGTTTGTGTATATCATTCATTTTGTTTCAATGAGTGTCTAGTTTCCTTGATTTTTAGCAAATTTTGAGGTGTTCCTGGTAATGCTTTTGCCTGGATTTGAGCATAAAGTGAAGTAAAGCTGTAGCAGATCTAGAAGTTGAGAAGCCACCTATTTTTTGTTCCATAGTGTAATACTTTCACCTATGGAGCAGAATAATTTTTTCCCTTCTCTGCAGTCATGGAGCATGTCCAGACCCCTTACTTTTCTCTCAGTTACTGCTAAACTCCAGGGCTGACTCATGAATGATTGTTAGCTTTGGCTAATTCTACCAGCATTTCTCAAGGTGAATCCCACTGCACCTTTGTATTTCTCTAGGCTGTCTAGGCTCTGTCATGTCACCAGGCTTTTGCTTCCTTTTGTTAATCTGTATTCTCTTTTTTAAAAGGTGGATCGTATGTCTTTTCCATGTGGTTGCACTAAAGAAGGGTGTAGCAATACAGCAGGTAGAATCGAATTTAACCCTATCCGTGTACGGACTCACTTTTTGCACACGATAATGAAACTTGAATTGGAGAAAAATAGAGAGCAGCAAGTTCCAGCACTCAATGGCTGTCACACTGAGATAAGTGCACACAGTAGTTCCATGAGTCCAGGACCCCATCCAGTTGAATATTCGATTGCAGAAAATTTTGAGATTGAAACTGAACCCCCGGCTACAGTTATGCATTCCCAGTCAGCCGAGGACTTGGACTGCCCAGGGGAAGAGGAGGAAGAGGAAGATGGGAGTAGCTTTTGTAGTGGAGTTACAGATTCTAGTACACAGAGTTTAGCCCCTAGTGAATCAGATGATGATGAAGAGGAGGAGGAAGATGAGGAGGAAGATGAGGAGGAAGAAAAAGCAGATGATTTTGTAGAAAGTATGAGCTCCCATGCTGATATGGTGCCTCTTCCTTCTGTCCTTTGCTACTCTGATGGAACTGCTGTGCATGAAAACCACTCTAAAAATGCCTCATACTATACTAACTCTTCAACTCTATATTACCAAATAGAGAACCACGTTGCTGGCACTGCTAACCAGATTGGTGAGACTTACTCAGAAAGGGATGCTGTCAAGAATGGTAGTCTTTCTCTGGTGCCTTACAACATGACTTCAGAACAGTTTGTTGACTACACACGGCAATCAGAGGAAACTTTTAGCAGCCCTCATTACCCTTCTGCAAACCCCTCAGTGATTGTTTGCTGCTCATCTTCTGAAGGGGATGGCAGTGCTCCCTGTAACAGTTTATACACTGAGCATAGGCCGAGTCACCCGCCAGTGGAGTTTCACTCATACTTGAAAGGTCCTTCTCACGATGGCTTTGTTTCAGCTTTGAATGGTGACAGTCATGTGCAAGAACACCCTGCTGAGAATTCATTAAACCTCCCAGAAAAAAGCAGACTGCACGAAGAGTGCATCAAATCACCAGTGGTAGAGACGGTGCCTGTTTAATATTAAAATTATTTTAGGACTGACTTCCTGTGTTAAAATTCACTCCCATTGGATTTTCCTAGAAACTTACTTTTTTAAAAGGTAGACAACACTTGGACTATAGTAAAATGTTCCAGACACATTTTGTTTTCTCAAGCTACACTGGCAGTGGTATTGCACAAAACCAGTTAATGTAAAGATTTAAAATAATCAACCCCTTTTTTTGATAAAAATAAAACAGACAAATGAAAAACACACCCAACATATTTAAAGTCACCTACCTATGAACATATGTGAAACCTGCCAAGCTATCTGAATCAAAGCTTCATGTTTTTGACTGTCGGGCCTGTGCAAGATTGTTAAAAATGATACTTTGAAATAATCATGTTTAGAGTCCTAATTTTCAACATATCTTAAAAGATGGTAAGTTTAATGTAAAAGTAACTGCTGTACAAAGAAAAAAATTTTAAATGTTCTGTACTGTATGTATTTTATTTATGGTAGTTTAAGATTCATGTTTTGATAAAAATGAACAGCATGTTCATTGGAGCAGAAGATCCATAGCTGCTTACAAAGAGCGTGTCCACTTTTCATCTGGAGTACCCTGTATTCCTTATTTTTTCTTAATATCATTTCTGATAAATCATCTTGAAACACATTTTTAGTGTACTATTTTCTCTTTTACTGTTCTTCACAAACAGAAGAGTCAAACAGGGGGCATTTGCATCTTCTAGAATAGAGAAAGGTAGACAATCCTCCATTTAAAACTGAAATCAGTGGCATTCCAGAACTAGTACCCCCTCCCCAAAGAAAAACGATCTTGTATATAGTGGCAAAGCAGTAGCTTAAGCTCACACAGCACCTTCAGCCCAGCCACCACTCAGATACTTACGCACTTTAGTGCCACTTTGCAGTACTGTACGAACTGCGGGACCTGTGAACCTCTTCGGAGAAATGCCATAGCTCCAGACCCTGAGGCAATGTAAGATCTTAAAATTCACTGTAACAAAACCTGTACATTTTTCCCAAGCCAGTTTATGAATATGTCAGTATGCAGTTTATCAAAGCAGAGCCTTACTGATCAAAGTTTAAATAAAGCATGGAAAAAAAATGTGGAAATGTCTAGATTGCCTAAATTCTTATTAAATACAAGACTGGCTTATGTGGACTTCTGATTGTATCTCAAATTTAGTACCATTTGGTCTTATTTGGAAACAGTCCATTCAGTGAGGAAAAATAGCTTCAGAAATTTTGTATCTGCAAAAGTCTGCAAGCAAACATGTGCACCATATGGATATCCATTACCTTGTGATCCACTTGTTTTTAAATAAAATGGGAATGAAAGTACCTTTAATTTATTAAACAACCTTGCTTTTGTCTAGAAGAGGAGGCGTAGGAGCCAGCTTTTCTCTGCACTGGTAATTCTGCACTGCCTTATTTTGATTTCAAAATTTATTTCAGCATTTTAATTCTTCTAATACTGAAATTTCATTGATTATACATCAAGTGGTTGAAATGTAGGTCTGTCTTGTTTGTCAAAATAAGGATCAGCATCTTTGTTTTTATCGGTGTCAAATCTAGATGGTTAACAGTGTGCATGTAAACACAGTGTAAATTTTATCTCTGTAACAGTGACTCTTCTGGTTAGAAGCTCTTCAAAAAATCATGTACAGTACTCCAGTAGAAAAACTGCCGATGTAAAATACGCTTTTCAAGAAAAGAGCTAACTTAATTGTTTTTATATGAAATCTGGGCAAAGTGATTTCTCATATTTATGCTAAATTAGCAAAATATTTTTACTCCATGTAGTAGCTGGAAAGGTTTTTTATTTACTTGTTTCCACAAGAAGTCCTACATGTTTTATATGAACTGCATTGAAAAGTCTAGTTCTCTAGGGACTGGATTCCAAACTTGCAACGTGTTCCATCTCCTGGGAAAGTGCACTCATGTTGGTTATCTGGCTCAGCAGTTCCACAGCCTCTGTTCCTCGCAGTCACAGACCACTCTAGTCTCTAAGCCTGAGTAGCCAGGTAAGTGCCTGTATCTTCAAATGCCATACAGCAATTACCTATGATTTTTAAAGAGAAACGTGCTAGTCCTTAAAGTTCTGCACTTAAGAATAAAATACTCTGTTCAAGATATTCTAAGGGCAAATGTAACAAGTCTCCATGTATACAGGGGTCTTGCTTTAACAATGGGCTTAAATTAGACACTCTCCCTTTCTTAACACCAGCACTAAAAGCACAAATCTCTTTTCCTTGAGCTGGGACAGTAAACGAGGATCAGTAGCAGCTCTTCAGAGTGTGTTGGAGAACCATACACACTTTACTGGGGTATTTCTCTCAGGGGAAGGTTAAATGAAATCTTCTGCTTTGTTATTTGTGCCCTTACTGAGCAATAAGTAATTATTTTCTTGGCCCCTGTGCTTTCACATGAAAAATATCTTTAATAATATCAGCAAGCACAGTAAGTGATCAACTTTATAAAATATTTCTGAGCTAGCTTTAGAAATTGAGATGATGGTTATTTACTATTTCCATTGGCACAGATTTCTGATCCCAGTTCTCTGTAATATTAGCATCTGTAAAAACTTTTGAGTATTTGGATGTGTATGTTCCATGCTGTTGGGCCACCACGGGTGAATACAAATTCTCTAAAGCCTGCAGAGTAGGATAACAAGCAGTACCTTGTAAGAGAGAGGTAGAGGGAGCAGGGACTATATAAAGCATTTGTGATGCACTGTTTTCCCTGGGAGTCAAAAAGTAAAATGTGCAGAATAAAGATTTAAGTTGAAAAAATATTCCTAATTGACTAGGTGGTGATAATGAAGCTAATAATACTTCTCTTTTGATGCAATGTGATATTTTGTGATCAAGATTTGATCTCAAGATACAAAGTAAAGAAATCTTCTTTAGTTCTTACAGCAAGTTTTAAAATCAAGTCTGTTTATAATTCGTGGAGAGTTCCTGGTAGCTATTATTAATAATACCACCAAGCCTTCTAATAGAGAGAAACTCGTAATGGTTTTTTTAGAACAAAAAAACATACTCTTCATTTAAGGAAAAGCAAGCTTAAGTCATGGGATGAAAACTATTTTAGTGTTATTTTCTGGGCTGGTACATTATAATACATGCTGTGCCCCGTTTCCCAGCTGGTTAATATTCATGTTGATAATCAGTCCTTTCATTTTTGGGTAGGCTGTTTGTGTGATAAAATTATTATATGATAACCAGCAGTATTTGCTTCTGTATCAAGACAGTGTATTATTTGTGAAAATATCTACTTTACTGATAGTCTTTATCAGCTTTATTTACAAGATATCTGGCTACTGATTAACACTCCTAAGAAGCCCAGTATATATTTGGGATTATATTGCATTGTTCACAAAAATTAGTAATGATGACAGCATTTCCATTTCTTGAAATAAACTGGAATTTTCACACAGACCATTACTGGAACAGCACCTGAAAGCAGATGCCTTTTTGCCTATAAGGTGAACTTCACCTCTCTTGGAAAAAGGTGCATTGTTAAATATATATAAAGCTTTAATTGCTGTTAGACATGAAATTACAATTTCGTCAGCACGATTACAGCAATTGCAGTTGTTACTTAATAGCTAAAATTCATGTCCATTGAAAATCCTTAAAAGCTGGTCAATAGAAGTTTCTAATAGTCTTTGTTGAGCCACTTAGGTCTGAAAATTCTAGATTTATAAAGCTTTACCATTTTTCATTTATGCAAGTTCCTGCTAGTAAATCATCATTGGAGTTGACATTTGTTTATTTTAGGGCCATTGGTTCCACTCCATAGTAACTATCACTTGCTATAGATAAGGTTCAGCTGCTCCCCTGCTCCGTTAACAGTGGGATCCTGTCTTTGGTCCAAGTGCTGCAGGATTCCTCTGTGGTATTGGTGGTGCTGTTACTCACTGGATTGCTGACTGGTCCTAGTCCAGATCCAGTTTCTATAACCTGATCTGGCTGTTTTATTTCAGTAATAATAAACTAATAAACTGATCATGTACTTTCCCTGCCTCCCAGGCAGTACCTTCACAGTTGCTTTGTTAAAGATTGTATACATATATTTGTATGCAAAACTGAGCATGTGTAAAGGCTTTTATTAGTTCAGGTGTTCCTGACAGAAATGTGGTACACTGGATAGAGAGTACTGAGCTCAGACAGAGGAGACTTTGTTCTGTTGTGTCATGTTGTACTCTGTGCTCTGGTTTTTAGTGTACTTGGAGATACTGTGACAAAACATAATTCTATAGAACAGGTAAAATACCATTTTAGTCTCATGTTTTGGCACTGTAACTATGGCAGACTATGCCATTTTCCAAATGAAGCCCAGCTTAGAAGTGACCAGAAATTTTTCACTAACACGAAACACAGCTGAAATGAGCTCTCCTTTCCTTGGACTGGATTAATGAGCAGGAGTTTAAAAGTAAATTTCACAGTGAAAAATTAGAATAAAAGCTGTGTTGAATATACAACATTTACCTGTCTAGTGCTTAACATTTGAGCAGCAAGATTGTAGTTTCCCTGCAACACCATACTTGGCAGCAGCAGGCAGTCTTACTCCTTTGCATGTTGTCTTTTGCCAGCTGAATTCTCTCAGTTGAAACTCCTTGTCTAGGCTGCTCCTGTAGCAATGCAGGTGTCTTATTCAAATATAAAATAAGACAGACCCATGATATCCTTTTAAAAGGCATTTGCTAAATAAGGATCTCATTGTTACAGCTCATGAGATTTATAAACCGATGTTCATTGTGACAATTGTTTTATTTCCTGAAACAGTCAGGAACAGAAGAGGATGATATGGAAAATCCTTACGCTTTTGGGGTAGTTACGCTTTCCCACTGAGACTAGAGAGTAATTCTATTATCTGCTTTATTATGGGTGCAGGACAGTTGATGTAAAATACTTTGAAAAGCTAGAATTAACTCAGAGAATATATTCTATAGAATTTATTTCTAAAATATTAAATCTGATTACTATTTTTTTAAAATGGTAGAAAGCTGTTATTTTCAAAACAGAGTCTAGTTCACTTACGTGTTCCTTGGTATGAGAAATCTCAGCATTTGCCTTTTCAGTGTTTCAAGGTTTTTTAAAATATTCTTAATTTTGCTATTCTCTGTATTTTGTCCATGTGCAAATTATTGTCCATTTTCTCCAAGAAGTGTCAAATCCAAAGTACAAGTATTGTGCAGTGATGAAGTGCAATGTAGAGATGTCTGAGTGAACACATGCTTGAGTTTGTCACACATTCTCCCTTTTCACTGTCTCTTCCCTCTCCTAAATCCAAGGCAGCTTTTAATTTTACAGCTAATAAATGTACCAGAGTATTGTTTATAGTTAAGGAAGAAAGTTACACCACCTTTGAGGACATTTCTGCTACCCTGATAGCTGATACCAAGAATTTTACTTTATGTGAACATTCACTTTATGAAACAACTCTTTTGCAACCTTAGTATTTTCAATTCTTTCCTTCCTGTTGGTGTTTTGGAGGTCTGTTATACATTAAGACTTTCCATTAAAATAGAGCACAAGGGCAACTACTGTCCTTTTTGCTGAGAATGAGTTCTTGAAAAGCCAGGTTTGGTGCGGTTTTGAACAATGTGATCTTGTGGATAGCAGAGGCAAGGGGAGTTGGAACTAGATGGTCTTTAAGGTCCCTTCCAAACCAGGCCATTCCGTGATTCTAAGAGGTAAAATACGTATCACCCTACTGGTATCTTTAGGACAGACACCCACGCCTCAGAAGGTCCCATTGAGTGGAGAACCATATTCCTGGTGCTATGTGTTGCATTTTCTCAATTGAGAGCAGAGTCCTTCATCCAAGACTGGGGATGGAACAAAAAAAAAAAAAAAAAGTCAAAAGGTAGATTTTGTACTTTATTAACAGAATTATTTTAATTTGGAGTTTAGCAATGACACTTCTGTTTAATTAATCTCCAGTAGACCCAAGTCAAAAAAAGTTTGTCTCTCATGTACACTCTTCTCTAACTGTTCACTTTTCCAACAAACCATAGAGATAGTCCTGATAGGGAAAATGGTGGAAGATACAAATGCACATCATTGTTCTAATACAAGGATCAAGATAATCCTTTGTCTTCAAACACTTGAGTGAGTGCAGGGAGGATAGAAAGAACCATTTAGAGAAAAAAAAAAAAAGATGAGGATTATTTTTCTTCTAAATGGAACAGTAAAGCATATTTAAAAAAAACCCACAACGGAAGGAAAAAGGTAAATTAAGATCTCTTCAGTACAAGGATGGAAAAGTATAAGGACATTCACTACAAGCTTTCCACATGAGATCATAATATTGTTTGTTATTTAATATATTGTAACCAAGCATGAACTCAGCGGAAACAGGAAATTACTTTTTTTTCCAAACCACAATTATACAGGTGGCCATTAAATAAAAGACTTATCCAAATGCATGGGGTAAAAAAAACTAAAAACCAACACCCTAGAAGCATTGCTACCTTATCACTCTTTGTTGATGGCAATTTTAAAGACAAGTTCAAGATCATTTTAGTTAACTCTGCTCCCAGGCACATATTCTCATATACCCAGTTTCTCAGCTAGCATGACACGCTTAAAGCAAAGACAAAATGTCCTTTCATCAGCATTTTATCCTGGCATTTTCAAATGAGGCTTAGTACATTATGGCAGGTAATTAATTTAGGTTTCTCCATCTTAAACTTCTAAAATACGTTTTTAAGAATGAAATTTTGGGTTGGATTGTGGATGAAGGTTAAGCTTGCTGGGGTAATGGGAAAATCACTGTAAAAAACCATTTGTGCATCTCAGATATAGATTCATCACCAGTTTGCAGCTTCTTGAAAAGATGATCATGTGCACTGGCAGCTGATTCTCTTGAAACCCGAAGCAAGCATGCTGGTTTTTTTCAAGCTATTTCACACAAATACCACAACTTCAGGTCTCAAATGCCCATGCGAACAAGGCTTAATAACTGGGCATTTCTTTTGACTGATTGTAGGCACTTCTATGGAAATACGTCTGAAGCGTAGTTTGTGAAATATGTTAAAAAAGTGTTTGATGTAAAATAAGCGCTAGACATTTAACAGTGCAAAAATAGTCAAAATCTGTAGATTACAAAATGTTCCTAAGATCCTCAGCCTGTAATGTTGTCTTAGTAAAGTTGATCTTTTAAGTTAAATTGCATTCTGGTGTAATAACCTCTTACAAATAAAATTATTAATACAAATGTACTGGTTAATACCTGTAAACATAAAACATGGCAATTGGTTATTTTGATTTGCTTCAATCTACAACTTAGAGAAATTTTGTAAAAAACCACAAACAACACATTACCCTTTATATGTTTAAAGGGTTTTAGCAGACTATATTAACATTCACACTGTCTAGTCCAACCCTGTCTTTTAGCACGTTCATCTCTCTCTGTATACATATATAAATATATATATCTCCCCACAAGAATATAAAATTGCTTTTGAAATTTGTGTTGGCAAGTGGTAAATAGTACACTGTGGCATAAATTCAGAAGCACTTAAGTTGATGGTATTTCAGACAGGTAATCCATTCAAATGGGACTAGTAAGAATGTGTAATTGCAGCCATTAATTTAAAATTTGTACATTACTTCTAACGTTACTAATTTCTGAGAAAAATAATTACGTGATGTACTTAACATTTTCCATTACAGATGATCTTGCATACTAAAATTATGAAGGTCTCAACAGTTAAGCAAGATATTTAATTGGACTGCTGCTTTTAAACTGTTTGAAGAAGCAAAGGGAAAGAAAGTTCATCTTAAAATCTGTATATGGAAATAATTTTAAACTTCATGAACTACACATTTCCTTAATTTCCTTTTTTTTTTAAGCAAATTGTAACATCAAAGATGCCAAAGGGTAATATAAGCTACAATAATATTCAACAGAACTTAACCTAGATCTTATGTTGTAATAATTTATTCAAATTAACTGTATTCTTCTGTATTTATATTTTCGGTATTTATTATGAATGATATGAAATTTGATGTATTTATTGTGGCTTATTACTGCAGTGTATATATTACAAAAATGAGCATTTTTAAGTCTTAACATTAGTTTTTTTGTTAATTAGTGGCACTTGTATCAGCTGTATTTTTATTATATATTGTACAATATATATTGTCCATTTGTTTGCAATGAAGTAAACCAGGTTTCTACCTTACATCCTGGCTGCCAGTGCATTGTGCGTCTCATTTCTGCTATGCAGTCTCTAGAAAGCCTCTCTCTCTAGGAGAGCCAGAATCAGTACTGCACCTCCTCCCTGACACCTGCAGAGCCTCCAGAGGCACTCTGTGAACTTTCAAGCATTTCTCCCATGTCTGATAGCATAAGGAGAAGCAGTTTGTGGGGAATTTGTGTGTGTGGGGGTTGTTTTTATTTCAAAATATTTGTATGCCAATTAAGTTAAATAAACAGAAATGGCTTCTTAGGTATATCCATTTGCCCTTTAATGATACTACTGCCACAATTTTCTTTGGCCAGGGAACTAGTCTACCTGATTCATCTGTGCCTATAATTTTCATAATAAGGTAATGAAACAATTGTTTTCAACAGCTGCTGGAAAAAAATTTTGCAACAGCTCTCTCTGGTGGACAATTTGCAGTAATTTTAT
This sequence comes from Catharus ustulatus, assembly GCF_009819885.2. NCBI lineage: Eukaryota > Metazoa > Chordata > Aves > Passeriformes > Turdidae > Catharus > Catharus ustulatus. The sequence goes on along the minus strand of NC_046227.1, from coordinate 20,336,059 downwards.
ACATCAGAGCATTTCAATGGCAACATTCAAATACTGCTAAATTTCAGCACAACTGCTTATTTCAAAAACTGATGATCAACACAGCTTCATTAAGAAAATAATTAATAATCACAGCACAACTTCTATCTTTTCATTCAAATACTTATTCAAACTGAGATGCACATTTATAAAAAGTAAGTTGTCCTTAAGTTTGCTTATAGGATAAATTACATATAGCTAAATTGTTTGTATTTTTAAAAAGGGATAAAGGTGAGATGTTGTTCCCTAGATTATAAAAAAGTTCTCACAGGAATTACACTATCGCTTGGTTGTAGTCTGTTGGGAGTCCCATATTTGCTGTTAGACTGCTTTTGGCATTGCCTTGGACTGTGGCTAAAAGGGCTGCTCCAGGGCTTGCTAAGCCATTCTGACATAGCAGAATGTAAAACAGCTTTCAACACTGGTTCTAATTCAAGATCCCAGGATGCTCTTTCAGAAGTAGGAAGACTTAACTTAAGGTTCACTTGTAAGTTGATCAACAGATCACATTATTCTATACTCACCCTAAAGCAGCAATTACTCCCAAGGGTAGTAAAACAAAATCCTCAGATATGGTGGGCTGGCAAATTCCCACTGCAGTGAATGGTCATGAGCAACCAGTAGGGACCTCTTGTTCACAAGCAGCATTACTCAGAGCCACAGGCCCTGAAGTCCCAAAAGGTTTAGGACCTGCTTCATCCTGCTGGGAGCAGGGCTGAACTAGCCTGGCCTGAAGTCAAGCCTTCTTCAGCACTTGTGGCTACTCCCTGAATGTGTAAGAGAGCACAGTAGGATGATGCCAGCCATCTGATTGAGGTACCAATTTTTACATGCTGTGTATGAAATACTATTTACCTTTGTCCCCTTTCTTAGGAGACATTATAATATTACTGAAAGAGATTTGTATTAAAGAAAAAAAAACCAAACAAAACATAAAAAGAGCTGGAGAACCCCTCTGCAACAAACTGATTTTCAGCAAGCTTTTCTAACTATTAGAAACTATCAGCCAGCCACTTTCAAGAGAACAATATCAACAGCCACAAGATGCTGCTGCTTTTTTATTAGCTTTAAAAAAACCCAACATCCAACTTCCCAAATCTCTAGTCATATTTACAGATCTCTTATTGCTCTCCTAGTATTGTATGATGCCTATATATGTGTGTACACACACAAACACAGACATAGAGACACACACAAATATCTGGAAGCGAAGTAGTCAGTGTGACCTAAAAGTTAATTTTAAATCTTCAAACAGAACAAAACAAAAAAAGTCATTAAGTTTTCCTCTATTTATAAATCTGCTTCCCTCTTTTCTGGCAGGTAGTGGGGAGTCCAAGTAAGACTGCTAAGAAGACTAGATACTGCAAAATACAGACTAAAATGCCACAGTTTAAGGACTATGATAGTTAACATACCTTAAAAAACATATATAATACGTATTTTGTATTAGTGACCTGTGTTAGACCAGAAATAAGTCTCAAAAAATGGAAGGAAAAACTTAAAAGACCATTTTAAAATAACAAAATTAATTTCCGTTTTTAAATCTAGAACTAAAGACAAAATATAATAACTAGGTAAATTGCTATACCTAATCTTGTCAAAGAAACAACTACATATACTGCTATATCTGAAAAAAAAAACCTAAAATAACCAAAGTGGAGCTTCTCTGGCATTGTTTAGGAAGAGGTTCCTACCTCCAAGTTCAACAGAACACTAATTTCCTTGCAATTTAAATTCTACCCTGGTTTGAAATGTTAGCTCTTAAAAAAAAAGCTCAAACAAATGGCAAAAACCCAACTGACAATGAGTAGGATAAGTGATGTTTCATATATGCATATCTCAGTCTGACAAGCTTGAAAGAGAAACAGGTTGCATGAAGAAATTATCCTTCAGTGGTATTTTCTGTATAACATGACCTGAGAACTAAAAGAACAAGTACTTTTAAACTGGTATGCTAAATACCTTGTCTTATAGAACAGGTTCCTTGGACACTGTTTGCATTCCATACCCTCAAGGTTCAGCACAACACAGCTGCTGTCTGTGTAATCACCCATCCTCTATTCATATTGTTCAACAATTTTCACATTGACCTGCATTCTGTTTTTCCTCAATTCCTCCATTTTATCAAGTACTGTATTGGCCTTACAATATTGGTTTGATCTGCAAAAGTAATAACACTTTGTATTCCATTACCAAATTAAAACATTTATCAGAGGACACTAGCAGATCTTTGTGCAGTGTTGTTCCAGTTTCAGTGGTACAAATATCCCTTCCTGGTACAGCCTTTTCTGCAATTTCTGTTCACTCTGTATCAGTCATACAGATTTAACTTCATGTGATGCTCTCACAGGTGTCTCCAAAAGCCTTACAAAAGCTGAGACAAAAGTCAAAGGCATTATCAAGCACAAAAACTAAATTACAGTTTAAGCTTCTGGCAGATTATCACTGGTCCTTGCTTATACACTGCCTTGTCTTTTAGATGACTTGTAAGTACTGAAAGGAATTTTTCTTACTTTTATTCAGAAACGAACGAATTAGTCAGGTACCATTAAATTATGAATAGACAGGCTCCCTCCCCACTGTAAAAGTTAAAAAAACCCCAAACACATCACTATTCATTCACCCACAAGACCTAAGTTAGCATTTATCTGTAATCATTTTACTTAATTACTAGGACAAAAGAACAGATTTATTATTAGTGTATTTTTGTCCTATTCGGCCTTTAATACCCCCTTCACATTTATTCTCAGCTTTATATTTGAGCATGCAGCCAAACATTTTTGTCTTCACTTTACAAATTTTAAAAATTGATTATGTATTTGATTATGCTATATTGTTTTCTGTAATTTGCAGAATAGTTAGAAAGGCCAAGGTCTCACTCAGACTGATAAAACTGAGATCAGTTCTTTGTAAAAGCGGAAACAGAAACAAGAAAAAACTATTAATATGCAAGTGTTGGCACAAGAAACTATGTATGGGTAACATTAGAAACCTGTGAGATAAATATTGCATAGATCACTAGAAAGTAGGGGCAGAAGTTTAGTAGATAACATGTAATTTAAAAGCAGTAACAAACAGAATGCTGAAAAAAATGTGTGAATGTTAAGCAGCTTGGGAGCCTACTACAATACAACTTTGTAATACATTTTAAGTCCATGAAATATAAAAAAACCTATACAAGAAGTTGTGGCTAAACAAAAGATTAGTATCAAAATAAGCAGATTTTCCATTAAAATAATAATAAATACATATTTTAGTGAGAATTACTTTTTTCTCCTACAAAACAACTGACATTCTAGAAGCTGAGCATAATGTGGTATCCTATTTAGCTTTGACCTGACAGTCAAATATTTAATTTTCCAAGTGAAAGCACTTAGAAAATTTTGAGAAAGTTTCATGAGTAAAGGAAATTGTTAAAAAAAATAAAATCAGCCATTTGAGCATAAAAACATACATATAAAGTGTATTGAGTTTTAGACCATAGACAATAATTTCTCAAGACGCTACAGAGAAAACTTAGTCTTCTTCAGAAGTACTTACAGTATGTCAAAAAACCCCCCACATATGGCCCCTAAAATAAAAGAGAACTAATAGGATCCATAAATCAGTGGTCAACATATAAAGTCTTATCATAGAAATACTGTAAACAAAATATAACCAGGATCCCAATTATCTTTGGTATAACAGATTCCCAGGGAATCTCTGATGACACATTTTATATCCACCTTAAGAGGAAAAAGAAACTGTTTAACCATTTTGCATTTAAAATATCATGTAAAAATCCAGTATATGTGTATGATCACAGTTCAGAATGGTCCTTTTCTTTTAATAAAATGCTTCTGGCCTATTATACCAAATCTTAATCGTTCTGGCCAAAAATCCACTTCTGGAAAGGGTCTGATGGATTACAGGACGCTAAACTTGGATGCTCTCCATTTCCTGTAAGGCACATATGTAGTGCTTCATTGTACAGAGTTTGATCCTAAAGTGAGGAAAAAAAGAGGAAAAAAAGTGAACAAACAATAAACATGCTATTTCCGCCCCCTGGTTCTTCCCCCAAGCTGGGTGCTAAAGAGTAAGCTCAGACAGGTGGTGCAGAGGGGGCTAGAAAATACCTAAGTAGCAGGCAAGTGGCAACTTGCTTTGTTAGGAAAGTTTTGTAAAGTATTTTAATAATACAAAGCATCTGAATCGACTTCCAAGTGGATGCCTAGACAGACACACTAAAGGATATCAACTGCTCTTTTAGGTGACATTCCTACTAGTGACATTGAGTTTTGATCTGTAACTGAAAAGCTGAAATTATCTCCATTTTCCTGCCAAAGCTAAACCAACTCTTCTTTGGCTTCAACGTTTTTGTTTTGGCATTTTTGCTTTTAATGGAAATCTAAAATGAACTAATATCGAAGATCACTAATAAAAATGCCATTTCACTGCACAGGATATGTACCTTCTGATGCAGCCACTGCTCCTCTCCAACAGCAAAGGTTTTCTGGCCTTTGTAGGTGCACTCACGAAGCTGCACAGGTCCCTTGGCAGCATGCAGACAAAGCTCCTTCTGAATGTTATGGCGAATTTCGTGGTGTGCAGAATATTCAAAGTACTATTTAAATTTAACAAAAAAATTTGGTAGACAAACACAAAGAAAAGTATTAAACTAAATTAAACCTTTCCAATTCCCATACACAAAGTAATACATTCCTTATTCAAAAATTTGAGACTACAGAATAATTCCTCATATTTTTGGCACAGACACTTCAAAAGTGTTTACAGAACTAAAAACAGTTTTTAGTAGATAATGCAAAACTAATTTATACTTATATGCATAAATTGGAAGTAACATTTGCAGCATGAGTACTATGATGCAAAATCTTACTCCCACACAGAGCATATATAATTCAAGGAGATAAACTGAAGAGTAGAGATAGTTTAAGATAACTTAAATTTTGGCATTTCTGAACTTTAAAAATCTGTGTTCAGTTCTGTTGCTAGATTTTGGTTTTTCTTAGAGCAACCAAAAAAAGTTCTCACACAAAACAATACTGATTGCTCTCTGCCAACTTTAGCTGCTTGACCTAAACAGTAAGTGTGAACAATAGGATACTATTATATCCTCTTGTGAAGTAACCATGAGAAGAGTAATTATAAACATGTATTTTGTGAGCTAATTCTACCATTATTTCCTGACAGCAGAGTACTCCTAGGGTTCAACTATAATTCTGATGCTAACAGGGATTTACTTGTAAAAGTTACAGACACAGCTGCTCTTTTACCCCTCCAGCCCTAACCTAACATCCTGGTCTCTTCTCCCAGGTTTAAGCAGCAGGGTCCCTAACATTACATCTCACTGCTACTGGTTCTTGCCTCTGGATGGCAGCCACATTCATCATATCTTTCCTTTGAATATTAAGGCCAGGTTTGGTTACCGCCCTTGGCCTTCCACGTTCCAGTGCTCAGCAATCACCTCCTCATTACCTTGGAAGCAACAGGAACAGCACTGAGGAACAAACAGGTATCTCTCTCAAGACTGTATGACCAACACGAGTCCTCAAAATGAAGGAGTGACCTGCTTATTCATTTAGCTCTCAGACATAGTAATTTACTCTTAATCTGGTATTCTGACTTAATCTGTCCTGATTTATTTTTGGAACTTCAAAATCTCTGCATTTGCACTGAAAATAATGACTTGAAAGCTATGTTTAGAACTTTATTATTTAGATATTGAGATGGGCATGTTTCCAGCCTCCAATATACAAGTGATGTATAACTCTGAAAACTAGATTCTCTTTGCTACTCCCATTTCAGTTATACGGATGATGATGACAGCATGGGACATACCAGCTTACACTGCTAAAAGTCTGTAAAGAATAGAGGACAACTGAAAACAGAGCATTGAAATGAGAAGGGTTAAGTAAGCAAATATGCATCTCTTAAGCAAAATCAATTCTCTGAAAGCTGGTATTTAAAGGGATTCAGACTGTTATGCTGTAGCAGGAGGGAAACCAAGAAACTTAAAACTTGAAAGAATAGTGTTTTAGTATAGCCCAAGATAACTTAGAGAACAATAGAAGCACTCAGCAGATCTCTTAATACAATGTCTTTCAACAGTGTTCCCAAATTAATGACTGTGACAATGTGAAAAGGCTAATAGTATTAATCCACAATTTAATAAAACCCCAAGTTCAATCCTGTAAGAAGCTAGCATAATAGGGTAGTTCTTAAGCCAGACAGCATGCCATGTCTCACAAAAAATTATTAGGAAAGTATCACCTGACTAGGTGCCTCAATTATGTGCCTCAGTTTTCACAGTGCCATCAATGGATGTCTTTTAAGATTGGAAAAAAAATCATTAACACCTTCCCCCCATAAGATAACAATTGACCTTTGCTGACCTTTAATTATTAAGGATCACTTTTAAAGGCAACAGAGAAGTGTGCATTTCTGGGCAGGGAAGGAGATGTTCCTATTGTTAGTATTACAGAAATGACGGAATGATTCGGTATCTGACATCTATCACAAGTCATGTTGCAGAAGGAACAGAGCACCATGGCTGCCTCCGGGAGCTATGGACCAAAGACAGCTCCTCTTGAACAAATGGAATCATATTATTCACTTGCATTAGCCACTTTGACCTCACACTGTGAGGCTGCAAGCGTGATAGGGAAGGTGGCTCAGGCCTGGACACTTGGCCTCCCACTGGTCGGATTCCAACCAACATCTTCCTTGACAGAGCGAGTCCTGGTGACAGAGAAAGAAGCAATAGGAGGAAGCATAAGGAAAGGAAGAATTAAGAAGACAACACTTATAAGACAGGGGTAAGGGTGGCATGTAAAGGTTTTGCACAGAAAAGAGAGGGGAAGTGAAACAGTGCAAATGTGTTTGAAATCTGAATTTGTATACTGAAGTTAAAACATTAGAAACAGGACATAACATGAAGAGTAGTATGGAATTTTTCTTTAAAAATATATATAGAGGAATTAACTGTTAAAGAAAATAAAGGAAAAAAAGAGACAAAGGAGAGAGAAATTGCATGTTAAAAATCAGTCAATTTCTCTAAAATTCATTACAAACTTTTATAAAGTAAAGTCACAGCAGGAGAGAGAAAAAAAATCAGGTGTCAAATATTTTACCTGATTTCCTCCAAGTCCATGACAAGAATACATAATCAATGGTTTGCCACCATGGTTATTTTCACCAACATCCAGACACATGTGGTTACCTATATTTTTTAGCTAAAGAAAGGGTGTTGCCAGGATAAAAAAAGTTTAGTGAAATGACGGAAACCTAAACTCTCAGTCATAGACAAAAGTCACTGTTAGTTTAACAACTACAGCTGTTCGTTCGTTTTTACTTACTGCTATGCTCACATCTAAAATTCCTGTTTTCTCAGTAAATCTTTTCTAACTAAAAGCCTAGTAACTACAGTCACACATTATTAGCCTGCTCTGTACAATGTTACTGTTACTCAAATCACAATTTGAACAGATACACATAAAATGTTTAAAACAGGAAGAAGGCAAATATTTACTTGTAAATACATGCTAAAAATTCATGTTCACCTCAAGCTAAGAACTATTACTTTTTTTGTTTGTTTGTTTTAGCAGTGCAATGTCTAAAGTCATTTGGCAGGGAAAATTACTATTGCCATAAATGAAAAATGAAAATGATATAGCTATTGACAAAGCTACAAAATGTATGCAGAAGAGATTCTTTGTCCAGAGTAGTGACAGATACCTCAGATAACCCTAAAGCAGTTAAAAATAGCTAAAGTCTAAAAGTTATATCTAAGGTAAGGTAGTAGAAGAGATTAGCAAACTTCCTGGACTATGAAGAATATAGAAAGTAATTAAAATTAAACTTACATATCCAGAAAACAAAGGATTCAGGTCTGGCACATATGCTTCTGGATAAACATTATTGAGGTACCAGGTAAAATTTTTACACTGCAGGCGCTGCCTTAAATCAAGTCGTTTTGATATGTCTCCAAATGTTTTCTGTTAAAGGAAAGGAGGTAAAGAAGGATGGAAGATAATATATTAACATTCATCCTGCACATGTAAAGCTATGATATTCTGTGTAGTACTAGACAAGTTTTAAGCTTCCTTTGTTCACTTTTTTCTTGTTAATGTTGTACTACTACAGTTACTGCTGTCTTTCAGTGTCATAACACCAAATGACATCCTGCCTGCAGCATTTCAAAGCACTTGCAAGAAAAATACATTGCAAGATGGATAACATACAAGTATCTTTAGTCCCAAGAAAGTTTTAACACAGTGTCATGAAGTGGGAGAGTACAAATAAGACCATAGTGATGACAACCATAAAGCCAACTGATCTCACTTGAAGTGTAAGCTAAAATAACAAACTGGATTAATTAAATAATTAGCATAATATCCAGTACAATGTAGACTCTTCCAAACAAAATTCAGTTGTTTAGCTGCTGAACTTTCGTAGGAAATTTAATGCTTTCAGTAATATAACAGTCATGAAAAATTATCACATGAAGGGGGAAAAATAGCTTCTAAAAGAAAACTCTAGATTCTAGCTGGGCAGAAAACTTACAAAATAAATAAGCCAACACCCAACCTCAACCCCCAGTATTTATTTACTTGAAAATAACTAACTTTTTAAGCAGATAGAGACAGGATGGTAATCCACCATCAAGTAAGTTTTATTCTGCTGCTAAAGAACAACAGAACCTGCTTTTTCAGTAAGAATACTAAGTAACTTGAAACTAAGACGTTTTTTCTCACTCCAGAAAATAAGTTGGTTTACATTGTCTACACTCAGTAGTTTCTCTCATGTTCTTCTGGTAGTTCCTGTATTTGCACAATGCAAACAACCCAGGGGAAAGTATGAAAAAAATCACCAATAAAAAAACCTCATCATACAAAATCAACATTTAGCAACCAAACAGTTTAGTTTTTTCATGTTTGTTGGGGCTGCAGCATTAAGCAAACTGAACAATCTTTTCATTAAAATATCTAGAATCCTTACATACTTTGTCAATAAATAACTTTTGCTCACCAAAACTTTCACCGCAGCAAGTGTGATTTCTAATACCACCACCACCACCTACTTGTTTCACAATTTTTGCTGCCTCTGTGTTTCTTCGGTAAAATATTTCTTTATATTCATCCATCCACACTTCTGCAAGGCGAACTTGATTTCGTGTGATCACCTGAGTACCCTTTGGGAAAGTATGGGGACTCTTGCTGCGAAAGACATGGCCAACAACAGAGCAAGGCATGATCTCCAACTGTCCACCACATTGCCATACCTAATAATAACATTTAGTGTGTAAGTGCAATTACAATTCAGGGGGTGGAAAAAAAATTCAGTAATACTATTGCTTGCCAGAACACATCAAAGCACTAGCAAGAGTACCTATATTAGGCATACCATTTTATATATATATATATATATAGAGAGAGAGAGAGAGAGAGAGATACTGTGAATATATATATACCATATACCAGCAAATTTTCTGATCAGATAAACCCTGGAAACATTTCAGATACTAACCCTCAAAACACTTAAAAAGAATTAAAAGCAGTTTAGTGAATGTGTTTGCACTTTATTTCATAGGTAATTAGTAATTCGATTTTCTTGTCTTAGTTGGCTGATTGAGCAGAGGAATCAATATGTAACACTAATTTATTCTCAAACCCCCTGTACACTGTCAGCATAGAGACAATTGCTAATTAGGGAGCTAAACTTACTCTGAAGGACATTTCTATATTTTCACCTCCCCATATTTCCATTTCTTCATCATAGCTTCCAATGTGTTCAAAGTAGTCTCTTGATATTGAAAAGAGACCTCCAGCAAAAGTAGGTGTTCTGCAAAAACAAAATTTTACTAAGAAAGACGGTAGGATTTTTTAAATATAGATGTAAAATCATAGTGCAACTGTTCTATGAATTTTCCATGCACTTGTTAGTATTTCACTACAGTGATGCATATTCCTGGCATAAATAGTATTTATAGCACTTAAATATGTGCACACAGGGTCTCATTTGACAGCTTATTACCATTTATTAAGAATTCCTTCAGACTAACGACTGCTAGCATAAAAGAAAGCATCAGGAAAACCAACAACTTTTCTCTGTATGGAGAGTACAGCAAAAGTACAATTCCTACAGACCAGTGACCTGTCTGTGGACAAAGCAGGTACAATTATCATCAAATGCACTACTGTAGCAGCCTAGTATTTGGGTGTTCTGACATTTTTGTCATTCTTTCAAGTAAAATGAATGAGGAGACAGAATCATTGTACTGTCTCTGAAAATAAAGGTGCATAATCTTCCTTTGCCCCTTCTTCCTAGGAATATATGTAGAAGATATAATGCAAAGCAATTACTATCTTGAGGAGGCTATATTTTTATGAATGCTTTAAAATGTGGTTCTTAAGGAAATTATTACAAAAAACATCTAAAATGCTAAGATGTCTGATTATACTGATCTGAAGAACTAATTTATTTACAAACTGCCGTTCATAAGATAAACTCCATGACAACAGAAGGATTTAAATAGTTATTCAAATTATGTTTACCTAATTGGATAGGTTTCATCTTTTCTTCTTTTATTCTCATGTTTTGGAAGAGACTCCCATCCAAATGACAAACTCCAATCAAAATTTCCTCTGTTGTGGCTATGCACATAAGGAGATGGTTTAATGAATTCAAAGGTATTGAGATCTATAGAAGCAATGTCAGGGCTTACAACAGCAACAGGATTCTCAGCTATTCTTGCCAGTAATGGCTCTAACCAGCCATAAAAGCATTCACCTGTGGAGAAAATGGGAACACTGAATTTTTGCTTGGCTATAAAGTAGTATACAGTGTATATTTTAACATATCTGGCAAGCCAATATGGACTATTTTAAAATAGCATTGCTTATTATACTTTCAATAATATGAAATAGCAATAGGAAAGATTATACATTGCTAACATTTATAATTCATAAAAAATCTGAACATTAAATCAAAGACACCTGCATTATAAACCAGAGCTGGCACAGTCACAGGTTACACTTACAGTGTGCATCCAGGAAGGTAAGGGTCTCTGCGGTTGCCACTGAAGCTCCCAACAACCGTGCAGTGATCAGACCTTTCCTTTCCTTCTGACGGACTACTTTAACTATCTGAAACTGTTTCACATATTCATCTAGTTTATCATGCAGGTATTCTAGAAAGAGAAATCAGTCAGGACATTCAGTGCATACACATGCCACTGCCCAAAACGTTGCACTATTAAGCAAACAAGATAACTCACACTAACCCCAGAAATTATCTCAACATCAAAGCCACAAAAATTCCTATCAGCTGAAGGTAATTTTTAGGGTCTAAGTATTTTGGGCATAGGGGTGTAGGAAGAGGTGACCAGCAGAGAACAGGAGATTTTACATTAAAATAATTCTGAGCAAGAAAGGACGTGCTAGTACATCTCTGCTGAAGTGTTAACCATGTGAATATCAATTCCATTTTCATAGCAAATGGATCTTGTACTTACATTATCTGAACATGTAAATTCTTTCCTCAATGATGGCACATCTAAGACAGTTTTCAAAGGTTACAGTATTTACAAAAGCAGCACAAGTCATACAGAAAACTATTTAAATATTCAGATTTCGAGAAAGAAACCCACATCTCTCGTGAAATATCCCACATCATCTTCTTTATTCTGTCCATCCTTAGTATTAGATTGTACTAATGGGCATATTTCATATCCAAGTGTTTCAATGTACTCAATACAGACTTGCAAAAAAGTGCAAATACATTAATAGAAGTATGTATAAACATATTAATCTAAAGCTAAGCAAAGTTTTTTGAACTTGCATTTGTGTTGACATTAAGTATATATATAATTATTTTTGAGACTCAGCTTGACTGTCGATTATTTTGCCACTAAGTAATTTTACTGTTTAATAAAGACATTGCCCTTCATAATTATGAAATTAATTTGCATAAAGACAACCACTATGATAAAACGCAAATTTCTGCAAGTCCGGCCAATTTATACTTGGATACTTTGTTTTACAAATTGCAATTGGTTTGAAACACAAATTACAAAGCTACTTGTCATGTAAGCAGTTATTCAGGTCAATCAGCATTGGAAAAAATATAAATGGGGTTTAAAAACCTTTTAGAGCACAGGAATTTTATATTTCACTACCTTAGGGAAAAATAAGGTAGGGGAGGGCTATTTTATATTAAAATAAAAGAAACAAAACCACTTAGAATAGTGTTATATATGTTAATAGTGGTAAAGAGACATCCTCTTAGCTAATTTATCTGCAATCCTAACATCTTCAATTAAGGAACCAAAAGCAGGAGTGACAGCAGAAAGACTTCTTACCATCTACGCTGGCATCATCCACCAAAATGATCTCCTTGAGCAGAATGGCAGGAGATGTGTACATCACACTGTGCACGGTTCTGAGCAGAGTTGACCACGCTTCATTATGGAAAACGATGATAACGCTTGTGGTTGGCAATGGCGGGCAACGCTTAAACTTTTGTTCAATGCATCTGCAAATCAGAAGGTGTCAGGGGTTACAAAAGGGACAACAATTTTTTACTCAAACTCTAAAACTTTTCTTTCTAGTACAAAACTTTGTAACCATGGACATTAAATAGTTCTGCTTCTCTGCTTTCCATCCTAGCTTTGGAGTGCAAAATAGGTACGTCAACTGGAGCAGTTGTTTAGAGTATTTTTTTAAATATCATGACTGAGAATTGAACAATTTAGCTTTGCTTCTGTCTCACACACATTTGAGTACATTTCATGTAATACCCAGGCCTTCTGCAGGAGAAAATGTAATTTTATTGAGAACAGCAGGTACTGACTGAGCTAACTCAAAAGTCACCATTACTGCTGAAACCTAAGAATACAAAGAAGAATATTTACTAGAAAAATTCAGAGTTTGCAAGGAAAAATACAAACTATCTAATTCAAATTTCAAAGCTTTGTAGAAATTCTATGTAAGCCTTAGGGCAGCATGTCACATTTACGGGATACAATTTTAAACCTACAGTTTTTCAAGATTGAAACATCCTAAACGTAACTTTAGATCCAATGGCAAGTCAAGATGACAATGTTGTATTCATAAGCTGCACAGTTATTTATCACCTGTCAGCTTTAGGGCCTGGAGGACACCCCAAGGTAATAACCACAGTCATTGCCTCAGTTTTGCTCTAGGAGAGGTTATGGTGAACTGCACCACATGTATCAGCAGCAGCTCAGTAAGTTCAGCCACTTCTGGCACAGATGGCTGACAACATTTCATCTGACACTGACAGAGACTGCTCGTAACTAAAACCCACTCCCCACCAAGTCCTACATTTTAAAAATTCTTCAATATTACAAGATTGCTGCTGAGATCATTACCTTGTTCAACAGTTTACAAGTCCTAATTTATTAAATTATGCCGGTGGTTTTATTATTACTGAATGCTAAAAAAATGGGGGTGGTGTTTTAATTGGAAAAATGTTGAAACCACATTTTTTGCTTTCTTCTAAGTAAAACTAAGCAGGCTTCCTGAAAGTTACTCAGAAATTTTAGCCTTAAAGGCAAAAGCAGAACACCTTATTTAAATATGGTTACTTTGAATTCAAAACCATGAAAGAACTGAGCTTTTCTAAACATTCTTGGCTTTGGCACTATGGATCGTTATGTACAGCCAATCATTATGTATAGCTAGGAGACTTTCCTAAACTATCACCTACTGCTGAACTCAAGTCAATTTGCAGTCTGAATTTCTGAGAAGTTTTTCAACTATTAGGACATACACATTTCAACTTACTCAGGAGGTCGAGTGTCTGGTCCAAGATCTCGGTGTAAAGAAATCCTATCACTTGCAAATGCATTAAAACAGTGTTTCTCTTCTCCAAGCTGTTTCTCTTTCTGTTCTTCTGAATTTAAGTTGGTGGTTTTAAATGCTTTACCAGAAGCTCCAGGAGCATTAGGGTCTTGAAGTGGTCGATCTAAAAAGGGTTTCAGTTCCACTGGAGTATAGTGCCCTGGCAAGCAGTGCCTCTCTCCAGGAATCTTAGTTTGTCTGATGGGTGCCTTTATCTGCATTTTTGGCTTTGCACCTTTCATATTGTTCATAGCATTTAACATAAGACCTAATACATGACTTTTCTTTCCAACAACTGGCTCAATCCCTGCTTCGTCCTTAAAATCTTGAACACCCACTTCTCTTTGTAATAAAAATAAAAATACCAGAAAGACAAACACAATAATGCTAAATTTCCAAAGTTTCCAGTGAAAAAATGTCTTAAATAGTTTAGGTGTCTTTTTCAAGGCCATTCTAGTTTTAAAAATTTTCACAAAATGAAAGTTTCTCTGAGTATTGTTCTTCAAAAATGTCACAGCATTTCTTGAAATTATAACACCTGAAAATTAAAACAGATAGTATTCATTTAGACATCTAGTATATTCAACTATGTAAAGCCATAAAAAAATAATGAGAAGGAATTAATTCACACCTGCCAAAAGTCAAGTGTTATGCATGCTACATCACTTAAAGATACATCAAACCTATCAGTAAGATACCCAGAATGTCCTTCCCTGCCTTTTGTTTTGGGTTTTATTTTCTAAATGCACTTCATATAGAAGAACCAGAAATCAGGTACACCATCAAGAATAAAACATTATTTCTACACAGTGAAACTACTTTAAGTTTATTTTCTTCCAAGTAGTTTGTTTAAAATTAGAATAGTCCTATGAAAGCAGGGAATTTTGTTTCAATGATGGGACAGAAGAAAAACAGGTAGCACCAATACAAGCAGCATATCAGAAAGAGCCATGTGGGAAGTGAACTAAAAGACAGGAAAGACTTTTCAATAAACTTATTTCAACAATCTTCAAGTTTCCGCCACTATTTTTTTCACAGACAAGTAATTATTCATTTGCTTTCAAAGATAAAACTATGAAAGACATGCGAGGACTACCAAAATCAAAGTGATCTGAATTAAATTCTCTCTGCCAAACTGGCAGTTTACAAGAAGGGGATACATTCTGCCACCAGCCTGAATAGCTGGAATAGCTATTCAGGGAATAGCTTAATTTTTGTCCAAATTGCATGTATGTGAATCAAAAAGAGAAATAAATAGCATCTAGCTTAAAGCCACAGTTAGTTCCCAATACTGACCGCAAAATTGCAAAAAACTACTACTTCTCTATTTATTCCTCTGAAATACAAGCAGATCTTAACTGGAGTATATATAGTCAGGAAGAGATACAAGTCTGAGAAAACAAAACCCCCCCAGCCCTTACCTGCTTTTCTTCAAGAATCTGCAGGAGAAACTAAGCATATGGATTTCCTCACATTATACTGTTTTTCAAAGCTTATGTCAGCTTAATAAACACATACATTCAAACTACAGAGTTTTTACCATAGAGTTACTGTTAAAAGAATGCATAGGGGAAGCATATTAGATCATACTAAAAGGTATCAAAAACATGCTTCTCAACTCACAAAAATTTTAAAAATCCAAACCAACCAGTCCATTTCTGTATCACATATTACTCCATTTTTCCTTACTGCTGAAACATTTAGACTACAATACTGACATCCTTATAGTGGAAGACTGCAAATAAAAACTGTCTTGCCAATGAAAGGATTGCAACCAAATTGCCAAACTGCCAAATTGAAAAATGTCTTGTTTTCTCACAATGTCTGGTGGGTTGATCTTGACTGGTTGCCAGATGCCAACCAGCCACTCTCTTGCTTTCCATCCTCAGCATGACAGTGGGGACAAAATAAGATGGAAAATCACATGGGTTGAACTAAGGACAGCAGGATCACTTACCAATTACTGTCACAGGGAAAACAGACTTGTAATGATGATTTTAAATTTATTGTCAATTAAAAATAGAGGAGGATGGTGAGAAACAAAGACTGAAACTACCTCCCCTGTCTCAGCTTCACTCCTTCATTCCCAATTCTTCTCTCTCCTTTCTGCCTAGTGGTGCAGAAGGAATGAATAATAAGGGCTGTGGTTAGCTTGTAAGACTTTAGCACTAGTTCCTCTGCCCACTTTTCCCTTGCTCCAGCACAGGTTCTCTCCATGCAGTACAGTACTTCAGCATAAACTGCTCCAGCATAGGCCATCCATTGGTCACAGCTCCTGCCAGGATCTTGCTCCTGCATGGGCTCTCCATAGGCTGCAGCTTTCTTCAGGGTACATCCACCCGCCCTGGCCTGGGGTCCTGCACAAGCTGCAGAGTGGATGCCTCCTCTGAGGTGGTCCTTCATGAGCAGCAGAGAAATTCTTCTTCACTGCAGTCTTCTCCATGAGCTGCAGGGGGAATATCTGCTCCAGTGCCTGGAATACCTACTCGCCTCCTTCTTCACCGACCTTGGGTTCTGCAGTTTCACATTTGTCTCACTCCTCTTTCTCACAGCTGCTGTGCAGTATCTTTTACCCTTTCTTAAATACCTCATCAGGGAGGCACCACCTGCTACACTGGGTGGCTCAGCTTTGGCCAACAGTGGGTCTATTTTACAGCTGGCTGGAACCAGCTGTGTTCAGCCCTGGGTGAGACTGGAGGTGGCGGGGCAGCCCCATGTCTCTTATCAGAGGCCACCTGTGCAGTCATCCTCACCTCCCAAACTTACCATGAAAATGCAACACACAATTGCATTTGTGTAAAACACAAACTATATGTACAGATCAGCACCCAGCATTGCAGGGCCTACAGCCCCTGCAAGCTGCTAACCAGGAATGCTTTCCTAACAACATTAAAAAGAAAATCACATTACTGTTTTGCAGTGCACTATGCAGAAGCACATAAGATACCAGTAAAGCTTAGAAATCAATTAGCAATATATCTTCATCAAATGGAAAAAAGAAAACATCTTTATATATATATACCTGTATCTATCTATACATATATTTGAAATACATGATGTCATAAGAGGCATTAGAAACAAGAGATGTGAAGCATGCTGCCACATCACACACATGAAATATGCCTGTCCCTAGAAAAGAACCTCCTCTTGAGTTAGGTGGGTTGTGGAAGACAGTAACACAACCCTTTCAGTGTGGATTACTCCACTCTGCCACAGAAATGAGTGTAAGTGATTTTTCTAAAAGAAAGGATCAAGTGACAGCCTCAGAATAGTATGTGCAGCAAACGCCAGGTGGACAGAGGCTTGATTGCCACAAGCACACAGCAAAACCTTTTGATATAGACAAATGCTGAGTGTAGCTTTGTTGACAAAATATCTGATAGGGATATTGCTTACAATAAGAGAAGAGTTCTTTGTCGCACAAAACAGTAGCAGTTTCCAGAACAGAAGCTGCATTGTCCAAAGAACTTTTGCCATGAAAGCTGTATCTTACTTAGGGTTTTTACCAGGATAATTTTGTAGTCAGAAATACAATCTTTATTCTCCACAAATGCCTCTCACATTTTCATGGCAGAGCAATGTGTCAGCAAACACAGACCAAGCTACTATTCAATCCTGCAGGACATGCTGAAGAAATATGTGGCATGATTAAACTCCCTGGGGTGACTGTTTAGCAAAGCATTTAATCTTCTATTCATTGGTGTTATTTTCTAATAGTAGTCTGGATTCTTACAGCACTTCGAAATAACTAGCCCTAAACATCTGAAGTTGGCTTTTTACTTTTTTTAAGGAAGAAAATAACCAGAAAACTAAAATGTACCACTAAATTCTTCTAAAAGTGCCAAAAAGCAGCTGCCACACTACTTCAAACCACATCACATGGGCAGTGTGAGAATTCAATGCAGTCTATGTTACATTATGCCACCCACTGGTTCTGATGTCAGACTGTCTGCAAAAACTCTTAGAAGAAAGCTTTGCTAATGTAGCCAACTAGCACAAAACTCAGATATTTTTGTTAGCTTGATACGAACAACTCAGAATAATCTTTTATAAAAAAGTGAAAGTATCATTAATCCAAATCAGCAGAAATTATTTCCAATCATGTGAGACAAAATTTATTGGGGTTAGTATCCACAATATACTTGATGTCAGGTTTGTTTTTTTTTTTTTTAATTTAAAATCTACTTTTCTTCTATCCAAGTGTTAAATAGGTTTCAAATGTTTCCTGACAATATTGCTTATAGAACCTTAAAACCTAAAAGAATAAGTAAAAATACTAGAACCAGAACAAAACAAAAATCCTAAAAAATGGGAAAAATAGAGAAAAAATGGTTCAGAATTATTCTAATCAAAACTATTTAACTACATATTTTGGCTTCAACTTAATCTAATTCTTCTATAATTCCAGATGCACAGTCTCATTAAAAGTTTGTCTATTTTTCCTAGTTATCAAAACATACAATCCCTTCCTCAAACCTTAGAGACCCCTTAATCAGAAAGTGGGTGTGCAAATAAAAACACTGAGCAAATACTTTAGGAAAAACCAAACAAACGTGACAGTGATGATCAACTATTCTCACTCTATATTTCAGGATACTTTAACTGTCAGAAGTGCTATTTCCACTACTGGTATTTCTGAATTTAAAATTCTAGACAGGGCCTTTTGTTTTCTTTGCACGAGTATCAATGTAGGGACTACTAAAACATTAGTTACTGAAATAATCAGTTTGGTAAATTATATTTTCATCTTCTGCCACCATGGAAATTGATGGTTCTTTTTATAATGTAAATAAAAAAAAATATCACTGAACAAATCTATTTGGACTTCCTAGAACTTCATCCCAGAGGTAAATCCATTCACATAAGCACCTATGGTGACTAAGAAACATCCAATTCAGAGTAAACCCTTCATAAAGGTCTAGCTTTACATGGAATATGAAGATTCTTCACAGAATCAAAACCATTCAAAAGCACTTCAGAAATCTGGGATAATTAAACAAGTTGCTTAAGTTTAGCAAACTACGTACTGTTTACAAGAATATTAGCTCTTGATTTAAATAAAGGAACAAATGATGAAATGCACAGAAGACTAAAGACATGAAAATGAGAAACAGAGTCAGCTGTTTAGTTTCTGTCTCTACGCTTGCTTATCTGTTTCACTCAGAGTTCCAACTGAATGCACTCCTAAACAGGGTACACATACCTAAAAGAAATAGAAATTCACAAACCCCAGGTGCTGTACCTCCTGGGTACATTCTTTGAAGCTCAGCCAGTAGAAATGTGGTTCTATTCCTGAAAAAAGGTTGTTAGATGAATATTGAATGTGTTCAGTTCCTGAGCCTTCATTTTAGAAGCATTAAGAGCACAGGTTATTCTAGCAAATACTGGAGATAACCTGTCTCACTGATTGTTACAGAGAAATGAGAAGCTTTTCCTTCTGGAGGAGCATACTGAAGAAGATTAAGAAGTTCTGAGCAACTGCAGCACAGAACAGCTTGCTGAAACAAACTTGGTCAAGAATCTCCTTCAGCAGTTTCATTTAGATTTAAAAAAACCCAAAAAAACCCCCAAAAAACAAACGAAAAACCCCTAACAAACCATCACCAAACCTCCTTCTATGTATTCTAATGGAAGTGCTTCAAACTTAAACTTTCACATGCTCTTTCAAAATTAGCACTACTACCATTTTTCTACAGCCAAGCACTGTATGTGATAGGCAGAGATAGACAGTTCCCTTTGACAACTGAGAGCATAATAAAAATATACAGTAACCATATATTATAAAAATATTTATGGTTTATTTTTACAGACCTGAAACATGTAAATGACAAACACTTATCTTATTTAAATATCACTCAGCTCTTTTTTTTCCTTAGTCAGATTGTTTTGGGCCTCTGTTAAAATTATTTTAGACTGCCCCTAAAAATGCCATGATGAAAAGTGAGCAGGATAGCAGCTGTAAAGTGCTGTTTCAATTTAGGAGGATTAGTGTCTCATTTTCATTTAAGCACCAGAAGATAATGTCTGGACCATAAACAGAGGACTTTTGTTTGTTTTCCTGATTGTAGGAACATTTCTAAGATAACAAAAACATCCAAGTATCAAGTGCAGGTCTTGAAATCACAGTTTTCTAAGTGGCCCTAAACTTTTGTTTAAGTGATAAGTGTAAAGCAAAGAAAGTCCCCTCGTGGGAGATTTACCAGGTTAGTGATTGCTAAAGTGACTGTTGGAAGCTCCCATAGGTATCTTCACTTCTCTCCCCACTTCAGTGCCTCTTTTTCCAGATACATTTCCCTACTGAATAATGTTAGTCCACTGTAGTTAGTCACTTGATGCTAGAATTTAATTGCTAAATCACTATCAGTGGTTTTGTGATATTGTTCTCTGTTTGTAAGCAGAACTATTTCCTACAGCACATGATCTCAGTGAGTCTTGTGGAAAATCAGACAATTGTAAGACAGCAAGTGAATAAATCCATGCTTTACATGACTGAAAAAATTCTAGCACTCCATAGTTTAGAAATTTGAGACACTTTCAGATCTTGTAGAAGACAGGCACAACAATGAGCAGATTAGGATGAGAAACTTGTAAGTGTTGGCAGGCAACTGAGCAGCATTTCGTATCATGAACATGATTCTCTACATTGATTCCAAAAGAGGGAAAATCTTGGACTAGCTCTTGGAACTGGCAAACCAGGTAGCAAACTTGGGCAAGGCAAAAAAAAAAAACCAAAAAAACCCTTCAAAGCAACACAGTGTGTGTTCACCTAGAGCCACAGACACTGGGGAAATGTCACAGAGAGGGCAATTATATATTGTTCTATTTTGACAGGGATCAAGATATCCCAGCTGCTTCTGGTACCCACCCCAAAAAAGGGACAAGTTAAGTGGCAACAGCAGTTATGAGGAGAAGGAAAACTGGTCTTCTGCTCCTTCCCACAGTGCAACAGAAATAGCAATTCAGGTTCTCTGTAACTAACTTAATTTTTACTTTGCTCTGTTATTGAGAAGCCTCAAGATGACAGTAGCAGATGCCAAACTGACCAGGCCTTTGAGCAAACCTAGCTAAAAAAGGAAACCAAGCCGTTTAGTTGGCTGCTTTGTCTCAGGCTCTAAGTCTGGCAGCTCAGCAGTGTTACCACTGCCTTTAGTCGAGACTGAATTGATCAATATAATTTATAATCTTTTAAACAAAGGAGGTCTTCTTGTTACAGAAGACTAACATGTACAACTGAGATGCATACATATTTGTACTTCCAGTAAGATTTTTTTAATTTAACCAACAAAATTTTTTATTAATTAATTCTTCTTTGTAAAAGAATATTTTACACAATGTTAAAAAGAAATTAAAAATCCATGACACAAAGGTTATTAAATTAAAAGGACACTTCTTCTGTCAGTTTCCAGATTTAAACAAACATTGTTTAAGCATTGTCACCTGCTGTGCAGAGGACGAACAAACTGCCGGAGGGGAGAGACAATGCGGCAACTCTTTCAAAGCCCTTTGGGTAGGATGACATACACCAGAGTTAGCTGGCAATGTACACAACCGGTACCACCCTGCCGCCCGAATCAATGCGGGACTGTGGGCAAACCCTTGGGCGGGATCCGTACGTGGCAGAGACACCTCCCTCGGTCAATACCTTCGGTTTGGACAGTGCATCCGGCCGGCACTTCCCGGAGCCCCGTGTCCGCACAGGCGGCAGCCTGGGCTCCTCGCCCACCCCCCGTTAGCCCGGAGCGGAGCTCGTAGGACTGGGCTGTCCCGGCCCCGGGAAGGCCCCTGGGGCCGGCGGCCTCAGTGGGAGCTGAGGGGACCGCGCGTGGAGCGTGCGCGCCAAGGGGCGGCTGAGGGGCACCCCCGGGGCGGCTGAGGGGCGGCTGAGGGGCACCCCCGGGGCGGCCCCGCGACCCCCGGACCGCTCCCTGACCTCACGGCTCCCGCCCGCCCGCCTGCCGAGCCCCGCGGGGCGCGCCCGTACGGGCTGTGGCGAGCGGAGGAGAAGCGGCACCGGACGCTGCTCCGCCGCCGGGCACAGCCCTTGGAGAGGCCAAGGAGGAGCGGAGCCGCGCGCTACCTCCCGCGGCTCCCCCACTCACCTCGTCCGGCGGGAGGACGGCGAAGGCGCTGCCGAGCGACCGGCACCGGAGCCCCGGGAGGCCGGAGCCGGGCGGGCTCTGCGGCTTCCGCCCCGCGCCCGCCAGGTGCGCGCGGCCGGCCTCGCGCCTGCGCCCGCGCGCCCGCGCCCCGCCCTCACCTGGCGCCCAGGTGCGCGAGGCGGCAGCAGGGGCGCGCCCGGGGAGCCGCTGCGCCCATCCCGCTCCGCGGGAGACGCGGGGACCCGAGCGCGCACCCAGCGCCGCACGGCCCAGCCAGGGCTGCACGGCAGCGGGGCTCGCTTCAGCCACCCAAGCGTTATGTTGTGCAAGATGGGGCTGACCAAGCACTCCCAGTGCGGGGAAACAGAACACAAAATCCCTCTGAGGTGAGATCACAGACTGGGACAAGGGATATCACACAGCTCTTCCTCTTCACGATGTAGTTTCCCGGAGAGATAGGTATAAAATCACATTTCTACAGAAGCATGGGGGATTAAAAACGCAAAGTAATATTTGCACCTCTGTAACAGAGTGCAGAGTCTCCCCTACTTGCTCCTCTCTAATAATAGCAGCACAATTCACCGTCTCACCCCAGCCCTTCCAACCTCCTGTGACCTGCTGAACCGCAGGCATCTAAAGGTGCTCAGCAAGTAGCGGGGAAATTGGCAGTAGTTGTACTGATTTGTGTCACAGCAGTGACACAAATTCCTAAATTTTAGGAATTAATACTGCCCAGGAACAAGATTTGTATCAGAATCTCAATTTACAGTTTCTGTTATTTCTAGGATGTTAAAATCCTTCCTTTATGACTTTGACAACTGATATCTAAACTGTGCTAAGCACTACATCACCTGTGACAGGCATAGCCAGTGTTCAACTTTTGTAGCACAAAATTCAAGTAAGGCAAATTTCTAGAGTGAACCTTTAAATATCTGCTGTTTCCCAAAATAAAGCCTGCATTAACACCATACTGACTCCTTAAAAATCCAAAAGAACCCAAACACCCAACCCCGACCAAACATCAAGAACAGTATCAAAGAAAACCCCACTTCAGAAGACTCAGACCATTCACATAGCTTCTCTTCTAGCAAGCACCATGTCGCATAATTAGCAAGAACTTTTAGCAGACAAAAGCATGAGAATTTTGCAGTAATGCTCCAATTCTCAACATTTTATGGCAGGGCAATGTTGTTGCAAAAACTAATTTCATTGCAAGATTAAGCAAGAGGAAAAACCACAGAGCAAATAAAGCTAGATAGCAAAATCACTTCTAAGATCTTTGAAAAGTGGCATAGCTGATAGAGAAGTAATTGCTCCTGAAATATTTCCTTAAGTTCTTTTTCTATTTTTCCCCTGTTCAGAACTGTATATGGAACACATTAATGAGTTATCATCAACTTCTGAAGAGCCAGAATCCACTGCCACTGAGACTTCCCTGAAATGTCATCTTTCAAAGAAAATCTTCAGCAAATTGTCTAACATCATTATAAGCTCTGTTAAAAGTCTGTTTATAAAACTGCTCACTCATTTAATGAATAACAAGATTAAATTTTAAATTACCCAACCAGAGCTGCTTGACTTTAGGAAGTCTACAGCCTTTCTAAAAATTGATGTGGCCATATTTGAGAAATTATTTTCAGTAGTCAAACCCAGTCCAGAAACCAGGGAAAAAAACCCTTCAAATTCCTTATTTTTGTTAAGAAACTTACTACTTCAGTAATTTTTATCTATTTATACTAATTATTTCTGCCTAACTGTACTCCCTTGACCATCTTTCTAGCATTGGGACAAATCTAAAAAACAGGTTGCAAATTAAAACAAAAAGTTTTATTATTTAGCACAGTGTTACCAAAAATAATTGCATTTCCTCTAGAAGATACTCTAAGCATTCTGTATCTGCAGATGAAAGGGGCACAAGAGAGTAGAGAAAGAGATACCTATGGCTTATGTTGCTATAGCTATAAGATGCTTAGATTTTCAGTTCCAGTGAATGAATCAATAGAAACCACAGCTTCACTCTCCTCTTTTATTCATCAAAGGCAAAACTAGAAGATGGGTTGCTAAGCAACATCACACTGAAGAGTGCAGGGCTTTGAAATTAGCATTACTGACTCCCCTCCATCCCAGAAGTCTGTTCCATTCAAACCCACTTATTAAGGAGCTAAAACCTCCCACCAAACATGTATTTTTAAAGTAAGAAACAATAAAAGCAGAGAGGTATGACATCAGACTGTTTCTTCTGCAGAGAAAAGGAAAAAAAAAGAAAAAAAAAAAAGCAGCACAGGAAAACTTGAATTTGCTTATATAAACCAAAAAACCCAAAAGTATATAGGGAGGACATTTATTTCTTCTGAGAATATTATAATATTATATTAAAGCAAGATTTTTTCAGAAAGACTACTTAGAGCTTTTCTTTTAAAAACTGAAATCCAAACACATCTCATTTGTAGTCTCATTTTTAAGACCTCATCTATAAAAAGACACCAGTGCCTAGATGGCTAATGGGAATTCAGAAATCTTACCTGCATGGTTTATACATAAAACTCTTCACTGACAGTTAGCCACAGAAAGCCTAAAGTCTCAGTCCAATTTTTATCAACTAATTTTTGTATCTTACCATTGTCATGACTTAATCTGTCATACCTACCTTATGAAAGGATAATGTCCATCTTATGAGAAAAGCAAATCACATGCAGATGTCCTGAAAACACCTTGCACCTATTTTTATTCTGAACTTCAGCTATTCCTGTGCTGTCCAGGAAGTAACAACACATTGATCCTGCATGAATATGGCTGTGTAAAACGAAATGTTGCTTTACTAGAAGCTGCCTCAATAAGTACTTACTCTTTTAATAGTGAAAAAAACTCCACCAACAAGCAGTTTAATTTATAGCCTACTGACCCCTGCAGCCCACCTGTCAGATTTCCCCCCATCCTCAGCATTTTCCAGATCTTTCCATGTTCCTCACTGCACTCCCATACCATCAGTTTTTCCCTAATATACTAAATCTTCCTCCTCTGAGTTCTGTCATGCTGTAAAACTTACATGCAAAAACCAGGGGGCTTGTACTGTGCCTGGAACAGTCATGTAGACACTGACTGATAGTGCTCAAACAGAAGGGACAAAGCCACATCGTAAGTTTCAAGGACCCCTAGGGAAGAAGAGGCCACTTATTTGAGTTTCTCCTCCATTCTAATATTCACACAAATCTTGCAGAAGTGTGATAGTTCTGAGACACATCTATTCATTTTAGTTTAGCTGACCAACAGCTCCAAAGTTACTGGAATGCAGGACCTAGCAACCACCAGCAGGCAGCATCATTGTCCAAGTAATGCACCTCACTGTATTCAGGAAACAAGGCGAAAAATTCCCCAAGATACAGCACCCACATATTGATAAGCAAGATTAGATACAATAGTAAACAGGCTCCCTTTGGTAGCCTTAATACTGAGTTATCCTAAAAAGAAACCCAAAAATCAAACCGAAAGTGACTTTACACAATGTCAGCAGGAAAAGCTAAAAACTCAAATTGCTTAATCACTACCATTTAGAATTCCCTTTTCATGACAAAATATTACTTTTCTATTAAGATGTACATTAAGTGCTGTTTGAAAACCAAATACAGCAGTGCAACAATGTTTTTTTCAAAAATTCCGCATCAGTGAAAAGAAATCTTATCTTTCTCCTTCCTTTCACTACTGTGCCCCTAAAGATTCACAGGTATATTCTGTATATGAGACAAGATCATAATCCCCTGTAATAAAAGTTACTTCCCTAAAAAGATGTTTTATAGAGATCAAACAAAATGAGTGCTAGTTTCTGCATGTATGACTATATTGTCTACATACACAGTGTTGAAATACTATCCACTACAAATTAAGAACAGTTCTCTTCATGGAAATCTGACAGGTGGATACTAACATGAGCAGAAAGTAAATTCTGTGTAAGACCTGCAGGATCTATGAAAGTCTTTACTGAGTATTTCCACAGGATCGAAATTGTAACTGTTATATTTTCATTAGAAGTGTAAATTCAATTGAGAACAATGCATATAGCTGTTTGCTTTCAAGATTTTTAAAAAAATAAAGCATGCCTTTAGTATATGTAGAAATAAAACTCCCTCATAATTTAGAAATACACCTCTACTAATAAAGATTACACCGTAATTATGAAGTAATAGCTTAAATTAACTAAAATTCAGCATCTTAACAATACACATACACTAGATAAGACAAGTTGTTTTAGAGTTATTTCAAATAAGCACAACAAAATACCGCGTTATATGTTAAAAATGTTTTTATAATGCTTGTAACACTTTGTTATGATGATACTTTACATAACACATGTGGGAATGGTATTCTATCCTGAATGAGAAAAATATGGTTTCTTTCAGGGGTGTAGATTTTTCATAAAAATAATCCAGATCTCTAATACAGTTAAATCCATCATATCCACAGTATTATTTTGCTGACGTGGTCTCTGTCACTGCAGTATTTCATTCATAGCTTCCAAAGTTTGATTAACAAAACTCCATGAGTCATACAAAAAACAAATTCAGTTTCTTAGAGATGTACGAGCCTTGTCCAGTATTTCCTTTCTGATCTTCGGATAGTTTGGATGCGCTTTAAGAACCTGTCAAAGGACAAAACAGCCCAAAAATTCTGAATTGGTAATCCCCCTCATCACTGAGCTTACACATTTTAAAACTAAAATAACAATATGACAAGTGTGTTTAAGAATGCACAAATATTGAACTGTGGATAGAGACCACCTCACATGCAAGTCAAAACCAGCTGTATCAAAGACACTTTGCCTCATTTCCACTATCCTTTCACCTTGGTGCAAAAGACATAGGGGTAAAGGGCTAAAGCCTGTGGGTGGCTTGAGATACACGAATCAGAAGGGACTTCTGGAGTAATTTCTGAGGTTTTAATCATACTTTCTCTGCAATGATTAAATACCTTTATGTTTTCACTCCCTTGGCTCTTTCTTAGAATATTCTACCTACTTCATCTTCTCCCCTTCAATTCCTTCTTCTCTCTTATCCTTTCATTCATTTTGTCCTTCCTAATTACCTTTATTTATCCCAAAAAGAGCAAATTAATTTTATTAATACCAATAATTATTAATTCATTAAATAATTAATGCCTCTGCTTCTTTAATAGTAGCCCTTCCTGTTACTCTGCATTTGCTCTGCTTATGTTTGGACCATACAAAGATAATATCTCAAGTTACTTTCTAACATTGTCTTCTGATACTAATATTTGACTTGATAAATTTTGTCAGCTATATTTCTGTATGGATTCACAAGTTGCAACCACAAGGCCAAAAGAAGGTGGTGCCATTTGAATATCCCTTCACATATGATAGCCAGCCACTTTTATTTACCTGGTTCCATGGAGCTCACGACAGAGCAGATTATGAAGAGGATATTTAATTCAACTGAACTTTTTAGATAGGGCACTTTTCCAACATTAAGCTATGTATTTTAGAAATGTAAACTTAACTATAAAAAGGGTTCATTATGTAAAAGAATGTTGATACAGGAGACAGAGTATTAAACACATATACAAATTCTACCTTGTGGCAAACATCGATTGCATCAACGTATCTCTTCCCTTTCAGGTAATTGAAAGCCAGCTTGTAGCCTGTAATTAAAGGGGTGAGGGAGAGGGGGAGAGAAAAAGCAACTATTTCAGTTTCTGTACTGAATTACAAAAATACCACATTTGAATTTATTTTGTGTCACTCTGTGTTTCTAAAGTTAGTATGGTTTTTTTTCTACTGTTGTGTCTTATAAGCCTGGTAATGATCAAAATTTTTTACTGAAAGTCACTTCAAGTACTAAATAAAGGTCCTTCACACACTGATAGCTATGTCTGAATCAAAAGGAGACATTATTCTGGAGAGCATGTGCTACTAGAGAGAATACATAATGGTTGCCTTCTTTCAATTCATGGTATCCCACAGAGTTTCTCACTGTGGCCTGTAAGACACTGTTCCTCTGTAAAGGTAATTCCGTTATTAAAGGACAAAAGTGGAAAAAAAACCAAACCAGATAATGAACTAGGGAATTAAAATGCTATTCAGTACTACTGTCAGCAGACCACTCATAAAAAGTCACATGGAATAGCCAATTCACATAGCAACATGCCAGGCTGATACTTTTAACCTAAGAGGTAAAACTCAAATATATCAGCCTGGACAGAGACTAGGCCTGAGAAAAAAAAACATTCTAAGCATGCAATTTCCAAAATTTGAAATTTTGAATCTTTCATTTCTAAACTTATCCTCACTGACAAAGATAGGATGTCATGGCTTTACTTGCCAGATGGAAATTAGTGCTGCTTTTACCATTTTTGTTTTAATGCATGACAATCCTCACAATGCAAAATAGAAAAAAGTGCACAAAGTACCTTCAATATCATACTTTCTTCTGTATGCAAAATTATTTGATATTTTAATTTCACTAAAGAACCCTCCTATCTAGATATCAAAAGGTTTTGCAATTTGTTGGATTACCACTCTATAGAGGATTTCAAAATAAAAAATTTAAGGTCTTGATCTATGTTCTATACAAACTCAAGAAATCACAACTCTTTACTATTAAAACTTCTTTCTAATACATTTTACTTGATTAACAACTGCAATATTTTAGCAATAACCACCATGTCTCAGTCTACAGGAACAGGAACATCTAGTGAAAGTTACTCCATCCAAACTGATATATATAGAGGTTTTTCTATTTAACCTTAGTCAGATTTCTATCAGTCATTTTTATTTCTGTTTTGATATAAGCCTTCCTCTAGTTTGACCCTCCTAATTTTATGATTCACAGTACATAGGATTGACAGCACATTCAGTTTTGATGATCCATCCATGTATGTGCATTTTCAGAACTATGTTATAAGAGCAGGAGCTAATCCACAAACATTTAGTCCCATTAATAAAACATTAGAATAATTTCATGCATATAAGGCACACCTTTTTGACTGAAATTTTGATCCAAACCCTTATACGCCCGTGCGCCTTATATATGGACAAAGTACGGAAAATTGCCAACAACCGGAAGTGCGCCTTATACTTGAGAAATTACTGTACTTTACTTTACAGATCACATTAGATAAAACCATGAACCAAACCACTGCAGCACCAGCAGTTACAGGTAAAGAAACAAAATGTTTAGCAGTTCACGTACATAGCAGTTAAAATCTCTTTTTTAAAAAACACTGGTTTTTCAGCTGATGCCAAAGTCTGTCCCATCCTAACACTAAAAAAAACCCACAGAGCACAAAGAAAGAGCACAGATGAATGACCAGAAGTTGTATGCATTTCCAAGGGGCAACAAACACATCCCAAAACCTGGAACAGAATTTGTGTCAACCACCAGCCTTGGGACCTACGGACAGATTCTAGGTGTTGAGTAAGAAAACGGCATTTTATCCTATGTATCCTTTTCACAAAGTGTTTCCTACATTTAAACTGTCTTAATATGCGACAATTTAGTGCAAATTTCAATTTGTTATCCAAACTGGAACTTGACTAGAGCCTCAAGTTTTCAGGTGGCCATCTTTTTATAAATAGATATATTTAAATACATTTAAAATAATTAATTTTTAAAATCCTCACTCGTGTACAGAAAATCTCATCCATACAGATAATCTGAATTTTGAATCAAAAATGAAATAAACAAATCAAAGACCTGCCACCATCATATATATATATATATTATTATACAAGTCTCTACTACAAACAGTATATAGTAGATTACCACATACATTATTAAAGTTAATGCTGTACATACAGAGAAAGTTGTTCACAAACAGCCAAATGAAACTGTTTCAGATCAAACTTTGCACTAAAACAGTAAGCAGGAACTTCTGAATTATCATAAAGCTGCTACCTCTTGCCATGGGGGCTTTCCAAGTGACTGTTCAGTACACCTTTAAACCTTTGTAGTTTTTATGCAAGGAAAACTAGTGATACTTTATTTCTACGGAAAGTTAAAAGCAGTCTTTCCACTTAAAGATAGTTGTTTCATTCCTACCATAGTGCCCAAAATCATACTTTGTAGGTTATATATACTTGCCTACTGTTGGATTCGTCTGGTTTCCATACTTCCAGGCCATTTCATAATTTATTGCTGCATCCTTATACGCCTGTTCCTTTTCCATTATGTATCCCATGTATTCATAAGCCTTGCAGCATGACTGCAAAATATAAATATTAATTCAAAATTTTATTTAGATAAGCTTGCATATAGTAATACTGACAACTTAATTGCTAAAATACTTCAAGTCCATACAAGTGGAAAGCACAAGTGATACTTGTCCCTTGATGACACAGTAGCCTTGATTTAAAGTATCTGTGTTACAAATGAGTTATGTGGAATTATGCACTCCAGGTCAAGTACAGAGTTCATCACAGAGGCCACTGCAATGACTCTCTGAGTTAGTAATAACCCCACACAGCTGCATTTCCAGTCTAGTGTTATACCTTCCACAAATACTGTCTGGGTTTTTTTTCTTAAGAAAGTATGATCATAGCTTTGTTTTTTGGAAAAGGTTTAAACATTATAATTTTCCAATTGAAGCTTAAAGACAGTCACAAATAACCTAAAGAGAGAAGTCAACCATTAAGTATTAATTTCTTATGAATCCAAGCGGCAAGTCATAAGCATCTGAAAAGCGGGTTCTAAAAATCTATTAAGTACTAGTTGCAAATACTAGCCTTGCATATATCATACATACATCTGAACCCATCTAACTCCATAATAAAACTTCATATGAAAGATACAGTAATTCATGCAGAAATTTTAAATTTAGTACATAAAGCAGGAAAACAATTTATAAAAAACCTAACTACTGTAGGCCCTTACCATGAACAGTTTATATTATTATGCTGCTAGTAGCCATTTTCAAGAGAAAAACATATGCACCTTTTTTACAAAGACAGTGCAAAGCAATATTCATATATTAGTTACCTTCCATCTTTAAATTTACTATTTCCAATTAGGCTTTTAAAATCTACCGATAAAAAGCTTTCAAATTACAGCATAGTGGGATCAGTATGGGAATGCCTGAAAGTTGAGGATAAAAATATACATTCCCTCTCATTTGTGATAAACAAAACAGAAAGTTAAAAATCAAGAGGAGTAATCAGTAGGAAGCCTCAATTTCATAGAAACAGTCTGCTCATTGGGATCTCACTAACCAATCCTAAGTCTTTTAAAATCCAAAAGAATCCTTATTAAGTTACACTAGGCTTTTATGAAATTTTCACTCAACGTATTTACTTAAATTGTATATATATGTCATTCAATTCTGTTAAAAATAATCCTAAAAACTAATGAATCATAGTAACATGTTTTTTCAATCCAATCAAGTCTTCCAAATTGGAGAATACCACATAAAATATTGCCTTGTGAATTGACAAGGTATGTTAAGAGGTAAACTATTCTACATCTATTTGTGTAGCACAATTCCTGCTCACCAGCTTGGCATGCAAGTTGGAGAAAAGTCACTCTCTTTCCAGTGCTGCTTTGCAAGGAGCCAGATAGATACACTTCTAATCTGCCATCCTCCTTGCTATAAGCACAGCCTGTTTATCTAAGACCTCAGAGGTCTCGAACTTTTTAGAAGAAAACAAATTACTTGGTAGGCTATGTTTTTACACTTGGTAATTTCTGCAACAAAGCACCATTCCTGGTATACACCTGCTCAACAGACCATCTATTTCAAACTAAGTCTTGTTTTGGGATATGACTCCTGTTTATCCTCCAGCAGTATGGATTTTGAAACTGAGCACATCCTCTTAGCACTATACCGAGAACTGTTGTAGCAGTCTCTCAATTTTATATTTAGAAACAAAAAGTGTTCAAAAAAACCTATCTCTCAGAAGTGGCTAAAATGTGACTGAATAATGAATCTTACCTTCTATTATAATGAATTAATAAAAAGTATAAGCATCATGTCCTTTTCTAAACCAAATCTGTGCTCTATAAACAGTACCCTGACCCTACAGCATAGGTGAAGGAAAGTCAAGATAGAAAAACATGATCAGCTTTTTGCTGATCAAAATGAAAAATAAGCACAAGCTAAGATCTGTGCTTGTTCCCATGTAAAAGCAGCGTATTGTGCAGTTTGCCTGCTCAGGAACCCTGAGGTAAGCAACACATTAGACCTTGTCCCCTGACAATCTACCAGACAGTATTGCCACAGAAAAAGATTAATAACAGCAAGAAATAAAAATAAATCCTGCACTGTAGTAGGCTTATGAACATAAATGTTAAAAAACATAAGATATGAAGATACCGAATCAGTAAATGGAGCAAGTCTCCAAAATTTATACAGCCACACCTTTCTTCATCAATTTTGTGAGACTCAGTAAAATGTATCTCTGACATCTCTTAAACACTCCAAGCTTTTAAAGTCCCCTGAGCTGAAGCTTGTGTAAGTTGCTACAGAACATGAACAGAAATGACTAAGCAGCATTCACAGGTTTGTTTACTACCCTCCAGTGTGAAGTTGCTGGTTTCCTGTCTTGTTTTGGTCTACTTCTCCTTAGTGAAATTCCAGGCAAATGAACAGATAAATACATTTCAGAATTCTGTTTCAGAGGAAAAGTGAACATTTTGATGAATTAAAATAGAAAGGTACTAAGGTTACTTTCCATGTGCTTTGACTTACCCTGTTATGACGAAGGCATCGTTTCAGAAGTTCACCTGCCATATCATATTTTGCAGATTGAATATATATATCTGCAAGCAGAAGCCAACTCTTTTCAAACTCCTCTGCATCAATGGGATTCCAGCTCATTTTTGAAATCCGTTTTAACTGATTTCTGGCTCGTGGCGTCTGTTTCAAGATCATGTAGGCAGTGGCCATTCCCAGAAGTGCTGGTATATGATCCTTCTGCAGTGAAAAGTACAGTAACTGCTTGGTGCTTTTTAATTTTGATTTTAATTTTTTTTTTAAAAGTAAGACTTTCACCAGGTATCTAAAACCTAAACTAAATCTCAGGAAATAAAGATACAGCATCTAATCTTAGACATGTTTTGCACCTAGTGCTATAATTATTTCTGTAACCATGATAACCCCCAGGCACAACAAATGCTAAAAAAATACACAGGTTATTTCATCCCACAAGAAAAAAATATCAGATACAACTAAGAGCTATACTTTTCATATACAAATGAATACTTCAGATAAAATCTGGAGTCACTTGGAAGTTACAATAAAAGTGGTATTTTTCACTTGTAGAAATATCTGTCAGTTATCAGCGAAAGGGACTCTTGATTCCTCTTATTAGGTGTACAGCTCCTAAAAATTTAAAGTCTTAAATGTATGCATCCAAGCTATATATAAACAAACAGGATTCTTAAAAGCCATCATTCTATGCAAGAGCCTCAAAAGCGAGCGGTAAGAACTCTGGGTACAAGTGCAATTTTTGACATACTGCCTTCATTAGTAAAGGATGAGAATGGGGCTCATATCTTGCAACAGCAACCGCCTCCTACACGCAGAGAATAGTTCTACCAACAACTAATTGAAATGCTTCTTTCTCCTTCTCAGTGCTCCTGACTCACTGTTGGTATTCTGCCTCTATATCTCTTTCTAAGGTTGTGCGGTAAATACATTTGTCATAGTGCATTGAAAAAAACCCCAGATCTCACCAAAAGCTTCTCTTCCAATTACAGTAATTTCATGGATACAAGTGGCACTGTTTTGACCAAAATTTTGCTCCCACACCGGAAATGCGGCTTATACTCAGGAGCGGTCAATATGTGAATAATTTTCTGACATTTTCAACCCCGGGAGTGCAAACCGAGTCAGTGCAAACTGCAAAGTCGAGCACCTGCCAGTAAAACCCTGCATTTACGAGGTTGTGACAAATTGGTTACTCTGTTGCGCGGCGGGTGGAGCTGCTCCCTGCAGGCAGCACAGGGGGTGGGGAAGGCGGGGCAGCTCCCTCCTGCTGGCCCCACGGCTCAGGGGGAGGCAGGGGCTCTCTCCTGCTGGCCCCGCGGCTCGGGGGGCTCCCGTCCCCGCGTGCCGTCGCCGCAGGAGCGGGGAGGCACCATCCCCGCCTCCCACCACCACCGTGGGTGCCGGCAGGCTCTGTGCCGCTCCTGCCACCACGGGGCAGCACCAGGCTGGGGTGAGCGAGTCCAGCGGCAGCGGCGGCCGGCCCCGAGTGGCCCCACCGAGTGGCAGCGCCGAGCTGGGCCACCCAGCACTGTCGGCAGCCCCGAGCCCGCACGGCCCGAGCCGAGCCAGTAAACCCCACCCTGCCGCGATTCTGTTACTATTTGGCAACTTTGTTGCACGCGGGTCCTCCCTGCGAACGACAGAGCGGCTTATACTCAGGTGAGGCTTATTTATGGACAGAGAATGAAATGTTTGGCAACACCCAGCGATGCGGCTTATACTCAGTGCGGCTTGTATTCGTGAAATTACTGTAATAAGCTCATCCCCCTTCTCCCTCAATAGTCACACCTATCATGGATCAACAACATCAGAAATCTGAAGAGATTAAAGCTGTATTTTTAATGCAACCCTAGGGGGAAGAACAAATAAACTCCAGCATTCTTCCTGGTGGAACTGTCACCATGTGAAAAAGATACCACATTCACAGGATCTCAGATCAATACTGAGCAGGACTGGGAAGCCAGTACTAGAAGCAGAGGGATATCTTGTTTGTGATTCCCAGAACTGCCTCACATGTAAGATTAGCCTAGGTATAGTCACCTCAGACAAGGTGCAATTCAACACATAGTTACAGAGTAGTAGTAACTTACGCATTTTATGGCATTCTGATGGACTAAATCTTGCTACACCTGCTGAAATAAAATCTACTGAAAGCTGCTGCTAACAGGAACATCCATTATTAATCCTAAAACTAATAACTACAAATAGTTATAAAATATTGAAGATTTCTATCATAAGGATGAATTTTAAGGTGATGGATAATATTGTCCTGAAGTCTAAATTCTGTCAAATTGCCATGAAGCACTGCATAGATTTAAATTGTAAGACATGCTGCTGGCAAGCCTGGGAATTAAAAAACAAGCCCAGTAACCAGCCTACTCATATTTCAGTAACTAGCAATATTAGCATTTAGTTGGGTCCTAAATCTGCAATTCAACTGGAAACTTCTAAAATATTATTATTTCAGAAACGTCTTTCTAAAATTTTATATAAAATATTCTTTTATAGGAAAATAATCGTTAGAATAAATAGCACTAACACACGCCACTGATGCCGAATGCAAACAGCAAGACTAGTTTTAAAAAAATGTAGTAAGTATGAAGGGGAAGAGTGAGGAAACGAGACAGGTTACTAACCTCAGCCACAACTATTTCTGTGAAAGTGTTCAGGGCTTGTTCAACATTTGATTTTTGTTTGGTTGCCATGAGACAATAATTCTCCATGATTCGCAGTTGAATGTGACCCTGAATGGTCTGAGGCTTGAGCTCCTTCAGCAGGTTTCCTGCTGTTCTTACAGCCAACTGCACAGACTCCTGCTTCTCTGTTGAGTTACTATTATCAGAAAAAAAGTGGTCATAGAAGCTTAATACATACCAAATTAATTACAAGTTAGAACTGCTTCTGTACTGAAGATATGCCATCTTGTAGAAAAATGGTTCTGGTATATAGGCATCCTACATCAATTATCTTCAACAACAGGAATTCCAACCCAACAAACTGATTGTAACACTGCAAGTGACCAGCATTCCAGAGCAAATCTTCTAAACTTTCTACTCGAGACTGACTTATTACAGTATAGAATGGCCTCTCACAATAACACAGAATACTCAAAGCAGTAGATGATCTCAAAGTTCTAGCAATTTAAATTAAGGCACATTGTCAAGAGGCAGCAGAAGAAACAGATGACAGAATAATCCAAGCAATATTTATTTAATTCACCTACCCTATGTCAGCATCAAGATTTTCAAAGACTTCTCCACCCACAGTTTCATTATCTGGGTTCAAACAAATTTCAATCATGTTGTAGACTGCATTCTGTCCCCAGTCACTGTCCTTTCGAGCTTTATTAAAATGCCGCAGTGCATCGTTTGGTTCACCTGTGTACCTACACAGATAATTAAAATATTTAAAGCTGGGCAAGTAAAACTGTCTGTTGGAAATTCCACCAAGGAAACCCAAGTACAGTAATTTCACGACTATAAGGCGCACCCTTTTGACTAAAATCTCCCGCCAAAACCGGAAGTGCGCCTTATAGTCCGGTGCGCCTTATCTGATCTACAAAGTTGCGACATTTGCCACCCCGGAAGTGAGAGCCCGTCGGCATCGGGGCCTCCCCCGTGCGGGGCGGGTCCGCCGGCTTTGGGGCCGCCCCCGCGTGGGGCGGACCCGCCGGCATCGGGGCCTCCACGCCGGCATCTGGGCCGCCCCCGCGCGGGGCGGACGCGCCGGCTTCGGGGCCGCCCCCGCGCGGGGCGGACCCGCCGGCTTCGGGGCCGCCCCCGCGTGGGGCGGACCCGCCGGCATCGGGGCCTCCCCGCCGGCATCGGGGCCGCCCCCGCGCGGGGCGGACCCGCCGGCTTCGGGGCCGCCCCTGCGCGGGGCAGACCCGCCGGCATCGGGGCCTCCCCGCCGGCATCGGGGCCGCCCCCGCGCGGGGCGGACCCGCCGGTATCGGGGCCTCCCCGCCGGCATCGGGGCCGCCCCCGGGGCCACCCCCGCGCGGGGTGGACCCGCCGGCTTCGGGGCCTCCCCACCGGCATCGGGGCCTCCCCCGCGCAGGGCCGTCCCGCCGGCATCGGGGCCGCCCCCGCGCGGGGCGGACCCGCCGGTATCGGGGCCTCCCCGCCGGCATCGGGGCCGCCCCCGCACAGGGCCGTCCCGCCGGCATCGGGGCCGCCCCCGCGCGGGGCGGACCGGCCAGCCCGCCGACATTGGGACGGCTCCCTTGCGGGGGGTGTTAAAGCCGCAGGGATCGGATCGGCTGCTGCGCGGGGGGGGCGAAAGCCGCAGGGATCGGATCGGCTGCTGCGCGGGGGGGGCGAAAGCTGCAGGGATCGGATCGGCTGCTGCGCGGGGGGGGCGAAAGCCGCAGGGATCGGATCGGCTGCTGCGCGGGTGGGGCGAAAGCCCCCGGAATCACGGCGGCCGCCGCGCGGGGTGGGCGAAAGCCCCCGGAATCACGGCGGTCGCCGCGCGGGCGGGGCAAAAACCCCCAGAAGCACGGCGGCCGCTGCGTGGGGGGGGGCGAAAGCCCCCGGAATCACGGCGGGCGCCGCGCGGGGGGGGGCGAAAACCCCCAGAAGCACGGCGGCCGCTGCGCGGGGGGGCGAAAGCCCCCGGAATCACGGTGGGCGCCGCGCGGGGGGGGGCGAAAACCCCCAGAAGCACGGCGGTCGCCGCGCGGGGGGGGGCGAAAGCCCCCGGAAACACGGCAGCCGCCGCGCGGGGGGGGGCGAAAGCCCCCGTAATCACCGCGGCCGCCGCGCGGGGGGGGGCGAAAACCGCCGGAAGCACGGCGGCCGCCATGC
Source organism: Catharus ustulatus (assembly GCF_009819885.2). Classification (NCBI taxonomy): domain Eukaryota; kingdom Metazoa; phylum Chordata; class Aves; order Passeriformes; family Turdidae; genus Catharus; species Catharus ustulatus. The sequence continues at coordinate 20,298,562 of NC_046227.1, read as the reverse complement.
GGAGAGGGGGAAAACCGCCAGAATCGGAGTGGCTGCCACGCGGGGAGGGGGCAAGCAGCTGGAATCGGGGCAGCGGCGGCACGGGGCAAGCCTGCCGGCATTGGGTCACCCGGAGCGCCAGGGAACTCCCGGAACAGCGGGGCCCTGGGGATGCTGCACGGAGCGGCGGTGGGCATAGCCCGGCCCTGCCGGGTACAGGCAGGCCCGGGAGCCAATGGCTGCCGGATTGAGGCGGGGCCTCGGCCAGCAAGCGTGCGGGAGGAGCTGGGGGCGGAGCCTCACTGCAAAAAAAAACCCGGTGCGCCTTATAGACCGGTGCACCTTATCTGATCTACAAAGTTGCAAAATGTGCCGGCTCCCGGGGGGTGCGCCTTATAGTCCGGTGCGCCTTATGGTCATGAAATTACTGTATTTAGAAACAGATGACGCATTTGCACACACAGACACTGCAAGGTTTGGACAGCACGCATATGATTGCAAGGAATCTGTTTTTGCAAACTAAAAATAGTCTGACAAGTTATAAAATGTGAAGATAAATAGTATTACATTATTGAACCTGGAAGAACATCCAGAGATATTCAGAGAAACTGAGAAATTCCTTAAATCCTGACACCTTAATTAAATCAACATAGCACCTTTAAATGATAATAGATGACAAGAAAATTAATTTAAATCTATACTACATCATCAAATAAATCTTAATTATAATTGCAAGTACCAAAGATATAGTCCTTTGCAGTAGTGAAATCCTGGTTCAAGCTTTGTTCGGGAAGAATGTTTTTCAGCCATTGAAAGAAATCTTGGGATTTCTTCTAATTTCCCAGCTCTTCTTAACAGATCAATTAATCGAGAGAGGGTTGCATAGTTATCTAAATATACAAATAATTAGGAGATTGTAATTCTACTTATTTACTATATGAATAAGTTAATAAAGAGCCTGCCTTAATTTTTCACATATAAAAATGAGGTAAGATTTAACATATAAGGCGTATTACACAGTAACCTCAGATACAAAAATGAAAATGTCAAGTGATACTTGCAATATCTCTATATAGGTTTTTTATAGAAGTATAATTGTACTTCACTTTCAAAGCACTCAAAACCATTTGCTGCACTCTCATGACTTCTTTCCAAGTCCATTAGAAAGCTTTACATTCATTATAGTAAAATTTTAATATATTTCAGTAGATTTCTCCACGGTCTCAACTTGAAAATTGCTAAAAAAACTTACTGCTGTCCAAGACAAGTTTCCTTTATTAGTCTTCAAATAAAATATTACCTTGACATTTTTAGTACAAAAGAAAGTCCTTTACAGTGAATAACACCCTATTTGTATTTGACTTAAGGAAAACTATGCACATTTTATTGCAGCAAAGTAAATTACTGTATCTACAACAAATAATTTTTATCATATTCCCCTAAAATATCTTTGTGTTTTTATATACAGTAATGGTCTTTGGCTTCAGTATACATTACATTATAAACAAAGCATTTCGTTTTAATTAAGCATAGAGTCTTTATTCAGCTATTTATTAGAACTATATATCAGAACAAATTAAAAGTATGACTGCTAAATATTGACCTGGCTTGCGTTCCAGGAGCTGCTGGAAATGAAAAACAGCTTGTTCGTAATCTTGCTTCCTGAACATGAGATCAGCCATCATCTACAGTATTGAACAATTTAGAGAAAACAAAATATTATAAATTGTGAAAGTGTAAAATAAGAATTACAAATAATGAACTCTGGTTATGCGCAGAGATAAAACTATAGCTTTAAAGTGCAGCAGGAGCTGCACAAGAAGTAAAATAACTTGGACTTTTTATTGCTCTCTGCAAAACACACATGATATACAACATACATGGGTAATAATGAACAACTGTATGAACACCTTTTCACATAAGGTGAAAATTAAAAGGTAACTAAGTAGTCTGCCATATCTTTCAAATATCCTTTTTGCATAGTTTTACTCCTGATTTTATTTCCAACAATTGCAGATTATGCACATGGAAAAGCAAAGTTAGTGTTAGGGAAAAAGAAATATGATAGCTCTTTACCTACAGCAGGGAAGGTAAAACAAGTTATTTAATTTCAGTTTTTCTCCACTGATAGTTAGCTAATACAGATTTAATAACATATTTCAAGAGTGCCATTACTTCTGTTCATGCACCATACTAGAACAACTTTCAGATGTTAGATTTCTATGAGAAAACAAATTATTCCCATCTCAAAATAATTTTGTTTCTAGTGTGTTAAATCAAAAGTTGCTCAGTCCATTGAGTCGTCTTTTAGGTCAAGAAGTATACAAGTCCTGGATAGGAACATGCAGCTGTAATTAAAACTTGTTAAGAAGGAATATGATTAACTAAGGTTGAATGAAGCTATAAAATTACCTTAAATACATAGTTCTTTTCTTCTAGCAATTAAAAAAAATATTTGTTTTAATATTACTGTGCTGGAAAAATAGCTTCTTCCTTCAGTATTAGCAAATACTCAATAGAGCATGCATTGAGCCATACATTATCCAATCTTACTACAACTACTTTTTCCTTTGCTTCTAAAGACTCATTTTATATTGAGATAGAACAATGGCTATGATTGCTAGAAACTTCATATTGAAACATCAGGTGGCATAAACAGAAAAACATTTTGTTGCCATGGATTTTTCACTTTTTTTTTTAAATCACAAAGCTGTAGGCTTTTTTAAAAGTAGTGCTTTATGAATATATCATATTGCAGGCACATAAACTTCAGAAAGCATTGATGCAGGGTTAGTATAATATCACATACCATTGTTGCTGCTTCATTATCTTGGTCGTTCTTCAGCAGTAAGGAACACTGATGCTGACAGGCATCAGTATCGTCTTGTGCAAGATATAAACGTGCAAGTTCCAACATTGCCTGTATATTAAAATATTCAACTGTATGTAATTCGAAGATGAAGAAAGTTGGTTCAGTTCTGAGTACCTGATATTACAGGGTTCCATGTAAAAATTGTATCTCCACTAAAGAGAGTGCCTTTTCTGTTGTTTCCTGTGGGAAATTAATGTTTCCTCTGACAATTAATGTTATCCATTTGCATTCCCTCACCTTTTAAAACAGACTAAACTTTCCTTCTTCTAAGGGATACTCTAAAGGTATATTGAAAACAGGGCTGCTCAATAATATTGCTCTGAAGATACTGGTGCATTTTGGTATGAATAATGTTTTTGGAAAAATATAAGTAAAAGCAGTTTTAAATGTATTGAAAAAAAGCAAATAACTCATTAACATTCACCAACTAATTCTGGAGTACAAGAAAGTTTCAGTAGAAACTATTTTCTTATTTGCATTTCCAACCTGTCACATTAAGACTCTATGGAAATTTATTTCTGAGAAGCCACCAGAGTAAATATTGACAAACTGAAATGTACACCAGCATACATTCTTAAAGCTGAAGTCCCATCATAGACTATTCTGAAGAAAATGCCACAGAAAAGCTTACAAACATGAGTTACCACAGCTTTAATCCACTTTCTATTAAAACAAACAGAAGGTAAACTGATCACAAAGCAAAATTAGCAGTAGATAAACTGTAAGTCACTCCTGCTTAATCTTAAACGGTGTTTTGATTTTGTTTCCAAAAGGGAGGCATTTATAATTGCATCATAATTCTTTCCCTAGTTACACTTGTGAAAGGCACTTCTGAATCAGAACAGTGTTTTGAACACTCTGTTCAGAACATGCAGGCTTCTAGCATAGTTTTTAACAACTGTTTTCTTCCTACTTCCTGTTCTGTTCATACTTGAACATACACCATTTAATTCTGAAACAGGAAGGCAGGTGGGTAAGCACTGAAATGATAGAGAATGTATGCATGCCAGAACTTTAACTATGAAAGCTTTCTTTAAGCTGCTGCTCTTATGCGCACGATGCAGTGGAATACCAAAAGGCAGTCTTGGAGTCAAGGAACAGTTCCTGCAGGAAGCAAAAAAAGCTAACTAAATTGGAGTTCTACACTAGATTCTAGTGAGTGGAAGTGGTCTCTGAATTTTCAATTCCAACACAAACAACAATAACGCAATGAAATGACGGGCATAATGCAATCCACAATCCTCTTCGAGTCTCCATCTGGAAACTGCACTGCCTCTTACCTGATCAAGGAAATAAAGGGAGAGTACACTACCTACCAGATTTCACCATGTAAAACAAAACAAAACAAAACAACTCCTCTAAGACATGGACTGCAATTTCTTCACACTGACCTGAATAAATGCATATTTAAATCCATTATGGTTTACTTTGGCTAAAATACAGCAGATTTTGTTCTGACAAAACAAGGTACAGACAGCTTCAAAGTAATTTCCATTATTTCCATATATAATTTTAAGGCAAGCAAACTGAAGGTGCTGAGAAACAGATGTGAGCTTTTAACAGCTCCAAATAATATTTTTAAATCTAAAAGAATTCAATTCTAATCTTGTACTAGCAATGCTTTAAAAAATGCAGAGAAGTTAGTATCTACTGAAACTATAAAAATATACTGAGATAACACCTTTATACTATAAATATACCCACCAGTATTTGTTGGCTAACAAAATATTTTGCTTTCATAACTCAACAAGTAGGCAGCAAGTTCTTCATCAGAAATTCAGACTTATTTTTTGTCACTGTATTCTGTGTTGCTAGAAAAGCAGGATTAAAGCAAAAATCTTCAGTAGTATCTAATAGATATTTAGTACAAATGTCCACATCTTGTAACAACGGGAATCTCTCGAAAGTATGATTTTAGGAAGAACTGAAGGGAAATGCCATGCTGGAATGAAAGTCAAAGTAAGGCTTTGACACTGATAAAAAGCCACGGCTGTACCTGTACCATGACAGGCAGTCTCCTTCCTCATAATGGTAGAATGGGGAAATCACCATTTTAAGGATGGTTTTTATTCCCTTCCCAATTTATTTTTCTTCTCCATATCATTTTTAGAAGATGCCTTGAGAAAAGCCTGTCTCAAATACGCTGAAGTTGTAGCTCTAGGAAGGACCTAGATTCTTAGAACCATGACACACAAGTTCAAATATTAACACTAAGTGATGTATGTAGCAGCTCATGCATGTGACAGCTGTTCAATAACAAGCATCAAAATAAGAAGTCTTCACATAAACACCTAAGTATATAACATCATTAAGATAGAAAATCATGGCAAATTAACAAAGAATAATATTCATTTATTTATTTATTTTTCATCTAGAAAAACCTCACTAAAGATGACAATTTTTGCGCTCATTATAACTACAAATTTCTTAGAGTTTTGCTTCTCTCTCTCTTATCTCCAAAGCCCAGGGTTATGAAATGATAAGAAGGAAGAAGAGGATAAAACTAAATCTGAATTTACCTGTATCCATCAATCTGTGGGAAAGACTATGCAGAAAAGAGAGAAGCAGTACAATTATCCTGCTAAAGAACAGCAACATTTTGTGACTAAAATCAGAATCCTACCAAGTCCAGGTAAAAGTCTGAAACTGCTAAAGTAGACACAGAAAAGATAGAGATGGTCTGTACTGACCAAAATCACTGGGAGTTCATTCCAGAGGACAAGCACCAAGCAAGACTGAAACAATCCATCATTGCTGGTACCTGAAGACTGGCTCACTGTGAGTGCATGCAGACACCACTTGAGTCAGGAGTTCTTGTAAGAGACAGAAGTTTGCAATGCATGCAACTATTCTATCACGATAACCAATAAAGGGGAAAAAGTTCAAGGTTTGATGTGTATCATGAAGCAGAAGTAATTGCAAATTATTCTGTTCTGCGGATAACTGGAAAAATGTTTTGTGGCATCTAAAAACTGAATGGAAAAACAACGCAAAATAGTCAGAGGGAGAACTGACCTTGTTATTGGTTTCACAGTGAACAAGGGCTTCTTTGTAGAATTTAATTGCTTTTTCATAGTTTCGCTGGGCTGTTGAATGTTTTGCAATCTCAGCACAAATCTCAGCCGCTAACTGTTTCTGTGCAGGAACTGCATCCAGCTGTTCTACTTGAGCCCGTTTAAGCACTCTGCCTTGTAATTCCCGAGCCTGGTGTGGGGAAAGCAGTGAGTCAAAAATTGTCAAAGGAATTAATTTCATTTATCTACTATAAAGTAGTGTACTTGGTTTTTTTTAAAAGAAGGAATCACTAATACTATTCTGCTTCTTACACCCCTACCATTTTGCCTAGCAGGGAATTAGAACTAAAACACAAAATAACATCCGGGGAGAACTTCTAACATCTCTTTGAAAACTGCTTAGGGGGAATTTTACTAAAGGACAATTAGGGGGGAAAAAGTCAACTTTGAGAAAGAAAAAAGTAGATTATACGGAAAAAATAAGTAAGAATTTAACAAAGATAAACCTTACCAATATTGGTATTTAAACCTTTAAATACAATTACCTTTCTAACCAATCTTCAGACTTTTCTTGCTGGTCAGAAGACGCTACCAAGGCATTTCTGTTACCTTCACTTTCACAGAGTGAAGGTATAATGGAACAGAAAGTACTGACCACATGTCTTGCTAAACCTTTTTGTTGAGAAAGCATTTTCTAAGGGGTCAAACCTCTAGTTTCCAACCTTTTTCCTTCAAGCCTCAGTCTGAGGGATAATGTTGAACTGCAGAATGAACAGATTTTATAATTGCTATGTAATACTAATACTGCTGTTTAGCAATACAACAAAACAACAGGTAGCCCTTGAAAGCTGTTCCATTTTGCTCTGCAAATGGTTTTCAATGCTGAGCTAAAGATATGTAATCTAGCTGCCCTCATGGCCAATTTCATTTTCACCTGATATGCTAAAACTGTGAAGTATGAACACAAATGAAGGCAAAGTAAGACTGCAGGCTTGCAGTAAAAGCCTGCATTCTGATCCAAAATTCAGATAATACTGACCACAAAAAGTTCAGACTGTGTAACACTTTACATACTTTACATTTCACAGAAGTCACTGATGCTGTATCCCCAGCATACACTAATTTTCCACATTCACATGGATATTATAGTTAGAATATGGGGATGAAAGTGAAACCGGGGTAAACATAAGGACATTGCAAGTTTTCACAGGTATTTTTGGTTTTTCTCTTTACCTGCTGTAATGAAACAATAGCTCTGTCAATCTTCTCCATTTTGCTGTAAATTTTTGCCAGAAGTACCTGGTAACGTACATCTTCCATCAGAGAAGACAATTCATTAACTGTAACAATGATATTAAACAAACATTATTCTTGAAGTAACGGATTCCAGTGAAGTCAAAAGAAGAAGAAACTCATCACATCCTCCAGGCAAGAGTTTACATAAAAAATTCACAGCTTCAACTTATATATTTAGAATTGTGATCTGACTTGGTGCATTGCTGGTGGGCAGAGTATAGTAGTAAGGAGAGTAAACATTACAGACTATAAACAAAATGAGATTTAAGGCCAAAGATATTGAAAGATGCAAACAGAAAAAAAAAAATTGACTGTCTGGTCTATTTGATTTTCAGACATGAGAAAAAATATTTTGATGTAAGCGGATAGGAAATAAAGCCATTCCTGACATTTCTTGTCCAAATCCTCCTCAAAGTCAATGAAAAATGTCCAAATTGGTATAATGTGCTACTCTACATGCAAAAAGCTGAGACTGTTAGAGGAAATTTCTAGGCAGACTACTTCTTTTACTAGAGTCTGGAATAGACATGAATACAGAGTTATTTTAACCAAATATTTCAGTATCTACTTAAAAGCAGCAGGCATCTTTTGAATAATGGTTAAAATAAATATGCATAAATTACTATTTGAAGAATTTAAGTCTTCGCTGGCTTGAATTTATTTTATTCTACTGACAAAGCAGTATTTTGAGCATAGTTCCACATTAAAATATAGATGCCACCAAAAATTTTGTATCTTTAATAAAATTAAGGAGCAGTATTCTATCAGAAAACTGATCTTCAAGGTGCTGTAATTGTGACATATTATTCTAAATCAGAGATTAGACTGCATACCTTAGACCATGTAAGATCATTCCCTCAGTATATTTGCTATAATTCATTTCTTCTCCCAAACAAAGGATATTCAAACATTTCCATTAAAAATATTAAATTGTTCAATAATTTTCCCAATCAGACAAAATAAAACATTTTTCTCTTAGAGAATGTGTATGTATCAAAACATAAAAAAGACATTAAAAAACAGAAAGACTTTTTGCTTCATATTAAAACAGAAGATAAAATTTTTAAATACATGGGAAAAACTGTATATACTGCTAATTATTTTTCCTACTAGAAAAATCAAGCTGTCTCGAGCATGACTATTAAACTAGCCAGATCCTCAAAGGCTTAACTAGGACAGGAATACAATGTTAAACTAGAGGACTTTTTCAGTAAAAAGTAAACAGGATGGAAAATCAGCATGCCTTTGCAAAGCATGTAAATGATATAGTGACATAAGAAAACCTTACAGAATGGACTACTAATAATACTGCTTGTCTATTCAGACAGCCACAAAGGTTAACAAATGCAATTAAACAACTGCAAAAAAAGTAGCCATAAACTCATTCACTCCTTAGAGTCATGCAGAAAATACAAGTAACAGTAGAAATTGTATGTCTTCCTGTGAATTAATAACAGTCCTACCAGGCTCGTGATCTAAAGCTTGCTGAAGCACTTTTTCTGCCTGTTCATACTGCTTCAGTTTCATTAAAAGCTCAGCCAAATCATAGCAAAGGAAGTTCTGTTGACCATTTCTCACTGCAGCCTCATAGTAATTGATTGCCTTGAAGAAAGAAGCAAACATTTGTGAATACTTTAAAGACAACAACCCTGTTACTTAGGTATTTAATGACATACTGCTTACAATTTTCTTTACTTTTTTCCAATGGAGATTTAATAAAACATGGGTTTGAGTGCAGGCCCAAACCCACTGCAAGTCCCCAGAACTACAATTCAACAGATCTGAACCCACCAATGTGTGAATTTACCAACTGTGCCTTTGGCCAGATGATCTAAAGGGAATCTACAAAATTACTTTCAGGATAAAATGCCTATTTTAGCACTCGGAAATATAACACTTATACCCAAGCAAAGCCCACATGTTGACACAGTACTCAACTAATACAGTACTTAGAGAATACCTTTGAGTAATTATGTGTTTTGATTAGGGCTTTTCCAATTTTGCTCGCTAAAGATGGATCTTTTGGATTTTTCTTCAAGGCCTGCTCGTAGACTTCTATGGCTTCATCAGGCTTCAACAGTAAAATATAAATACATGTAAGTAAAAGATTATGATAAAAGGTGTATGAAGGAAATAAAAACTGGTAACAACTCCAGGAATGACTGCCAAGCACTACTGATCCATAAGCTACAATACTTCAGAGAGAATGGTTACTATAAAACTGCAGGAAACGTAAAGCCCATGTAAATTAACATTTTCACGCTAAAACAAAATATGGAGAGACTTGGCAAACAAACGAGTTTGAATAAACTTCACTCTTTTTTTACTGCAATTTCTCTACTACTACCTTCCTTAGTTAACAAAGAGGCAGATGTCTTAGTTATAGCAAATTTAAGAAATTCCACTTTGTGTGATAATTCTTCATTAAGGAGAAAACTACACACAAATATCAATATGAAAACAATCATGAAACATCTACAGATGTCCAAACCAGTGATCTAAACTATCAGTTGCATGTCCTAATTCAATTTTTTTAATATATTAATTTAAACATGTAGTCTTCAAATTCCCATGTCCACTTGACTACATTGTCTTCTGCCAATACTAAACAGCATTTCCAGTTCATCAAGAAAGTGAAGAATCCAAAAAATGTATAGGAACCACAAAATTAGAAACTTCAAGTAAAGCCATCAGCATGAGAACTAAGTTACCTACAATTATTCTAAGTTTCAGAACACTATTTAGATCTCATTCTAGGTATCTGTTAATCTTATGAGGCAGTGCTCTTTTAGAAAACATTTCCTCCTTGATTTTCACCAAGTAAGCTTTTAGAATAAATATATTTTCAACAGTTTTTAATTTTAACAGTTACTCGTAGTCAATATTTATTGTTTTATATCCTAAAGCAGTTTCTGTTTGACAAACATCAAGCAATAAGAGTCAGCATGGCACAAGGTTTCCATTAGACAAAGTCAACAAACTACTTAAATATTCTATTCTTCTCCAGCAAGCACTCACCTCTTGAATATTCATGTATGCATCACCAAGAAGAAGTAAAGTATGAGCACTCGGCAGTTTTTCTACTAGGTCACTGGGAACAGAAGACAAAACCTTGCTCAGTATTTAATATGCCAATACTGGTATCTGAACAAGAGAAGGGCACAACAATTTTATCCTCTGCAGATTTTAGTTTCTATTCTGAAAATAAACCAAAAAATCCCTGAAATATCTTTTCAAAGTAAGAATCCCAACTATCATTTTAAAAGTTACCCCATTTACTCAAATGCATTAATGTCACTAAATATTTCTCCTTTACTGCTGTAGAAAGAAAAAATGAGTTCACCATGCTATCAGTAAACATCTAGAAAACTATTTATGCACACCACTAACTCTTACCTATAGCAGGCAGCATATAATTTCTTATCTTTCCTATACTGAAGATAAATATCGGCCATTTTTTCTTTAGCTTGTACAAAGTAAGGCTGTTCAGGTGTAATATTGCGGAGCATAGTCAAGGCATGTTTCACATCTCCTTGAGCAATTGCCAGATCTGCATTTGCAATCACAACTCTTAGCTCCTCGGGTGTCCCAGAAAATTCATTAATGGCATCTTGGATAACTATAGCAGCTTCATGCTGAAAATAATAAAAACAACAGAATTAATTTATTTCCTGTCATTGAACAGCAAAAAATAAAGACATCATAAGCATTTACGGGCATTATGCAAATCAACCAAAAAACCCTCAAAAAACACAAACCATAGTATCCACTTGTTTTGCTATAGTTTTTGATTTTTAAATAAAACTCCTGTGATATCAACTACAGTAAATTCACGAATACAAGCCGCACGGAGTATAAGCCGCATATCCGGTGTGTTGGCAACATTGATGTCTTTGTCAACAAATAAGCCGCACCTGGAATATTAGCCGCACTTTAGTTCGCCGCGAACTTTCACGAAGTCGTCATTTAGTAACACGATCGCGGGATTGCCGGGGCTTACTGGCTTACTGCCGACCTCGGAAACATTGTTTCCAAGTGAAAAAAGACACACCCTTTATTTACAAGCCGAAAAAGACAGGAACAATAGTGTGGTCATTTTGCGAGCATTCCCAATGGATCCGCGTTGCCTTTAAACAGCCGCTCAGCCACGCGGGCAGGCAGCTGAGCTCCGAGCGGAGCCACATCTCCGTGCTGGAGCGGCCGCTCTGGCCCTCGCAGCCCTGCGGGGCGAGCGGCCGCTGTAGCCCTCGCGGCCCCACGGGGCGAGCGGCCGTTGTAGCCCTCGCAGCCCCGTGGCCGAGCGGCCGCTGTAGCCCTCGCGGCCCTGCGGGGCGAGCGGCCGCTGTAGCCCTCTCCCTGCGAGCCGAGTGGTCGTTCTACCCCTCTCCCTGTGGGCTGAGCGGCTCCCCCAGCCCTCTCCCTGCGAGCCGATCGCCCACTTCATCCCTCTCCCTGCGGGGAGAGAGGCTCCCCCAGCCCTCTCCCTGCGAGCCCAGCCAGCCCCGTAGCCGCACAAGACTGAAAACACTTTAAAAAGTACAGAGAAATATCACACACTTTTATCGAACTGCCGAGGTAACTCGCCGAGGTAACTTACCCCGATAAGAACCCCCGCCCCTCAGTAACGCCGCCATCCACAGGCAGGCAATAAGCTGTTCTCTGATTGGTTCATCGTCGGAACAACGGGAAACCATGGATTTCAAACTGTTTCGGCTCGGGACTGGACTGGTATGATACTAGGTAAGGGCAGATATCACATTTTTGTTCATAGATTAGCCGCACCCAAATATTAGTCGCACTTCCAGGTTTCCACCAAAATTTTTGTCTAATTACTGCGGCTTGTATTCGTGAAATTACTGTATACCATAGAAAGTTTTAGTACAGAAAATTACATTTGTGTTGCATATATATAAGTACATGCTCAAACTTCAACTAGAGAATGTCTTCAGCACCTTGCTCCAACAGGTCCTGCCTTGGGCTGGTTTGGGCTGGCCTCCAAACCACAGGACTGTATGACTTCTTTTATATTCTTACACTTAGGTAGTGCCCTACCACTTATCCAGACACAGCTGATAGTAGGGATGCTGCTAAATATGATCCAAAACTACTGCTCATAGCATTCTGACAACAAACAGAGGTCTACATCCCTGCAAATCCTCTTGGTAAAAGAATTGATGGTTTTCTGTTCTGAACTATTAGAAGTGGGACTGAGAAGAGGGAATTGTTTTCAGGTGTGTTTTGTATTTTAGCAGGTTTGCCATCTTACCGGTTCTCCATTCAAACGATGAGCATCTACCAACTCTAGGAACACAGACACACGATCACTTGTATCAATTTCAATACTTTTTCCTTTTGTTTTTGAGGAAGCTGTAGGTTTTCTCATTCCAGGCAAATTCCTTGCCATCTGTAAGGTTTTAATAGCTTCTGGTATTTCTCCCAGCTTCTTTTGTGTTTGGGCCTTAATTAAGTGATACACAGGATGTTCTCTCACCTAAAAAATACGTAAAATGAAGTTTCCAAATTTTACTTGATGTAAAGTATTCAAATCCCTTGCAAGATTTTTTTAAATTTTGACTTTGGTTTCTTTTTTTTCCTCCAAATATACATAAATTCAATTTCAGAAATTTACTTAAAAATATAAGAATTACCAGAGTATGCAAACTAGTGATTTAGTAAGTTTTTAATTACAAAGAAAAACTATTGCACGGGGTGAGACTCTGGGATAGAACAACATTAATGGCTGCTTTATTATAAACTAGACTAATTTTAAGGTATTCTGAGTGTCTCCCACACTGCTGCATGCACATTTCACCAGACTATTAATTAAAGGTATCATAATACAATCATAATTTGGCACAAGTCCTGCATTCCATTCTTCACCTTCCTAAAACACACTTCACATTAAACAAAAGCCTGTAAGAGAGATATGGCAAGGACCTCAATTAGCAGTTAATTAGATATTAATCTTCAGCTTTCTTGTATCACTTGGAGGAAGAAAACAAGATGGGACACACTTGCAAAGAAACGGTAGCTTTCAGCCAAGCCATCTCAGGACACTTGGGCAGAACTCAGACCTAATGAGTGGTGTGCGTGTACTGTGTTCCCAATCTCTGCTAATCCTACATAAAAGTTCAACTAATGTCAAGAAATTAAAAATCCCATACTGTAATGCGTAAAGCCAATGAAGTGTAACTTGTGAGGTATTAGTTTTGCCTTAATGGTCATTTCTTTGATAAATATCAGATACCACATTCATATAAACATTTAGATATTCAATTCGAAGTGGAAGAGTTATAAAAAGTTCAATTGAAAATTATGATATACAAAACCATACAACTTCAGATGACTGAGACTGAATAAAATTATTTCATTCTTTTGTTCAACTCACCTCAAAATTATAGCTTAGACAAAGTTCCAAGGACTGAGAACATAGCTTGGTATTGTTTTGAGCCAAATACACCTGGGCCATCAGTAAGTGTGCATCTGCGTAAGAAGGGTTCCTTTCCAGACAGTAATGTAGATTACTATGGGCTGCTTCAAGATCCCCTAGGAAGTGGGGAAAGGAAGGGAAAGTGAAAAAGCAGTTGATATTAAATACAGGGGTTATTATAAACATATCATTTTTATTTGCTAATTGTCAGCATCCAGTGAATAAACTTAGATACAAAATATTATAAGGTTATGACATAAAATCAAAAGCAGGTCAAAGGTATGGTATTTTCCCATTGTTTCATCTGTAAATCATTAACTTTGGGAAATAATAAATTTAAAAAATACTTTATTTATATGTCTGTACAATTAAGATAGTCTCATATAAAGGACAAAAGAGGGAGGAATAAATGTTCTTCACTTAGCTGGAACATAATGCTCTGCAGTGAAAGAAAAATATTCATTATTACTGACACGTGTGAAATTAATTTTTTATATTAAATAAACTATGGATGCAGTTAACTACCCATTCAAATAGCTATTACCTGACAAGTACTTCACTTTTGCAATTAAAAAGACAGCTTGTTGAAGACCAGGCACAGTTTTTACAACAGTTTCAAGAACTGAAGCACAGTGCTTGAGAAGTGGTGAAGGAGACTGCCCAGGACTTGCAGGCTAGAAGCAAAAAATACAAGTAAGTAACACAAAAAGAACCCCAAAAAACTAACAAAACCCAGAATTTGTGTCAACAGATTTTAGATTTAGATTTCATTCTAAGTCTGAGTTTCACTTTAAATTCAAACAAGCCTTAGCAAAGTCATGTTATGTCCTTCAGTCAAAGCAGCTCTTGTTGTGAAGAACTATAAAAATAAGTTGAAATTTCAAGGGACCAACTTCTTGATATCAGCAGGAACACAAGACAGTCTCACTTCAAGGACAACAAAACACTTCAGACCTGACATACACAGAAGAGTCAGGTCATAAACATTTGGTTACACATTCTGAATTTTCAGGCCAACTCATCTAACACAGGAGTACCATGAATTAAATTTCAAGAAGGCTAAAGTTGGAAGGGATGATGAGAAAGTTGGGAAGAAAAGGTTCTGGTCCTGTCATGCCTACCCTCATCCCATGCCAAAGAACATATCCATACTGCAGGCAACAGATTGAAAACAGAAGTTAAAAACTAGCTATTTTCATGCAAACTGCTAGTACAATATACCACGTTTTAGCTGCTCTATATCAGAAATATTACTCATTTCCCTCTACTACCTTAGCTAGTTGCTAACTGGTTTATACATTAAAAAAGGTAAAGGCAACCTAAACATCATTCTGTTCACAAATAGTATTTCCATAGGACCCAAAACCAAAATGGAAGCCTCCACTACCTTTGTTGCCAAAGCACACAAATTCTGCCACAGAAAATTAAGCTACCTAAGCAAGTGAGATTTTTCACTGGAATTAACAATACTATAAAAAGGCAGTATTCCACCAATTTTTACCAACATGCAAAATAAAGAAATTTTATATATGGAAAAGATATCCTAAGCAAATAAAAATATTTCATTAGTAGGTGGTCAGTGTGAACATCCTAGTTTCACAATAAGATAGCTTTATTCACTGTATCATCACAGCTTCCTAAGAGATACTAAGACAGTGCAACTACACACACAGAGTGCACTGAACAAATATCCAAAGTTTGATCAGGTGTCATTACTGCCACTTGCTCACATCACAAAATACTTATTTTTATAATTACTTTGATAAGGGGTGTAATATCCCAAAATATACTACTCTTACATCAAATAAATTCACATTTGAAATGGGAAAATTTTCCGGTTTTTCACTTCATGATTAACTGTTCTCAAAACAAAAAATTCCCCATCCCAGACAAATGTGATTGTACAGGTGCTTACCTGTGCTGGACAAAAATTAAGATATTCTCTAATAATTTCTAGCAAGAAATCAGGGTTTAGTTTTTCAAAATACTCCACACCAAGAGGAAATCCACACAAAGATGAAAAGTGAGTATCCAAAACATCATTCAGTAAAGCAAAAACTTCTTCTTGTCTCTTACGTTTTTTCATAGCTAGGACTGCATGCAGGAAAGATAATTCCTACAGAAAAGAAAAAACAAACACAAAATTCCAAATATTCTGCATATTCCAGATACAGTCATCTGTTATTCATACAATACTACATAATTATTAATGTTAGCAACTTCTTATTCATATTTAGGGATACTCTAAGACATTTAGTGTGTTGTAAAGGACACTTGATTATTCTACCAATTCATTCCTTTAATTTGTGCAAGAACCTTTGCATTTGTCTGATCACAAAATCCTGAAAATAATTAATATTTGTTCCTCCCTGACATTTCAAACTCATCTTCTGAGAAAAAACTCATCTAGAAAGTGATGATGTTTTCTGTCTGCAAGCAAACAGCCTAGTTGCAAAGTTAAGCAACACATTAACTTCAACAGAAAGAAAAACTGAAACTTAGACTTAACAGTACTCTATTAAGAATGCTCTACTCAACTGACTGAAATACAGAATACATAATAGTTAGAAGGCCACAGTTGAGATTGTAATCAAAGTATCTCAGTAAAGAAAGATGTCTCCTACCCCAGATTTCCCAATGGACTGTTGAATTTCATTAAGAAACTCCAACTGCTGCTCCGCATCTTCTAATTGCCCTTGTATTAGCTGACAGCGGATAATTCCTGTAACACACGGAAAGACTTTATTTTTGCCAACTCATCTTCCTGGTCAAGCACATGCTTTCTCTTCCACAACTAACTTTTCCTCTCCTCAACCTCTTCATAAAGCAGTGACAGGAAAAGAAAGAATGGATCAAGACTTATGGTAATGGAAATTTTGCATACTCAGAAAAACCTAGGGTAGATGATAAAAGATATATAATAAAGCAATTTGAAATGGTAAACTTTCAACTGGTTCTAGACTAAGCAGAAGCACCATAAACTCAGAAAAAGTACAAGAAGGAAAACAATCTCAAGCACACACATAAAACACTCCTGTCATCTAAGGTTTTAATACTGTTTAAGGCCATGGCACAGTCAAGGAGGAAAGAAATACAGGGAAAAAAATCTGTCAGGCAAATATGTCTTTTAAAACTTTACACTCCATTTTCTTGACACAAATGGGACTTATTATAAAGTGGAGTTCTTTTGGATGTGACACCTACATCCAAAGTATGATGTTTTGATTTGATTATGGTTTTCAATATAATTTGGACAAAATGAGGACATGGATAGCTTGTTCTATCATACCCTTGATTTTCTTGTTTTTGTAGTGCCTAAGAGTTCTCTAGTTCTTTGGCACTACAGAAATTAAATGATAAAGTAAGTAAAATACTGCAAAATGTCTGTGCCTACTATTACTTTGAGAGCTCTAATTTAGAACAGGGAAGATTAATTTTTCAATACGGAAGACCAAAAGACATATTTAGTAAGAGGCACTGTTGCCACAAGGAAGACAGCACACAATGAATCTGAAAAAACAACCCAGTGCTCATGTTCTAATAGTTCAAGATTTTCCTAGCACCAGTAATAGGAAAATATGATCAAAAAAACCACTGTTTAGTAAAAATCAAAAGGAAGTGCAAGACCTTACCAGTTAGTGCAGAAACACTTGTTTCATCAAGTGTCATAGCAGTCTTGTACCATTTTAGAGCTTCTTTCACTTTCCCTTGTAAGATCATTTGATAGCCAAGTTCAGTAGCAAATTCTGCATTGTCAGATGCCAAATCAAAAGCTCTTTGTACTAAGGTTTGTGTATGTTGAAGGATGAGCTGGTTCCGGCCACACTAATGGTAAGAACAATTTTTAAGCCTTAAGCTTTTCGTAGTTTTCAGATTCAGTTAGAAAAACATACTGAATATAGCCAGGTCAGTAGAGACAACACTATCCCATGTAAGAATGAATTGGTCACTAGTAATTCTGTAAAAACTGTGACATTTATGTGGGATGGATTCAAACATAAATAGACAATACCATACAATAATGAATAGTTGCTTTGAGTGCTTCCTTACAGCAATTTTTGGTAAATACACAGATTAAAAAAACTTGCACTTTCAAGGTTATGTGATTAACCTTGTCAGTATCATACAGTAAGAAGATGGTTGGTGAACATTCGTGTATTTTCACTGCTTCTCACTTAAAAGCAAGCAGTAAAACCATTTTTGCAATGAGATGGCTTAAACATTGTAATTCATGCTGAATATAAGACTAGAAAAACATGGCTACCAAAGCTACATGACTTAATCTATTTCAATTGTCTACAATTTTTGACTTGTTAGTAGACATTTAACATCCGCCTACCAAAAAACAGAACAAAACCAGGATATATAGATTGCTGCATGCTGCTTAAGAAATAAAAAGCATACTCACTGTTCTACTGAAAGCTAATGCCATTTTACAGAATAGCTCAGAATTACGTGGTTCTAATCTATCCAGCGCTTTAATCAGGTCTCCCAGTCTTGCTGAAGCCTTGGAGAAAAAGGAATAATAAAATAAATAATAGAAATAATTTAAAAATTAGGACAATCAAACAGTTTTCACTATAAACTACTCACATTTTTACTATGCACTAATACTTTGAAATGTAAATTCAGAGGTTTTCAGGGTGAGGAGTCAGACTTGAGAATTCCTATGACAACACTTTAGAATAGTAAAGTGACAATAAAGCAGACCATGTGTCCTTTATCCATGCTCAAAAAGGGTGGAAGGCTTGAGCTAAATCTGATGTAAGACACACATGCCCAAAAGCAAAGCACTTCCAAATGCTTTTAACATTAGTTTCTCAAAACACCTAAGGGGATTTTCTGGGTATGCAATAATAAAGTATTTTTAATATGGTTTTAGATGCACCTGAAATGTGTAAATCTAACAGGTCTTGAAATTTTTCCCTAGACAAAGCTCTTAGTTGAGACATTTTACTCCTGAATCTTTAGTTAACACTACATGTCCAGCAATTCCTTCCTGGATGGCTTCACTGGAGTCAGCAATTCTTACTACTTCTCCATATTTCCCATAATTGTGCGTAAGACTTAAATTTGATTGTAAGGAGGTTAATGACTCAGTTCTTTGCAATAATTGAAAATGTGTTAAACAACATAAATACCCTTTCTTCTAGAAATTCCAAACACCTACAACACAATGAAAACACTTCTTTTTTTCTATCTTTCCACTTAAATTATCACAGTATTTTTGTATGATGAGTAAAAATATAGAAAGTTTTTGGTGACAAATTAGATCAACTGTTTTAGAAGTTCCTGAAAAATGGCACAAGTATCGTACATACAAGATTCATGCATATAGACCTGTGCAAGAAAATGGATCTTGGGAGTAGAAGAAAAAGTAGCATAGAATGCTTAGAGCTGAAAAAAACCACAATGATTGTCAAAAAAATGATGAACAAAACACAGGTGTAACAACTACGACCTGCTTCCAAAAATCTATCACTATAAGACCTCATCATTTCCCTTACTTCAATTAATAAAATATTTAAAATAATGGAAGGCTTACAATAACTTATGAATTTATCAAAAGAGCATTTAAACAAAAAAGATCACTTTGATGATTCACATCATCATGATTCAGTTCACTGTCCAAATCAGATTTTGTTTGGCTTGACACTTGTTCTCTGGAAAGATGAAGGTTAATTTCTTTTCCTCGGCATCCAGAAAACACCTCAGCAATAAGCTAGAGTAGCCACTCAAATCAGAATAGGTGAATACACCTCCTTCACATTACTGCAGCACAGAACCAACCAAAGTATACGAGGAGAATACATAAGAAGACAGGCTTTGTAGGGACTAGATGCCACATGCACTAGGTTGTGCTCAACATTCTTCTAATAAAAAGGACTCACCTCAGATATATTTCCTTCCCTGCACAGATGATGCAGGGCCTCCATTCTCATGGCTTCTAAATTGAGGGGATCTTTCTGCAAGAGTCTAAAGCCAAACAAAAGGTCAATATAAAGAAACCAAACCAAACACTTGCTCAGTCATCTACTTTATCCTAAAACAGGAATAGAATAACTTATATTGCACAGTCATTTTACATCATGGATCTCAATTGAAAGCAAAGCTCTTATTTCATGCCTATCTCAAGGAAGACAGGAATGTCATGCCTATCTCCTCCTCCAACCAAAACAGATTCACATATTCATGTAGCATCCTAATGGAATTTCAAGCCTGGGTTCTAATAAAACTTAATTTACTTCAAATTTATTTTAAAAAAACTGATGTAACTAATTCAGATTCATTAACAATGAATGGAAACCTATATAGTTTTGTTTCAAAGAGTCCTTAGGGTGTAAATCTGACAAGAAAATAACTTAGTGGTGTGCTACTTCATACTCAACCTATGTGCCGTTTCAACTGTCTGCTCCCAGTCCTGCAAGGCAAGTTGTAGCTTCATTTTCTTTATGAAAGCAGGAATGAAGTTTGGGAAGATTGCAATTATCTGGTTAACAATGTCCAGAGCTCCTGAATAATTCTGTCGGACTTCAAAATACTGTGCCTAATGGAAGGAAGAGAAGCCATATCAAGAGCCTGTACACTCACACAGGTGAGAAGATTCAGAAGTCCTTTCATACAGAAACCAGGAAAAAGAGCCAGAGAGAAAAAACTCTTTCCTAAAGTAATAGTTTTACTTGAGTATCCAGCACAATTAGACACATTTGCAGCAACCAAACAGCAAAGGATGACATGTAAAGCCTGGTGTGTGTGTGTAAGTGCTCTGTAACAATGGTAATTGCAGTATTTACAACTTACTAGTCAGTTGCAATTAAGAAAAAGACAGACATAGCTGAAAATTGTTTTATTAGGTTTCAAATACTTTTGTATGAAGTATCCCACAATTTTAGGATAGCTAACACGACCCACTGATGAAACATTTATTCAAGCCCTGAGGTATGTAACATATAAAAACCCACACTCTGCAGGTAATTACTGTTATTGCCAGAATTAACAATTTTCTAACTGTAATGAGATTTACAGGGTATTCCAAATACCAAACTTTCAGAAGTCAAGAATCACAGGTTTAAACTAATCCAAGTAGAAATAAATTTAGGACTTAAACCCTGTTTTGCTTTGATGCGTTGAATTTACTTACCATATTCCGGGTGATGTTTAATTTCATCTTTTTAAGACAGAAATGATGCAAACACACCACACGTAGTCTCTGAGTTACCCTCTTAAGCCCTATGAGATTCCTGTCTGTCTAAACCCCAATTACAGTAACTACACTTGACATATACTCTTAATCTAATTCAATGGTCCACATGCAGCCAAGCACACACCTAACCAAATACCATTGTGCACACTCTCCTGAACTTCAGCCTTCTAATATTCATTGAACAATTTTTTCTACATTTAGCTTTAGAATATTAAAAACACATCATGTTATGTTAGTAACAACGTCTGCGATACTGCAATATGCTCTGAAACAGAAAATGGGGAAAGAAAACAATTCATGCCACTCCTTTAATGAAATATAATCATCGATGATTACATGAACACAAATGAACTCACGACACAGACTAATGACAATTAAATAGAATGTTAACAATATTATAAAAAAATCACACTACAGTGTTTAACTATTACATCTTGGCCCACAGCAATTCTGTAAAGTGCATAGGTGTCCCATGCGAAGAGACCACACATTATTACATTTTCAAGTGATTTGAAATTCATTTTGTAAATATAAATACATGCATAGAAAGGTTTTCTTGTGTGCATAGCAGAATTATAACCACAGTACACATTTAGATTGACTGAATTTAATCTATACCTTTCTTTTTACATTGGTGTCTAAAGAACCCTGAAGTACCTACAGGGTCTGAGCTGTATCTCTGTTCCTTGGACAAGCTCATTATGCACTACTCTTCTCTGCATCTCTCCAATCCCTTTACAATACTAAAATAACATTTAGGAAGAGCTGAAATAATGAAGTAAACTTACTTTACCAAGCAGTGCAAAAACATCATTGCCTTCCTGCAGTGCTTCATCAAAGTATTTCAAAGCTTTCTTAATGTGAGTTTCTTTCCCACAGGTGAGATCAAGCCAAGCTTTCAAAATTAAGCCCTGTTAACAAAATACAAATTGGAATTCTTTGCTAACTAGGTAATAGAAAATTATACCACATACAGTAAGTAGAAATGACCTAAATAAAGGACTTCGAGTATCTATTTTAACTACTTCAGGGACATAACCTGTCTATAGCATAACCTAACACTTAAGCAATTTATTCCAGACTTAAATTAATCAAATAGTACATTTACTTACAGAATTAGAATGGCACCAAACAAGTCTAACATGATCATCAGTCAGAACAAAACCTCACAAATGTGATCACATTAGACAGAATATTCTTTTCAAACATTTCAACACAATGTTTTCTTAAGGTTTTGTTTATATGAGACACCGAGAAACATACTAGTGTGAAAAAAAGGGAGAAACTTGAGGTTTTTCTTCTACTTTTATATTAAATTCTTATACTTTCATTATTAAACTTTCATATTGTAAAAGGCAAAACTCATTATATTTCTCAAATCCTCAAAAGTTATTAAAAGAACACTCAAACTTTTAAAAGGTGAAACGTGTCCTTTCATTGAAGAACTTACTACTTATAATGAATGAAATGTATTTCTCTTATGTTACAAACATTAATTATAGCTTAAGTAAATAAAATATATTTTGAAGTGCTGAATTATTTAATCGAATTATAATTGCCATCAAAACAAAAATTTAAAATACAAAATATCACTAGCTCTCTTAGAACAAAAAGAAATGGGTCCTGTATTTAAAATTCAAAGGTTAGTAAAAGAGCCGTATTTTGTAATTTCTAACAATCAGGGTCATGGTTTTGTAATGCAATAGAAACTGGTTGAACTTTATGGACTTGAGCAATTTTTAAAGAAAGGCAGGTGTTGTACTTCTATACAAGGAATACATAAACTATCTTATCAAAATAAATGTATACTAAACAAATCCTATTTCACCAAGTTTAAACACTCTGAATCACCTCTCAAAAAATCTGATATAAACATCTAAACATAATTTCGTATTACGAAACTAGAAAAAGAGCTAACCATAACTGAACTTTAAAAAAAATCTATGTATTTAAATACTAATGCATGTGTCTGAAAAAAAAAATTACAGTAATTTCACGATTATAAGCCGCACCACTTTGACTAAAATTTTTCTCCCAAACCAGAAGTGTGGCTTACATTCAGGAGCGGCTAATATATGAACAAATTTTGGAAATTTCCCAAGCTGGAAGTCCGAGCCAGCAGTGGCCCCGGGCAGTGGGGCAGTGGTGGCGCAGCGGCAGCGCTGCCCAGCCCCGGGGGGCGCGGCGGTGGCACCAGCCGGGCATGCCCCTCTCCCTCCTCCCAACGGCACCGGCCGGGCATGCCGCTCCCCTGCCTCCCGGCGGCAGCGGCGGGCAGAGCCGGGGCTGCTCCCTGGCAGCCGCCCTGAGGAGGGCCGAGCCAGTAAACCCCGTGATCCCGCGATTCTGTTACTAATTGGCAACTTTGTGAAAGTTGCACACGGATCCTTGCTGCAAACAAAAGTGCGGCTAATAATCCAGTGCGGCTTATATATAGAGGAAAAACGAAACGTTGCAGATACCCCGGAAATGCGGCTTATACTCAGTACGGTTTGCAATCATGAAATTACTGTAATTACTTCAAATATTTTTAAATACTTCAGCTGGAAATATTTCACACTAAGCAACGTACCCAGACAATATTTCCTAAGAATAAAAATAGGCAAACAAAACCAAACTACTATTGTTTGAATAAGCAGTCATAAATACTGCTATATTTCACCAAATTGACCTATCCTTAGTCTTTTTAAGAATTACAATATTATTGCTTTGTGATGTCTTCAATTATGTCTTCATTAATAATAAATTACTTCTACATTAGTATAAATTAGCCAGTAAAGTAGGTCTTCTTTAAAATAACTACGAATTTAAATTAATAATCCTCTTTAGTTTGAAAGCTAAGCCATTACTTAAATTATACTTTCAGAAACTAATGTTTAGAATAGTTGCAGATTTCTAACTCATGTAATAGATCAAACATAAAATTATAAATTACAAATTGAACAATGTACTAAACCACACAGTGGAACATTTTTGTTTGATATTACTGTACAGTTATGCACACAACGTTAACAGCTCTGCTTCCAAGTTATTTAATTACAATAAAAAGCCAAATTTTTTATACTTCTCTCCTTGAACTGAAGCTGATACCGCCTTTAAAAAAATAACATAGTAAGTTTTCAGGAACCTCTTTAGAGATTCAAGATTTTAATGAATTGTGATGCTTGTATATAAGTGCCAAAGACAATGCCATATACTTATTCCAGTAAAACCCCAGGCAAATTTTGCCTTTAACAACAGCTGAAAATTTATAACCCCAATCCTCTGACTATTTGTGAGCCTTCAGATTGTATGTCTCCCTCTAGCGAGACTATCATGCTTATTTTCTTACTAGGAATTATGAGGCTTGGTATCAAGTAGCAATACTCACTTTAAAATCTATTTATTGATTTATTAAACCATTATTTATTATTTACTAAGTGAAAATAAATATTAGTCAATAAAAAAAGTCATTATGGGAACTTACTCAGCTGTGTCAAATAAATTTATGACAGTTAAGAAGGGAAGTAGTAGAACACAAAATAGCTCATGATAGCCTCCAAACAGCACTAATGCCATAAATCTAGCTTCACAGTATGCATTGTCCTATTAATGTTTTACATTAAAGAAAGGTAAAAACCAGTTACCTCTTTACCACCACCAGAAACTTTGATCATTCTATCAACATATTCACGGGCTTTGTCCTCACGACCAAGATGCCACAGAAACAAGCCAGCATAGTACAGAGCCTGCTGTCCTGCTGTTTTACGCTGTTCCTTCAGCCTTGCATCCAACTCCAGAATAGCCTCTCGATCTGAAAAGGTTTTGTTCAGAGTTCTTGTTGTCAGCCTCTCAAAATAGTACCAGAGCAGCACATAAGGCAAGGGTTCCAAAAAAAGTAAATACTGTTTTTCAATGTACAGTACAGAAAACATGCAGGCAATCCCACCCAATTAGTAATATTTATCAGGTACAGATGGAAAAGGTAGAAGAGGGCTCCCATTAACACGGTTGAGGGCGAGGTCCCAGAAGTTGGGAAGTCCCAAATGGTGGTTAGCCAATGTGATGTCCATCTAGAAGAAGAGCAGGAAGGAAGATCTGGGAAACTACAGGCCTGTCAGCCTGACCTCGGTGTCACGGAAGATCACGGATCAGATTGTTGAGTGCCATCACACAGCACCTATAGGACACCCAGCCAGGCACTGGGAAAGGCAGGCCCTGCCTGGCCAACTCCATCTCCTGCTCTGGAAGTGGTGAAAGGCTCTCATGAGAGAAAGGCTCTCATTCTCAGAGAGTCTCGAGATCCACAATAATTTTGCCATCCTGCAGTATTAATCCTCAGGTTGATCCATCAGAGCGATGCCATTCATCAGAGCTGTTTCACATCTAATTTTTTAACAAACTGTCAGCAGCAGCTATAAATGTGCACAGTGAGAAAGACACTGCAGCAATAGTTTAATGACTACTCAATGCACCTGATAAACCAACTCTTACTTTGAGAATGTAATTCTTAACAATACCATCCCAGCTTTTACATTGGAGAAAGGAATGCCAAAATTCACAAAATTCTTTTTTCCATTTGTATGGTCAGGAAAACTTGAAAGATACAAATGGCATGGCTTTAAAGACATTTCAAGTTGCAGTTCTGCTCAAAAGTACCAATACCACACATGAATGAACAACAATCACAAGAAGCTTGATTCAATTTTTTTCCTTCAAAGATTTTTCATCATGGTCAATAAGTCAGATCTTGTGTGTTTTATTTTAACATTCACTCTTAGCCTTCAGAGTTTTGTGGTTTGGTATTTTTATTTACAATCTTTGCAAGCATCATTCAACTCAGTAATAGATCCTATGTCAAATGCAAAGCCAGAGTAAACCTTTTTAACTTCAGCAGAACTAGCCTACAACACTCAGGCCTTCACACAGAGCTGTTAAAAACAAGAAACAACATGTCTTAATAGGCATACCTGGATTAGGGCTCTTTTTATGGGCATAAATCAGAGCCATCATTGTACAAAGTGACACCTCCTGTTTGTTTTTAATAGACTCCAACTGTCGAATACTTTCTTGGACATCGCCTAGGAAAAAAAAAAGCACAGAATAAGCTATCACATTTCTCAAGACAAAGTATATAATCATCAAACATCAGACTTAAATTTTCCCTTCTATTTTTTCTTCCATGCATTTGTTTATTATGCATATACCCACTTTCACTTGTTTGTGCAAGTCTTCCAACCAGAAACAAAACAGCATCTCAATGCAAAGAACTTGAATTATGTACTAATTCTACCGACTGGCAGATAGATACAAATGACATTTATTGTTTTATACAGGGCATTGAGCAGCTCCTTTTGCTCCTGTTTCTTTATATAACCAGGATTTTTGCTTATTTGTGTGAATATGTTGAGTATTGGCAAAATAGACAACATCTTGAAAAATGACATGATTCTTACATAAAAACATCTGGGAGTTTGGGAACAGACACACTCCCTCAAAACCAGCACACCTTCCTAGATTTGCCTCAGCCCTCCTGTTAGGTTACTTGTTAATATTTCTGACATCCTTGGAATATACATCTTGCTAAATTAACTTCTCAGAACAGTATAATTTATACAAAGATCCCCTCACTAGCTATTAGCTGTCAGTTTCGCTAAGACAGAGAATACAACAAAATTAACACAGCTGCTTTGAAGGGAAGAGCTCTTAACTGGCAGACACCAGTGAGTTTCTGATCAAATGCAATACGGGCAGGGCTCAAATTCCCTCCAAGGAACGCATTTACCTGACCCATGCTCATGAAACCATGAAGAAGAAAAACACTTGTTTCTCTCGCTTTGGTACGATGCTGTCACTTTCATTCAAACCGGGGAGGAGCGCTGACAGATGTTAACACACGGGTAATATACTCAACGCGGAATACATTCAGGCTAACATCGCTCTTCCCTGCGCGGCGGACTAAGGGCTGAGTTTGGGGAGGCGAGGCAGGGAAGCGCAGCGTTTGGGGAGGAGCGGCCCCAAACGTTACCTGTCCTCAGCGCGCCGTAGGCCCTGTAGAAGAGAAGTACGGGGTCCGCGCCCACCCGCGCCAGCGCCTCGTTCGCCGCGGCCCGGGCGTGCTGGAAGAGCCCCTCCTGGCAGTAGTAATTGAGCAGCGCCTGCGGAGAAAGGGCCGCGGGTCACCGGGGCCAACGCTTCGCCCCGGGGACACCGCGCCCACCGCCCCGTCCCGCCCCAGCCCGGCCGGCCGCACTCCTGCCCGGCACCCCCAGCCCCTCCCATCCCTCCCTCCTTCCCAGCCGCTCCCTCCCTCCGCCGGCGAGGGACGGCGGTGGCGCCCACCTGCTGCACCTCAGCGTCCATCGTCGCTACCCAACGCCACTTCGGGGGGGCTCCGGAAGGGTGAAGACACCGCCGTGCCATTGGCTTGGGCGGGAAGGAGGCGGGAGGGACACGGGAAGGAATCCTGCAGGAGGGCGGCGGGGCGGGACCCGCGGGGCGAGCTTGAGGGGGCGGCATGGCGGCTCTCTGCACCTTGGCGCCCCCTGCCGGCGGGCAGGCGGCAGTGCTTCGGGAGCGTTCGCGGCCGGGACGGGAGCTTTGGGAACGGCTTTATTTCCTTGCTTTTCTTGGCCCAACGTACCGCTAACTGGCCCACATTCCATACATTTCATCATGTAACTGAGCGCTTCAAATTATGGGACACTTATCTTAGAAATAAAATAGCAACAGGGTCACATCAGGTTGAGAAACTTCATCTTTCCCCCCCACCCTTCTTTCCTCCTGAGAATTAGAGTTGCAAAGACTAGTAAATTCAGGCTTTCCTGTGGAGCTGAGAGCATTCTCTGCTATAAGTTCTAGACATCAGTAACAAAGGTTGCTGAAGAGCATTCCTACAACTTGGGTCTTTTTACATACTTTTTAAGGTAACCCATTAAGGCATATTTTGTGCACATATTAATAGGAAAGTACTTATCTTTTAATTTTGATACTTAGTGATTTTTAATCAAAGTTGTAGACCTCATTTTCCATAATGTTACCAACAATTTTACACAGAAAAATGTCCCTCCCTTGAAAAATTTGTGCTGAATTTCAGGGGAAATGCTGTGCAATTTTATTTCTGCATTAGCCACTGAGCAAGCATACAGACTACAACTGCTGATCAACTGGTTTAATATTAAGTTCAGTACTCACCTATGAGTGTATTCACTGTAATCTGTAGGGGAATGCAATATAAAATTATGTAAACATGTAAAATTAATATTTTCAGAAATTCACTGAAGCAACTGATAAGGAACAGGCCCACTTTCCAGATGCATTTGTTTTTCCCTTATCAGTACCCACAAATGGTTGCTTCTAGGAATGGGGTGCTTCTAGAGAGATTTTTAAAATTCCTGAGGGAAAGACCAATGATTTATTTGTTCCAACACCATTTCACCTTTCTCAGAAATGCACTCAAATGTGAGATGCTCTGTAGCCTGCTTGTGAACGGCACCCAGCAAGAATAAACTGGCTCTCCATCCAAGCTGGGAAATGTCATGGATCTAGCACTAATTTCTGCCCTCACATTGTCTTTGTAAACTCTTGAATGCTCAGCTCTCATTCCTGTGACTGCTCTGAGCTCCTGGACACACTCAGGGCACCCCACTGCATGGAGCTGCTGCATGAAGGCACTCAGTGCAGAACTGTTGATACGTGCAGAAGCATCATGCTCACTGTCTAAAGCACATTAAATAAGAACTTCCTAATTAGTGACTAACAAGGATTTTCTTACATGGAAGAACAGTGTAGTTGCTGTAAAGGTTTTCAGTATCCTCTCATTCTGTGGTTTAAAAGCATACCCTTTTTACATTAATGTCAGATAATAAACACAAAAGGAACGTACAATAAAAAATGTAATCTTTATTATTTTGACGCATTAATAATGTTCTTTAGCATCAGTTAGGGTAATAGCATTTTCCTGCATGCAGTTCACTAATACTGATTTAGTCAATAATTTTAATAAAAGTAATCTATATTTAATTTTCCTGTGTAAGAAACATAAAATGTCCTGATGGATTGGATTATACAATTTTGCTACTTTCTCTGTGAAAAAATATCGTGGACCCTAGATAACATTTAGAATGTTCTAGTGCAGCATGAATGGGAAAAAAAATCAGTGAGTAAATATGAGAAAAAATTCAGGATTCTCTGAAAGAAAGGTTGTATCTGAACACTTATGATGCAGGCACTGCTTAGACATTCAATTTGAACTTTAGACCATTTCCCAACTGCAAAAAAACCCCAAAAACATAGCTTTTTAGAAGCAAATTATGAACTTATTTCGCAGAAATTATTTATATGTTGGCAAATACTGTAAAAAATAAGATCCTACAGTTATCCATTCTCTTAGATATATCTTGTTCTCTGGAGTTCTTCTGTGAAAAAGTGCTATGGACTGAAAGTAACAAAAATGCTGTGACATCAACCTGAAGATAAAATTCAGTTCTTGTTTTATGTACATAATGCTGAAAAATAAAATAAAATGATTTTTACAGTATTTATATTTGCTTATAAAATCCTAACATTATTTTCAACAGGTTTAGTAGTTTTCAACATCTGTACAGTTTGGATATACACTATATGCTTTTCACTGAAAATTCAGAAATGTAAAACAAATAAGCTCCTAAATAGCTGCAAAATATTGCTTAATGGTATGGAGGAATGAGGTCTTTTTGAGTAGTTTATTTCATTTAGCTCTGATGTATGGCTTCCCATGTTTAAGAATCCTGGACAGTTAAAGAATAGCAGCATAGGCAATATAAACATGCACTGATTGCATCCAAACTATCTATAATGGTAGATAATACGTAATTTTACCTGTCGAATGCTTGCACACTACACTTATTGTGGTACATATTTGATGCAATAAATGTGCTAAAGTCATTATCTGTTTGCTCAAACATGCACCACAGGTTAAAAATTATTTACATAGCAGAGGGCTTTTCATTAACGTGTACAACATCAACCTTACTGAGAGCTGAAGATGGCTAAACAATACTGCAGGATAAAGCAGAACAACTTTATAGAGGGCTCTTTTTTGATCAATTTGGTGGGCTGAGGCAGATTCATTTAGTATTTGTATGCAGAAAGACATTTGACAAAGACATAATCTATGACTCCAGACCTAGGAAGACATTTGCACCTTCTGAAACTTAATGGTCTGTGCAAAAAGTAAACCATATTTACTATTCTTGTGAGTTGTAGAGGACTTTACAGGCATACTAAGACTTGTCTGAACATGATATAACATGAATACATTAATTAAGCACCTCAAAATCTGTTATTCCTTTCCAGAAACACTGTGCTAAAAAAACCTGTTGTTCTTTATGACTTAATGTTATTTTCATGCATGATCTCTAAGTGCAGCATGCCTTCATGCAAATAATTTCTGTGTGTATATTAGTTGTATAATAGAACACCTGGCCCTTGTACCTGTAAAGGTATACTTAATTCCCTGCCCCAACAGAAGCCCCATTTACAAAAATAGTCACATATAATAAACAACATATGAATAAAAACAAGATGAATCCACCAACACAGCTTTTGTAAAAATATGAAGTATGTGGCAGTTGAAATGCAAACAGTGGGTACAGTTACCATATTGTTTTATGCTAAACACACAAATACTTGGTTTCACACCCCTTTAACTGGTCCCTACAGTCTGTGTAGCCATTTTTTCTCTCCTCTTCAGCAGTGTCAGCTGGTAGTGAGAACAGTAACCTCCTGTCAAGGTTGTTTCTTCTTATCACAGTCACAGTCACTGACAAGGGATCACTGACTTTTAATAGGCACTGACCTTTATTGTACAGTACATTTGTAAAAATTGTCAGTTTGGCATAGACCTCCTTCAGGAGTCCTGTTGACACAAACATAGGCTATGAACTACTTTGCACATATATGATTTTGCTTGCTATTTGCTCTTATTTCTGACCATCTTTATCTTCCTTTTCATGCTTTTCTTTGACTGGCCTCATTACACGATCATAAGAAGGTGGACAAACTGCTGTTGATGCGGTCATATCTGTTTTCTCTGTAAATGAGTTTTCATTTAATTTGTCAATAAGGATTTCATCTTTCATACCCTGACCAGCCCCACCTTCAGTTTTATTTTTATTATAGATAAAGGAAGCTTGTTTTACTGTTCGTTTTAAAAGATGACGTCTGTAAGCACGCTGAATGATGACAGCAGACACCTCCTCCTGTTTTCTTTTCAATGTGGTTGTAATTGGTTCATAGGAAGCTTTAGAAGGATTGGATGCCATAAACCGATCTTCCATCTGTATTCTGAGGGCGTCCATCTCCCCGCTTTCCCCCAGTACACGCTTTGTGAAAGCAAACAAGATGTCAAGGCAGTGAATTCTGTCACCGCTCACCATGGGCAGGTCCATTGCAATAAGCTGGACTTTGTTAGGTTTGGGTAGATGAAGAGGAGGGTCAAGTGCTGCTGCAAAATCAGACAATTTCTCAAATTCCATAAATTGTGTTGCATCAGGATCAAACTTTTCCCAGACTTCATAGAACATCTCAAAGTCATCCTCACTCAAGGGTTCAGCACTTTCTTCAGTAGCAACACCAAAGTTCTCCAAAATCACAGCAATGTACATGTTCACCACTACCAGAAAGGATATGATAATGTAGCTGACGAAGAAGAAAATCCCAACAGAAGGGTTGCCACAGTCACCTTTTACAGAGCTCCCCGGATGAGCCTTGTTAGGGTCACAGTCTGGCTCCCCACTGTTCAGAATTGGGGCGAGCAAACCGTCCCAGCCAGCGGACGTGGTGATCTGAAACAGGCAGATCATGCTGTTGCCAAACGTTTCAAAGTTGAACATGTCATCAATCCCAGCTTCCCTCTTGACATAGGCAAAGTTGGACATGCCAAATATTGCGTAGATGAACATGACCAGGAAGAGCAGCAGCCCAATGTTGAACAGAGCAGGCAGAGACATCATCAAAGCGAAAAGCAGAGTGCGGATTCCCTTAGCGCCTTTAATGAGGCGCAGAATTCGACCAATTCTGGCAAGCCGGATGACTCTGAATAGTGTGGGAGATACGAAGTACTTCTCAATCATCTCAGCTAAGAACATACCTAGAAAAGAAAAAAAAGAAAGGAAAACCAAGGTACATCACCATATCACAACAGAAATTTAGAAACATAGTTTTAAAATTGGCAGTTTTATGTAGCAATTAAAGATATTCTGGAGATTACACTTGCATAATTTCTGTTTTAGCAGTTATAGGTAATATTTGCAGATGCAATACACATTGGATGATTATAACAGTTTTGATGGTTTAGCTAAATTACAAGTTAAAATGTAAAGTGGAATGACATGGCTGTAAATCTTGCAATGGTGAAAGCTCACCATATAGCTCTATTCCAGTAAAAGTTCACCTCCTATTCATTTTACCTTCTTTTTAGTTTAATTGACAAGACTTACCTACTATAGAGAGAATGACAACCACAAAATCAAAAATGTTCCAGCCTATAGTGAAGTAGTAATGACGAAGTGAAATCAATTTCAGAACACATTCTCCAGTGAAAAGGACAATGAACACCAGGTTTATCCAGTATAAAATATTTTCCATTTCTTTGCTTTGGTCATCTGTTTCCACCATCATGGTAACCATGTTAAGACAAATAAGAATCATGATGCTGATGTCAAATACTTGCTGTGTCACAAAATCAAAGACCATGCCTTGGAATTTATTCTGAGGAAGAAAGAAAAAAAGAAACATCCAATGCAAACTGTAATTTATTTTCTTTTCCTGTTAGAAGAAAATAGAAAAACACATGCAGTAAGGCTTATGAGACTTCAATAAAATTGTAACTAGTGGTCTTGAGTATTCAAATACAACAACTTAGTTTAGCCTCCTGTGTTGCATATTCGTATATAAAACAGTTGTAAGTGAAAATAAATTTTTGATTTTATTTTTATTTTGCATTTCTGCTGACTTATCAGTCCCCGGTTACTGATAATTTTCAATCGGCATATTTTTGCTCTCCCTATATCAATAAAAACTCTTTGTAAGTAACTATTTGTCTGATGTGTATAAATAATTTTACCCCTGGTCTTGGTATAGGTTTTTGTGGTTTTTTGGATCCCAGCTTTTTCATTGCATTGTAGTATTTCTTCTGCTCTTCTGTCATAAATATGTCTTGACCTCCAAAGTAAAAACATGAAATCAGAACTGGTTATAATCACATTTATATGCAGTGCTGAAAAAACTCTTAGAGAAATGTGATTGAGTGATGCAAAAATCAAGACTAAATTGGGAAAAATCTCTTAGCTATCAAGTACAGTTGTCGACAATTTAAGCATTTAGTCTAGAAGTCTGGACATCCAGTCCTGTATCTCTCAAAAGAAAAAAAAAAATGCAAGAAACATTTTTTACAGTTATTTTCCTGGAACTCCAAGAAATAATTTCCAGTACCTCTTTTATTTTATAGGAAGAAATACAGTAAACAGTATTTGAGATAAACTCAGTTGGGGCTGCTCAATACTGTCACTTCTGAACTGTGATTTTAGGAAACAAAGGAAAAAGACAAAGTCAGTTTTCAGTACAGGAGTGTGCTTTAGGTATCTCTAGTTTAGCAATGACATTGGCATTGGGGCCCAAAGTCTTCAAGGTTCTTGAGAAGATGGATT
Organism: Catharus ustulatus; assembly: GCF_009819885.2. NCBI lineage: Eukaryota > Metazoa > Chordata > Aves > Passeriformes > Turdidae > Catharus > Catharus ustulatus. The sequence continues at coordinate 20,265,099 of NC_046227.1, read as the reverse complement.
ATCAGACTTTGGAGAAACTTAGCTGAAGAATTTTGATTAGTTCTGTGTTCAATGAAGTTCTGTTTAGCAAAAGCATGAACCAGCCTTTGTAGTGTGACAGTGAAGATAAAGAAGGAATTATGGGTCTTTCGTATTTCTAATCAAAAGCCATAGTAACCTTGTTTTAGAGACAGTTTGAATGAAAACCTATGAGACTTCCCATACCTCTTGAAATTTTTTCCTTGATAAGAGATACTTGTAGACATGTAATTCCAGGAATGCCAATGCACACATAGGACTGGATACAGTCCTTTATGGATGAGTTATGGGAAGCTTGAAGATGTAGGAATGCATGGACCATAAGCTGGACAGGCTCCCTGGCCATATACCTCTGTGTTTCTACATAAAACCAAAATCCATATCCAAAAAAACCATATCCAGAATTCTTGCTTAGTGTTTCTCATTATTAACATAAGCCCAAAGAAAGTGATGCAGTCCAGTAAAGTAAAAGTAAACTAGTAATTCATAGCTGCTTTGGTCCTTGAGCTTTCATTGCTTTATCTATTTACAGAAAATAATTTTAAAGGTAAGCATCTCCTACTCTGACCACATATACCATTGAGATTATCTACAGCTGGATCAAGCAGGAAGACTTCATGAAGTTGAATCGTGAAAAAACAGATGACTTGAGGAAGACTGAACTGGGCATTGAAAACAAAAGGATCTGTCCCATTCACTAAATGAAAAATCTTATGACGTTAATGATTTTGTCTTAACATACTGCAGCTTTTTCAATTTTCAACAAGCTATGGGTGTACTTTCCATATATCAGGCACCTGCAAAAATTCATTATTTAAGAACATCTTTAGAAGGGAAATGAAACAATACTTATCTTCTTTTTTTGCTGATTGAAGTTGTCAATAATGACACCAATGAACAAATTCAGGGTGAAAAAAGACCCAAAAATTATAAAGATGACAAAATACAAGTACATATACAAGTTGTCTTCATACTTGGGTTGCTGTAACACCTAAGGGAAAAAAAAAGGTGAAATATGATTCCTAAAACTTCATGTGAAAATTTCAACCAAACAAGTGGCAACCTTGCACAAAGTGTCCCCATTATTTTGTATTTGGACAATATTCCTACCACTTACATAAATGTATTTTGTCTATTCCACCTCTTGCTGATAGCACCTGGCAGTTTGCACTCAGTTGTCTAAATTTTGTTACCACAGAATCTCCTACTAATTAGTTTAGTTTTTTCCTTCTATTGTGTGGATATTAATTGCTTATGCAGGATAAATACACACTTGTAGAGAGACAGACCTCAGGAAAAAAAAAGATAATTCAAAATATTTGAAGTACTTACATCTCTTGAGTCAATAGCTGCATACATAATATCCATCCAGCCTTTAAATGTAGCCTGTAAACAGTACACACCTGTTTAAGCATTCTAAAGACAAATCATTTAATAATTTCCAGCAATGCAGTACAGCACCAGGAATAATTAGTAGGATTAGATTTCTAAAGAATTTTGCCTTTTGGCTTTCTATTCAGCTGCTCATCGGATATACTGCTGTGTATCCCATTACTTTGCCTTGATATGAACATTTTAAGCAGTATGATTAACTTCTTTCTGATTTCTAATTACCAAAAATTAGAGAAGGCATTTTAGTTCATCAAATCATGTCAACTGCAAAAGTTGTTGCCACCAATTAACACTAATATTAACACTAATAACTAACACTATATAGTTCCACCATCCCAAATCAGAAAGGGAAACCAAAAATTTCATCATCTCAAAAAAGGTATTTTCCTATAATCAGAATCTACATTGAAAAAATTTACCTGGTTTAATATTTCTATGTTCTCTTTAAATATAATGCAATGTGCTTTGCGTAGCCCAGATGTCTCATATATTCTGAGATAAAATAGTAGGAAGTGTTTTATGTGCACTGAATACTTAATATGCTTCATAAATGACAGCATTTACTGAAATTTTGGAGCTACTTCCTCTGCCCAAAATCTGTAAATTTTTGTATTCGACAGTGAGGTGTAGATTGCTTCATCAGAATGTTCGAAACAGAAAGTAATTTTCTCTGTTGTGGCAATTCTCTTTTAACTAGCCAAGATTTCCAAATAGAAATCACTTGTTTTTTAATCCAGTTGTGCCCAAAAAGACAGCAAAAAAAAGTTAATAGTTCTATGTTGTTTAATCCTCATTAGAATTTTGCAAAACAAGGCTGTAGATCATTCGTTCCTTCATTTTCCTTGCCACAGAGACCACTTGCAGATAGACTCTGGAATGGCACACTCTTCATCCATGGTTTTTGGTCTACCACCATCATCTTGAGGTTTCATTTCTAGTGAAAGTTTCAAAAAGCCTTTTTTATGCAGGAACCTGAAGAAGTTTGGCATCAATTTGAAGTGAACTTAAAATGAGAAGAAATGAGTTTTCTTAAAGGACAGGTCCTTAAAGTTTTGAAACAATGGAATACTGAAAAGAGCATGATTATCCTTAGAATGAAATCCAATGTGCAGCATCTTTCATCCTGGAGTCAACACAGAAAATGTGAAGCTCAGACAACTAGCAGTATGAAGGTGAAATCAAAATGTAGTGTTGGAGGACCAATAAATCAAGAATAAATCTGAAACAAGTAGAAGTCAGCTGAAGAATTCAAAGCCCTAGTGGAATACTTGGACTGCAAGGGATTAGGAAAGGTAGATAAGGTCTATTTACATAATTACATTTTGTTCTCAAAGGCTTTTAATGGTGAATAATCCACAGCCTTATAAAAATATGTATTCTAGCATTTCCTTTTTTTATTTCCTAATATATCCTTTGGTTGCTATTTAAGACTCACTTGTCATAGCTATTACATATCTGGAGAACTGCAATAATCATATTCATACAGCATTTTTACTTTTTGCAAATTGATTGTTGCTGTCTTTTTTAGGTAGTGATCACTGTTCCTTAAATCTTCCCATGCAACTCTTGTTTTCCAGAACAGATCCTCTCCTTATTTTCCTCTGAGTTCTGTTATACAAGTTCATCTGTTGAAATGGCAACCAAAACAGGACTCAGTGTTTCATCAAACAAGGTCTAAACAGGGCGAGATTATCACCTAATGTCTTGCAGTGCTACTTTTGTTGCTCTCTTGGTACACTATTTGCATTTTTTGGAATGCCATGACTTGAAATTAGCCCTTCAGTCTGAAACACATTGAGAAAATAATGGGCACACTTTTACTTCAGAAATATGATGCGAATGATGGAGTGGCACTTGTGCTAAGCGTGTGCTGTTGCCTCAGAATCAGACACAAGATGATCTTTGCATATCATCCTCCAGGCAAAACAGAATTATTGGGGTTTTTTCAGTTTTGTTGGTGTAGCCAAGACTAAGCAGAGTCAATGAAAAAAAATAGACTTATTTTAAAATATTAAGCTTCACCATCATCATTAAAGTACTGCAGTATAAACAGACAGTACCCTTTCAGCTAGTGATAGCTGAACTGAGATGTATTATTATTGTTGTTGTTATTAGTATTATTATTATTGTTGTTCTTGTTGTTGTTGTTAAAAAGGAAACTTGAAAAGAGTGTGGGGTGGAGAAAATAGAAATATAACATTGCTATCTTTTGATTTCTATAATGAGTTTCATAAAACTAAGATATTAAAATTTTTGAAGAAGTTAAGAAAGAGAGTCAGGGAAACCTATTCAATGAAAGCACTATTTCTACTGTGGATGCATAGACCTGCTTATATTTATCTGCAATGTGTTCTCTTTAAGAGAAGATAAGTTATCATTTGTGTATTTTTGTATCCTGAAAGAAAATAACCCAGAAAATGACCAAGGGATCAAATTATTAGCTTCCATTTTGCACATTACTATATAAAATATATTGTATATTCTCATTGACACTAAATTGGGAGTAATTAGTTGATTTCAAAGATTACAGCAGTATAACTGAAGTCAGCATCAGTTCCAAATGTTGTTTTTTTCCACCAAGGAGATTTCAATGACAAACATTCAAATGCAGATTCAAATGTAGTTAGAAAAAGCAACAGAACAAAAATCTCCCATCTCCTTTACTATTCGTAAAAAATAATAGGTTTTTTTCACCCTTCATTATTTCTAATGAAGTTGTAAGTCATGCTGGAGTTTTACCACTCAGTTTCTTTACCAGAAATAGTCACCACAAAGATTCACATTCCCTTTTGCAGATATTATAGCCTCTTGTTTTTAAAATACTAACCTGCTGGAACTTTGAAAGTACCCTAAAGTTTTAGCCTTAGAATTCAGCTTCTGATATTTTTACCATACACTTCAAGAGATGTGTTTTCTTACTGATATTAGTTAGACAGTAGAGTATAATATTGTGCTTTGAGACCCACTGGTTTGCCACATTTTATCCTGGTAAACAGGATATACCCTTACCAGCAGGATAAAAGCAGGCCTCTGGGAGATTTACTTACCAAGGAATCCATACACTAGGTTCAAGTTAAAAGGCATAGGGCTATAAAATTATCAGGGCAGATGCCACATCTCTTTGTGTACACCAACCTCTTCCTCTTCACTCATTGGTGCATGACAATTGTTAAAGGAATTTCTCCAGCAGATCTGTCTCTGCTTTGATGCTTCTCTTTAGGGACAGAGAAATACTCAAGCAAATTCAGACCGAGAAACGAAAAATAAGCTTGAAGATCCACATAAAACAACATGATCTATGCTGTATTATAGAAGAAAAAAAATCTTATAGAAGAAATGTGCACTTATATGATTGATGGCATGAATAATTATACTCCAACTACAAATTATGTAAGAATTCTCGAAAACAGTCTGATCAACAAAGTCCATAAGACTTGGTTTTATCATTGACATGTATTGTTAGACTGTATTTTTGGGCAGAAAAATTTACAACAATGCTATAATACTAAAGATTTTCCACACATATGCCTCCCATGAAAGAAAAAAACCCAAGAAATGTCAACCAAAAATTAGGCAATGTTCTTTTCCTAGGCCACTCATTCAGGAAAGTCATTCACCACCACTACCAAGTAAACTCAAGAAAGAGCTTGTTAGAGAGCTCCTTTTGCTTAAAGTTACTATCACACATTTGCATTTTTTTGAGCCCAGAATACTTCTTTCTGAAATTATCCCTCTGCTTTTGACTGTTTCTATGTGAAATATATATGTTTCTTTTTCGTATCACTCTTAGAAGAGTTTTCTGTGATGAACAGAACCATATACTCCTGGAGACATTAACAAAAAAAACGGTTGCTCACAGGACTCAAATATTTATGTCTTTGCCAGAATAATAAGGCCCTTGGTGCCTTGGTTTGAAGTTCTTTTGGCTTGTTTTCATTTCAATTTTTTGTCATAAAAATGGTTATAACTTTCATTAGTATTCACTCCTATTAGTGATACAGATAGTAAAGACCTACATTAACCAAGAAAAGATGAAGGGATTTAGAGCATTTTTTGCCTGACTCAAAGTGACTCAAAGTGCAGGAGTCGGAGGGCAGAATGGAGAATGGAAATGAAGGGGAATAAGAGGAAGCTTTCTGTATTTCTTTTCTAGCCTCCTGGCCTTGTATCAGTAATTCATGCATTGATACTCTTCACAGAAATTGTTGTTAGAAAAATGACATTGACCTCTTTGGGGTCATTTTCTCAGGTCCAGCACTAGTAAAAGTCTGTGCCTGAGATTGTTAAGGTGGAGAACCAAATGACTTCAGTAGAAAGGCCATTAATGTTCACTTTAGGCAGACAGAAAGTACATCCACTTGTAACCATGGGTTTATAATCACATTTTTCAGGCTCAGTATATAATTTTGGCCAAATGCTAAACCTTCAATAGCTTTGTTCTGACACAATAATGTGTACCTTTAACTGAGTTAAACCTTAGCATTTAGTCTTCTTGCTGCCAGTTGTTTAGGAAGGGTAGGAAGACCTAGGGCTATGACATACCTGTTCAAGTCTCATGTTTGTTTTGACTTGATGGTTTTGGAGACTTATTCTAGAGTTTGATCCAAAGTACATTATGTATCAAATAGAAAATCACCTTATAAATCTTTTTTGATTGAGAAAGCAATGTAAAAATCTCAAACAGATATGAACTGTGAATTATGAATCTCTCAGTTATGGATTGTGGCCTTGTTTTCTTGAAGGTGAAAAACCATAGATTCTCCACATTTTAATGCATTAACTGAAAATCAATCTGATATTATTCTTTCTTAGACCTAGGGCTCTTATCATTCCATAACTGCAAAATCACTACTACTGGCTTACTCATCAAACCCTAAAAGAGGCAGAGACAAGTTTCTGTTTTGTTCAATTACAGAAATGCCCCTGTTACAAGCATTTTAGCAATACAGAAAAATTAGGTGCTATTGTCATGGACATTCTACTCACACAAAAAATCCTCCATCATTAAGTGAGGGTCTCTTGTTCTTGCAAGATCTCTACATTGTAGATACTGCACAAATAAGTAGGTTTGTCCTCTATGAGGGCTAAGTCCCTCTGTGGTAGGTCTAGATTAATTTTTGTGTTTGGAATTGTGGGAATAGTTGTCAAATTTCTCCTAATATGCCTGCCAAATAATCCAATAATTTAAGAATCTAAGTCTTGTAGACATTTTAATGAATAGAAGATGAAATAATCTATGCATAGCCAGGACACTGAAATAGGACTGCAAGTACCTGAGGGTGGTGATTGAGGCCACAAAGCCAGGAAAGAAATGAACCTGCAATAATTATTGCAGATTAGAATAGGTTACTACTAGAAATAGAGTTGCAAACTACTTGGAATTAGTTTTTTGATGTCTTCTTTTTCCTGAACACCTGTAATGAAGCATTTTGCCTCTCTGGGTGAGTAAACTTCAAAAATAAGGCAAAGAAAATAAGTACTTAAAGTTTAGTTATCAAAATCAAATTGTATTCAGTTCAGTATTTTATTTTGTTAATACTATTGGTCCCTCTCCACTCTCTCCCGATGTGACAGTAAAGTAAGTAATCATATTGAAATTTAAATGTGCAGACTTATCAGTCACAGAAGTAAGATGCTGTATTAGCTGGGAGAGGCAGTTCAAATTGCTCAGAACTATTGTTTTAGACTTTGTGCAGGACAGTGTCCATACCACTGCATCAAGTTAATGATTTGTTTTAATGAGATTTTGTATAAACAGCATAAAATCTGGAAGCTTATTTAAAAGCAATAAAAGTAAACCTAAGATAATCCCGATTCAGATAGTAACCTCATTAAAAAAAGTATATAGAGGTTGCTGAAGGTACACAACATAGGGAAAAGTCCAGCATTCTCTTGATTAAAGCTGGGTCAGACTGGTGGCTCTTCAAAATACAAAGATAGACAGTGTTCTGAGGACATAATTTTTGATAGTGACATCATAATCTTACAGTATCTGCATATATTTTCTTTCTTCTTCCCTGAGATTTTGCAATAAACTCCATGAGGTCCTTATGCACAGAAATATCAGGAAAATATTTCATAGATTAGAGTATCAAGTGCTAGTTTTATTTTCTTTTCTTATTTCTCTTCTGAATGAGAAATTGCTTTTTGGATTAGATCTGCTCTGGCAGCAGCCACAAACCTGAGATGAGGTTTATTACCTGAATTCTTTGTGACTTAATCACACCAATGGAGATTTTTTTTTCAGCAACTGGAAAACTTAAAATATTTAGATACCTGAGTACCACTCCTAGGTAATTTTAGAAACTTTAAAAGTTAGAAGGGGCTGTAGGACTAAGGGAACCATAAACAGGAAGATGTGTCCATTAGATGTCCTAAAAATTCTTTATTCATCATAGTAGACTCGCTGCTTATGATGAAAAGAGTCATCAATTACCAGTGTAGCAGCACTACTATGTGACAGATAGAAATCATCAGGTGAATGTTTTGTCTCTGTGTTGCTAGAATTGCTTTTCACTACTGCATATAAACAGGAAAAGGTATATAAAGAGTGATCACTTACTACTTGAAGTAAAGAAAGATACCCAAATCCTACATTATCAAAGTTTACTTTCACGTTTTTCCATCGGGCACTTTGATTGTTTTTTATGAGTTCCTCGCACTGACTAAAATTGTTGATCTGGTCGACTTCAAACCTTTCATCAGTTGTGGTGTTAACACAGTAGTAGAACTTCCCAGCAAACAGATTTACGCCCATGATGCTGAAAATTAGCCAGAATATAAGACAAACGAGAAGCACGTTCATGATGGATGGAATTGCTCCTAAAAGGGCATTCACAACCACCTAGTACACAAATACAGGGGGAAAGAGAAAAGAGTATAAGCATATTTACAGCAATACATTTTTGTATACTGTTTCACCATTCCTTAATAAATGCTAATTCAGAATCTAATACTATAACATTAAAGCAGTACATTAATAACTGCAGCATTGCACCATTCCTTTAAATTATTAGCATTAGTACATATAACAAAAAGAAAATAAGTGAGATAATGAAAATAATTAATAGAAAAACAAAAGAGAAGACCTGGTAGTAGTAAGATGATGCCTGACACTGACTTGTTCTACACAAAAAAGAAAAAATGTGCTAAATGAAAAATGTAGACATAATAAAATTCTAAAAATGCATTAAATTATAGCTTTAAAAATGTTTAAATCAAAATGGCAACCTGTAGATTTGATCAACATTGAAATTTAAGCTGAAAATACAAATGCCATGAATCTAGAAACTAAGCTCTACATAAAAGAATTATGCGCGAATTAAATACACAACTTTATTGCCTTATTGTTCCATGCAAGATTGTAACAAAGATTAATTTCTTTGTATACGAAAGCAAGACAAGTTTGCAATATGTGTCTACTTGAATTAACATAATTTATTTCAAGCTCCAGTCTTGTTGTTTCATGTATTAAGTTAGCAATACCCTTCATTTATCTAAAAAAGGATACATTTAGGACTTTTAATTTTGCATTTTGAATTATTTTTGAGGGGGTTGCCTTCTCAGACATTTGCAGGCAAGATGTCAATAAATCTTATGTAGCTAAAAGGTGTATTATTCTGATATATGCAGTAATTAATCACATGTGTCTGTCAGACCTATCAAAACTTTTGTGATGAGCAATTATTTTTCCTTGTGTATCCAATTCCAGGTTCTCATTACAAGTTATATTTTATTTTAAAATTTGTATTTTTTCTTCTGTAAACTTTTGGGACCTGGTAGGAAGGAAAAATAAAATATGAAGTAGGGCTCTGATTCTCAGTAATCTGGGTCCTGCAGCAAGGCAGGAGAGGATTGGTATGGATATTGGAGTATATTAAGTTGTCTTAGTCTTTCTCTGCTCCCTGAAATATAGATGCACTCACCCCCACTAGCAGCACAGTTGTGAGCAAGCTCAGAACTGCTCAATTTTACTACCTGTATTTCACAGCCTCTGGAAGGCCTTTGGAAGAGGAATACTGTGGTTGTGTTATTCATCACTCAGCAACCTCCTCCCCTCCTCCTCCCAAATGTTATGGCCAGGAATTAGGACCTGTTTAGAGATCTTAGGTAGAAATGTTATTTTCAGGGTATATTTTCTTTTCATTGTGAAGTGTCTCCTCCATTACCAGACAGTAGAAATGGACCTTTCTGTAGCAAAATATCCTTATAATTTATTTTTTTTAATTTAGCACTTTTTTCTTTTTTAAATATCACTTGTATTTTTGGTGATTAAAAGATCCCAGCGATAAATCTGATGCTACTCAGCTTCATGGAACTGAGAACAACATACAAATTAGAAATGGAATTAGAAATTCTGAAATTTGTTCCAAGTCTGACCTGATCTATGACACTGCATTATGCTATTGCTGCTTTGAAATTCTATGCCAGCTAGTGTCTGTCTTATCTTTTTTTCTCCCCACGCATAAAAATGTTCCAGATGTGTTACACTGATTGAATTCCTCTGTTTAGTCTTGATGAAAAACCTGAAAATAAAGATGTCAAGAAAGAAAGATGGGGATTTAGTTCTGCAACTCAAATGAATTAAGGTTACTTCTGCTCACACAAAGAATGGTTTTTCATGAATTGAGTGCCTGTAGCAGTTACCTTTATAATAACCCTGACATCCATTGAACCGTAGCACAGATCCAGAACAGGCAGCAGAATTCTAACAGCAACAACAACTGTTACAACAATTATAAATTGATAATAGCTGTAGAAAAAAAGATTTCTACAAAATGCATCAGCGTATCTTGCACCTTTAGATGAATAGGTAATGCAGTCTCACCACTGAGACTATGAAAAGATCAGCCACATCTTCTTGGATAAAAAGAGAACAGCTTCCACCAACTGTTCCAACAATGCTTCCAACAACTTATTTCATAGAGGTCACTGTAAACCCATCAAATGGTAATAATTTTTGGTCACTACTGACCTGGCCTGGATGCGAACTGGTGACCTAGAGATGAAAGGCTCTGTATCCTATTACCAACCCCTTGAGCTATCCAGTCCCCCTGGAAGGTTTTTTAAGAAAAGAAGAAAAGAAAATTAAAACTTTTAGAAGCTGTTTTCTGTTTGCATTGTTTTCTGTTTGAATTTTTTTCCCCAACAGTGTTGAGCCTTGCCCCTAATGCTTTGCCTTAGCAGTGTTTTTCTGTATTAACTTTTTTGTTTTTTTGTTTGTTTTTTTCGCTTTGGGAATTAGCTGAGGTATTTAGGTATTTCAGGATAACCAGGACATTAACTTAATACATATCCAAAATTGCACCCATATATACACAAACACCTACACGTGAAAGTTACAGTGAATGGACAGAAGAAAGGGAGAACCAATTGAAAAGCAAACTGAATGCAGAAAAGAGGTCAATTAGCATTTCTTAATGAGTTAATTTAGCAAATAAAAATTGTCATTCTCATCTTGTTGGAAAGAGGCTGTAGAAGGTTAAAAGAATGTTGACAACTACAGCTCTTATTTTTGCTTGCTCTTTAAATCTAAATCAGATATACATGATTCAAAATGCATTTTTTATTTTAAAAGGGGCTGTTCTCTTTGGTTTATTTTCTGTTATTTCTTGATACAGAATATAATGCCAGTAAATTGGAAAAAGAGGTATGCTAGTTTGTTCGGTTTTATAAATTACCTATGCATTTCCTCAAGGTTGGAATGTTGCTGGTCAGGCTGACTCCAGTGAGCAAAGCTGCAAAAGCCCAAGTTGATTCTGCTTGTTCACCTTCCTATAGCTTCAGGTAGGTGGAACAGCAATAAGAACAAGTGAGAAGCAACACCTGATGCCTAAAAAGACAAAGGAGCTCTAGACTATTTTACATTTCAGTCAACATTCATCCAGGGGGAAAAAAATCATTGTGGGAAACCATGTCTCCTCTACAAGAAAGCAATATTTCATATATATACCAAAATTTTCATGTTTAAATTTCTGTAACATTTATCTTCCAATATCAGATTTATATATAAGATAAAATAATTACTACAATGCAAACTGTATGTCCTATCTTCTGGCCAATATGATTTTATGTAAAGACAAATCAGTAGTCCACGTGTTTTTCATGGTTGCTGTTTGTATCTTGTTTTGAAAAATTCTCAAAGAAAACAGCAAAACCAGGAAAAAAATCAGTTTTGCCGTGAGAACCATTCATATGTGTAGAATGAGGATTGTACAAAACACCAGCTTATCCCTGCTGTGTGAATAGAATATAAGGAAGCTTTACTAGATTGAGTCCTGCTGTGGGAGACATAACTGAACACATGGTGAGATATACATGCATTTTAGTTGCCTGGGGAAAGTATTTTCCATAGATCCTGGCACCTCAGCTGCCACAGATTTTCCAGAAATTCCTACATTGGAGCTGAGTAATGAATATATCAGGGCCTCCTGAAATTTGTAAACAAGGAAAAATCTTTAGCAGTACTTATCCACTTTTCCCATAGCTTTTGCATATTCTGTGAAAAAGTTACAAACTTTGTTCCTGGTGCAAATGAGGAGGAAGTTACTATTTTTGGGATGGAAAGGGAGATTATAGGACTGCGTGTAGAACATTCTTTCTACTCAAAATTAAAAAGTATTTTATCTGCCTCTACTTGGAAGGTATCAACTTCATAATTTTATGCCTAAATAGGAAAAGTTCCCAAAGAGCTGCCAGAGAGAACATTTGCATTGAGAGGTGGAGAAGTGAACAAGTAGACATTGGTTTAGATCCTTGGTCCAGAAGACTGAAACCACGCTGATTTGAGCCAGTGGGTATCAAGTAGCAGACAAGAGAACACTCTCTCCCAAACTGTGGAAGAATTGAGGCAAGGGAGGAAAGGACGTAGTAAGTGTATGTAAACGTAGAGTAACTATCCCAGGCAGGGGATCAAAAGAGAACCTGAGGTAGACCATGAGGAAAGCCCACCCCTTAATCAAAAAGGTTAACTACCTGATGCTGTAATAATGGCTTTCTGTTCTCCCTGGCACTGTAAAATTGATGATGAAAACTGTCTTTCTCTGAAGTTAGAGGAGCCTCTTCTACAAATCATAATACAGCAGAAAAGGCAGTGGGATTGGAGGAAATGGTTATGAGGTTTAATTAAGGAGCAGCTAAGTCAGTTGAAAATGTTTGTCACAAAAGCAATGGAGGTAGTGGACCTGAGGGCCAGCAGACAGAATAAAAACATGGCCCAGTGCTGAGGATTAAGAGTGATCCTCAGCAGAGGCTCTGGGATCTCTGCCACAGTTGCTCAGTGTGAGATTTGGAGATGCCCAGGAAGGAAGATAACTGGTGATGCACTACAGGAAAAATATTCCCATATAAGATACCCTGTCTCCTTTGAGCACATACATGGAGTTGGATTGAAGATAGCTGTTGGGAGGGAAAGGTTAAAACTGGAAGATTTGGTGAGGAGGGAATAGTTTCTCTCAAAGTGAACTTGTAGCTGGGAATGCTAATCATGTCAGTGTGGGAAAACTCCATTTATTATGTCTAGTGTTGTTTTCCTCTGCCTGTTTTGAGAAGTAGAATTCCCGTGTAGACATAACGCACTCTCACAGACATGCTTGAGCCTCCTGCTGGGAGACAGAGGGAGCTCATAAAAGCACAGCCTTGTGATAAGCTGCGCATGCACGAAGCCCTTTCATGTACTGGGGCAGGCTGCAGATCCTGCTGTCCCCAGGAGGATGAAGGAACCCTAAGGGAGCCTGTGGCCCCGTGTGTCTTGCCTCCCAGCATTGTTGGCAAGGTAATGAAATAAATCTACTCTACATTTGAGCTGTGTTTTGCTGATCACACTGGTTACCTGTCAATTCACACAGTTGCTATCTAAGGATAAAAGTCCTTTATATTGAAAGGATAAAGTACAGTGCCACAGCACTCTACTGTAGATGGGAATTTTACTCATAGATAATAATTAAAATCTCTCCCATTTTATCAATGTTTATATATATCAGGTAATAAACATATTGCAGTCTAGCAGATGAGGACAGAACACAAAAGGAATAAATAGAAGGAATTGAGAGAGAGAGAGATTGTGATAATTCTTTTACCTCAAAACTACAAATTTTGTCATTGAGTAGCTTGGAATGGTACCCTGGGAAGAAGCATGCTGCATATGCTTGGTGATCAGCTATGAACTGGCTGTAGAGGCAACAGTGAATGAAAATTAGGAATATCTGTGAGAGAAAGTGCAACCTACTTGACATGATCCAAATAATGGTTAGAGAGGAACTGGGAGAATTTTTAGATTCTAGGAACCTAAAAATCTAGAATTATCTAAGTAATTAAAACTTTCTAGTTTTCAATTAACTACTTTTTTTTTATCTTAATGGATTTCTTGCAAGAAACTAATTTATCCCACAAATGGAAATCAGAGCGCTACACCATGCACCATGTTGATATGAATGTATGATCTATAATCCACTAACTACATTCTACATCTGAGAAGAGTCTGGCTTTGTCTCTTACCTGTCTTCCAACACAAATTACAGGTAGTTAATGGATTTTGCCATTAAGAGGTGCATAGTAGAAAAACTAATTTCCACTTTTGCTACACAGTTTGCCTTAATTATATGTGCGTACATATATTTTATTTTTAATGACATGATATAGGATTATGTAAGGTCAGAATTAAATAACACTTAGAAAAATGTTTAGAAAAGTTAGAAAAAGTTAGAAAAAATTTTTAAAAACCACCTTATTTTAGCAAACTAATATTTATCTTTGAGTCACGATCACTAAAAAGTTAGCAAACCAAAAGTTTGTAGAAGTAAATTTTGATGGTGGTACTATACTGTTATTTAAATCAATTTTTTAAAAAAGAAAAAAAAGAAACAATGAATGCATTTTGTCAGTGTTAGGCATGAGAAACACCTTGTGTGAACCAACTGAAAAAATTATTTATGAAAATGTCTTCAATTTTTTTGAGTAAAAGGAAGACTGTATTGGGAACATACAGTGAGGATTATTAGAAAAGTACCATTTAAAACAGTGATTGTAAAAAAAGTTGGACTTAACTGAGAATATGCAAAAGCAGGCAGCTGGAAGAATCAAAGAGACCTGTCAGGAAGTTACAAGTAAATCTTAATCTGAACAGCAATGAACAAATAAAGCTGAAATATGGTATAAAAGGTCTTAGAGGATAAGAAAATCACTCCCGGAACAAGACAATTGTATTTTCTACTTCTCTGTAACTGTTACTGTACAAGTGCACCTGACTGAAGAATGCTTCCGATAGTGAATTTTCTCTTCATAGAAAGCAAAATACTTTCTCAAACAATGCACAAACTATTTTCATAGTACCTGGTGCTGGAGAAATTTCATACTATTGGGTGGTGAATTTATATCTTGGAATGCCACAATTCTTAGCAGAGAGGTTCAACTAAGTGATTCTGCAGTTCTGTTCTGGCTTTAGTAAGAAAATTTAACTTGTTAAAGTAGCAACACAAGCATTTGTTACTCACATAACAGTCTTATGAAAAACAAGCTACACAGTTGGATTTAACAGAAGATGAGGTTCTGGAGCAGCCTGATTCTGTTTCTCACCAAAAATCAAGTACACAAAAAGTACTTTTGAAGACAATATAGAAGAAAATACATGATACTACATAATGTATTAAAAATAATTATCTACCAAGCAATAAATCACAGAGCTCCCTTTGTTTGAGAAGACCTGGTAAAGAGAAATGAGCTATTGTAAAAAGAGATATTTTAAAGAGACTCGAGCATGAAAACAGAGCAGTTACTTGATGTCAGAATAGTATCTTCGTATTTCACTGGATGCAGTGAAAATACACCAACTTCTTTCCCTCCTTGTTGCATTAATGAAATGTTATTGACTTTCACATGCCCTGTAACATTTTCAATTAAAATGCAAACTATATTATGTGTCCCATTCAAATTTCTTTGAATTTTGTTCCTAACAATAAGGGTTTTCTGTAAGATACAACAAATACAAAACTGGAAAAAAATTGAAGCGGTTTCAATTACATAAGGAAACTCTTCAGAAGTTCTCTTCTTATTGTAGAATTACAGTCTAAAAAAATTCTAAGATGTTTCCTGTATGATTTATGAACATCTATATAAAGTTTATAAATTTTTAAATTGCTTTTCAGGAGACACAAAACTTCTAATAGACCTTCCATAAAACTCAAAGGTAATGAATAATATCACAGTCCTCAAAAAATCCTTCTGAGTGCATGATGCTTAGATCAACAAAATATATTCCTCTATTTTTAAGAGAAATTTGCAGAAAATATTGACTCACTTTCTTGAGAGTGAATACATAATTCTTAATTGTGAGATAAGATGCTAAATTGACATTGAACATGGTTGATACTGATACATCATTTACACTGAAGCTACAAACCCTCTGCACTAATGATACCCTCCTGCAGTTGGTGCTTGCAAGGGCTGTAGCTCTATGAAGTGGATTTCCTAGAGAATGGAAATTTTTTCTATCGCTGACATGTCTCCTGCAAGACATTTTTAAACCCCAAGAAAGATAATACTCTTACTGGCATTTTGTTAAAGAATTATGAAAACTAGTTTCCAAGACAGGCCAAAGAAGACTGAATTCAGATTCCAAGAAGGGATGTTATATGTTGTATATTGTGTGTATACACTTCAAGTGATTTACTTAATGTAACATATAGGGTGTTTTAAATTACACAAAAAATTTAAACTGCAATTATATAAATATCTGTAGTTGTGACTATTCAGCTCGCGGTGTTTTGGAGTGTGTTTAATGTATTAAGAGTAATCTTCAATACTTTCTTCAGGTTATTTTGAATATATTAGTTATAAATTGAGTAACAGGGTAAAATATAGATCTTTCCAAAACAATTTTTAAAGAAAGCTAATTTTTATCTCAGTTTAAAAAGCCACAAAAAATCTTAAAATGGCTGAGTTACCTTTCTCCTGAAAAAAAATTTCCAGAAACGCTAAATAAAAATACTCATTTGATCATTTTCATGTGTTTTCTTTAACATCAAAACTTCAAAGAATTATTTCCAAAGATTTAAAGCAATTGAGAAGCAGTGGAGGATGAATATATAGAATCTACTTTTACTGGTACTGGGATTTGCAGGTTGTCTCTCCTCCTAACCCTTAATATACAATGTAGTTATTAATCAGACTGTACTCATTAAGGGTAGAAAAGGGGGAAACACTGTACCCACAATACAGATAAGGGGAGGAACCAGTGGTCCACCCCATCCAAGCAGAAATATATCCAATATGAAATAGAAATATATAGCCTATTATTAGTTGTGAATCTGTAATGACAGACACTTGATGCTGTGTTTTATAACACAGTTCTATGAGAAATATTTCTTTCATGCTAATGAAGTTTTGAGTATTCTTGAAAATGCCTCACTGCCACTTTCCTGGTAAGGGAATCTAAGGAATAGCCATAGAATTTTAGAAGAGATTTAAGACATCAAATACTCTAATTTTGTTTTTAAAGTTATGAAATTGGACTGGAAATTTGAAATACAGTAAATGTTTAAAGCCATCAGCCAGAAATATGCATAAGGCATGCAAAACTGAAAGTGCGAGTGGATTTCAGATTGTTTGCTGCCTTCTACTATTTCTCTAATAAATCAAGCACGGCATGACATGCTTTATTTTGTGAAGTTAGACACAAATGCATGCTTTATTTTCACTTAATTCTCTAACTCAGCAAAGCAAATGTACTCAGTATTCTACATTTTCAAGTAGCATACCAATTCAAACTAGTGCAAAAGCATTATACCGCGAGTACTAAAAAGCTAAACAAAAAGCAATGGGTATATTCAAATCTCAGTTTGCAGCTACTTCTGCTTAGTCCATACAGTAATTGAGATGAGAATATAAACCCTAAGACATAAATTTAGGTTAAATTAAAGCAATCCTTTACTTTGCCTTCCAGCATCTGGGTGGAGTTGGTTTTGAGATTCAATATAGAAAGTATTAAAATTTCACAGAATTCAGTATACTAGTAGATATTCTAAATGCCTTTAATATGGCAAAATTCATTCCTGTGCTTAAGGCAAGCACAGGCAATGGATCACTTGCACCCTATTATGGTGTGAGTGATTCATATATCTTATACTCAGTTTGGAAAGGGAACTATGAAACAGCATAATTATAAAATGAAGTTGTAACTAAAGAGTATAGCTGGAGACTTCTAAGAATGTAGCTTAAAATCTGAAGTGTGTTTCATATTTAGGCATAAGAGAATAGTCATTAGTATGTACTGACAGTGTACAATGCTGCATTCTTCCTATTCACCAGAATTAAAAACTTATTAAGAAAAACACCGATTGAATAAAAGTGGTTGAGTACTTGGCAAATTGTTTTAAAAAATAATGCAGAGCTTTTTATATCCAAAGCCTCTTGTTGAATACTTTAGATATTTTACATTTTCAGTGCAAAATGTGAACAGTTTTGAACAGGGGTGAACATTAAAATTTGAATACATACTGAATAAAAACATTTTATCACAGCTCAGTGTAGGTATGGGCAATATAAGAAAGCCAAGAAGGCTGCTTTAGTTTTACTTTCTGCAGACAGAAAAAATAATCTCTTTTTATGAATTTTTATGAAATGAACTCAATTTCTGAGAAGACTTCGATTTGACTATAGTCTTATGAGCTGGTCAATTATTTATTATTTGAATCTTTTTACTGTTTGTGAGTCATTCACAAAGTAATGCCAACAACTGTCAGTGAGCTGTTTTGAATACTTGCCAAGTGCTTTGGAAAAAGAACACTATTTCAGAAGTGCCAGTAGTAAATATAAGGCCTATATATATTTGGCCAGTCAAATCTGCTAAGTGACTGGAATCAGGTATCTCATTGACTATCATTAATATTGGAGGATAGAGCTAAAGCCTACTTGCTTTTCCAAGCTTGTCTGTGACTCCTAACCAGTAAATTGCTCATGAATTATTCACATTGTGTAGGTGAAATTCTATCATATGATTGGGTTTCTGGCAGAGTTTCATAGTTATTCAGCAAGCAGTAGGGGAAAGGAGTAAATATACTTCAAGTAACAGGTACCTTAAAAACAGCTTCTTTATGCATGAATATCCCAAATCTTGTAAGTGGAAAATTTACTAAGGCAATCATGTAAAGATACAGAAAATTTGAATAAAACATTTTGCAATCAATTTTGACATCTTTCTAGAAATGGTCATTTCTTACAATATAATTTTAAGAGCTTTATATTCCTTCCTGCATAACATCTATACTGGTCTCCCAGATCTGCTGCTGACCAGAAATCATTGAAAATGTAAAGCTGACAGCAGTTTCCCAACATTTCTCTTCACAAAACCACATCATTTATCTGAAGGTTCATGAACAGTATGTACGAAGAAAGACAAAGAGAAAATGGCTAAATCAAATAGTTGCATATTTTGTAGTACTTGACCAGCTCTTACCCTGCTGAATATCACTTCATGAGTTTCATACAAGGAGAAAACTGTTAAAAGTCAACTTGCTGCATGAAGCTGAAATTTATTAATTTAGTAATCATTGGTTAGCAATGTATTTTCTGTTGCATTCTGGAGTGGAAATAGGTAGTCTGCTGAATACAGTTTCAGGAAATGAGTTCAAAGCCTCAGCTTGAATTCATCATTCTTAGATTTTTGCTAAAGATTTTGCATTGTTTCCTCTTACGTTTCCATGACACAGAAAAAGCATTCTCTTGAAGCATATTTCACTGACATGCATATAGAGTTAGTTTGTATTCAGTGGCTTTAAGGAACAGAACGTATAAACAAATGAAAAAATAAGTCAAAATGCCTTCTCGAGTGAGATGAATAGTAAGCAGGGCCTCTAAATTACTCAGGCTAGCAAGAAATAATTTTATATACATTGTACTGAATATTGAATAGAGATTAGTTGAATAAAAGAAGCATTTACCTTACAAAAAGAATAACTTCAGAGTGGAATCAAATAACTTGATTTGCTTTTTGAGTCAGCCAAACTCAGAAATAGATTTAAACCACTAGCAGAGATGAATATGTCTGTAGTATCATCTAATGAAATTCAGTGGGGTTAGATTAAAGGAGGTTTATAAAATATAAGGAGAAACAAGGGAGTTCAATTTATAGAAGAAAATATCTTTGTTAACTAATGCTAAATTAGATTCCTGTATAAATATTGTGATATGTTTATGAGTAAAGAAATTAATACAATTTTGTTACATTTATTATTAAGACTCTGTTAAGAGAGTTCATAGTTGGCAATTTCAAAGACTCATATGAAAAACTCCTGAGATTGGCTAGAAAGTAAAGTAACCTTAATGAATGTAAGTTCTACGTGATACTGCATATGGATTCAGGTGAATGGATAAAGCGTTTTGCTTATCTGTTAGTAAAAGATATGCAATAAAAAGATAATGCAGCCTTTCTGCATAGACTTGTCATTCCTTGTTGTGCATGCATGTATTCCTTCTATGCATGCATAGTTTCAGACACTTTCACGTTGTCTTACCCTCATGCCTTCAAATCGTGACAAAGCTCTTAGAGGTCTCAAAGCTCTTAGTGTCCTAAGGGACTTAATGGCACCAAGTTCAGAGTAACCCAATGCATTTGCTGTTAAGCTAACCAAAGAGACCTATATGAAAACAGGAAAATGAAAATTATTATATTGTACATTCTACTTTACATACCATAGACGTGAGATATACACTTCGTTAGAAGATTCTAATTTTGGATCACTAAAAAAAAAAAAAAGAAGAAGAAAAAATAAGCAATATGAAAGAAGAATAGGTAAACAAACAAAGATAGCATAAGGTAACTAATGTCTGGAAACATTAGTACTACTGAATTTCACCCTTTGCTACCGATCGGAGGGCATTTAAAATCACAAAAACTGAATTAAATTAATTTCTCCTTTTTACCCATTTAGGTATTGGTCTTATTTTTTCTTTGGTTTACGATACTGTAGGGATCAATAATTGTGGTTGATTTCTCACAACTGAAAAGGGAAGTGATTGAAGTTTGTGTTGAACTACATGTGGGTCACAGAACAACACTGCTCCTCTGAAATTTGGTGAAAAGGATATTTTTTGCTATAGGCAGTTAAACTGACTAATCCTTTTGCCTGACTGCTGAAATTACGTGCTTTACAAATTGACATTAACCTGGACTATGCTGTTTCTAAGACCTTAAAAGAACAGTTCCATAGGTGGAAGAATTTGGCAGGCCTTTAAATATTCCATGTCCCTAAATTACCTCAGTGCGAAATGCCACATTCTCCACATTTGCTATGGCTCCTGTCCAAAATATTACCTTCTATTTGTTTCCCAATTTTCCTAAATGTTCCCTCATTATGCTTTTCTAATTCCTTAATTATTTACTGGGCCAAAAATAGTGTGATGTTCTTAGGTAGTCTTTCATTATATAGAACGTTTGAGGTAAAGAGAACTTTAGGACTGTGCTCGTATTTTAAAACAAGCATGATATGTGAAATTTTTAGCTTTTAAAAGTTAATAGTGTTTCTGAACTTTTAAGTAGCTCTAGCAACCACAAAATGTGGTTCTTTTGAAATCTAAATTTCTTTTTCCAGCACATTCATATTATCACTGAAAACTTTCAGGCTGTCATAATTTAAAGGAAAAGTAAAGAAAATATCCACATGTGTAAATTCAGCATTTATCATGAATTAATTCAGACACTTGAATATGTACTATACCTTCACATAATGATGTATTCCCATTTTCACATTCGTAAGATTGCTGTTTGAGATATTATGATTTAAATAGGGTCAAACATTAGAGAAATTTATTTTAGAAAACTAGCAGCTGCTTCTGCTTGCATAGTTATTTAAGTTTTTTTGTTGTAGGTGCCACTTAGGTACCCATTTTGAGAATTTCCATACAAAGATCAGAGAGGGTACTTTCTTTGTATGAAACACCTGTACCTGTATATGTGGAGTTGAACCCTAGATGTATTTAAACCACAAAGTACCCAAATGAAAATGTTGTAAACACCCATAAAAAAAAACCAAAAACAAAAACAACATCAAAAACAACAAAGAACCTGAAGAAAATAAATTGCTCTGATGCTCTGATTAACCCTTGTATGACAGGAACATATTGAGAAAGTGGTGGGGTTTTGGCAATACTTTGGGACAATAACTTCGTATAAAATTCTCTTTTTGTCTATTCGGTGTACATTTATAAGTCATTGAAACCAGGACAAAAAGAAACTTAATTTTAAAACTGAGCTTGTTCAATACTTTGTTTTTGTATATGTTTTACCAGAAATTGCTGTCTTGAAAATACAGTGACTACTTCTGGTTTTGTTACTCTGTAAAACATAGCATTTGAGGTTCACCCACAGAAATTCATGAATTGCAGAAACAGTTTACTTTCCTGTACACTGGAGGTTTTTTCCCAGAGGGTATACTTAGGATATTCTTAAATGCTCCATAATTGTATCAATGCATCAAGAAATGTTCTCTCCCATTTCACAGCATAGTACCATAGACCTAGAACTATGAGATAACCATTGCAGCAAAGATTTCAAACATGCCTGTGAAGAATGCAAGCTCAGTAGTATTTACTGGACTTCAATACTAATTAAGTCACACTACCAGCACTAGAGATAAGTCCTGCTTTCCTTGTGGAGTCCTAATTTATCCATATGCTGAAATTTCTGGATGTGATGTTCTTTTTCTTCCCAGAGGAATTTAGATTCAGATGGTTGTCTGATGTCTGATAGATCAGATACCCATCTAAATGCTTGATTCAACCTAGACCACAGCAGGAGGAATGATGGTTCTGAAGGTGGGAGTGAGCAGCCCAGGCCAGAAAGCAGGGCAGCATGACCTCTTCCAACAGCAGGGTTGGGGTAAATAAAGCCCCTAACTGCTTGGGGGCCACCGTGTGAGGTCCCTTCTGTTCAGCAGGAGAACTTCCAGTCTCTCTTAACATTGCAAGGCAGTGCAAGCATAAAGTAAAAGACAGAAACATGCAATTTTTCAATCTACCTTAGTTTTCAAATTGAAAAGTAAGCTAGTTGGCATTAATAGATATTATGGCTGCAGAGAAAGGAAGTTTAAAAATTATCAGATAAATATAAAGGTTTCACCTCAGAAATAAACTACATACATCAACAATCAGGAAGTCCAGCCAGCACCAGGCATTAGTAAAATATGTTTGGTAGCCATAGGCCACCCACTTCAGCAGCATTTCCAGAATGAAGATGTAAGTGAAGACTTTGTCAGCATATTCCAGCATGGTCTTGATAGTTTTACGTTGTTCAATATATATGTCTTCAAAAGCCTGTGAGAATAAACATTCAAAGATGTGTTATTTTTTGTTACTGCACATACTTCAGGTTGTACCACAACAAACAAAAAAGGCATCAAAAAAAGGAAGTAATCTTCAGAAAAGGCAAGGGTATGTCATTTCTATCTAATGCTTCTTTTTCTGATAACTCAGTATATACCTGTTTTTTCCCTATGGAAATATATTTTCCAGTTCACAGGAAGAAGCAGACATTACACAGCAATCACTCCACTGGCCAGAGATTTTCTAAAATGTATTTATTTATTTATTGCTGGTAGTGAATTATTCTTCTGAGATCATATTCCATAATGAGAAATAGAATTGATTCTGCCAAATGTTGTGCCTGAACTGAATTCTACTGAGATCATTTGGGTTGTATTTAGGGAGACCTAACTTCAAAATCCAGGGCCATAGCTGCAAAAATTTTAGGACAATGACAATACAATCTACCTTTTTCTTTAAGTCCTCTAACTTCCTACAAATTTTAATTTTTAAATCTTAAAAGAAGCTCTTCCTTTCTTAAAAAAAAAAAAAAAAAATCCGTTGAAATCAACTACCTGCCTTATTGTTCACATTTTATGAGAAACATAAACTTTCTGAGCTCCTTGCCATGCTATTTACACTTTTTGAGTTCTCATTTTTAGGCAATTGAAAAAAAAAAATCGTTCCTGCTTTTCATAAATTCTTCATTTTTTTTCCTTTAATTGCTTTCAAATTTCAATTATGCTATTATTTCTTACAGAGACTAAGGGATTTTATCAGGCTGAAAGGACTGGAATGTTGTGCTAGTTTGCAAAGATTTGGATGTTTTTTGATGTTAACATTCATTTTTACTCAGCCTGCTTATAAACCACTTGACATCTGTCAGTTTAAATGATCAGTGTTTGTATATCGGGCATCAAGCTAAGATCTGTGTAATTCTGGTTACCTGCATCAGACACTGTGGTACCTGACACTCGTGAATTCACTAAAGTCTGGGAAGTCAGCACTGAATGTCGTTTCATTTGCGCAGGTGGGGTGACAGAGGCTGAGTGAGCAGGCTCCTGGCAGCAGAACGGCGTCTGCTCCCTGCCCAGGAGCCCTGGGAGGGGTGTGCAGGCTGGGAGCACCCTGCCTCTGCCTGCCACATCTCCTGGCTGGGATGACACTGAGATGTGTCTGGAGCATGGCCTTGGGGTGAATATGGGATATAGTGCTGGTAGGTACAAAGAGACTTTTTCATTATCACAACATACTTTAATTTAAAGGGAGGGCAGAGCTTCACATTTCCAGAGACTGGGAAATTCAAGTTCTTTCACAAAATAAAGGTTATTTGAATGACACACCTTAGGCTCACAAGCACAAGATGGGGATCTTGTCTCAAACTTCCTCCAAATATAATAATAGAAATTCACATTTTTCAGATCTCCTTCCACTACTTTTCTCATTTAAATTCTTGTCAGTGAAAATTTTCTGCACTTAGTTGTATGAACTAAAATTCAAAAAAAGCGTAAACTTGATCTTTTTTGTTATTTGGAGGATTTTAAATGACAGGGAAGGTGTCACATGGTATTGCATAAAAGTTGTTTTTCTGATGGTTGTGTTGATATTAGACCAAACAAAAGCAGAATAATTCTTAGAGATGTAGCTGAAACTAGTGATAGGTATTGTCATAAACTGCTAACAGTATTAACAGTATTTTAAAGAGTTGAGAGTCATCTAATGAGCTTATAATACAATTTGAAACACATTTTTTTTATTATGTAGGAAGTTAAGTAATTTGCCAAAGGGCAATTAAATCTGTCAGGGTAGATGCTAGATATACTCCGCATTATCTTACACCAAATAGTTTGCCTAAGAAACTTCACCTCAGTGTATATAGACAGGTTCACTTTAATTTAAAAATTAATCTACAATTTCTTTATTCTTCATTCTTATCTGTATTTTTGAAAAAAAATATTATTGTCAGGGTTTGTTTCATTTATTGTTACAGATTTGTATTATGGTTGGCTTCCCTTTATTCTACCCTTCCATGCTTGTTATAGCAAATTCATGTTTTTGCAGATGTCCCTTCAGTCTACATGAGCATGAGTCTTTGAGTCTATATTCAGTAGAAGCTGAATTGTAAGTCTAAATAAAAAATTCTTATTGTTAGAAAGGAATCAAAAAACCCACACAGTCTTAGCTTTTTGTTGTTGTTCTAGCACACAGCATTTATAGGACTACATAAGCCAGCCCTGGCCCTTGCAAGGTGTTTCGAACTCTTTATGCCATTATAGTTCCCAACACTTCAACAGTGACAGTCCTTTTCCCTGAGCTACATCAGTAAGCAGCAGTGAAAGGAGAGAACATACTCAAATAAGAAAGTTTAGTATGTTCTCTTCTTCACATGTTGTTCCTCTCTGCCTGAGGCATATCACTGCCACTGCCAGCAATGAAGTTAGGCTCTCTCTAATCAGTTATGTCTGTTCTCTTTTTCACATATTGTTGGGAAGACACTGTTTTTGCTATTTTCCCCAAGGCCTGAATAACATTTAGTCCTATCATTTGAAGAATGGAATTGTGTTAAGTTAAAACAGTGTTAGAAGAAACAATTTTAAGGAGTTTTCTGACAATATGAAGTCATTCTGTTCATGTTTTACTTACCAGAGCTCCACTACTGAGGAGAATCATAAAGACAATGAAAGTCTCAAACCAGTTGTGTTCAACAATCCTAAAGCAGGTTTTTCTAAGGTTCCACCACTGCTTTCCTCTCCCTTCTTCTATACTTACTTGACAGCACTTGAACCTTCTTACACAGCCTTTAGAACAGGGTATGTAATGAGAGGAGGAAAAAACCAAGATATTTTGTTGAGTTGCATTAATTTTGGTAATGCATTCTATTACTGATACAATCTTTACTGTGTTATTTAGTAAAAAACCTAATAGATTTTCACCTAGAAAACCTTTTTCTTCAAAGAAAAAAAAAACCAAAAAACATTGAGACAGTTCGAACTTAGTTAAATGAACAAGTGAGAAGAATGTATTTCTCATTTATCAATAAGTAAGTGCTCAATACAGTGCACACAAAACAGAAAAGTCCGTCAAAGACAAAGCCAAATTACAGAATACAAAATAAGAGTTAAAATATACAAACTCATTCAGATGTCAGGTAGGTTTATGTAGTAAGATATGGGCAAATGATATTAAACTGTACCTTTGTTCAGTATACTCAATTCAGACAATGTTGTATTCATTGCATGGAAAAAATCTAAGCCTCTTATCTGAGTTCTGGGCTTTTCAGTACCAGCTAATTTCTCTAACTTGTGCCCCTAATTTATTTACACTTTTATGATTTAGCTGCTGACTTTTATGTAGAAAAATAAATAATGGTATTTTCTGTGAGAAATCCTAGACTGTTATAGTACTACCTCTTACAAGTTCAATGTAAATTTTCAAGGAATGATCTGTTATCATGTCCAGAAGTAATCTAACCTGACAAAAGCATTTATTGTCCAATGCCTAAATCTAACTTTTGCTTAGATATACCAAAAATGACATTTTTATCCTTATATTACTGTTAAAAAAAAATTTCTTTCCCCACCTCCTTCACATGCACACATCCATAAGCTTTCTCCCAAGAAAGTGCCATTGGAAAAACATTTATGACCAGGTTGTGATGTTATTGAATTGTGGGCCCATTGAAGGAAAAATAAAAGATGAAGGAGTCTGCCAGGAGAGACTGTTCTTGCCCAGGGGGCAAACAAGGCTCTTCCTTCTCCTTTTTACAATTTGTAGAAGATTCATTTGGCATTTTGCACAAGACCACATAAGTGCAGTTTTTATTTATCACTAAACAGCTGTTTTAGTAATGTATACTTTATAGAGCACTTAGGTATCTGTGAAGAATATTTTTAAATGGTGTGCTTATTATTTCTAACTAAACTCTGAAAATACAGTAACATACTAAAATAAAACTTTCAATACCATATTTTTCTTATTTTAAAAATATAGATACATTCCCAATAAAACGTTTTCTTAACTGTTTATTCAATACATTGTATAATTGTGGTATCAGGGTCCATATGATATATTATGGACTAAAAGTACTACTGCTAAAAATCAGAGCTTAACACTAACAAAATGGTAATAGGATTCCTATATCTTAATACTTAACTTACATAGAAAATGATTCTGTAATTCTATTAATAAAATACCTTCTGTGAAGCAGGCCTCTGGCTCTTGGGCTTCTTCAGGTTCAGCTTCTGGTTGTTCTTCTGCAGGAAGTCCAATATCAACTGTGCTGCCTTCAGATGAACTAGAGGAATTTAATTTCTGTAAAGGAAAGAAGCATCACAAATGCACAGTAAATAATTTTAAGGCAAATATTTGATTTTGGAATAAGTAAATTAGACAATGTTTTTGAATGTTCTGGAATTCAACATAAGTAAATTCTTGATAAACATCTGAGAAGTTTCTACAGTCTGGTTTTCTTCCTGCACTGTATGAATCTATTAAATAGAAGGTGTATCAGTAACAGATCACGCTTCAAATAAAACTGTGCTTTAAACTGAAAAATGTGGGTAGGTAATGATGCCAAACCTGAGAAGATTCATGACCACAACAAGCCATAAGTTGCAATGATGTCTTGACCC
This sequence comes from Catharus ustulatus, assembly GCF_009819885.2. NCBI lineage: Eukaryota > Metazoa > Chordata > Aves > Passeriformes > Turdidae > Catharus > Catharus ustulatus. Next base: position 20,237,767 of record NC_046227.1, on the reverse strand, counting down.
ACATAGAAATCATGAAGCTTAAACAAATATACAGGAATTTGTAGTGTTTACTGAAAATCAGGTAAGAGTCTAAAAATAACTACAGTAATTTCACGAATACAAGCCGCAGCAATTTGACAAAAATTTTGGTGGAAACCCGGAAGTGCGGCTAATAGTCAGGGGCGGCTAATATGTGAATAATTTTCTGACATTTACAACCTCAGACGTGCCAGCCAGAGTGCCAAGCCAAGCACCTGCCAGTAAAAGCTGGCATTTCGCAATTGTTACAGTGTTACTGTGTTGCCCTGGCTCCCTGCAGGCAGCACGGGGGGCGGGGAGAGAGGCGGGAGAGCTCTCTTCTTCCCTCCTCTGCCGCAGGCCCGGGGAGGTGGGGGGGGGCCGCGCCACCATTGCCGCGGCTTGGGGAGCCGACGGGGGGCGGGGCGCCGCCATTGCCGCGTCTCGGGGAGCCGACGGGAGCCCCGTGCAGCCATTGCCGCGGCCTGGGGAGGAGGCAGGGTGCTTTGTCCACGCCCGCCGCCGGTGCCACGGGCGCGGGAAAGCTCCGTCCCCGCCCGCCGCCACTGCCGTAGGAGCGGGGGAAGCTCCGTCCCTGCCTGCCACCACGGGGCAGCGCCGACCTGGGGTGACCGAGCCCAGTGGCAGCGGCGGCCGGCCCTGAGCGGCAGCACCGGGCTGGGCCACCTGGCCCCGTCAGCAGCCCCTAGCAGGCCGAGCCTGCACAGCCTTAGTTCAGCCAGTAAACCTCGCCCTCCCGCGGTTCTGTTACTAATTGCACGCGGGTCCTCGCTGCGAACGACAGAGCAGCTTATATTCAGGTGCGGCTTATTTATGGACAAAAACTGAAATATTTGCCAACACCCAGAGATGCTGCTTATACTCAGTGCGGCTTGTATTCGTGAATTTACTGTACATAAATGAGGTGGGAGCTCCAAGGAATGAGAGAAAAAAGCAGAGAAGGCCATACTTCAGATGTTAGTAAATCCAGATTAAAATTGCTGAAAGTTTAGCTCAGAGTGGAGCAGAATCTGCATACAGTAAGGCTGAGGTAGCTTAAACCCATAAAATAATCAGATTGCATTTTACCAACAAATTTTCAACAACATAATGAGCATAAAGAGAGAGGCATAAATTGGAAACCAAATTTAAAATTAAAAAAAAAAAAAAAACACTTTATCTAATTGTCTTCCTAAAAATCCAAAAACTGTTATAACATGTAGCATGCAGCTGGAACCTGGTTGCAATCTATCTTTTTTGTATTGTGGCTAAAACTTGAGCAAAATTGTGAAGGAAATATGTTTAAATATGTATGGCTAAACAAAATAATGAAACAACTGCAATACAGATCACGAAGTCTAACTATAAACTCAGCAACGCCAAGACCACCACTAAACAATGTCCCAAGGTGCCACATCTTTTAAATACCTTCATGTATGACCATTCAACTACTTTTTTGGGCAGCCTATTCCAGTTCTTGACAATCCTGTCAGTGGAGAAATCATCTCCAATATCAAATCTAAACCTCCCCTAGTGTAATTTGAGGCCATTTCCTCATCCCGTCTCTTCTTACTTGGGAAAAGAGCATGATCTCCACCTTGCCACAAACTCCCCCTGGGTTCATCAATGCTAGGTGGCAGCAGGCCTTTTGGTGTTGAGGACCAAAAACCCCAAACACTAAAACAACCCTCTTATTAAAGCAGTAGAAAGTCAGAAGTGTCATAGTACTTTTTCAATGAGATAAAAGATAACCTTGCTCCTACAGGTAGCAGCACATCAGCAGACAGCTTTCCTAAGCTTTCTAAACTGAGTCTATGTCTAAATGGGGATCAATTCTCCATTGGTCAGTCATAAACCAGGAGGTGTCTCTCTGTTTGAGTGTCTGCTCTGTGATGGGTTGGAAGATGGACTGGACAACATGAAGGTAGTGATGGAGAGTATATAATAAGTCATTGTTTTCCTTTAAAGGATCTTTGTTTAAACATTTTATTTTTAAATTCTTCATGCTGGGAGTTTTTGCTGAAATTTTAAGAACCTTTATTGTAGCAGTTGTCTATAAGCATAAGTCAAATTCATTATAGACATTTTAGCTAATTTATTCAGGAAAAGAATGATTAATACTTCAGCTATTAATTAGGAAACAGGAACAACACTGTCTCTGAAATAAGTTCCTATGGGGGAGAGGCTGTTTTGTACAGATCTCCTTTCTTGGAGGAGGATCCAAAAATTGCACTTAGCTTGACAATAAGTTTTTGCTAAGAGCACTAGAGGGCTCTTATCCACACTGACAGTGGTAAAGAATTCAGCTACCCTAAAATTTAGTGTCTGAAGCACTGTTAGCAATACAACAGTGGGACAGAAAGGAGAAGATGAGCTATCCTGTGAAGATACTGCATTACTACCAAAATGGGAACTAGCTGGTTAAGACTGAGATTTCTCAAGTGAGAAAATTAATACTGTTAAGTGTCTGGAAAAATAATTTTCTAATTTGACTAAAATGGCAACAGAATAAGTCATTGAGGGTATAGTTGTTTTGCAAAATCTGTCATCAAATCAATTTAAATTATTTTGCTAAAATAGCCACATACAAAAATTACATAATGGAACAGTTGCAGCCTTAATATGCTTTTAAAAATTGTAGTTCTCAAAAAGGCTTTATATCAATAGTCTTCTTTAGCATTCCTTTAGCAACAGTACATATTTTCATCTGTTGGTACTTTTCAATATTAACAACCAAGTGAATTTGAAGTATATGGGAGAGTCTATGGTTAAGGCTTCTTTTTATGGGAATCTAGGTCTAGAAGAGCTGACAATTTTAAAATCTAAAAGAATTGATATGTCTAAAGGAGTTACACAATCTATATGTTTTCTGGTTTATATCTGCTTTTTCAAGAGGCAGAGAGAAGATGTACCACACACCTCATAGGACTCTTGTCACAAAAGGCAAACAAAAATTTCTGGTGGAATAACACTGCAGCTAAGGCATTGTTCCCTAAAAGTTGTTACAACTACCATGTGGACCATACATAGTTTTTATGGATTATTTGAGTCTCTCATTACCTGGCCTCTTATTCCCTCTTGGAGACTAATTTTTAACTCTTTCTCACACTTTTGCCCATCAAGAATTAAGTCTTCCTTTATACATTCATTTATGCTCCTCTATGAAGAAGTGTCAAAATAAATGATAAAGAATATAATATACTGGCTAATGTGAAGTAAAACAAAAAAACCCTAAAGAGTGAAACAAAATCCCCTATAACAAAGACCCTCAAAAGATCAGAGAAAAATGCAAAAAAAAAATCTAAATACCTCTTTGCTTTCTTCTAGGTCTGATTCACTACTAAATTCTTCTGTGTTTAGATTTTCAAAGTCGGATTCACCCACAGCAATGGGCACTGTCACAGTGAGGCTTGGGTTGTTTATGAATGACATGTAATCACTCTCATCAATTATGTATTTTTCCACACTGCTGCCTGTGCCTATACCACTGGTGGTTCCATTTGCATCTTTAATATAGTCATGGTCCTTGCTTAGTTCCACGGTTGTATGGTTAGAAATACAGCTATTTTTGTTGTTTAAATCTTCAAGCGGTTTGATTTCATCTAAAGCTTTCTGTTTTTTAACAAAAGCTTTTTGGATGAATTCACGTGCTTTTCTTTTCACATAATCTATGCCCTTCTGCATTCTTGCCACAGCAATCTGGAGATTGTTCATTTCATTATCATCATCTGTCACGGCAAGGTTGTCTGCACTAAATGAGCTCAAGAGCAAGGCCAAAAATAGATTCAGTACCTGCAGAAAGATTTAAAAAAAAGATGTTCTAGACTTTATTAAAAAATAACATTTATTTTATTAAAAAATGTCCTATTAGTGACATCAAAGGCTGAAATCCCAATAATTCACCATAACCAAAAAAAGTACCCATGAAAATTTTTCTCTTCTCCATAAAAACCAAGCTTCTTTCACTTAGCCTAGGTCCTCCTCACTATTCAAAAATATTCATACAATGGACTAATGTTTGTAAATGTGTCTTTAATTCCCCACAGTATAGAAATATTTTGGTGTCAAAGCCCATAATCTAAAAATGGAGTGATCAGATTTTCTGTTCAATCATTAAAAAGTTTAATTCAGCCCATCACACAAAAAAAAATTAGATTATTCAGGTGACTAATCATATGGTATAAATAATAATAAAAAAAATCCACAACAAATGGTTTATAAAGAGCCCATAAACTAAAATTATTTAGAGCACAAAATATTTTCAAAGAGCCAAAAGTGAAATTAGACCCATTCTTAAGTGCCCACTCTGACATTCTTAGGATTCTGACATGGCAGAATATTTTGTTCTCTATCCAAAAAAGCTCTTAAGCTTAACTTTAAGCATTTCTTGAAACCACCTGCTTAAGTGCTTTGTTGAAGCAGAGCCAGAGCACTTAGTTCACTTCAGGACTGAGACCAGCCTCTTGCCAAATCATTTTTTGTTAACACTTTGATTACATACCACTAGGTTTCCAATCACCATGACCATCATGAAGACTGTAAGGCACATGGCTTGGCCTGCAACCTCCATGCAGTCCCACATTGTTTCTATCCATTCTCCACACAGCACTCGGAATACAATCAGGAAGGAGTGGAAAAAATCTTGCATGTGCCAGCGAGGAAGCACACAGTCACTTGCAATTTTGCAGACACATTCCTTGTAATTTTTCCCAAACAGCTGCATCCCAACCACAGCGAAAATGAACACAATGATGGCCAGCACCAGGGTCAGATTCCCCAGAGCTCCCACGGAATTACCAATGATTTTTATCAACATATTTAGCGTTGGCCAAGATTTTGCCAATTTGAAAACTCGCAACTGGAAGGAAAGAAAAATATTGTTAGGAGAACCAGAAAGACACAAGGCATTTTAAAGTTAATTTGTGGAAGGATGTTGCCACAAAATATGTCTTTAATTGGACTCTTCAGAGACTATCATCTTGTCTAAAAGCATGAAGATGGAAATGTCCCTCAACAAAGATTTGTAAAATTGTAATTTGATGTTGTCAAAGCATAGCTTTTACTGATGGCCAAAGAAGCTACTAAAACTTAAAATCTAGGGTTCACCTGTTAAAATCATCTGGACAACTTTTCAACTGGTATTTGTAGAGAACTGTTCCTGTGATGCCAATCAGAGCATAATAGCTCTAGTGAGTCAGTTTTTTTCTGCAGAGTGGGGTGTTTAAAGTATGTATAACAATGGATACATTGGAAGTGTGCCTAGGGCACTCACTGCTATCTGTTTGGATCTCTATCAATTCCCATTGAAGACTGTAAGACACCCAAATCAGTAAGGACTTGTGCTAATGAAACTGTCCTCAGGATCAGTATCATGGCAAACATCAAGGACATTTTTAAGAGAAAAATAAAATTGTTTTAATTAAGCCATATTGAAAAATCAGCACAATTGAAATATATTTACCAATCTGAATGATCGAAGAACTGATAGTCCTTCCACATCTGCAAGACCAAGTTCAACCAAGCTAAGTGTTACAATAAAACCATCAAAAATATTCCAACCTTCCTGGAAATAATAGTAAGGATCCATTGCAATTATCTTGAGAAACATTTCTGCTGTGAAGATTCCAGTGAAGACCTGAGTTCAAAGGGCAGTTAGTTATTTCATTGTGAAACATAATGCTACAGATCTAGTTGTTGTCTAGGTTTTTAATTCAAGCTATGCCTTATCTAAAAGCAAGACTTAAAAATAGTTACATCTACTGTAGTGATTTATTATGCTCACCTTCCCATAACAAGTGTCAGAAATTAATTAAATTAATTAAATTTTTTACTAAAAAAATTACATAAACTTCTGTTTTATAATAGTTAAAATCCAATTTCAACTTGCTAACAACACAGACTTTCTCATGTACTGTACAGTGTACAAATTTGATTTTCAGAACATAAACCAGAATGTTTTCCAAGAAATTATATGGTCTATCTCTTTCCTGGTATACAAATTACAGATGAGGCCAAATCTAAGACTGCAGGGGGTGCAGCTTATTGCCTGCTATGGCCTGTGATTCAGTTGTGCTGTGATTATCTACACCAGATAAAAAAATGGTATATTATAATATATCTCAGTTGATACAGCAACTTATACATTATAAAGTACTGAGGTACAACAATTTCCTGAAGCTGAGTAACTTCCAGCTGTGTGTGCCCAGCAAGTTCAGCAAAGTTGGTTGGCTCAAACACTTCGATGTCAGGAATAAAAGAGTATTTAAGAAGGCATTTTTAACAAAGTACTGCTGGTAGTGGTTTCTCATCATGAATTTCTATGCTGAATGAAGTAGGAATTATATTTAAGACCCACCAAAGTAATAACCCTGAGTAGCTTTGAGAGAAGTCTTGGGAGAATTCCTTCTAGGATAGGAATGTACTAAAGCCACCATTAAAAACTGCTTCAGCCCTGCTCCGAAATGTTTTTTTTGTTTGCTTTTTTGGTGTTTGTTTGTTTGTTTTTGTTTTGATAACCCATTTTCCAGGAAGCTGAAAACAAAATAGGACAGCTAAAGAGAATAATCTAAGTGGGATAACCAGGTGACAGGGAAGAAGAGTCTGACTTGCTCTGCCTAGGAACACCAATACTCAAGATAGATTGTTACAGTCTTTAAATACACGCAAGATACAAACACCAGAGAGGGAAAGGCTACCAATTTTTAAGATACAGGATTGGAACTCCTGAGAAAGACATAGGAAGGATGCAGTTTGAAACGCTGACTTAGGTTCCTAACAATCGGAACAGCACAAGCAGCTTTGTTCTCTCACACCCTCTTTGTAGTTAGAGGTACATCAAGATTTATATGGAATTTTCTTGGTTGGAAAACAAATGTATAAAATGCTACAATACAAGATTTTACATTTTATTCAGAAACAAAGGTTCAAATTTCCCTTATTTTAAGTTTAGGAAAATCAGTTGTGCAATTTTTTATTCATTCTCCCTCCTAAATTCTATATTAGTTATTTAAATGATCTATTTGTTCCTCATTAAAAAACAAGGATTATTAAAAATCACATTATAAGAAATCAATTCTTAAAGTAAGAGATAAAGTAGGACTGTAGCTGCAGATACTTCTATGTGATCAAACCTGTCAGTTCAAAAGCATGAGAGCTACAAAAAGTTAACTCATGAAATCTTTAATAATTTATCTTTTTGAAACAGAGAGAAAGGAAGAAAATGCAGCTGACAACATAAGGAAAATATATCTTACTAATTATCAGAGGATAAAAACAATAATAAATAGGGGACGAAAAAGTACTGCAGGATATTTTTTACATAAAGCATAGAAAGAAAACAATTCACTTATCCATATAAAAAGACTTGCAGGAGAAAATTCTAGAAATGATTTTTAAGTGATCTTTTAGCTATTGTAAGTTTCTTCTTAGGAAACAGCAATTAAAAACACATTCATAAATGTAAATATTTATATTTTATTGATTAAGAAATTAACACTGCATTTATTTGCATTGTGTCTTTCATGGAAGCAATGCATTTCCTGGTTTAGCAGTTACACAAATCAAACTCTGCTTAAGATGGACTTTACTTAATGTAGCATTGGAACCAATTTTTAAATTTTTAATTTGGTTTTGCAGAACACAGCAGTGATATTGATTTTACAGTATCCTAAGCTACATGAGTCAGGGTTAACAGTCAAATTTCCAGAAATGTTCTGATATGTATATCTGAAGGCCAATAAATTTCCAAAAAGCTGTTAAAACTTTTTCTTTCAGTTAAAACTTTTTCTTTCAGTTATTACAGGCATATTTCCTTCCAAATAATGAACATAAAACCCCAACAAACTTACCAGATTTCCAACTGAAAGTACATTATTGAATTCGTCGGTCATCGGATAATGTTCCATAGCCATGAAGAGTGTATTTAAAACAATGCAAATTGTAATAGCCAGGTCAACAAACGGGTCCATTACCACTAAGTTGACAATATGCTTAACTTTTAACCAATGAGGACTGCAGTCCCAGATCAAGAAAATATTTGCAAATTTATACCAACATGGTGGACATTTCTGTCTTGATTCTTCAAGTTCTGTGGGGAAAAGAAAGTTTACATATGTAACTATGTGATTTCTCTAACATTCCTCCTTGCAATATGAATTGTACCAATCAAGTTTTCAGTCTGTAGTGGGAGTGATTAACATCCTTTAAGCCCCTATTCCACAGAGTTTTTGAGGAAAGTCTTTAAAAATTGCTGTCCAATAAATTTGCTATGTTCAAAACTTACCAGTCACGCACAACTTCTTTGTATTCCAACCACTGCGCCAATCAGCATCAATTTATGCATCAGTTTGTATTATGTATTTAATTTCTCCTTGATTACACTTCAGTTTGTTTCTCCCACCTACTGTTCTAGTATGTAAATATTTTTATTCTGAAATTTGTAGCATTTAAGGGAAAATTTTCATTCCTAACTCAAGAAAAAAAATCCCATTTTGATCACCTAAAATAGCTTTATAGAATAACTGAATAAATATAACTGCAAAAATGCATATATATTTTAACAATAGTTGCATATGTTTGAAAAATATTCAGTGGTTTTTTTGTGTCCAATAATACATTTTTAATTACTATGCAGAAGCATCCACTCAGTTATGACCATGCATATGAGTTAGATGGTGATAAAACAATGAGATAGAAAAGCTTCCTTATGTAATAACTTTAATGCTTAGTTATGTAATAACCTTAATAAATAAAGAGCTTTGAGTTTACTGATAAATATATGTCAGTTTGTTGGATGTTATCTGTACTTAAGCTATTTTAAATCTCTTTTCAAGTTTCAACTCAAATTTTCAGAAATCCATAGGAAAAACAGGATTAAATATTAAGCTATGCATAGCACAGACCTTCCACAGTGTTTGTGAGGATGCTAGCAATACTCATGGCTCTTTCCCTTAAAGCTGGATCTTCCAGGAAGTCCATGGAAACATGCAAAGAACCTGATATTCTCTTCCTCATTTCTGGTTCTGTCGTGGTGCCCTATACAGAGAACAACAGTAGGTAAGACCAGGTTGAAGAAACAACCAGATAAGCAAATACTACAAAAGCCTGTTAGTAGTGTCTTAGCTCGGACACGTGCTCCGTGCACTTCATATTTTATCATGTCGGACTTTTATTACTTTTTAGTACGTTTTAAATAATTTTAGGAAGGTATTAGATCATAGGTACCTACAGTTCAAGGTTGAGAGCTTATTTACTTAATTTTTGGTTTTTTTCCCTTCAAGATATGAAAACTTTAAACATTTAAACAAATTGAAACAAATAGAAAAGGGTTGAGTTCAAAATCTTGAACAAAATTTTTCCAATTGTAATTTTTTTCCTCACTCCCACTGACAGAATACTCTGGCATTTGTATAACAGTCTTTTCCTTTAATCCAACTTTAGCAAGTAAGAAAAGTCTGACTTCCTCATGCTTCCTCATGCTAGTACTTTTTAGCAGTCTGAGTAGACAGATTTGGACTAAACAAGAATTTTTTTTGAGACATTTTCTCTTACCTTGTGTATGGTAAGAGAATGGCAGCAATATGTGCTGCACATATGTTCACACAGATATTTGCATTTTTGGAAATACGTATTGAAGTGTGATCTTCCAATGTTGTCTATACTGCAATACTCCACCAGAAATGGATGGAAATATATCGGAATGAGAAATAAGTGGTAATAAGGAATTGACAACTTCCTTACATTTTTAACCAGGTTGATAAGGAAGAATGATATCAAAATTAACTAATAATGCTAATTTTGATAGTGGCAATACAGCATCATATTGACTGCAGTTCTGTAACATTTTTGTATAATATTTTCCATTGTATACCAACTACAATAGCTAAATGGACTTTTAGATTAGCTAAAGGCAAGTATGGCACAGTAGTACAGTGAAGCAGAGCATTTTAATGAATGTGTATGTTATTATTTTATTACTTGGAAACTGTGACTTGCATTTGTTAGTCATGAGAATCTTTGTAAGTAAATGCTTAGGTTGCAAACCTATCTTAGTTGTTTTATATACTAAACATTTTACAAGATGCAGGAGGCATTCACAGCTTGACCAACCAGGAAGCATTGCCAAGGGTTCCATTCTGTGGAAAACACTGGCTGGTGCAGTAAGAGAAGGCCACCATGCCTAAGCTATTTAAAACTTTCTTACATTGTCATCAGTAGCTGGTTTATCTATTATCACCTCTGGCAGAAGCTGTCCAACAGGCGATGTAGGAACAGATGGTCCACCAACCAGGGAAACCACCCCATTGCAATCCACAGTGCTGTGCATCTTCCCATTCACTGGAAACACTGCCAGCATCCTGGATGACCTACTGGCCTGGCTGATGTTACTGTTGCGCCGTTCGCCGTGTCTGCGCGGCACAAAGAGAGAATCTCTTCTGCTGTCATTGTCTTCAAAAGTGCTGTGCTCATCATCAGCAAAGTCATTTTCTGATCCCACATCCTTTGCTCGACCTCTGAAGCTGAAAAGACTTGTTCTGCTGTTGCGCCTCGGGGAAAACAGGGAGCCACGAATGCTCAGCAAAGACTGCAGGCAAACAAAATATGTGATTATTAGCTGAAATCCTCAAACTTAACACTGTTATTAGATAGGCACTGGTTTTCTTTTTTTCTTAAATGAGAGTAACTGTATTACCTGGAAGGTACATGTTGCTGTGAAATTTTTGTATGTATTTTATTAGGGATATATTTTGAAGATAGAAGTATCACTATTCATGGATTCTTAAGGCAAAACCAGTGCTGAACTCCTTTTTCAGCTAAAGTTGTCAAATAGATTGGTTGCAAAATTCCCACCAAGAAAAAAAAGGAAGTCCATATATGCACTTTGTTTCATGTATGAAGCATCTTGCCCATAGTGAACAAACATTGGTTCAAACATCATTGAAACAAGAGGAAAATGTGAGGTTATTATAACAGAAAAATACTGTAGCATTTTAACAAGTCTAGATAATATAGAATCATGCTAAAAAGAACCCTAGATAATCAATCAATCAGAGAATATTTTAATATTATTTTTAAATAATCCTATTAGAAAAACAGAGATATGATGTTACATTTAATTAATACAAGGCAATCCAGCAGCTAGAGCACTTCCTCTCAAGGACTAGCAACACTGATTAAGGTAATAAAAGTATCAATATTTCCTTTGTTTATGCAGTAGCATCATATTACTGTACTTCAGAAAGACTAAAGTAGTTTTGCAATAGCCTATCATGCTTTAAATATAAGCTTTTACGAAAAAAACTATAGGCAGTACCTGATGTGGAGAAGAATACTTCTTTTCATATGTCAGTCTATTGCCCTCAATAGACAACCGGAAGCCTTTCCTTCTGATGCTGTCTTCTGATTCAGACTTGTGAAATTCATCATCATCTTTTTCCTCTCCTCCAGACTGCTCTTTCTGTTTCCTTTTTTTCCTTCTATTTCTCCTCTCTTTTGCACTCTTTGAGCTCAATTTTGACGCATCTGAGGAACTTTCTGAGAGCCCTCCTGCTTCTCCTCCAGCACTGGGCTCCCTGGACTCTGCAGATGCTGTTACTGCTGATGCTGTCACTGCTGCTGCCTGCCATGATGCAGAAGGAATTCATGTCACTGAGCAAACCACATAATGTTTTCCTTTCTCTAATTTACTTATACATAATTTCTACTCCAAAAGTCTCAGATCTTAATACTTTCTATCGGCTACCCTCTCCCTAGGTTTTTATTCTAAGTATTATTAATCAATTGACTCAAGATATGTGTTGGTCATAGATTTCTCTCATCCTTCATGAATAAATTTTAAATGCAGAAGTCTACCAGAAGGTGTTAATGACACTAAACTAGAAAAACATAGTGAATAACCTATACCTAGTTTTGAATATTCCTTCTTGTTGGCTGCATTATTCACAATACCCTTCTTCAGTGCAGAATAGAAAACCTCTGAACTAGCTCTGTCACTGAAAGACCAACCGGGTGCTTTATATTTCCAATTTCAGAAATTAGAAGTTGAATATCTCTACTAAACTCACTTCCTTACAGTCCTGCATTACTACACCATAAGTGATACCTGTGCTGCTTCTTGCTGCTTCTTCAGTTGTTCCAGCATCTGTTGAAATTCTGCCTCTTTCTGCTCTGCTTCTTCCAGGGTTGCTTGATTCTGTTCTTCATAAGCCATGGCGACCACAGCCAGGATCAGGTTTATCAGATAGAAAGAGCCCAGAAAAATCACCAGAACAAAAAATATCATGTATGTCTTCCCAGCAGCACGAAGAGTCTGGAAATAATAATACATTTATAATCAATGTATTATACATATATCTTAACAGAAGTTCTGTTTTTCTGATTATTAAAATTCAGATAAGAAAATTTATTCTAGTACTTTTGCACCACTGATACAAATATATTTGGTCTATTTTCCATTAAAAATTTCTCACCAATTGATAAAGGTTTTCCCAGAAGTCCTGAGTCATCAGTCGAAACAGTGACAAGAAAGCCCAGCTGAAGGTGTCAAAACTTGTGTACCCATAGTTGGGGTTTCTGCCAGCTTTCACGCAAGTATATCCTTCTGGGCACTGCCTACAAAGACAAACTGTACATTACCTATTTAGTAATTTTAATATTATCCACTGGATGTTAGTGCACTCATATGTGCAGCCAGAACTGTAAAATAACATGTTTTGCCAGGTTTCCTCATCAGATATTCCTCTTCCTGTTACTTATAAACCAGGCAGGAACTATACTAATACTAAATTACTCATTCAATTAACAAACATCCAGTTTATCCACTGGGCTCTGATCAGGAACACAGATCCTAAGCTCAGTGTAAAAGCCTTTCTTATCTGAAAAGAAGTGGTGACTCAAAATAAGCCCCACTCAAACTGCACATCTACAGAATGTGGATCTAATTTCTACACAGTGCAATAATATGATGAAATTTGGTCTTACCCAGCATCAGAGCTATTTCCACAAAGCAGAGCATCGTTTTGCCCCTCCAGAAAATAAAAATGACCTGTTTCAAAAAGAATTTTAAAAATTATAAAATTAAAAATACAGCCATTATCTCTAAAAGTTTTAAGGTGGTTTGTGATCTAATTTTAAACAAGCAGTGTTATTTTCTCAGCAGGACAACAACTTTAGAGTAAATTACATTATGAATTTCATTTAGTGCTGTCGCTCACAGTTCTCATTGGTAAAATGCCAAAATTTACTAAAAATTCTGTCAAATGCTTCTGGATGTGGATTCCCCCTTTTGTCTGATCACTGAACTAAATCATGCTTTATGAAATAATGTACAGTTGTTTATTAAAATAATTACAAGCTATCTGAAAAAATATTGTCGTAATTTCTTCAAAACCTTCTGATCAGTATTGCCAGGGGTTTCAGTTTGTTTGTGCTCACAAGCACTTGTGACAGTTATCTAATAAGTAAACCTGCAAAAACCCGTCCAGTGTCAGTGGCTCTGATGGTCATGGGTGTACACACACTGCAGCTGTTGCCCTCTGAAGGCCTGGCATACATGTATATTTAACTCAGACATAATTACTGCAGCAGTCACAACTTCTTAAAGTAAGATTTTAAGAGTACATGACAAAATTATTGAAAACTTTAGTAAAATAAATTGGTAATTTCCACCAAGTCAACCTGTTACCAGTCATCCGATAGCCTGTACAGTAAGGCTGTAGTTAAGTGACATTTTAGATGGTTTAAATAACAAAGACATTAACCTATCTCTTCTTACAAGAACAAAGAGATGAGCAGAACGTTGTGCTTATTAAGATTCATCTTGACTGTATCCTTGAGAAGTGTTTTTCTTTTCCCCCTCAAAGCAGATACCTACAGTCTTGACTGCTAGTCTTGATTTTTGGAAGAACTATCGCAGGAGAAGCTTCTCCAGTAATGACAGTCTCCCTTTCGATCACAAATGGTTTTCATACAGGGTCAGACCATATATCACATTTCTGATGGAATCCAAAAACACTGCCTTAGGCTGTCTGTAGGGACAGGACAGGGACAATGGTGATGGTGCTCTGAGCCCCTCCCTAGCTCAACACTTCTGAATCATAGCAGCTTCAGAATTAAGGTGGTACTTTTTTTGCTTCCTGAAATTTGAACCCCATGTTGGATTTCTTTTCCATTTAATTGTCCTGTTAGATTCCCTTAAAATGATATAATTTGAAAAGGAGTGCAGGTTGAGTTTAAACTTGACTTTGCCTGTGCTGCCCAAGCCAGGCTACGACAGATACTAATGAACTCTGAGTGTGAGCACGTGTCACAAGCTGCTGGCTCAGCACCTATTGATTTGCTGCAAGAAGGGACACAGCACCTGGGCCAGATGCATCACTCCATCCTGTGAGCAAAATTCACCATTTAGGAAAAATGAGTCTTTAAGCTGTATGTAGGCCTTGTTCCAACACTTTGCAAGGGGCTCATTTTCAGTCTATGATGTATCTGCATCTCACAGGGAACAACCTCCTGTGCTGTGCCAATTGCACAGCCCTGTGTGTGGCTGCTGTCACTCTGGGCTGGTGTGCATTGCAGAGCTGCTCTGTGCTAAAACACAGCTGTAAACAGAAAGCTGACAAGATGCTGGCTACAGCTGACCCTTAGGAAGCAAATCTTATTCTGCCTTAGGTCAGCTAATCATGATTAAAACATGCTGGAACATAACAGCTTGTTGGGAAGAATTCAAACCTGCCTTGATATGGTTTACATGAAGCAGTCAGTCCTGATCAGCTGTGCACCAGTTGAGCTGAACGGCTACAACAGATCTGCATTCAGGTTCTGTGCTTCAGATAAGATGTGCTCTGCAAGGGTGCTGTACTTGCCAGCTCCTTGCCAGAAACTAGAGCCCCACAGGCTTTCTCTGAGTGTACTGACACACTTGGGCAAGTGCTCAAAATATTACTGTGACAGGAAAATTTTTATAACACACAAGCTGAGCAGTATAAGTATGTACCTCTATCCAGATGAAAAACTTGGAATTGTGTTTTACCTAAGTGAAGTGAAAAATTCCTCATTACACCAATGGTGTAAGTTTTGCTCCTCTTTAATTGATTGGGAAATAGGAAAAGCTCCCTGTTCGGTGAGCATCTAACTTCAAGCAAGATTAAAGCTGTTTGATTGAGCATAGGCTTTAATAGAAAAGCACAGAGAATAACTGGTATTTCATAAAATAGATTCTGAGATGCTTTTCCTTAGAAAAAAAATTGCTTATGGAAAGCTTGTTAATACAAACCTCAGCTTATCTGAAACCAAGTGTATCCAAACTCTTATATTGGGAAAAAAAAATGGGGGTAAAAAAAGAGTGCTTGACTCATTAATACCAGGAATGTTTACATAAAAACCCTCAAAATGGTGACTCCAAAAATGAGCTCAGTGTCAAAATTAGGACTTACATGCCTTTTTCCACATAGCATACACAACTAATGGCATAATAACTTCCATAATTCCTACAGAAGACACTGCTATTGCACTCCTCTGAGTTGCAGGTAAAGAACTGCCCTGTGAAGCAGCTGGTTTTTGTATCTTGTCTGCCCACCCACACACAAAAAGAGAGCAGGAAGCTGTAAGAAGATAATTTTTCTTTTTGAAACTGCTGGTAAGCAAGGACAACCTTATTAACTTCATAATAAGACTTGTAATTGCATTATAAATTTCATAATACATATGAAATTCTGTAAATATACCAAAGGTTCATGTAGCCATTCAATAAAGTACTTCCTGGAACCAATTCAATTGAGCTTTATTTTCAGAGGGCTTCAGGTCTTCTTTAAATCAAATGAAATCAGAACTCAAGTTTATAAATTCTTTGTTTAAAAGTCAGGAAATTAAGTTTGGCCTTGAAGTCTAGGTCTTCATTAGGAGACTGCTTAGTCTGTCATACTCCATTGCATGGGATCTCCATGAATTCACATGTTCAAGTAAACTGAGTTGCACAAAAAGATTGGTTTAAGAAATTCAGATGGAAAATCCATCATAGTCATTGATTAGCTGTGTGATCACAGTTAGAAGTTGTCACTTCTATTCAAAATTTGTCTGGCCTTGACTTCAGCTACTGAATCTGTTATATCTCTGCTTGCTAGATCAAAGATATGTCTATTATGAGAATTCTGTTCCCCATGGATTTTTTTTTTAACTGTGATCAAATCACCCCTTAAACCTTCTCTTTGATATGCTAAGTAGGCTGAGCTCCTGGTCTATCTTGGTATAAAGCATGTTTTCCAACCCTTTAATCATTCTGCTCTGTTTTGAACCTCCTCCATTTTTTCAACTTTCTATCTAAATTGAACTTTATATAGTATTCCAGTAGCAACTGAAGTAATTCTAAATACAGGGGTAAATCTGTCTTCCTGGTCAATAATTTATTTATGTGAACAGGATATTATTTAGCTTTTTGGCTGCAGAGTTTTAGCCTTAATTAGTCAGTCCTGGCTGCACCAGAGTGCCTTAGGTGCCTCAGCCTCTATATTGTTAAGGGCTTTCCAATTGCACTTCTGCCTTTCATTTTCCCTGTAGCCTTACACACAAGCTCCTGTGGCAGTGTCTCCCAGAGTTTCTGTGGCACTATTTTTCCTGTGTCCTCATACTGGTCTTCATGTCACTTTTATTCTCGTGACATCACACTTGCAAACACACTATTGCCACAGCAGGTGCTCAGATGAAACAATTGTCTCTGGTGTGAGATTCGCCTGTCTTTCTCCTCCTTTTTTCTTGTTATTTGCTTGTGACTGTTGGTTTATATTAAGTGACCTAATAACATGCATGTACAAGCTTAAAAACCAGTCCTCTGTGCAGCACCTACTCTGATCAAAGGGCACTCCAATTAGTGCTAATAGCACTGTAAGAAGGAGCACGCTGTAGGGAATCTGAGGAGATGCTAATGAAAATCACAGAGATGCTATGGGAAAAGTGTTGTGATTACTGCTGCACTGGAAAGGATACCCAAGTGAGGAGACTCACCTGGAGACCCAATGACTTCTCTTTGCAGCTGGTCACTGTGATCTCTTTCCTGTATCTCTCTCCCCTTTAGTTCTTAATTTATTCCAAAAACAACTTTCACTGTTAGAGATGATGTATGGCATCATCTACAGTCTCTATGAAAACCTGTCTCAACATGAACTGTAAGCATTGATTTGTAGGATAGGTTTGTACCCTCACATTTAACTGTACTGGAAATGTATTTCTTTTATCTACTCTCAGTTTGCCAGACTGCTCTGTATCAGCAAAGCTGGTTGAAAAATCATACTTTGGGAAATTATGAAAGTGGAAAGATGCATTAAAACAATGTCTGAAGGAGTCTGTCTGGTACTCAAGGTTTTAAATAATCTAGATGATGGAAGAACTCTTTTCATATTTGGAAATGACACTGATCTGATAAGGATGGTGGTAAGTTTGAGAAAACAGTTACATTTTCAAAGGTCCAGGCCAGCTGAAGAGATGGTTTGAAAAAACCAGGGTGCTGTTCAGGCTGGAACAATAAACTGTGCAAATGCAAAGTGAGAAGTCAATGAGGTGGAAGTCTGCAAAAGATTCAGGAACAGGTAGATAAAGGCTGAACAAACTACAATTGCAAACAACAGCAATCTATATAGGATTTATAAAACAGAAGTCACTATGCTATCACTTCTTTCCTACTTTGTATGCCTTATGTGGAGTAGAAATGTCTGTATGTGGGTACTGCACTTTAAGAAGCATGCTTATGAAGAAAGGATCCAGATGAGAGATCAATATCTAGAAAATACATTGTAAGAGGAAATGGTTAACAACCTGTGTTGTTTAGTGTACAAAACAGAAAAAAAGAGGAGAGAACAGGGCATGAAAACACAATAGTCTCTAAATACTTCAGAAACTGCTATTCATGATAGGAAGGTTGTGTTTTTTGGTGACTGTGTTACAGTTTATAAGAACAAGCATTAATTTTGGCAGAAAAATCTGTTAGACCTCAACCCCTCTCAATAATAATAATAATAATAATAATAATAATAATAATAATAATAATAATAATAATAATAATTTTTTAAAAGTACAAGAATGAATGGAAGGTGAAAATACTGAGGACTTCACCACTGGACTTCTCACTGTATATCAGAAGTCTCTGATATCCGCCAGAAAGGGCATAACATGCTGCTGCTCATCTGCTTTGGAAAACAGAATGGAAAATGTTTAAGACTAGTAAGTAATTTTAAGATTCTTTTCTGTCTCAGGGGAGATGTGAATTTGGCAGATGGAGCTGAGAAAAAGAGCTATACCAAGTAGAAAGACCATGTTCCTTGTTCCTTCTTCCATGCAGGCCTTCAGAGCAGACATATGAGAAAATACTTCTCCTGTTCTGTCTTAATAAAATTTATTGTCCCTTCCCCTTCTTCCTTCTAAGAACTGGGTCAGCCACAAACTACTTCTGTGAGAATTCTTCAGACAATACTTACTTTCATCTTCAATGTACCCCTTCCAGTCAAACGGAGTCACTGTTGAATTAACCAATGTACCATTTTCACCTATGGTGCTGTTTAGCTGGGAGGTAATATTTGTTTCCAAAGTGAAATTTTCTGGAGGCCACTGGAGGCATTTATTCCTCAGGTTGCCCATGAACAGCTGCAGCCCTATCAGTGCAAATACACTCAGACAAAACACAGTCAGGATCATCACATCTGAGAGCTTCTTCACAGACTGAATCAGGGCTCCTACAATAGTCTTCAGGCCTGCAAATAGAAAGGAGGTTTTATTCTAATGTTGGAAACTTTTTCAAAGCACAAAAATGACAATGTCTCCCAGTAAAGTTACAGATTTCATGCAGAAGCCCAAATACATGATTGTAATGTCTGTGAAACAACGTTTTTGTGAAGAGCTTTTTCACTTGTGAAAATGAATAAATAGCTGAAATTTATGTCCGCTTGAAACTGTGAATGGAATGAGTTGCATATATTTCAAAACAACTTGTTTTAATGATAAAACAAGCAATTATTTTTTATTCATGCTGTACATTGATCTCACATAAACATCTTCTTTCTTTTCATTTGTCAATACATCTTGCTCCAAACCTTTGCTACTATCAGTTTTATAACATACTTTATTTAGAAGACAGTAGTAAAATGCCTGCTCAACAATAAATAGGATTAAAATTCAATGCTATAAAACTGGAAATGGTTTGGAAAATTGTAACTTTTTAAGATAATAAATCCCCCATGCAACACCCATGCTATTCTTTATTATCTTATTCCTTCATCTTCTTAGTAAGTCAACATTTCAAACAATTTTATTTTTTAGACAGAAATATTCACAACAAATACCACATAACATCATGTAGGTAGGATACACATGGGTAAGAAAACTTCAGGGTTTCTAATATTCATTGAATGAGGAGAAGAAAGCTTGACATCATACAATGCAAACCACACACACTGTGTACTGCAATGTCTCATGCAAGAATCTGTTAAACTCAAAGGCTGATTTCAAAAGGAAAGTGCTCATTTCAAAAGCAATGAATCAGAGATTTCAGGGAATTCTGATATCTTCTGATTCCTGCTTTTTCGTGGAAAGAAATAAGACTTAAATTTAAATAACATGAATTCTGTTTCAGT
Organism: Catharus ustulatus; assembly: GCF_009819885.2. Taxonomy (NCBI): domain Eukaryota; kingdom Metazoa; phylum Chordata; class Aves; order Passeriformes; family Turdidae; genus Catharus; species Catharus ustulatus. The sequence goes on along the minus strand of NC_046227.1, from coordinate 20,218,160 downwards.
AAGTTAAAGTCAGCCTCAGTGTTTAACCTCGCTCTCACCTGGAATGACTGATATTGTTTTCAAAGCTCGGAGAACTCTGAATGTTCTCAACGCTGAGACATTGCCCAGGTCCACAAACTCTGTCACATATCTGTAATAGGGGAGTTCACACACAAACACAATGACAGGATAAAAAGGAACAGTTGGGAGGTAAAAGGGGCCTAACACCTTACACCAGTTACTTCTTACCTGGAATTACAGAAATAGTTTTCAAAGCTCTCAATACTCTGAAAGTTCGAAGAGCTGAAAGATTGCCTAGGTTTACAAATTCTGTTACATACCTGTAGGATTAAATCACAGTTATTCAGAATTGAGGCAGAGCTTATACTACTTACTTGGGTCTTTCATCAAGACCATTTTGGCGTTTTTAGCAAAAAATTTAAACAGCAACAGTCAGAGGTTTACCTTTCACTGCAGTTTGCCTTGCATTAATATACTTTCAGAGCCTTCAGTTAAATTAAATGTCTCTGAAGTGAATTGCACTGATTTTATTTTGAAAGCCTAAAATTTATCTAGACTAGATTGGTAAGTTTGGAGAATGAAGTCAAAGGGAAGCTTCTTTTCTGCTCAGAAAAAAAAAAAAATAAAAAAAATAAAAGAAAAAAAGCAGGACATGAAATTAGCCTCTCTAATACTAGCTGTACTAATGGCTTCTGCAGTATTTATGTTTACCTCAAAATATGCATTTTTGAAAGTGAAAATTGTTTTAGACAAAAGTAAGTCCATAAAAGAATTTCCATTTAACAAATTGGTATGTATTGATACTAATTTCATGCCCTTTTTGCCCTTCTCTTTCCAAGAAAAAGCAAAAAACAAGAACTTACGCAAAGGTAATGACAGTGAAATCAAGCCAGTTCCATGGATCTCGAAGAAAAGTAAAATCTTCCAAGCAAAAGCCCCTTGCAATGATTTTTATTAGCGACTCAAATGTGTAAATGCCAGTGAACGTATACCTGAAAAACAGAAGAAAATTTAATCAAAACAAGTGCAATTATTTACATTGATATTCTAACAGAAATGTGATAATAAAGTGAAAGGATTTTTTATTTCACAGCTGGAGAAGGAATATAATAAATAAGCAATTTGTTCTAAAACACATTATGTTATTCAGAGATACTTGGTATTTACATGAATTAGTTGCGCTGTTGAAGTACAGCAGTCCTGATCTTGTACATATATAAAAATAAATGAATCCATCAAATACATTACATATGAAAATTTATAGGTGACATTCAGTTTAAAAGTAAGCATGACTAGGTCCTTTACTGTTAAGTGAGAAAACTGTGAGTATAAGGTACTGAATACAGTCTGAGTCACTTACATGTAGAACAACTGGTATTGGCTCTAAAGAGAGAAGTGCAAGCGTGCACTGAATTCTCATTTTCACTTTAGCTTGTATGCTGCTCTTAACTATCATGAACATTTAGGTGCCCATGGTTCTGCTACTAATGCAGTGGTGTAAGGAAGGGTGAAAACACTGGGTAGGTGCTAAATCATAGAGAAAACCAGTGGAATCTCAGTAGAATACCATCTGTAAAGTATTTTCACGGTTTTTCTACCCAACTGTTCTACTAGAATGAGATTCAAATAATCATGCAACATCGCTACATGATTCAGAGAGGAAATAGTCAATGCCTCATGATAGCTCCTGCTAGCACATCTTGCACTGCAGTTACTGGCACAGTAAATCCTAGAGGAACAGACAAAGATATATTGAAATAATGTGTAACTTACTCTACATTCTTTGTCCAGTCTGGAGGGTTACTCATGGTCATAAATACGCAGTTGGTCAAAATAGTGCACATGATAAGCATGCTGAATAATGTAGGTACAGTTAAGGAAAACACAGTAGCTATTCACACATCACATCAGTCAGGGCTTAAGTACAGTAAAATATTGCCACTTAGACAAAACTTTAAACTTTGGTAAACACTGACATACACTTTGCTTAATGTCGTATTTTTCACTTTAGTACATCAGCACAGTCAGTCTGTTGAAAACACAAAATGAAACATAGTTTTATAAATATAAATAACATTTTTAAATAAAACTGTTTTTAATTGCTGAAGTGAGTGCATTCTATGTTTCCCTAGCACCATCTTAATAGTACATGCTTCTATCAGTGAAACAGAAGTCCCCAGAGAGCATGAATAGTTTTTCAGTATTAATTTTGGTCTCTCTCAAAACCCAGCCAAAGCAGTGTATCTTTTTCTATTAATGTTATAATTTGAAAATGCTTATGTACTCTGACACTGCGAAAGCCAAGACTAACAGCTCATAGGGGCTGGTTCTAGGGAGGTGGGACAATCCACTGGGGCTCCATAACATTCAGTACAATGTTCTTTGTCCACCAGATCACTGCCTGTTCAGACAGTGTAGTTCTTCCCTTTTTGTGGCAATAACCTCAATTCAAACATTTGGAAATACTGAAGTATATGAAACCAAACTAGACGAAAACCTGACTCAAAATGGCCACATGATGGCAGCAAAAAATAAGTGCTGCTACACATTTATATTAAATGGTTAACTTATTTTTCTCTAGTCATCTCTCTAAATTATGTATTCCTTAAAAGTACTTGCATCACCATAACTGGCAAAGAAAATAGTTTAATCTAAAGAAAGCTGTTTACAGCTAAACTTGTACCTGAGAGCCCAGGATTTAATTTTTTTTAATCACGTAGATAGCATTTGGTTGTTTCCTGTATATTTTTATGCCCTTGACAAAAACAAAATGAAACAAAAACCAAACCAAACCAATCAACCACTACCATGAAATCCAAACCAAGGACTCAATCCTTCACTCTAGGTGAAGGAGGAATAAGAGAAGTAGCACCACGATCTAAACTTCCCAGAAAATTGCTGCAATCATTAAGACTTTGCTTAGAGCAGCTGAAAAATTCAAACTTTAGCACATCTTTTCAATAAACACTCAAATCACAGGGAAAGAATTAGCTGCCTGATTCCCACAGACAGGTATTTGCCCTTTGCCTAAATGTCTGATCCAGCAGTGGGTATTTTGGTATATTTCAGTAAATTATTTAACTAATTTTGAAGATTATGTTGCCATACAAGCTTTGTAGAGTAAAAATTGTTCAGCGCCTTAAAATAAATTATTAGAATTCCTTACAGTGTTTGCCATCACAGTCCACAGACAGGTCTAAAGAACCTGCTTTGATTAGGAAATTCCTTTAACTATAGAGACTCCATTTTGGAATGCAAGTTGGAGATGCCTGGCTGCAGTTCCAGTTACCTCATGAAAGAGATGGAGAAGTGCAATGTGCTCTTAGGAGAGCTGAGGTTTTACCCCTGTGCAGTGTGTTGTGTGCTTTCAGCTCAGTATCATGGTACCATTCATTACAAGGGCCACAGGCAGGTTCTTGCACATTGCTCACTCTTTACAAAACTTGGCACGCCTGGGAGCCAAAAGTCACCAAAGTGCTGTTCACTCTGAAAGGCAGCAGATGCCCATTAAGGGCTAAAATACTTAGAAATATAGACTCTTACCATATCTCATATGGGAACCTCAAACTGACACATTCAAAATCTGTGCATCTCTTCTGTCCTCTCCCACATTCCGAATGATTGATTTATAAGCTTAATACTCCCTTAATTTACTATTTTATGTTCTATAACAATTCTAAAACTATACACATAGGCAAAAAAAATCTGATCTATGATGACTTCTTCACAGAAATGTTCTGCCATTGTCATGTTCTTCCTATAGGCATGCAGAGGCACCACACAGCCTCCAGCTAATCAATTACGGGAGCAGCTGAAGTCTCTTATTGCCTGTGTGCATTGGTGGAAGATGAAACAATTTGGAAAAAAACAGTCATTGCCAACTGGTTTCACAGACACCTTCTGGAAGTCAGGTCACACTGAGGAATACTGTAATTTAAGCTTCCAAAGCCTTGCACAGAATCACTTACACATTTTCTCTAGAGCACCTCCCCAATTCTAACAGAAATCTCTCATCTGCAGCTCCAGCCACTGCCACCTCCCTTTTTTTTCATTCTTGTGCTGCCTCAGTTCATGTTCTACCTTAAGTCGAGTCAGGCAGGCAAAAGGGAAAAAAAAAAAAAAAAAAAAAAAAAAAAAAAAAAAAAAAAAGCAGACTACCAGGAGATGAGTCAGCAGACAGAAACTCATGCTGCTACCAATTTCTGTATTCAGTATTACAGTAGGTACTGGCAGTGAGAATAATTGCAAAGTCTGTGAGCACTGGAAAGAGACACACTCTATTTCTCTGGAGGGCAGAAGTATCTGCTCATGTATCTGGGCACATGTGATCAGAGCACTCCACACAATGGTTCAGAGAATTTGGAGGACAGATAGATGAAATTTTTCCAATCAATGTGCCAGTTTCAGTGTGCTCAACACTTGTATTTCACACTGAAAGGCACATTTCTGTTACAAAGGCCAAAATGCCAAACACCTGCCACAAAATGTGGAGGGAATAGATTTTATCTATAAAAGTCAGAGGATTAACAAAAATAATTATCAATTCTACTCCCCATTTATTTTTGTGTAGGTAGCTAACCTTAAGCAGCTAAGGTATAAGCAGCTGAGATTTGAGCTGTAAAAGGAACATATTTAATGGCTCTTAGTTAAAATACTTTAATATTTGCAGTGTTTGTACTATAATGTATAATATAAAAAAAAGGAAATTACAGAACATGCACATCTATTCTTATGCTTTAGATTTTAAAAACCCAGTCCTATGCGTATTTCTAAGATAAAAATAGCCCCTGCAATAGTTATCTGGTTGTAAAAAGAAATCACTCCATATACTGGAAGAAAACCTCTTCCTATAATAGAGTTAAATTACACAATCAGCTCATAGATGGAAGGAAAAATACTGAAATTACATATTGTCTATTGGAATTTCTTTTGTTCTTACTGTAATCAAGACCAGCTGCATGCTCATTGAAGACAATTAGGAGAAACTTAAAACCAAGACCAAATTCAGTAACCAATATGCCAGTGAAAAGCATTACCCACAACTCAGCCAGGTGCAATATTGGAAGGTACTGTAAACCACTGCCATGTGAATAGATGAGCATTCATTGGAGGCTGCAATCTGACCGTATTTGGCTGTGTTTTCTCACCATCAACACTGCTGTGTCTTTCAGCTCCCCTAGCTACTGTCCCCAAATGCTCCCTAACTCCTCTCCAGCCTGACACCTTCCTCTTCTCTCACATTGCTTTAATGTCTCAGGAGCTCAGAGTAAAAGGTATTCGAAGCCAGCAACCACCAGCCTTGTTTCTTACTTTTTCCAAAGACCTAGAAAATTCTGCCAGCAGTCTCTATTAATAAGACTTCTGCCTTTCACTACTTGTTCAATGTTAAAAGTCTTACTGTCACACTGGAATTTGATAACCACATTTCCCAGTCCTGAGGTTCTGCAAAAAAACCCAACTGCACCAAAACTTCACTGACCAGAATTTCCCAGCAACCTGTTACAACCATAGGGCAGCAATCCCCCATGTCAGTCTAAAACTTCACCTTGTGCACATCCCATCAGTTACAGTCCCCTAATCCATCCACCATCTGCATGTACAGATGCTTTGCAAACCGCCTGCAGGAATGCTGCCTGTGCTCTCTGGCAATGGATTAGATTTGGCAGAGGCTTATAGTGCAGCTGGGTGGGTTTGGGAATGTGAGAAGCAGCATACATGAGCCAGGCTTCCAGGCACACTGCTGCAGCAGGCTGGAAAGCTGATCTTGAGCATGGCCCCAGAAGGACCCTGAACCTTTCTTTATAATTAAATCATTACAGGTTTTCTTAATTTCATTTTGAGCAACCACTAAAAAAGGATATGAATGTACCAAAATTTTAATAGCTATTTTTCTAAGAGGGTTGAAGGGTGTTAAAATGTACAGGGCAGAGGTGGCACTGAATCGGAAGATGGCCTTCCCTTTATTCAATACTATAAAGGTCTGAAAAAGAGAAAGAAAAGACATTTTATCAGTATTTATTCACAATAGATTCTCCTTTAAAAACTGTTACAAGTAAGCAATCACCAAAATTGTAACTTTTTGAACAGTTAATACATAAAAAGCATTAATTATTTTCAAGTAAAAATTATTTTCAGTACTTACCTGATGGATCTTACATATGAAAAAGGAATCAATTCAATTCATTAATGGTTTTGTTCATTAAACAAACTCTGTGAAGTTCATGTGTTTCTTGTAAATAAAGAGACATAAATTGTTAACTGAAATTATAATTTTATTCATGTTTTCCCCTAGAAAACTCTCCCTGTTTTAAATAGCACAAGCAGGGTGTGGTGGTGCATTCCCCCTACTCCTCTCCACCCTACCTGTGGATTTTATTGATATATTAGTCTTACTAGAAATCCTTCTGGCAAGTGATTTAATAGACTATCCACTGGTTTAATTGTTGGGTTTTTGTGCTAAGGAGTGAGGGAAATAGCAGTAACATATACAGCCATATTTAGGTAGGTCTCTGAAGACTCGACTTCTGAATACACCTTATTGGAGGAGATCAAGAGACAATCCCAAACTATTCTCCTGCACAATTGTAGTTTCCAGATGTGAAACTTCCCCAGAAAATAAATAATTTTTAACATTTAACTTTTAATATCTATGCAGCTAATCAAATTTAGAGAAACTTGCAGGCATGCAACCCTTACTTCAGAGAATTGTAGAAGACTCTGTAGGTTAAATATCTCAAATAAATCCATGAGCCAAAGATAAACAGTATGAGAACAAACCCTGCAAATATTGCTTTGCTTCCACTGCAGGCCATCGTTGCTGTACCTGCCCTAACACTACAGCACACAAAATGTGGGCTGTCAGGTTCTTTTATGTCACTAAGGTGCTCTTCAACTGCAAGATCAATCAGAAAAGAATGAAAAACAGTGCAGAAGGAAGGTCCAGTAACTCAGAAGAAATCTGCATCCAGTGGAAGGGACAATACAAGAATCATAACCTAAATTCAAATGAAATTAAAGGGAAATGTCTAAAATTGTCTTTTTTCTTTTTTGTTCTTTCCATTGCCAGAGTTGCATATTTTGCACATAAGCTATGACAAAGCCTCCCTGATTTCAGCTAAATTGCTGACTAAATGAGCTGCAAACTTGAATTCCAGTGGAAGCATGCGAAAGGGTATGTTGGTTTCATCTGGTGTCCATGACACCAAGTATTGCTTCAGGACTGTAAGCAGTGAACCACATGACTATTTCCAGGAAGGCTGGTAGACAGGGAAATATGCCAAGCAGCTTCAAGAAGGACAATGCTTCAGTCTGCTGAGATTTGCTAAGTATAGGATGTATGGACCATGAAGTACAGATACAAATGTCTAGAAGCACAGAGGAAATGGAGAGAGATGTAGAGATGGGGGTTTACTGAAGGCAGAGGAGAAGCAAGGATTAAACTGTAAGGAAAAACTGCTCCAGTCCTAGTGGTTTCTTCCCTAAGCTGTCCCTCTGTCACAACTCTACACAGAACACCTTCTTCTACAAACCAAACCCCTTAGGAGTAAGGGACACTCCCAGGCAGACTTTACACTGTCTTGAGTACAAACTCAAGTGTGTAGGAATGTAAAAGATATGTATATGATTTCCGACTTCTGTACAGAAAGGGAGAAACTGCATGTGAAGCTGAAGACAGTCTGAGCTAATGTTTACAAATTACACATCCATTTTGGGCTTACAGGTAACAGCCTGTAGATGACCTGACCTTACATGAAGCTTTAATTTCAACTAGTAAAGCAACCAACCAGATGAATGACTTTTTGGCACAATGTTTTAAAGCCTCACACCCCAAGGGGGAAGGCGAATTTCCTCTGCCAGGTCTGTCCCCAGCCCCCAGGACTCACATCTCAGACGCCTCCAACTCCTGCTCTTTTTTGTAGTTATGAGGTGGTTGACAAAATGCATTAAAAATCTCACATCCTACTAACTCTGTATCTAAGACTACTGCACCTTCATTTAGTCAACCTACATTTTTAAAAAAATCTTTGAACACAAGCATATTAAACATACATCTATTTTCTAACATGCCTTATGGAAAATAACAGCATGCTGGCACAGTTCCAGTTTCAGTTGGAAGCTGCTGCTATTTTAGCTGTTCTACTTTCTGCTGCCCTGCATAAGCAGAACCAACAAGACATAAATTCTCTACCTCAGTTTTAATTTTTCACTCAAAGCATTTTTGTGACTTGAGCTTTCAGAATGACTTTGTTGGTCCTCTAACTTCTAGCCTTAAACATGAATTAAACCATATTTCTGAAGGAGAATTTTCATTTAAAAGTACAGATAAGAGCTGATATGCAAGCCCTGTGTAGGCTCCCTGCCATGTCTGTTATATCTCACTCCACTCTCAACCCAGATGCAAGCCAATGTGTAGGCAGTGTGGATGAACATGAAGTATTGTACCCAAAGCTGTCAGGAAAAAGTAGACATACACTAAGAAAAGCTAGATAAATGCTAAAAAAAAAGTAAGAATAATGCTTGTATAGGAAGGACTATGTATAAATTTCAGGCCTTATGTTTTATTCATTTTTATAAAGGCACAAAACCGACTCACCCTCAAAATATTAGAGTGTGACTATAAATTCAGAGTTCCCTGAAAGGAAGTCCCTGATTTGCTGCTTTTGAACATGCAACCTAAAACCCAATCCATCTTCTGCCATGTTTGAAATAAAGCCAGAAACTAAATTTTTAGCAGGGCAAAGGAGGAGGAGTGTTTTGAGAAGATGTAGCTAAGAGAGAAGAGTCAATACTGAATAAAGATAAGTTTCTGAGAACCTCTTGGGATAAAGAGTTCCCAAAACCTTATTTCTCCTCTCCTTCCTCCTAGTTAGCTTTAAATGTAGTTTCTGGAAGGCAAGATTCAGTGCACTGCGTGGTACCCCATTGCCTTTCCACCTTCTGAAACTCAGGAGCAGGGTTGAGCTAGGTCCTCAGCTTCTCCGGAAAAGCTCCAGCAGCAGCTAGAACAGGAGACCCATGGCATATCAGAAGTTTCCATTTCTTGGGTTTGTGGTTATCTTTTGAAACATTTTTTTCTAGCAAGTCCTTAACTTTTTTGCTTTGCTAGAACTTTTCACTTAAAAATTATTTCACAACTATGAAAACATCCAAAATCACTGGTGCATTCACCTTTGCTGGTGTAATAAATCAAAGCAATTTTACAGAATCTTTTTGGGTTTTTTGCAATGCAAGACACATCTGGGAAACCCAGGAGTTAGTGATTTGATCAGATTGGGACTGATATAATCTAATGCCAGGAGAAGAGGAGGCATCTTCGTTGACAGACATCATTCAGATCCTTCTGGCAAGAGGCAGGGCATGGAGTGGCAATACGCAATGTTGTATCTCTATCATAGCAGGAGGAAAGTGAAGTTTTACCCACTTATTTCCACCTATTTTCTCCCTCCTCTTTAAAGTAGCAGCCTGGGTTCAGAGAAAAAGAGCCAGCCTTTAAAGAATGAAACCAAGTGGACCAGATTTTGATTTGTGCCCGCAGGTCAGGATCTTAGGGATTCCAGTTGATCTTTTCTCTATAGACAATGAAGTGAACATCGTTGATCCTTTTGATGGTAGCTGGAGCATGAACAAGCAGGCCCTATGACACTGGGAACACACAGATTTGCACTTACACAGAAGCAGAACACAAAACATGAGTGAACTTCCCGTTCACTTTTAATCAATTTTGGATTAAAAAAGAAAAAGAAAAAAGAGCATTGCAACCTTTTAGGATGTTAAACTTCACAGTTCTAAAGACCAGCATTTATTGGCCACCACAGTCAGCAGTATTTAAGTATAAAAAAATCATAAGTATAGGAGAACATTATTCTATTCTTTTAAAATAAAATAATTACATTTCAAGGATGCAGTTGCTGGCTTTCAGGCTAGCTGTGATACAATGTAAATCAAAAATACTATCAAGTGCGTAAAGCTGATATAAAGGGCTATCCTATTGTCAGCAGTTGTCAATATTTTCCTTTTCCTTTCAACTTCAGATTAGTATTGAGTACAAATTTGTCCTCTTTTGTGGTAGGTCCTGCATAGAAGCACACTTACAAAATCATAAAACTATTATATCTATTTGGTTTTGCTTCTCTTAAAGGATTTTTATTTTAACTTTTCAACTTAGGCCTATCTAAGGCACAAATTAGGGCTCCCAAACCAGCTCAAAATATGTATTTATTTCTGCCTTATTCTCTATAAAACTGCATCAAATCATGGCATGCACAAACTTTTTGCTTCGAAAAAGGAGGCCCAAGGATGGAACATAAAATACTCTAGATGTCATTAAAACATTCACTGCATGAAAAATATAGTGAACTTGATGAATCTTGGTACAAAGAATAGGAGGGGAAAAACAGCAAGAGAGATGCCATACTTACATACAAGGCAATGATGGATGACTTCATTCACAACCCAAACTTGTAATAAAAAAAAAAAATCCTAAAATTCCTATACAGCTTTTCCAATAAATACAGTGACCAGTGCTATGAGCAAACATTTCTAATCCATATTTGAAAGTTTGAAAGCCGAACTTTCTGGTAGTTTCTGTCAACAAATCAGCTATAGATTATGCAGAGGTTACAACAGAGCTCTGAAGAAACAGTGGCATCTGGTAATCCTGTACGCTTGCCCTAACCCTTTCTTGCAAACAAGTATTTTCCTTTATTCTGATGTTTTTCATTAGATCCATGACATTTCAGATCGATGCTTCACCAGGGAGAAACATAATATCTCTAATGATTGTGCAGCAGTTGTCACACTGTCACATTGGACAGGGTGTGCTGATGGACTTCTTGGCTTTAGAAATCTAGAAATTAGATATTTTAAAGTAAAATTACAGGTGAAGAATTGAAATAGGAGTTGATTTTCTGTTAGGAACATCTCTTTTACTGAAGGAAGAAAAAACAGAGAATTGAAGCATTTGAGAAAGTTTTGCCTTGTCTTAGACTGACAGGGCTGTTTCTATTTCCATCCTGTAGAAGATTAAAGCACGTGCATAGAATATGCAGACTTCAGCAGAAAGAAGAGAATCCCAGAGGGTATGTGTTTGGATCATACATATTTAGTGTGCAAATAAAAGGATTCTTCCTTTCAAGTAGTACAGAAACTTGACTGAATATGTTCATCTGGTTTCTCTCCATTTCTTGCAACTCTTATCACCAGACCTGGCTGATTTAGTAAATTTTCAGCCACATTTGTGAAGGGACTGAAAGTCTTCTATTCCCAAGGGCTTGAGAGACATATCTATCATAAGTCATACCTATCATGTATCTGTTTGCACTGCCAGACAGGCTGATTTGGTCATAAAGGTACAGCATGAGCTGTGGGCAGGGAGGGATAAAAATATGGAATACTGTATCATAAACAGACACAATTAGTACAGAACTCTACAAGGCCTGCTTTTATAGAAGCACATCTTTTATCTTTGAAAAAGTAGAACTGTGATTTAAAGATAAATCTTCATATGCTGTGAATGGCAGATAAAGGCTCTTTCAGAGGCACCAGATAATAGAGATAAAAATATTGTTCTTTCACACAGTATTTTCTCTCTTGTCAAAATAGGACTCATAAATCACATGAAATTTAGCAAGCTGAAACACTAAGAACACAGTATTTTGTGAAATTCAAAATAACTCCTATCTTAGTATTGACAGTTTTTTTACAATCATAGAATCCAGTAATTAAAGTATCACCCAATCTAGCTACAGCTATAAAGCAGGAACTTTTTCTGCTGCTAATAGGTTGAGCAACAGGATCATTCTGAAAGGATTTCAGGCCTGTCCAAGGCCAGTTTCACTAAAAGTTTTAAATCACTTTTATACTGTTTTTGTTACATTTACTGTTTATCTGTTTGTTTCCCTATTAATTCCATAAATTTCCTAAGCATTTGCTATCAAAGCAGATTTCCATTAATAAAGTGCTCTATCCATCAGTTCATGCTGTCAGTTTTAAATCTGAATAACCTTAATGAATTTTGGTGTACTCAGTATGAATATATGTTCATTTTTAAGAAGTTCACACAGTATATATGTATTACATATCCACATATTTCTATAGTTATTACATATTGATTATAATCAAAGATCACATACTATGCTTCAACTTTGATACAAATGTTCCTTTGATATAAAGTCAGTTATAGAAAAGAAAAAAAAAAACTGTGATAAATTAAAAGAGAAGGGTGAAAAGCTAGTAATCATTAAGGCAAATGGGTTCTGGCTGCAAATTAACATACTGAAGTAACAAGCTATGTGATCCATTCCAAGAAAATGAAACAAGCATGATAATGCACTCCAAACACTGTCATCTGAAGAGGATTAATGTTAGACTCACTTTTTTATTGATGTAATATGGGTCCATGTCTTCCAAGGGCTCAGACACCATTCCTGGAGGTATGTCACCATATATGAAGGGGAGTGTTTTTCCTGCCTCCAAATCACTGTTTGGTTTTGGCCCATTTTCATCGTCGTCTTTACGATCTTGTTTAGGATTCTTAGCTTTTTCTGCAGCAATGCGTTGTTCAATAGCTGCAAGAGACTCTCTAGTGAAGTATTGGAAGCTGTCTGGTCCTGGTGGTACAAGCACTGACTGCTCCATCTTTTCATCCTGCACATTTTAATTACCATTTATTCTTCTGCATAGGAAAATACTAAAAGAAAGCAGAAAATAAAATTCAAATAAACATGTTGAAATCACCAAGTAAGAAAGATGAAACAGTTATTTTCAAGTGCAACTATTTTTGCTCTGTTGAATTGTTAAAATACATGATTTGAAAATGATGTAGAGAGAGACAAAGTAAGCAGTTTAATCAGTGATTTGGCATTTGTAAGAAGCACTTGTGTTGTTCTTATACTAGTTATTGAAACTGTAAAAATTTCTTAACTTCAGGACTACAATAGTCTTTTACTCCAAATAAGGAAAAGTATGATAGTTAAGAATAACCAGATACATTCTTTCCTCATAACTCTAGTTATATTATGATCACACTCTTCTAGAATCAATCAGGATTACCTTGGTAACTATAAATAGAACAGCTCAGCACAGAAAATTTCACTGAGATCAGCAAAAGTATCAGAAAACAAGCACTGTAAAATCAGATTTTCCATTTTAAAAAATCAAGTCTCTATATTATGAAGTATTAAAGTAATTATTCCAAGTAAATTTTTGTATAGGAAATTATTTTAGACAAGAAGAGCAATTGCCTAGTATTGTTTAAGTTTAGCTGTTACTGTGTGTCTGGTTCTTTACAAAATAGGTGTAGCTGGAAAATTCTGGAAGTACTCTAGTATACATGTTTATTTATATACTGCAATTGCAAAAATAAACCTGTTGGGAAGATTAAACACAAAGAAGAAAAAAAGAATTTCTGTTAAGACTACAGATTTAGCATCTTCCATGCTGCTGAATAAATGTCTGATGACACCAGACTTGCAGATGAAATGTATATTTGGGCTCACAAAGGTGCATATATCCCACATGCCTGAATGTAAAGAGATAAATGCAGTCTCCACCCATTGCAGAGATCCTTATGAAATGATCAGTCAGTCTTTCAAGACACTCAAAGGTCAAGGCAGGTCAACAGTCACTGAAATAAGCAAGAGATATGGCATGAAAGAGAAGTGGGAATACAAGAGGTGGTTGGGGGAAAACACATGAAAACAAATTAAAAAGTGATAAACAAACCCAGGAATTGTAAAAAGACGTTGGAAATTAGGAAGGAAATAGAGAGGGAAAAAAAAGTGGCTCAAAAAGAGATTGCAAATCACTAAAAAATTAAGGGAGAAAAAGAAGAATGCAAAAAGATAAAAATTAGGAATTCTGGAGGATTAGCAATATAAAAATGACATGAAAACAAACTAAAATAAAACATAGGTGGAGGAACAGATTAGTGAGAAAGAAACAGAAAGGTAAGCAAATACGGAGAGGGCTAACCTTCTACTAAAGAGAAGTCAATATGGAGAAAAAGAAATTAGATGACAAATAAAGAGAGAAGAAAGGAAAAACAAAGCTGGGAAATAAAGAAGAAGATCACCAAATTATATTACACAATAAAACCTAAAATTCTCTTGATCAGTCACTACTGAGCACAACATCTTAATCATATATGATCTCCACCAACTCAAATGTCATGATTGCTAAAAGAAGTTAAACCTCCCCATATTTCACACAGGTTTGTAAGATCATCACCCATAATTGGAGGAATGACTTTCAAATAATCAAGGTGCAAGGTTCAAAAAAATTAAAGTGAGCTGATCTCACACCAAATACAAAGTATTCAACCAGGCAGACACTCATGCCAAAACCAGTTCTGTACAGCTTCCCTTCTGTCCAGGGGAAAAGGAACATACTGCTCTGTCTACATTGGTGGGAGTGGGGAGCATATAAGAAAATGTACCTCAGTCAAAAAGGATATTAAATCTTGCCTTTCTCCACATAGAGAGTATCCTCTAGCCCTCAGCTCCCTATGTCATGGCTCTGCTTACTTCTGTGAATGGTCACTACACTTAACTATTGAAGTTATAAACTCACTATTTGTGCACTCTGACACTGTTTCTTAATGTTTAACCACACCTTGTGAATACTGGGAGGGAAGGAGAAAAAACTATCAACCATATCACGAATTTTTCTGATCCCCATGAGTGCCACCACAATTTGGAAGACAGATCTTGTGCTAAGCTGTTACCCAAATGTTAAAGGGGACACAATGTAGGCGGATACTACTTGCTCCTTGGGCTTCAGGTGGATACAGAGACAAGAGAGACAATCAAGCCCTCTTCTCTGCTCAAATTATTTGGCAAAAGAAGAGACCTCTCCCTCTCCCTCTCCTCTCCTCTCCCCTCGAGTCTACATAGACATGTCTGCCTTTCCTTCTCCTCCTCCTCTTCATGAGACCCGGGAGGGTCCTTTTCCCTTTGCCATTTGAAACCTTCAATCATTGTCCGAACCCACCACTGCCAACAGCACTTGGTGTCCCTGCCACAGTAGCCAGGGAGGGCACCCCAAGCCAGTCCTGGCGCAGTGGGAGATGGGTGCTGGACAGCAGCAATGCTGACCTCATGTGCTGAAGGAAATGGACAGCCAGTGAGCAGTCAGCAAAGGCGAGATCTGAAACCATAGGGTGCTGTGTCAGGATCACCTTTTAGCTCAGTCAATGTCCACACCTGGCATGCAGGACAAGGATCACCTCAGGATTTGCTTGCAGGTGCACAGAAACAAAATGCTTCACAGCCATTAGTTACATTGCAAAAATGTTTGATTCTGCTACTGTGTTTCTATACCAAGTTTAAAGCCAACAGATGTTGTGGGCTTTTCTAATAATATGTGCATTTCTTTATATAGAAAGGATCTCCACATTATTTTTCTATTATCAATCTTAGAATCCTAGAATCTATAATCAAGCCTAGTTCTCTGGGCTGTCAAATGTACATGGAGCTAGCTAGCTGCACCTTTAGATGTAACTAAATCTAAGTAGGCTGTACTTAATAAATTTTTTTAGGAGGCTTTGTGAAGATTAACTACCTTTTATCCTCTACTTAACAGATTAGAGGACGATATTCCAGATATATTTTCCCCTTCTTCACACATTTCAATGATTATTAAGTCTTCAGAACTGCAGAACTTCTATAAATTTAAAAGTCAATACTAAATACATACAGAATTTACTACAGTAGTAATCCCAATTCACTTGCATATGGCAGCGCTTAACTAATAGGTTTGTATTTCCTTTATTCTAGTCAATGGATTTTATTCTCACTTATTTGTGATGGGATGGATAAAAATTGATACCAGACCAATTAATCAAGTGATATCCTTCTGATTTCCAAGTGATTTATTAAATATTAATTGAATAACCACAGATTGTTTACACAATCCAAATGGGCTTCTTTTTTTTTTTTTTCACTTTAGCACAGCACTAGTAACTCAACATAGGAAAGAATGTAATACCAAAAATACTAATTTCTTACTAAGTTCTTTCCTACTCTCCTATAGGGAATGAGTTCTTTCCTTCTACATTTCCATGTCTGAGTGACCTTCTTATGAGCAGTGCAAAACATTTCAAATTTTGGAAACTAAGGTACTCAGAACATTTGAGAATAGAATCATTGTTTCTTCTGATATTTACCGGGCAAAATATATTCACATATACTTTATGGTATATATTGTAAACCAGATAACTGCAGAACACACTCAGCACACACAGTGTGCAGGGATCAGACCATCTGCAGAGCACAAGTAGAATAAGTCAGAAGTTATTCAGCTGCATGAGTGCAACTGCACAAAGCACAGCTGATCCGCCCACGTGGATCAAGTCTGAGGCAGCCAGGACGACACTGGATTAGCTATGCACAGACACATATGATACAATCACTGCCCTCCTGGATGTGAGCTGCCGTACACATCATGTAATTTTATATTTATGCATTCTTTGAGAGTAACTAAACTATCAAATACCCATAGAGTATCTGTGTATTTTTACAGTCTTCACATTTCATCTAAATAATTTTTCTAGGCAAGTAAAGGGGCATATTGGAAATAGATAAAGAGATGGTGCCTTGTCAAACAATGATTTCAAATCAGTTACACATAGCTCCTCGAAGAAGTCATTTAGACAATATATAACTCTCTGAAACAGAGACAAGCTTGAACAAGATTATTTCCTAATCTAGTAACATCTAGTACTGTCAGCTTGCATATCCTTCATGACAAGAGTTTCTGGAGAGTTAGCTCAGGAGGACCTTAGCGTACATGTAGAACTACAGTGCTGCACATACTTAAACTTTAGCAAGTGAATTTCTTTATATTATCCATACACTTAAATCTGAAACTGAAACATGCTTTATGTTTGACCTTCTGGTAAAACAGCCACGAATTAAAATTTAACTGCTGCAAAATAAAGACTAATGAGTCTGCATGTAAACTCATAGAACCTAGACCTCTCTTATAATATTTTGCATCATTTATTGGTTTCTCACTTATTTCTCATTTATTACAGTTTCTCATTACTTTTGATTTATCAATGAATCATTATGATTTTTGTCTTTAGCATACTGAATAAATGTAATTTACCTTCCTCAAAGTGTGGATCTGTGCGAGGAGAGGAAGGAAATTGTGAGAAGCCACTACAGTTTTGTATGTGTGGCCTCAGAACCAAGCCTGTATCTGTCCTGTCTCAATTACAGCATTACTGCAGGTAGCAAAGGTAGGTAGGATATTCAAAGCAACATACTTGGCAGAAAGGCAGGAATCAGACTGGAATATTGGAAATATACAACTTTTTATGACTCTCTGTAGCTCACATATAAAATTAAATTTAATTCTCATGGACACCTTTATAAGGGAAACATGCATATTACCAGACTGATAATAGGATTCTCCCATATATTTTTTTACCATCTTCTTGATGTTCCCTCTCAGCATGGATAATGCAGATCTGGCACAAGGGCTTGCTTGCATTACGTGACTTAGACTTGGATAACTGCATTTATTTAATGCATATTAATTTTAAATAAAGGGTAGGTACAGTAATACTACAGACGTCAGAATAGGATACATAGATATGCACTGAGCTATAAATAAATTATATGAAATATTGGAAGCAGTCAAACTGCATATACCAGTTGAAGTGAAAAGTTACGCTTTGCAGTTGGATATTTCCATTGCTAAACCTGAAAGGGTCGCTGAAGGGGGTGGATAAGGGAGAGGATCACTATTTAATTTGCCACAGAGTTGCAAACAGCCGTGGGTAGCTGTGTGATTCAGGAAGGCAGTTCAGTGCTCTCTGGGCTGCCCAACAGCCAGAAAGCAGAACAGACAGGGATAGGAAATGCAGCTCGTGTCTCTGATATCCAAACTTTAGAACAATTGCTTAGCTTACATGGCATAAGTATTTATGTTGAATTCCCTCATCAACTCCAGGGACTTCATAGCCACATTTTCCATCAGTCAGCAAAATTTTTACATGACCCCAGCCAACAGACCACCTGATCTCTCTTTGCAGTATTCCACCATCACTGTGCAGGAATGAAATCAAGATTAATGGGATACAAAGAAAGCATATAAGAAAATATTAACTTAGCATGTTATTGGTAAGATTTCATTCGGAAAGGCAATCATGGCTTCTGATCTCTGCTCCTAGAGCTATTTCTCTATTATACCTAGTAAATTCACTTGAGAAAATTCAGTTAAAAATCCCCAGAGGAATATTAGCTGAGGAAAAAAAAAAATTGCAGCACTAACTATGGGCAAAGAGGGTTTAGTTCTAGTGTTCACTCACAACTAATTTCTTGAACTTAGGAAGAAAATGCAAGGGTAAGTTATGAAAAATAAAGCAAAGTAAAGTAAGGCAGCCTTCCCCAAAAAGATAACTAGCCAGCAAAACCCCCATGCTGGTAAAATCAGCATGCTCCCTGTGAGTTGTTTGCTGCAATCTTTTCTCCCACTAACACCTAGATTTTCAGTCCTGTCCTTGTGTCTTGTTCAGAGGAAATCAGAAAATCATGTGATGTAGACACAGTATATGATCCATCTCCATTAGCTATATATATGTATGCATTGTTGAAATTGCTGTTCTCAGTATATTTTTAAATTCAACTAATGTATCTCTAAACCAAAATATAGGTACTAGGCTTTGCTTTAGATTAAAAAGAAGTAGGTTGCTTTGGCTTACTGCTTTGCTATTCTAACTCCAAGTCTAATTAACTACAAACAAGTATTTTCTATTTTAGAAAACAGAAAAAATAATTAGTCACGCAGTTTCATTAAGAACGAAAGAAAATGTTTTAATGGAACAAGTCACAATGCAGCTGCATTAGTACTCCATCTGAGCAAATGCATTTAATAGCTTAGAACTACTGGATTGCTACCAAGCTGAATGGCTTCTCTGCTTACTCTGTTCCTGCAGCATATCTTGTGCAGCAAATGACTGCAGTACAGAGAAGCAATCTTTCTGCTTTCTTTCGTTTGATCAGAGCACTGACCCCTTTTACTGGCAATCTATATTACTAACTCAAGTTTAATTTTCTTAAACATCTGTTTCTTAAACATCTGTTTATATTTACCTTAGCAAACATAATAGCACCTTTCTTCAGTTAAAAAAACAAACAAAGCTATGTAGGCTATGCAGTGTACATTACATAATGCTACTGATTCATTTAACATTAAGGTTAAATTAAATTTAAATAAGATTAAAGTTCTGATCTTGGCATGTTGCCACGCTTGGGAAACAAATGAAAGTTGATGGAAAACAGATTGTTCCATATCCTGGAATGATGTAAAATTTGCAGAGCTAACAAACCCTAAGACATTGCCATACTCGAATTAGTGGGTTGCCTGACCCCATTAACAGCATTCAGGTACTTGCTATCTCCTATGGTCAGTAAAAGGCCAGAAGCCCAAAAGACATAATGACAAAATGATTTAATTTCTAACAAATTTAGCAAGCACAGATATCATTCTTGAGGTTTTCCTGGGTCAAGGAAGCAGATGCAGGAACAATAGGAACTTGTTTAACACACAAGACAATAGGGGGAAAAAAATCTATCATAATTAAGGAATTGAAAAGAGGTTCTGCTTTTCATGCACAAGGATGGGGCTGTTGTGCAGTAATAAACCCCCCAAATTGTAGCAACTTGTACTTTTTATAGTGCACTGAAGTCCAGACACCATATGAAAGCAACTTTTGAAACTTTATCCCCTTGCTTTTACACACTGCACTCAAGGCATGCCCTGGGACAAGGCTGTGTATGGTGCAGAGAGGAGGCAGCAGCAGCCCCACCAGCCTGTGATGGAGCTGGGTATCACCTGCTGAGCTACTGCAGTGCAGCACCCAAAGGAGGGATCCATCTCACAGACTGTCTGTGAAAGAAGAGTGCTCAAGGAATGGCAGATGCTTAGACCACAAATGAACTCTGCAGCCCAGGAAGCACTATGGCCACTGCATGATTTTGGGATGGGTGTACGGCCTCAATCCCCTCCTGCAGCCCTCAGCCTGTCTCAGGTTTCACAAGTGCAATAAATATATGTGAATCAAGCATTTTCCATATTAATTGGTATGCTATATGCTAATGCCATGCAGCAGGTTACATGTCTGTAACCAAATGACATTTGCATTTCAGTTTATGTGGGTAAGGCACTGAACCTTGGTCACTGGCATCTTCTGACCCTGCTAAGGCAACTCCTCTGCAGTTCTCCCCTCATGTCCCTCTGCATTTTGTGATTCTGAATACACAAACCACTTTTACCAACAATAAGTGGATTCTGGTGTTTCTTAGTAAGCTTCTTTGAACATAATAATTACCTAACAATGTGTAAGAAATGGTTTATTGCCAGATTGGCAATTTCACTTTACATAATTAGCATCTGCTCTTACAGATACAATTTTAGTTTTTAACTTCAAAAACTATTTTACATATTTTCACATGATTTTCAAAATAAAAATAAAATTTTAAAAAGTCACACCACTGCTGTCCAATGTAATTTTGGAAAGTTTTCATTCAGTGGACACTCATGAGGCCATGATGTCCCAGTCCTGTGTCCAGGCATGTCTATACATGATGTGCTCTAGGGACATGACAGTGCTCAATCCCTGGCACCTTGTGCCCTAGAGGTAGTACAGTTGCAGAGTTCATTTAGTCTGTTGAATATTAGATATTTAGCTTGTTTTAAGATCTAAAAAGCTCCTATATGGCACTCAGTATTTTCAGCTGCATAAAGGAGAAAACAATCCTGAAAATTCCTAGAAAAAACAAAATAGTTCTCGCTATTAAATGGTTAACTACAAGCAGCAGCAGCAACATCTGCTGCCTCTGCCCCATCCTTTGAGCAATGCATTATTGGAAAAAGCTTCAGATTTGCAAAGAAAGGCAGGGCCTGGGAATTAGTATTTCTGTAGAATCAGCAGTTTGAAAGCCATTGAGTGAGACTGTTGGCCATACTGACTTTCACTTAAAAGCAAAGATTTCAAGGGTGTTTTTTCTGTTGAGGTGCTTGTGATTTTCCGGCCATTTAATATTTTATGGTCTAACAGCACAATAAATGCTCTGGATGTTAAGTTGATTAAGTAAAGATATAATAAATAATCCAATCAAAAGCCAAGAGTAATAAAATTATAGACTAAGAGACCTCATGCTATTGGAACTTTGGAATTTTTTAAAATCCTATTATTGACCAAGAGAAACAAAGAAATATGCTTCTTTAAAATACAGAAGATACATTATGTGCAGGGACTTGAAATGTTTAGCAGCGCAGAACACTTGAAAAGGAATAAACTTAATGCTATAAAGTGTAGTGAGAAAACAGACAAGATGTAAAACTAAGGTAATATCACAAGATACAATCTGTTATTCAAAAATGGAAGACCATTAATTAGAAATATCTGAAATATTGATATGCAATTATAAGCATAAATGATAATAAATTTTGAAGCAAACCATCCAGCCACTCAAACTCTGAACCACTGGTAGTTTTCTGAAGATCAGCTAATGCAACATTTACTTTATCAAATATAGTATTAAACTATGTTGTTAAACATGGAATTGTAGTGCATATTTAGTGATTATTTTTCAGAGAAGCTATTCTCAAACATAGGTAAAGAAATATAAAAAAGGAAAGAGGTTTGAGATCTGTAGTTTTTGTAAATATCACTTGGTGCACAATCAAATGTACACAAACTACATTAGTGAAGCTAATGAAGCAATAAAGTATCTAATAAAGCTTTCTATCTTGTATTCCACCTTGAAATCAAACTGGTAGATTACAAGGTCTTTATAATGTGAATCTGCTCATGTGGCTCCAACTGTAAGATGAGAACTCTAATAGAATTATCAACATGGTAACTGAAGATCACAGCAAATAATGTCAGTAAATAATGTCTCTTTCAGTCTCAACTTTTCTGGTTAAAAAATACCAGATTTCCCATTTTGTAGGATTTGTGATTGGCGATTAAATTACTTTCAGCTATTCTCACTCAAACCCACACTTTCATCTTTTCATTAATTGAAAATACTCTTGCATTTGTGATTGAAACTGTTTATTGCTGTTCTAAATTGTCGTTTTTAATGTTGTAATTAGAGATTAAAGTATTTTGGAATGTTTTTTCTAACTAATAATTTTCAGTTTATAATAGTGAGTTGTAATGCCTTGTGGTATTTTGGCAACGGGTGTTCAGGGCAATATCTTAAATAATTTAACAATAAATTATAAATTATTAATAGTTGTCCCATAACTATTTACTCCACTCATAGCAGACCAGTGCAAAAGTTAGTTCTAGCCCTACTGGACAAGAGAAAACTTCAGCCACTCAACCTCCCAGAGTCAGGTATGGATTTACAATACACCCAGCTGAGAAAAATAAAGAGATGCATTCCTCAGCAGGTCATATTTCTTGTCTGATCAATGCATCTGAAGACAAGGCACCATTTCCTACCACACTGAAAGCTGGACAGTATTTCTGCAGGTATTGCATGTACAGTCTAGAAGCATTTGCATAAATAAGCTTACAATGAGAAACAAGGTAGGAAATTTCCTTTTTTAGAAACCATTTCTTAATGTACTTGAGCACAACAATGGAAGAGCTCTACATAAAGATAAGAATATCCAGCTATGAAAAACCAGTCTTTAGTATGTCAACAGCGAACACTGTCAGAGAAGAGATCAATGCAATTTGTAGGGTCATGGCTCAAAGGAATTGAAAGACATTTAAGTCTGAGGGAATGCACAGTTAAGAAGCTTAAAAATATTCGCGTTTCATTCATTGTGAGTCAAGGACAATTTGGGGACTTAATATCATAGGTGGAAATGACATCAAAAAGATTTTAATTTGACTTTGAGGAAAATCCCTATGAAAAGTATAAACTCAGAATAATTTTCAGTACTTAGCAATTTTAAGTAGGAGTTGGTTTTTTACACCCATTTATGTAGGTTTTCATATTTATTACTCCTAAAATTCCTTGTTTTCTCTATATTTAAAATTTCATCAAGAGGTATGAAAACGTCATGACAATTTTTGTTCTCCCTTCCTCTCTTACTTTTCTGCTCAAACTTCTATTTTCCTCCATGAAATCTTTTTGTCTTTCTGGCAAACCACGGAGGATATGAGCTTAACATGGTCCTCAAGTGGATCCTCGAGAGTGAGATGCAAGCTCCTCCCTCCCTGCCTGTTTGAGTCTTCCAAGGCAGCCAGGCTTGCTGGAAGCTGAGTGCTTTGGGAATGTTTTGGGCTTGATGGCATGGAGGTTGGGTTTGCAGGTAATGTGGTTGTGAAGTTAGGCTTGCTGTGGCTCAGTGATGAGGGAATTCTTGGGTCAATTGCATGTTGACCACAAAAGCTTGAAGCAAGCCAGCAAGTGGGAAGAGGTGCATGTATCTAAATCCACTAAGGTCAAGATAAAAATTATTACCATTGTAAAAGACAGTTAAAGACAGGTAAGAGTGCAAAATGCATTTTTTCAGTGAGAACACCATGATGTGATGCATAACCGGTGGCCAAATAACAAGACTGTCATTAGGTACCTTTAAAAGACTGTCCCCTTAGTGACTGTGTCCCCCAAGAAGAAAGGACCTCACTGAAAAAGTGCAATATATTACATTATCAAACCTTAAGATGTTTGTTTTGAAACATGAGCACATAGATTTTATCAGCAGCAATATGAATTGTTACGATTCTGTTTTACTACCTATTTTTCTCAGGCTACATCTGTACTATATTCAACAGAGTGCAGCCAAAACTTTATTCTGTCACAAGCCGCTCTTGAGGCAACATGAACTTGCCTGTACTGCCTTTTACAGGCAGTTTTCCTGGACTTGAGAGACAGTATGCTTTAAACTTTCCAATTCTGCAAAGTCCATCTTTAATTACTTTTGGTTTTGTGCCCTGAACAGCAGACAGCCATGTTCGCATTGCAGGTAAATGGGTTTACACACCTGTGAAGTTTACCTTTTCAGAATAGCATCAAAGCTGTCCAAACCACATGAACCCTGCTGAAAGCAGGAAGAATGGATGGCTGTAGCTATTTTAGTCTCCAAGCTTCTTTCAAAATCACCCTATTTATCCTATATGTATTCCAATTGACCCAAGTCTTAATTATTTCAGACTTCCTTCTGCTGCCATTGCTGGTATAAATGTCTTCAATTTCTAGATGGAGTGATTCATCCCAAACTAAGAGTGCTTAACACAGCAGCTCAGCACATAAAAGGCAACCTAGCCTAAGGGCTGCTGAGGTTAGTGGAGCCTGTGCTACTAGCAGTCATAATGAATCTGATTCTTATACGTGTCAAATGTCCTTGTCTAAGTTTTGGAGCCAAACTATAAATCATACTGTACTCTCCCTGCTGCCACACATATCTGAAGTCTGTTTTTCGTCATTTTTACAAAGAAACAAGAAAGTTTCTTTGCCCTTATCAGAAAACTCTGCCCTTATTCGGAATTATTTTCTAGCTAGTTTGCTTGGGCTCCATCATCCTGCTGTATAAATTCTCAAAAAGCAAATGACTGATTGCCTCTCAGAGGCAGCCCTTCTTCATGATCTCAAATTTAAGTTTTTACATGTTAACTCTGTTGTTTAAATTTTTAACTTCCATCAACAATCTAATTGTGAAGATTTCCAGTCACATTTAGGAGATATAATTATTTGCAAGGATGCCTCACTTTGCTTATGCTCCTTTTAACCTCTTATTTTTCAAGACACTTTCCAAAATTTTTCAGTAGTTAGGTTGCTCATCTCCTGATACTACTTCATCACTATAGAGGGCATCTCTTCCTCTGTGTAATCTGAGCATTCTCATACTTAGGTTGTATCATGGCTGAAGCAGCAATTCCCTCCTTCTCTGTTTTAACAGCACATTCAGATTGGGGTCCTATGCTCCATGTCAGAACTCCTGCCTACTAAAGACATCCAAAAACACTCATACACCCTTCCAAGGCAACCCTTCATGCTGGACACAAATAGAAGTAGAATAATTTGCAGGTAAGTATCTGGATGTTAAGTGTTAAAATTCAAGAGTGTGTACTTCAGATGAGCAATGTGAAGGAATGAGGTCAGAATTGAGTCTGGCACAGCCAGAGAGCAGAAGGCTTTTAATAACAATGTTCCTGAAAGTTCCAGAAGAGTAAAATACACAATACAACACTACAATATGGTATTTTAACAGGGATGACACATGGATGTCTCAGAAAATCTAAAATCTGTCTTGTTTTAATACTCCAAAGCAGTTAAAAAATACTGATTCAGCAAAGCCACTTGAATTAAAAGCATTACACACAGAGCAGCACAGACCAGCAGATCTCTAAAGAGAAACAGCTTACTTGGACTTCACTTCAGAATACGGCTAATCACAGTTGCATTGCCCTCAGCCATTATTTAGCCATCTTCACCATCTTTTCTCACATGAAAGAGAGAAAATGGCTCATATGTCCTATCTGAAACTTATCTGAACAGACAGCTAAAGGCAAAAGCCATCCATTTCCAAAGTGCTAAGCAATCAAGAATCCACACAAAAGTCAACATTAAATTCTTGTCACATTGTACAGAGGCATTGTACTTTTTGCCTCAGCACTAAAATACAGACTTAAATATATAAGCTGAGACATATCGTATGAAATTTTAGCCTTATATCATAGTCAATCTTACTTTAATCACAGGAGGAAAAAATACCTATTCCCAAAACGGACCATTTTCCTGCATTTCAGAATTCTGCAAAGCATATAAACCCGAGAAATAACTGTCGCTGCTGAGACCTGCAGAGAAATATCATGTGCAAAGCAGTCAAAAGAAAAAGGAGAGAAAATTTTGAATAAAAAACTTTCAGAGAGTTAAACAGAGCTTAATGTCCTGAAGACAGATTATTTTGGAACAAAGAAATAGCTTTTAAAAATAAAATTTGGTGTTTACTACTCCCCTCCATTTAAAAAATTTGATTAATTTGCATTTCCTCAGCCTTTATTTTTTTCTCTTTTCCCAAAGTGAAATTATTGTCTGGGAACTGGGCATGCAGACATAAGAGAGGGGGTATTGTATCGGCTACTTTGCTTTCTCTTGCTAAACATCTCATAATTCATCATTCTCTACTCTCGGGCAGTAAGCATTTTTGTTTCTCCCAGCAGAACCATTAAATATAATTTAGTGCTGGTTCAGTAGCAGTCTGAACTTAGACTTCACAGATGTACAGAAACCTGCTTGAGGGGAAAGCAGAGGGCAAGTCTGAGGTCAATGCCCTCAGTGCCAGACTCTCAGGCAGGCTGAGCAGCAGCTGGAGAGCACACAGCACAGCCACCAGCTGCACAGGCTGGGACAGCACAGGGCTCTCACCACACTGCAGGCACACAGCTCCCAGAAACTAAGAATCCTTGGGCTTGGCACTACCTGTAACATCTATCACCTGTTTAAAAACTCTCCACAGAAGCTGTGTGCCCTTTGAAGCTGTGGACACTGTCAGCTCATGGCAGTGATTCCCTTGGCAGATGTTGGCAGAGCTCAGGAGACAGTGGCTCTCTCCAGGCTGGACTGAAGTGTGTGTGGGAAACCCAGTGGTAGCACCACTGCCACTAGTGTTGTAAGAAAACAGTTTCCAAAATTATTGCAAAATAAAAACCTTGAAATATTATTTGAATAAAAGCAATCTTCACCTGGATTTTTATTTAAAAGGTACTCATAGTAATTAAGACTTTTCCCCCTATTTTCCTTGCACATTGATGTCAGTAAAAGCTGAAAACTTCTGTCTAATTTATGTCCCACCCATGAAATATGGCAATTCAGAGCAGGTACACTCCTCACACCTCATGATGCAACACTACATCTACATTAGCATTTACAAATTTTCTAATTTTTATTTCTAATAAAAGAAATATATTTATAATTTTATATATTTAATACAGACTTTATAAATATATAAATTTTATAATTTATATTTATATTCTCATTTTTTGTCCTTGGCGCATAGCTGCTCCTTATTAGAAATGAACAGGCTGGTGCCAGCCTCCACCCTGCACTCTTAGGATATAGTTTTGTATTACAGGCTCATAGAGGCTGAGAAGGAAAGGCACCTCTGGAAATCAGCTGTTGTGTTAGAAAGAAGACATTTTGCAAAATTTTCTCAAATTTGTAGCTCAGGTGGGTGGAAATTCTGTTTCTATAAAATGTTCCAGGCAATTTTATATTTGCCATCAAAAAGTACACAGCAATATCCTGAAACAGTATCTGGCAAGCTTTCTTAATCTGGGTGGGCCTAGAAAACATAATTTTACCTAACTCCACAGTTCCACAAGTGCTATAGAGTATATTCTTTTTCAGAATATTTTAAGTATATTCCATACATGTATCTCATCTTCAATCCTATATATATATCATACTAATCATTCCTTAAACAAAACTAATTTAATGCACCTTTAAATAATAATGAATTTTTAATTATTCATGTACACTGGTTTCCATGCAAATATTCAGAATTATTAGTTGGTTTTTTTTGTTTTTTTTTTTTTTTGTTTCAGTCAAGTCCAGTTTGGCATCTCATTTCACAAGATGCTTTCTAAATTGGTTTTGCATTTCCTGTATTTGTTATCAATCTTCTACACGATAATTAAGGTTTTTAAATTAGTTTTAATCACTCTGAAGGTGTATCCCTCCATAGCATTGAGTTTAACTGAAGAAAAAGAAGATAAAAGACAAAATAAATTGAACAGAAGCTAAAAATACTCAGACACAAGTTTTCTAGATTACACTTGGATCACATAGTCCCTGTTTAAGAAAAAAATTACATTGCTGCATAACTTCTTTTTCAATTAAGCATTATCCATGTACAATGTACAATGTATGGAGTTCTGAACATTTCTCTGTCTCTATCCATCTCTGCACATTTCAAGTGATATGCATATATGGCATTATTTAGGTTTCACTTCAGAAAATAAATGTACCAGACTGGGTTTCTCAGCTGTGAAAAATACTGAACATGAACACCAAAATAGAACTTTGAAATGGCTCCAGTACACTCACTTTTTAAAATCATATTCTGAAGTGTCCTGGTTATTTCTATAAAGAAAAGCTATAAATTTAGAAATCTTTTTAAATGTGTACAATTCCCCAGAAAAATATGGGAATTTGATCAGATTTGCAAATACCCTTTTCCTACCCCTTGTATTCACACACTTGCTATGGTTTACTAGTAAAGACTATATCATCTAGAAGAAACACTAAGAAATTAAGTAACTTTATAGGACCAGTCTCCTCCTCTTTCTTGATATATGTGAAGCATTGCAGAGTGCATATACCTTCAGGTAAATATTTTTAGGGGATGTTCTATATACTTTTAGGTAATCCTAGTGAAGATAGCTTTTATTGGACCCTATATAATTTATTGCACACTGTCTGTTATGACTCAGATATCTACTTCTTTTCGTAGACTCACAGAAAAACTGGGTTGGAAAAAAGATCTGAGGCCACCTAGTTCATCTTGGTGCCCAAGGCAAGATTGCTATACCTATTTCCCAACAGATGTTTCATCTAACTTCTTCCTACAGACCTACAGGACAAATTTCACAGATTCTTCTTACATTCTATTGCAGCTCTGCACTATCTGTGCTGGTAAAATGTGTGTTCTCATATCTCATCCAGGTGAGTTCATTTCTTCAATTGTCATTTCCTGTCCCACCCACTCTGCACATAGAGAACAAAAATAATCTTCAGCATTCAGCTTCTAATGATCCAGTGACTTCACTTCTGTTTTCATGTGTGGACTTATCCCAGGGATCCTGCAAAGCTTCTTAAAGAAGAGGAGCTCCTATCATCTGCGTTCAGGAATACCTCTATCACAATTTCCTCTTAACAAATCAGTTTGACAATAATTTTAAACAAAATAAGTTAAACACTTCAAATAAAAAAAAAAAAAAATAAGGCTCTCACTCTGAAGGAAATAACATTTGGTAACAGAACTGTAGTTGCTTCTTAGATTTGTTCTCTTTGACCAGTGCCATTATTAAATAGAGTTATTAAATAATTGAGTCACAAAAGCTTCTGCATTTACTCCTAAACTTTTATTTCTGACTTTGACAGGATTTAAGGTTTTGTTTGGTTTTGCTTTGTCTTATCAGGAGGATGATTATCAGTTTTCTTGATTTCTGTTCTGAAGTAATTTTAAAAGCCAATTCTAGAAGCAAATTAGAGAGCCTCTTGAAGGAGTAAGAGAAAGGTGAAGATCAGTCTGCATGTTTACAAGGTACTGATATAAATTACAAAGATAGAGGGAATTAGAAGGAATAGAGTTTGGGAACTAAAATTGTTTCTGGATGTTTCTGAGACTAAAAAATATAAGGGTTTTGTCCTTTTCTCAGAGACTTGTGGCAAAAAACAGGAAACTAACAAAAAAAAGGCTGAAAACACGTTAAAATAGAGCACTGCAAGAATGGTTAGAGATCCACTAGATACTGCTGAGACAGAAAGCCATGGAAACTTGGGTTCTGAAAATAAAATATAGTGAGAATTTCGTGGCAGAAATAGGAAGAAGAGAGAGAACTTCTGGGCCTGATAAATTACAACAATAAATAACAGGGTGGCTGAATGAGAATTGTGGATTTTCAAGTGATGTTTAGTATTCCCGAAGGTTTCTACCCAGATTTTTTCAACAAGTATAAAATAAAATATTTTTTTTATTTTCAGAGCTAAACAGAATTTCAGAGGAGCACAAAAGGCGACCTGAAACTACCACACACTGGGAAAAATGGAAGAGACCGAAATAACAACTCGTAAGTAAAAGGCAGTATTCCTAAAAACACTGAACACCCATGTATTTAGTAAAACATCGCAGTGTCTCTTTCAACAAGCATTACTAATATTGAATAAAACAAGATCAGCATGTTTTACAGAATTTGGACTAACCCCAGCATGGAAGGAGTGATGATTTCCACATTTTGCTATTTAATTAATTTCTTCACTCATATCAAATTTTCAGTTGTTTCCATCCAATTTCTATGTGTTTTTATGGACAGAAATCTACAGTGAATAAGCCTACAACTAGAAAAGTGGAAGTAACATGCCTAAACTATTGAGATTTGGGAAAAAAACATCTAGAGAATTTGCATGATATTCCCCATTTCCCTACAATATTGTGTTCAGTCAGAAATACCAGCTGTAGATTTTCATGGTTCAAATTTACTCAAAGGTTCTTTTTTCCCACGTTTTGGAATATTTTAGCTTTAGGATTGTTTTTCTCTTGTAGCAATGTGATCTCTTAAGTGGTCTAAAGTATTATGCTAAAAAAGCCTAATGGTATTCCTTTTCCAGTATGTCATACAGTCTCCATAACACAGGCTGTCTCAGTTTAGAAGTGTGAATAAATATTGTTCAATTTCTAATTCAGTTTTTCTTCTGCTGTAGATGTCTGCTCTTGTCATTTTGGCAACAAAGTCTGCAGGTCCAATTCAGGACTCTTGAGGAATCCCACTGCCTCCCACCTACATAAGCTGTTATCAATGGAGAAAAAGAAGGCACAGTATGCTTCTGTTACTGGAAAACAATCCACAATTCCCTTCATGATATTTAGCCCAAAAGACCCAATGAGTTTTCCCACAGATGAGCTGGGACTGGAGTTCAGAAAATGAATAAAATGAAGGAAAAGACATTAATCCATAAGAGTGTCACAATTCTAAAGGCACACAGAAAAATAAGATCAAGATTTCTGCCTCTTTTCAACGCAATTTGCAAAGTATCCACTTCTCCTGATGATCAACAGACGATTTCTCATAACTAAGGGCAGGAGAACACACTCAGTTATCTCAGTTCTTCAATTTCAGGCAGCCAAAAATGACAGAGAAGGATTTGTAGAACATAATTTAAGGGACAAAATTCAGTGCTA
This sequence comes from Catharus ustulatus, assembly GCF_009819885.2. Classification (NCBI taxonomy): domain Eukaryota; kingdom Metazoa; phylum Chordata; class Aves; order Passeriformes; family Turdidae; genus Catharus; species Catharus ustulatus. The sequence goes on along the minus strand of NC_046227.1, from coordinate 20,187,284 downwards.
AGCTATGTGGGTTTGCCCCTTAAATATGCTGTGCTGTCATGAATGTACAAAACTCTGGAATTAGAATTCACATGCTGGAAGGATGCAGTGCAATGTGGATTGCAGCAGCACTGCCATCTTTAAAAGTCAACAACAGTCAGTTGTCCTTTAAACTACTTGGCATTGGATAGTGCATTCAGTGCAGATTCATAAATATTGTGAAGGTTTTCCAGCTCAAGGCCATCTTTATTTTAAGAATAAAAGAATCTGTAATTGATTTTAGCTTCTCAGCTGTTAACAATAACAACTTTTGAAGCTTCACAGCAAGTTTAGGTTTTTACATCATAGTTTCAACAAAGGTTTCAGTGATCAATAATAAGCTACCCTTGTCCCTATATAAAGCATTGTTTCAAACAGCTGATAGGATATATATTTTCTTGATATATATTTATCTACATAATTTTTCTGCAAGTCATTACAGACTTCCAAAATTCTTTATTTTTGGTACCAGATGGTATGGAAATAGCTGTTTTCTTCCTAGAATTTCAAAACAATTTCCTAGAATTGCTCTGATTAGACTATGCCTTATGCAAGCTCTTAATTCCCCTAATTCCCTGTCCCACTCCCCTTGATATTTCCTTCAAAATAATGAAAACTGCCTGACAAACTGAGGACAACCATTTTAAAGCTGCTGGTCTCTAACTTGCTTCCCTGTGCCTAAATACTTCAGCAAATATTCAAGATCACACAAAGCAGCTCAACAGAATAAAGTATCAGGGTGTCAGTCTTGACAGCAATCCTGTTATTGTTTTGCATTAGATATCTGAGTAATTTTTAGCACAGCCTTTTTTCTTTTGTACTTGACATCAATATTTTGGTCAGGTATGAAAAACAATCAACAAGGTAGGTGCAGTACAAAAGCGCAACACTAATACCAGCCAGTATCAGCTAATACAGCTCAGGAGTCTGACACCATAGCCACAAAATAAGCATTTCTGGAAAAAAAATACTGTTGAAGAGGTTTTTGATGGTGACAGAAAACATCAATTCATTTTCAAATACTGTTGAGTGAGTACCAACCACTTTCTCAAAGTGGGGCTGAACAAACAGCCCAATCCCAGGTAAATTAGTACATTGGGATTCTTTTAAGCACATACCTCAGACAGGCAGCAGAGAAGAAATCCATGTGAGAAAAGATGCTGAAAGAGCTTGAAGTCCACCTGGCAAATTTCTTGTGCTGTTTAAAAAAGCAAGACGGTTCAGATTATGAACCAAGCCATATCTACAGCATTAGAACCAGTCCTGGTCACTAATTAAATCAAAGTAAGAGCTGCTAGCAGTGCACCTGATAAGAAAGGGCAGCGGGAAAGAGAGAGAAAAGAGAGGGCTTCTTTTCTTCCTTTGGTAAAACATTTGTGTGAAGCATTTAGCCCTTAAGCAGAGTTTCTGTATGGGAAACAAAACTCTACGATCCTGCAGTGCTTGCTTTAGACTTTAATATGTCTTCCATGAGAAGGAACAACATGACCTCTGTCATCTTCCAAAAAGTTCAGGGGAAAATATGTAATAATTTAAACAAAATCACCCTCCCAGAAAAAAGGCAAATATCCAAAAATTTAAGGCCACTGAAACACATCTTGTAACAAAACGCTGAGATGCCAAAAAGAACTGACTACAGCTTGAAAAACATTTGTAAAGCAAAAATCCCAAATTTCCTCTTAATTATATGCTTAACAACTGTAAAGCAAGAATTAAAAAAAAAAAAAAAAAGGGAATTGGGGCTGGGGTGGGGAATCCATGCTGGCTGCTCCCATAAATGCATTAAAGTCTAGAATTTACCATCCTCCTGGCTTACCTGATAAAACTGGAATTTCAAATGCATTGTGAAAAAAACCCAAAATAAAAAAACCACCAAGAGATAGTGATGACAAAATGCTTTAAATTCTAATAAAGCTGTTTACATTCTCAGTTCCAAAATATTTAAAAGTGTATATAAATTGCTGCATTCTCATCAAGAAGAGGGGGAAAAAAACCTCTGCAGTATCCTCTGCTTTGTTCTCAGCTTCCTGTTCTGAGGCTCGCTCTCTGGTACCTAATACAAATCAGCAAATAGCAGGGGGAAAGAAAAACAAAAAAAGAGGGGGGAAGGGAGGAGGGTAAAGAGAGACAGAGAGGAAGGTAAAGATAAAAAAAAAGGGGGCGGGGGGGGGGGGGGGAAAAGATAGCAAGCCATCACCTTAAAGGACAGCCCCATCTATCGGCAAAAGCAAAGAACCGGCTGTAAAAGACTGCTTTTTTTGAGATTTCCTGACCTAAACGAGACTGAAAATCTGCAACCCCGTTTTCCTTCAGGGAGGAACAAAGGGCAGGGATAGTGCTGAGAAGTAGATTTCTTTATCCAGTGTTAAATTAGTTAAAGTCTTCAGTAATTTTAATTTCTTTTCAGTTAATTACTTGTCTCTGAAACGTGTGAAGGTAATAGTTTGTGTTACTGTCAGCCCTTACGAAAGCACCAAAAACTTTTCCAGGTCAGCCTCTGACATGTCACAGCTAAATGCTACCTGTCCTCTGTCTTGTTTTACACCTGCCCACTGAGGAGTGGTGGTAGATTCAACCTCATCAGTCATGGGTGCAGTCACCAAAAAAAAAGGGTTCCTGTGCCAGAGTCCCGTGATGTGTCCATCTATCACAGCCTGCAGCGCTAATCACTGCCTGGTACACGACTGCCACGTCAGCTCTATACATTCCCCTGGATCCGATGGCAGCTGCGCAGCCAAATCTGGAACCCAGACAAAAAAAGGCTCCTTTTGAAAATTCAGACTGCTAAGTAACAGTAAGGGTAACTGCTAACACAATGAGCCCCATCCGCACTGGATCAGCCTCAGCTGGAGCTAAATCAGACAGCATTCTGTGTTTCTCATTTTGCTTTACTGACCAATAAAAATAAAAGTGGGGATGGCCGTGAGCAAACACTTGTGAAAGCCCCAGTGTCTGCCATGCCGGAGGGAGGTGGGTGCACAGTGGTAGGAAAGGAAAAGAGGAGGCAGTGACTGCAAAGGTGAGAGGTGCATGGAAGGAGGGCTAAAAAATAACATTGCATTTCTTTCATTGTTCAATACTATTTCTGCATGTAAAGACAGAAGAATATGAATGTAATTAATACCTGTATGCAATGAGGCATATCTATGATATAACACACACTTAATGTTAACCTCTGATTCAGTGACCTCAAGCAGCTTCAATGAATTTTATGCCTTAGAGTCAATTCTAATATTCTGATTTTTTCCTAATAGTTTCACAAAATGATATTCTGATTGCTTGAAGTTTGCTTGAACCGAAGTTATGTGAATTGGATTTTCTCCACCTCCCACCTCCACATGAAGTGCTTGTCCCTTCAGAAGATGCACTTGGAATTCTCTCAGTATAACACCTACTTTGCAAGCATTTATCAGTACAGAATGTTATGAGCAATTGTTCTAATAATGAAATCTAATTGCAAAATTTTTAAATATGCTGTCTTCAAATATTGCAGTGATTAAAAGGACACAGCAAGCAAGCTGGTGACACCAAATACTTAGTTAAAACACACTAATACAAATACTAATACAAATACTAATACTAAAATGCTGACATAGAAATGGCAAGACCAAACTGGACACAACCATTCAAGCTGCCTCCTTTGAATACATCTGAGTTCTGATTTAGAAAGTCCTCACATGCTTTCATCTTTCACTGCTGTCATGATGAAGAGTTTCTAATTTAGCTTTTCTGCTGGCACTACTGGTAGGTTGCTTAGTGGCTTAGACAGGCCCCCTTTACCCAAAAGCAGTTTGAATCTATGATCTTCAGAAAGAGAGAGCTTTAAATCATTATCTTAATATTAGCAGCTGGTAGCACACACTTCAACTGTTGGGTTCTTTCTCAGGTACAATTCTAAAGGCAGATTTATATGTTTTTCATATATTTGCAATGTTCTTCAGGATCACAGGTGACAAATGACTTTGTAGCACTACCTGACTCAGGAGCCTAAAAATTTTAAATACTAAACAGATGTTCAGATACAATTGCTGATGCCAATTGACCATTCCCAGAAATCTTTCTGTTCATGGAGAATGTTTCTGGAAATGATAAACTGGCTGGTGTTAACAAACACAGATTTATCACAAGGATAAAAGGTAAAATATTTGCTCCTCAGTTTGAAGTTTTAGTATGAGTCCCTCCAGTCTCAGTTACAAGCTGGACACATTGGCATGTTGCACTTTGAAATGAAATAACACAAACTTAAACACTAAACTAGGAATGAATGAAGACATCCTTCTTTAAGCATCATGGGAGGTTCAGCACAGGATGCTTAACATGACCACTGACTTTGAGAAATCTCCAAGTATCATAAACAGAATCCTGAAAGCTGTTTTTTCCAAGTAGATTTCTTATGGCTCCAATTTCACTGCTCACAGTATAAATAGGTGCTCAAATTCAGCTCCAGCAGCTAAGATTGTCAGGAAAAGTGATAGGGTTTCTGATTATTTTAACAAGCTTCTCTTGGTGGCTTCTTGAACCAGAGTGTCATCTGTTACGGGGTTTGAGAAAGATTTGATCAACACAACAGCAACTTTTTTTCCAACTGCTAAAGAGCTGTATCTCATTATTTCTCATCTTTTTAAAGTTTTATATATTTCACCACAACTGAAAAAAAAGCAAAAAATGTATACATTTCACCACCAAAGCTGCTCCAATTCTCAGATAGACAGAAAGCTAGTAAGTAAAATATGGTCTCCCTTTCCTCTCCTCCCCAACACCTAATATTTGCCTTTTTTCCATCTGTAAACAAAGAGTAAACTGCTAACAGCTAGTCAAATCATTTTCAAAACCAACCAAGTCCAGGATACTCATTGCATTCAGTTTGAAAATCTTTGAGCAGTTCTTCATGCAGGTGTGGTGACAAATCCCTCCCTGAGTGCCCAAGGAGAAAATGGGCATGGGCTGAAGCAGCCATCCACCAGGCACTGAGGAGAACCTTCCATGCCATGCACAGCAGGGACACAGCTGCCAGGCAAACTTCCAATGAGCCATGAGCTTGCAATCCTGCAGACTTCACATTCTGCAGCCCTGGTAACTTTGCTGTAATGGGGGAGGATCTGTGGTTCACTTCTCCTCACACAAATTTTGACCAGTCCTATCTCAGGAACACTGCATAAATATTTAAGAGCACTGGTGAAGAACAGCCCAGTAAGATTTTGGCTCAAGAGCCTTAGTGATCACCAGGCATTAGGAGAGTCTGCCACTCTTCAGCGCATGAAGGGATTCATCTGGAACTCTTTCTCTAGTGCTCCTCTGCAGCACAGTTACCTTTCTGAAAAGACCTTATAGTGAACTGTAAAGGAATTTAAAATGGAATGTAGGCTTATTTGTCTCTATCCTTCACCATTTTTGCTGCAACAAGCAACAATGTTTCAGCATTTTTTGCTGAAAATATAGTTGCGTACATTCTAGAGAAACCTTCAAAATTAACCTTAGAAGTTCAGATGTTCAGCCATGGCAAGCAAATCACATAAGCAACAATGCAGAATGTTATGTTCAATTAATAAAGTGTACGTTTTTTAAATGAAAGTTTATGAGGTATATTTTATTTACCAAAAAAATTTTTTTAGAATCTCCCTTGATTCTTTACAGTATCTCTTTCTAGTGTTCTAGCAATGAATTCTGTGAATTACAGTGGGTGTGGAGAACAGCTAAGGGAGTAATTCATCTAATAGATAAGGGATTAGCCAACCAAGATCCTTCATGGACACGCTGGTGAACATCATGATCCAAGGGACATTTCGTTTTTCTAAACTTGAGAACCAATTGTACTTCAGTCACAGAAGTGCCATCCAAGCCGTTAAGGATGGGAAAACATCATAACGGAGACCCAGGACCTGTAAAATGAGACAAACTGCAGCAACACAGAAGACTGCATCCAACCAGTTTCAAGGAAGAGCAAGGAAAACCTCTGAATAAAAAGCATAGTAACTTTTTGCAAAAGGAACAAAGCACATCTGCCAGCTTCTAAATGTCCATATTCAGAATAGGTAAAGCACATTTCTACAGGACTAGATTTTTGTCACACTAGGAATACTTTCGTGTAATAGATGTAAATGAAAGTTGGCAGTTCTAGACAGTGAAAGATCTGCATTTGAGAGCTCAAACTTACATGGAAAGCTTGTCAACTAAACTACTACAGTCATATTTAGTTGTTACATGACATAAACAAAAACACTAATATTTTTAGTCTTCCCTTTTCAATTTAGCACTAATTTAACATATATGTCATCACAATATACATCTCCACTATTCAACTAAAATGGACAGATAAAACCTAAGATATGAATAACTTAAATAAGACACACTTTGGTATTGTTTCCATGCTCCTCATTTTCAGTGGAATTTCCATAACTATGAAGAGAACAAAGAAATTCCTTTGCAGTATAGAAAATTCTAGTGCTCTCAGGAAAAGTGAAAATTTTATCAGAAAATCCAGCTGCATACTGTGATTTGAGGAAATAAAGAATATTGAAAGCAAGCTACTGATGTAGCCATGGATTGGAGAATTCCAATAAATCACAGAAAAATACCACTAACAACCAATATCCTGCATTGTAGTGGGTTCAAAACATATTTAACAGCTCAGGTTCAATTTCTTAGACCCAAACTGATATACCAGAGTATGGGATATATGAATACACATAGGAAACACCATTTTCTAACACTTTGTGGCCTGCAGATATCCCATCTGCAGCTTGCTATGCTGAGAAGTACTGTGTGCCCTGCTATGAACCATGATGCAAAAAATAAAAATAAGACTTTCAGAAGATCACTATACATTTAAAGACAATAAGGATTTTTTTTCTTCTAATTGAATAGATATGTTATTAATACTCCTTGAGCCTGTAAGAAGATACCTCAAGCACCCACACTTGAAATGGGATGGAACACAGTGTACTCATATATAATAGCGTAACTATTTTAGAACACTTCATGCAGCAAGAGAAAAAGAATGTTAAGTACATCATTACAATAATTCATGGTACCTAGCAGTTTTGTTCTAAGTTCCTATACTATGCTATTATTTTAAGTTTGTTTGAAAGATATACTTCTGTATTTTGAAGTCTGAAGTGGTATCTATAAAACATTATACAATGTAATATGCTGCATTGCAACAGAGGTGTTATCAAGACACCAAAAATGAACTACACTTTCTTGAGTCTAACTTCCACAATGTAAATAATGAAGGCAGCAGCCTGGTATATCTAATAAATCTCAGCATAGATCTATACAACCGTCCTTACAAAAAAAAAAATAGTAACTGGTAAGGTAAGACCATGATGAAATGATAACTGACTGTTTGGCAGTTCTTTTCCAGAGAAAGAGCTTTCAAAGACAGTAAGAAAATGATAAAACAATTCACCTCAATTTGGAACAAGTGTTGAAATGAAAGTCTATTAATTATTTCTAGCTCAATGGTAAGAACAACTAGGTTTTTTACGGAGAGAAAAAACACATTTAAAAGGCTTCCAGGCTTCCCTTCTTCCCACCAAAATTAGTTTTAATCTGATATTATTACAGAAACCTATATAAATATCCAATGTAATTTTGATTTAAGGGACCTTGGCATTTCTACTTGAAGTGAGCAGTTACCTATCAGATATGAAAATGTTGTAAATGTCATATTGTAAATTGCCAACAATTTTGCATTCTTAATTTACTATTTTGACACTCATTAATATAATTCAATATAAACACCACTATTTTAAATTTAATATTAATAGAAATCTAGGCAGTAAGCTGTTAAATACAGTGTATTGATACAATTCTGACCAAAGTTCCTCCCAGTTTTGGTTTGTTGCTTTTTTTGTTAACTATACATTCCCCAGTATTTTTAAATTCATTACTGTATCTTAAATTTGTATTAATTTTCAGAAACTGCTGAGTCCCACGAAGGAGACTCACTGAACCACAGAACAAAAAAGTTGCTGTCCAAGGTACTGCACATAAAGACAAGTGTTCCAATTAATCTCTCAAATGCATTTAAAATGTTTTCAGATTTATTAGCTGTCCTTAGCAAGCAAGTAAGTCTTGCTGAAATTCCTTATATGATACTGCAGTATCAGTGTTATGCTGTTACTTTCCAGGGCCTCTTCTACTGCATTCCAGTATGATCAGACATTCCAGCACCTGACAATACCCAGTATGTATAACTAAGGACAAACCTGTTCTATTCTTTGTTACAGACTTATTTTCAGCAGGGCTGAAATACAAAAAAAGTCTTTGAATTCTACATGGTTCATAAATAAAAGCAACCCTCTAACATAAATCTGGCTCCTATGTACAGTTCTGGCATTCTGCAGAGCAGTCACTAAATGTAATTTTATCTGCAGTATTCACCTTACATATCTCAGAAGCATAAAGATTCACACATTCATGCAGTACATAGCAAATAGCATCCTGGGTTTAATTGCTGCTTCAAAAAATAATCACAGAGTAGAAGAAAATAAAATACACTTTTTGTTTCTTTTGTTACATTTAATAGGAGAAGCATATTTATAATTTGCAAGGCTAAAAAAATGCAACAGCCAAGAACTGCAGTAAACCTTTCAGAGCTAATAGCAATATGCAATAATGCTTTCCCCACACCATCTTCAAGCAAATTGATTTAATTCACTGCTCAGTCAAATTAACACTAATCCGCATATGGTTAGAAAGAATGTTTCTTAACAAACCCGATTTATGATTTATTTATTTGCAAAGTGTCTTAAAGCTGAGATGCCTAGAAGAACTACTATGTTAATACACTCATGCTGACAGAGTTGGTTTCACCTAAGAAATGATCTCTGCAATTCACAGCATGGCTGACAGCTATCTGCATAGAAAAGCAGCACAGTAACCATTTAAACCATGCAAAAACACTCACCCAAGATGATGTAGCAAAGATCAGGATCCAGCTTCCAGACCCCATGAAGCTGAGGAGCAATCCAGCAGCTTGCTCAGGCCAGCAGTCTCTCCTACACTTGACCTAGACTGCCTTACATAATGAGGAAGCAGTGCTGTATCCTGTGTGGAGGAGCAAGCTGAATGTCATCACTGGCAGAAGTAGGGAGAACCGGCAGCAGGCAGGCTGGTAGTTAGCATGGAGATCACGAAGTCTGCCTTCCCTGACTGCTCTGGGAGAAAACACAAGAAGAGCTCAGAAATGCTAGTGTCATTCCTCCCCTGGAACGAATGACCGGAAGGAGTGAGGGTGTTAAAAACGTGAGCCAGCAGCACTGGAGCTGCAGCTGGACCTGCTCGGAGCAGCAGAGCTCCTGTCACAGCCTGCAGCACTGGAGCTGCAGCTGGACCTGCTCGGAGCAGCAGAGCTCCTGTCACAGCCTGCAGCACTGCTCAGCTGCAGCTGGACCTGCTCGGAGCAGCAGAGCTCCTGTCACAGCCTGCAGCACTGCTCAGCTGCAGCTGGACCTGCTCGGAGCAGCAGAGCTCCTGCCACAGCCTGCAGCACTGCTCAGCTGCAGCTGGACCTGCTCGGAGCAGCAGAGCTCCTGTCACAGCCTGCAGCACTGCTCAGCTGCAGCTGGACCTGCTCGGAGCAGCAGAGCTCCTGTCACAGCCTGCAGCACTGGAGCTGCAGCTGGACCTGCTCGGAGCAGCAGAGCTCCTGTCACAGCCTGCAGCACTGCTCAGCTGCAGCTGGACCTGCTCGGAGCAGCAGAGCTCCTGTCACAGCCTGCAGCACTGCTCAGCTGCAGCTGGCAGGAGAGAGCAGTGAGTGAGGCACCGAGACACACACTGCTCTGCACACCTCTGCCTGGGCACTAACTCTGGTGAGTAGAAGGAAAGCATTGGTATGAGATAAAGTCTGGGATTAATTTCCAAAGGGAATTGCTATTCCCTCCAATAGATCTTACTGTGTGCAGGTTAATTTCTGGAAAGTAACCATTTTTTACCTGTTGTACATGGTGTTACAGGGGTTAAACTGCTTCTGTTACAGAGGTTTGATTTTCCAAGAAAAGGATGGGTAAGATACATTCTCTACTGTGAAGATATTTAGTGTAATTTCTGGTGTTTCTTTGCTTTTTGTTTGTTTTGTTCTTGAGAGAAGCCTTGGTATATTTTGTAGTTTGTTATTGTTTTGGTCATATCAGCATTTCTCTGCAGGGCACCACAGGAGAAAAAAGCATTCAGGCTTAGCCAGCCATTAAAAACCTACACAATCTTGTTTTAAAAAAACCACTTTATATAAATTAAAACTACTGCATATAATTTGTATTCCATAATTTATTTCATTTTAATGCTTCAATAGTAACTAAAGAGCCTTAAAACATATAATGCATATACACATTATTCTTGAATTAATATTTTGATTGATAAGGCTTCTCTTTAGAAAAGAAGGAAAAGTTTTCACTACAATGTTTTGTGGTTATATTTGAAACTGCTTGATTAGACATGATCAAGAGTAAATGCAAATGGACACGAAATCCTGTGGCAACATTAAAAGACAGGTCAAGAGAAGTTTTAAGTTTCAATGTGGAACATTGACAGAAGTCAGGTAAGGTGCAGACTCTATTATTGTTAGTATGTCCTTAGAGGTAACATGATTTTAGCTCTGATCTCAAAAGGGAAAATCAAGGTGAAAGAGATAAAAACCCAAATTTTTGTCTTCCAAATCTATTTAATTTATATTTATCTTTTTGAGATAAACTTACAATGATATTTCTATCAAACATGATCAGGTAAAAAAGTACTTGGTTTTCACTAGTTTTTGAAATACGCATTTTCATTGTATCTTGTTGAATGCTTTCCTTTTTCCTTTCTTGACAATTAAAAAAAAAAAAAATGAAAAAGGAAAAAGAAAAAAAATCAGAAGCATTTTATATAAAAGGTAGATCACTAATAAGACCTACAGTTAGCATATTCTGAGTTAAGAAGAATGTGGAAACAAAAAAAGGAAGAAGAATACAATATGGGAATAATTCTTAAAAACCTACCTATTATTCCTGTGTTTTAAATCAGTAACTGTTCTTCCAATCTTCAGAAAATAACAAAAATACTTTGATTCATTTAGTTTTTCACATATTGGTTTAGACTGCTGATGAGAAGTCCCTCTCAAAACTTTACATAATTTATATGTACCAACCTCTACTTTTGGTGTGTTTCAAGGTTAAATAAGAGTACTTTGTTTAGAAAAAATCTGTTTACATATTTGGCCTGGGTTAATCCAGAGTTGAAAATATCATGACCTGTGTTAGGCTTTGGAAATGCACAAGGACAGTTTAATTAAGGTGCAAAACCAGCAATTGTGTTGGTCCTGGCACTCCAAACAGCAAAGCAGACAAAGTACTCAAAGTACTGCCTCCACAGCCATGGCACTGGGCAGGACAGTCTGACTAGAGATAACCAAATGCTGACTGCATCAGGTAGAAAAATAAAGAAAGTTCGTTGATAAACTACAGGTTACCCAACCCAATACACAGAAACTGAGTACAAAAGGCTACCTAAATGAACAGAATGCAAATTTGGCAGGCAGCATTGCAAAGGCCCTATACAGTTTGATGCTGCAGTTCAGGCAAACTTGTCTAAGTTTAATACAGCTGATTCCCCATCTTTGGGCTAAATTATGAATTGGATATTCCTTCTAAGTTTTCTATTCTTGTTTTCTGTGATATTTCTTATAACTGTATATCCAACCAGAGGACAACCTCATGACAGTCTGTTCTCATGAGGATAAGTAAATCCAGTGTGATAGTTTGCAAACATTAAGTTTTGTCATTCAACACCTAAAAGCCACAGCTTTTGTCTGGAGTATAAATACCGTTTACTTCTCTTAGGCAGTAGCCAAATTGCTCTTCCACTGAGCCACAGTACTTTTCAGCTTACAGTAACTCCTATAAACATTTTTCCTTGAGTTTGATCTGCTGTCAAGTCAAGACTATCTAAACACAAATTGATACAGAAATTGCTGACATGTAGGACTTTCAGCAAAAGACTCTTTCTGAGCCAGCTGCACTGGTAATGTGAGTATTAATGTCTAATGCTTGACAGTGCTAAGAAAATAAGTCAAGTTTATGTAAGACTCAACTAGCAAAGTAATTATTCTGATGCCTCAGCAGACAGAGGGTCAAAGTATATAAAGTAAATGCAGCAAATCCTTTTAAACACTGTAGTCTTTTGAAAATGACTGCAGAAAAATCTGCTGTTTGGAAAAGAAGAATGGACTAGACAACCCCTCATGAGGATGGAGATAAAAATATGTATGTTTGGGGACTTAATGTGAGGAGTAAAAAACAATCTAAACTCTTTTGCCACATGTAGCGAAGATAATGCTAGTCATTATTACAGAAGACTGTAAACCTATGAAACTAATTCTGGAATTTTTCTTTTATGGAAAATATGGCAATAAAGGTTTGCACTGCTTGCCACTAAACTGCCCTTACTTGCTGAAGTTTATTTCCACAAGATCCTTCCTATTCCATGCTGAAATGAAGGAAGCAGTATCTCATAGACCTTACTCCTGCCAACAACCTTGAGTAAACAGGACAAATTTTTTTAGACACCTTGCTCTTAGATGCCTTGCACATAAATAAATCATTGCTTGAGGTTTGCTCATACTCATATAGATTCCATTTGGGATCTGCTGAAACACTAAAATGCTCTGGTATCAGTGACTGGAGAGACAACTTCAATATCTTGTGGTGCAGGTTTTTGGCGCTTTTTCCGTCCTTCTCTGACCTTTCTTTCTCTTCTCAAAATAATTTATCCCTTGTGTTCCTGAACAACCCGCACAAGTGAGTCATGTTGAAATGTGTAAACAATGGCTCAAAGTCTTCTTAAAATGAACTCCTATACTTAGACCCAATAACACACAGTCTCCTTATGGGAGTCCTTTACCCAAGTGTCTCTGAAGACTTTGGCCATTTCTCTGCATTTGCTACTTCTGCAAGCAAATCCTATAAATGCATCGCACAGGTGGCAAAAGCTTTTGATTTCTTTCTTCAATATTATCTAGCAGCTCAAGACCTCAATTTACTCTGCATATATTTTTTTTTAATTTGAGCTGGTCATATCACAATTCAGATCACTGGAGGACTAGTCAAAAAGGAATGTTTTTCTCCTTTAGTTGACTAAACTTCCTGATATCTGACTAATGCCAATATTCAAATAGGCAGAAGAACATCTCTAAATACCCTTTTGTCCTTAAATGGTATCTTACCAAACTTGCAACTGAATTAAAAAGCATTTTTAAAAGCAGTCATATTTTCAAACATCTTAGATGTTATGATTTGTCAAAGATTTCAAGCCTCCTTTCCATAGTATTTCCATAGTATTCCATAATATCCAGTATCCTACGTATTTACAAGAAGGTCCCTGATTTTCCTCCAAATGATTAAGTATTCCAGTCATGAAAGGTGAACACTGAATTCTTTAATTCAGTGGATACTCCTCAGATAGGTATCATTCATTTTGTAATTTTGTATTCACATGCAGTTTCTGATATTTAACAATATATATTATCCCAGAAAATAGCTGAAAAATTATAATCCAATTAAGCATAAAAACCTTCTACAATTAAACTATGAACATTAAATAGGTCAAGGTCACAGTAATCTCAATATTCATGGATTGTTCTTTCATTTCTCTTTGACATCTCTTCCTCTACAATAAAACTAGCTATGATAGTTTTTTAAAATCCTTTACAAGATTCTTTGTAAGATTTATAGGGTTGCCTATTATACCCCTGAGAGTGCTTATAAACTGATTTCCCAAGCGACTATTTTTGTACTTATCTCAAAAAAAACCATCTGCTGTTTTGCATATTAATACTAAAAGAGAATGGCAAAAATAGGAGGAAAGAAAAAAGTTGAAAAATGAAAAAGCAGTTAATTAACCATTCAATAAATATGCCTATTTATTTTGAGTAAATGAATGATCTTTATCAACTGAAAATAATTACTACTGGCAGGCTTTTCTGTTGGATTTTCTTCTGTCACTGATTCCAGGACATTGAATTTAAATTTCAATTATTTTTAGCATCTCCCTAAATTAGCTTTTATGAGCTTAAGAGCAAGAAAGGAACCACACTTACTTTTGGAGATTTAGTTTAGTTGTCAGTCATCCATGAGAACATTTCTAGAAATTGTCGTGGTAGTACCTTGAACTCCAAGCCATTAATGATACCTAAGAACAGTATCAGGCAAAACAGATTTATGGTTCAGCATAATAAATGTACCATTAGCAGTAAAAGCAATAAGGTGCCTTTTTTCTTCTTCTTTTTTTTTCTTCACCCAACCCCCTCCTAAATAGCCCCCAGCATGCACTATTTGTGATATTGATTTAACACAGATGCAGAAGTGGCTAACACAAAATCCTGAAGGACCTACTACAGCGAACACATTTGCAAGACTGGTCATCCCCTCTAGCAACACACAAAGATAAAATCAGTACTCACATTTAGCTAAAGGGCAGCTAAATTAATCACTTCGATTTCATTCTGGACCCAAATATCTTATCTTTGTCTTTCTTTGACATGGGCCCAGACCAGTCAAACAAACGATATCACTTCCATTAAGTTTTAATTTTTCATGTCATTGGAATGTCCATATTTTTGGGAAGAAAATGAAAATAATTCAGATGTAGTTCTTTATAGAAAAGTGATACTTCTTGTATTTTACTTTACCACAAATTTTAGAAATATGCTTAATAAAAAAAGGGTGGCTGACCTGTTAAATGTTTTTAATACATGTCCTTGGTTCCCACCAAAGAAACTCTTACAGCTCCTGTATTCTTCCTCTTGTTTCCATCATTTCTATGCCTCCAGGAAATAACACAGATTCCCTTTTGGTTTCTTGCTTTTCTTCCCAAGATGTTCCTAGTCACTTCGGCATAATTTACAATATAAGAGCTCACAATTACCTAAAGAAACCTGTGTCTCAGGTAACTTTTCCAATCTCTAGTATCAGTCAGTGTTTTCCACAGTGAATTTATTGAGCAGTAATCACAGCTCTTCAGGTTATGTATTCCACATCCAAATTTTGAACTTGTACACTACAAGCTCTCATAGGCAAAAGACTGTTCGGCCTTCAAACTATGTAGTTAAATATGGATGGTGCTCAGGCATCTAGGTCAGGGTGTGCTTCTGTCTACATTTCTCCTTCACCCACCCAAAGATAAAGCTCAGCAAGAATGAGACAATTTTTTTAGGATAATTCCTCTGTATTAAACACCTTCATTCAGTGCTGAATGACAGAGTGGTCCAACCCACAAGATGTCCCAAATCTTTGTGCATTGAGGGTAGTCCTTTGTAGAGCAGGAGGACCCAGGATTCTGCAAATCCCAGGTTCTGAGGTTCCAGTCCTTTGTTGACTGATAACCAGTGTTTTATTATTTACATAGCAAGATACCTCCTTGCCAACACTTTAGTTTTGAATACAGATTTCACTTACACTTAAGTGATCCTTTTCCTAATACTGAGCTTAGCAGCACTGCACAAAAGTGTTAAAAAATATATGAATACTATCTCATCTAAAGACAAGTCAGTAACTTCTAGAATGCCTCGTTTTAAAACATTTGTTTTATCTGTCAGAATAAGTATTATTTTGGCTACTATTCATTGATCTTTCATTTAAGTAAACTTTGAAATAAAAACAATTAACACAGTAATTGCATAATCAAGAACAGTACTTTGAAGTTTGCAGGACAAAGAGATATGAAAGTCTGTTATACTTGCTTATCCTGCTCATCTTTTTGACATAGCTGTGTCTTTTTCCTTCCTTTATGTGAGAAAGTAAACCGAATGTCCTTGTAAGCCACTATGGCTTGATTTCAGGCAGAGTGAATCAAACAAACAAACAAACAAAACCAGCCGTGAGCAGATGAAGACAATGCCAAAAATGCCTTGTCATCAAATGATATTAGCTCTCTATGCTAATCTCTTTCAAACTGATTCCACACTGTAAAGTAATGATATCTCAAAGAAATCTACTGAAGAAGTTCTCTTTTTCTCAATCATTTCTAGTGGGTAATTCTTTAAGATTCAGCTGTATATACTCAAATCAGTAAATCCTTAGAGGTCAATAAGGGAAAATACTTTTCCGTTCCTATTTTTAACAGGTCACCTTAGGTGAATTCAGCAAGTTCTATTGTTTAAGCTACTTTAATGAAGCAAAATTCTTTCCTTCATCATAATTACTTTAACAGCTTTTAACTTTTTATTGGAAGCTGTGGCAGTATGACCTTGGGAAAGACAGGTTTCTACTCCTCCTTTTTCAGTTGCTTACAGTGCAGTATTGGGTTGCCTATCACAGTCATGACAGAGACCATCTTCCTCCCAGAACCAGTATCTCAATTTATGTCAGCTTTGAATCATTGCCTTGCAAAATTTAGATTTTGGTCTCTTTGTGTCCAAAGGTGGACTTGCAAAGGAAATCAAGCAATGCAAATCTCCCTGTTCATTCACCTAAGAACAACCGGCTGAAGCCCTCTGAAAGCTCCAGGTCTAAACAGAGTCCTCTGGGAAGGAGATGGAGCTTTCTCTCACAATACAAGTTAGAAGCACTGTGGAAGTCGAATAGAATCAGAGAATAATTTAGGCTGGAAAAGACCTCTAACATCACATACAACCATTAACCCAGCATCACTATGTTCACAACTAAGCCATGTCCCCAAGTGCCATTAGAACAGAAACTGAAACAGAAACATTTATAGGACAGTCTGCCCATAAAAGCAGCTCTCAAACCTTCCTGCAGGATTTCTGTTTTAATTTACCAGCTTCCTGGAAACATTGAGTTTTCCACTGAACTTTCATTACCTCCTTCTTTAAGACTACGAGAACAGGATGAGTATTTTTTTTCCCCACTTTTTAACACAGCACCTCAGAGAGGGTGCTCTAGCAGAGTTACTCTGATTTTGGTTGTGAGGCTGTTGATATTTTCTTCTTACAGCTTGTGCCTCCCCCTCTTTGTTACTCTGAATCTGCTGGAATAGTCATGTCAGTCTAGAATTGGAGTAGTATGATAAAATCTGCCATTGCCAAGAGCTGTTCTTAAGTATTTTCAATGTCAATATAGAAAGGAATGCTAATCCATTATAAGTTTACTCAAGCCACATTCAGATAAAGCAGTGATTTTAGGCAAAAAAAAAAAAATTAGAAAATATTAGCAACGTTACTTCATAGAACTTCAGGCCTCATGGGCTTAGTCTTAGCTTCATTCCACTGGATTTAGCTCAGTTACTCCTCTAATAAAGCCACAATTTATTTATTTTGACTGGAATCAGAAGGAAATTAAATAATTGGGTGACAAAGGTCATAGAATGAAGACAAAAATCACAGCAAGTGCCTCTATGGTAAGTGATTGCTCGATGAAATGTGTTAAGATGTCCTGTGCTGCAGAAGAAAGGTTTCCAAGGGCTTTTCCCTTCCTTGCTCACTTGAACATTAGCTCTAAGCTCAACAACCACTTTAAAGCTGAGTTCATGAAAAAGGCACAGCTGGCTCATTCCCATTAATCCTTCAGACTACAGGTATATTCTGAAAACTGTCTAATTCCCAGTGCTAATTTAAACTTTCTCAAAGCAATTCAGAGAGAAAAAATAAACAGAATATAGACTAACTTATGCATCTTTGAGAAGCTGTTTCATGACCTTTAAAGGACATAATTTGATTATAACAATAATCTTAAAGCAGAACTGTTCCCATTAGTCATAGGAAAAACTTCTTTAAAGATAAAGGCAAAGGCGGAATTGCTAAGTTAACAAGGTGTACGATGGAAGTGAAGAATTTAAATTTCATTTGCTCTGAATCTGAATTAAAGGCCCAGACCAGGTCTATATCCACTGCCAGCTGTTCCACACTTATTTAAAATAAACTGAATTTTACAAGGTAAACTCACCTAGGATCAACTGCTGTTTTTTAGAAAATATTACTCCATTGTCAGAAAAGCTGGAGAGTTCCCAGTGTAATATCTTCTCCACCCAACAGTAATACAAGCTTCTTAATTTTCTTTTCATTAAGTTCAGAAGCTGAATTATTAAAGCTTGGTTTAAATCTCATTGCCAGTCCATCAAAACACTTTTTTGCATCTCCCACAATCTGTTAATAGACCTTTAGATTCCCCTTGAATAAAAGGCAGAATATTTTAAAGAAACCTCATCAGTGCCACACGTTTCAGCTCATACCATGCTCATGTCCCTGCTTGTACTTGTTGCTTTCCATTCCCATCATCACAGTAGCACATTAGCCTTCTTGCCCAGACCACGCACTTGGAGGCGGTTTTGGCTTTTAAATCTTTCATTCTTTGAGAACGAACTTTCTTATCCTACATTCTGAAGTCCCAATTCTTGTACCTTGCATTTGACTACATTCAAATTAGGAGTTTTCAGCTCCATTATTTAAACCAGACTGTGCAGCTTGCCTTGAAATACCAACCTTATAAACTTTGTTCCTTCTTCCATGTCATCTGCAAACTTTACTATCAAAAACATTACAGCATAGTGTGCATAAAGGACAAAAATATTAATTACACCAAATAAAGAACAAATTTATAGAGGGTCTTTTCCAGAAATAATATCAGTCAGATACATCTCCTCATTAATAATATTTTAAAATCTATTAGCCTAGCCTGTAGCACACCTAATTTGATCATTTGCACATGAGATTTAGAGCATTAAAAAAAAAAAAAAAACAACCAAAAGCTATGCCTCTACACTTGCCTTTTTAAACAGATTTAGGATCTTTTCAAAAGAGAGAGTCATTTGACAAGATTTATCTTTGTGCTCATTATCATAATTAGCACTTTAGCCTCTAACTGTTTGTTGTTCAAATAAAAAAATCTTCAAATTTTACTTGGAACTGACATTCATGTAACTAATCAATAGTTCTTCAAAATGTCATTTCTAGTGTTTATAAATTTGGAGTTAGATTGGAAGTCCTCCAGTATTCTTAGTGTCATATTTTCAGAAACTTGCTATTAGTTGTACTAACAATAAGGGAATATTACTGTTGTTCATTAAGTCTTCACTGATTCATCTAATTTATTTCAACTTCTCATACACAGTAATAAAATGGAGTCTATGCCTGGTATGTCAACCATTCAGAATATTAAAAATAATGTATTGCTTCACTCCTTTTCTTCTCATCTGTCCTAATGAACTGTTGTTTATCTTTCTTCTGCTGTTTCAGTAAGATGCAATCTACCCAACAGTCATAAGCACTACTGTTAGTGCCATGAATACTGAATGTATATTTCCATATTTACCTGTGGACCACACTGAATATTCTCACAAAATGCTTTGTGGCTCTCAAACCCGACTATAACTTGAGCACTTATCTCTATTGATAAACTTTTGGGGGTCACATCCCTGCCTGTGCTCACTGCATGCCATCCTGTCAGGAATGATACAACAAGCTTCAGTGAAATGTGGTTGCTCCTTAAGATGGGAATGGTAGGAAAGTACTTTCTGTAATTTTAACTGAGATTTGAAACAGGAAACAAGTACCAGCAGGCGGCCTGTGCAAGACATCATGTGGCTAAGACGTGCCTCTTGATAATTTGGAGTTAAACGATTCTCCACTCTCCTGGTTATATGTGTGTTACTACATTGTTAATGCTTCAAATGTTTATATTCTCATTTAAAAAGAACTAACAGAAGAGTTATTTTCCAATATGAGAAAAAATATGTAAAGGTATTGTTTCAGATGCATTACAAGCACATGTTAATTAAATGTTTTGGACATTGTCAACATAAGCAATAGATGGTATAATTTGGCAATGAAACTGAATTATAAATGAAGTGGGTTTTGGTGGACCCCAGCAGGTGCAAAAGAGCAGTAAGTTGTGTATTTTTAATTTCCCCAAGTCCAACACACAACCAGGGTGTGCCACAAAAATTCCCAAAGCCACACTGAAGCTCCTCAAAACAGTATAAAAGATGGTCTTACATAGACAGCATCACAGTACAATGCACAGCTCCTCTAAAGATTTAAAATACCTCAGTAATGTTTACCTTAATTCAAGTGCTGATCTGGTGTGCTTTGCAGGCTTCATATTCAACATGGGCCTGAAGTCTTACAATCACCAGTTCTCTTGGCTAGGAATAGCCATTAGAATGTATTAAGCTCATGGAACATTTCCAATATTCCTTCAGCATGCTCCTGAGAATAGCTTTCCCCTATTTCCAAATATCCTTGCAGTCTATCTGATATAAATAATTATTAGAGAAAGAGGATTCACACAATCTGTGCATGAATGGTGAATAACAGACAACTTAATACAAGCTTTTGTGGGGATGAGAATTCATCATTTATACAGGCTGGAATTTCTTGCCTGCAGAGGCAAGGAGCTTTGCACAGCTATTGTGTGCCAAGAGCTATTGATCGTAATTTTTTATTGAACAGAAACTGGAGGGAGTCAAAGTAATTATAGACATATAATTTGACATATTCCCCAAGGACCTTAAGCTTATAATAATCAGTAGAAAAATAATTATCAAAGTTGTTTTAGATAATTTTCATCCCAAATCCTGCAAGCAAAGTGCAGAAAAAATTATGAAATTTTTGAAAGCAAGTGAGATAATAATCTTTAGAAGGATGATAATGCCTTTAGTCTAAAATATTATCAGGACAGTAGTAACATCAGTAGCAAAAAAACATGTTCCCCCAAATAATTTTTTTTGAGAACCAGAATAAGTAGCTGAATAAAATGCAATATGTCATATAGTAAAAAGTGTTAGCTTTTCTTAACTTTAACTTAAAACTGTGCTAGTTATGGTAAATTAAATTCCTGAGTTTGTTATTTAAAGATTGGGGTGGGATTTTTGTGTGGAATTGTATTTTTTCTATTTATTTTATAATAATAAATAATTTAAAACATTGCATAAAACTATTTATGGGGTTTTTGTAGGAGCATGTCTCACTTTTCATTGGTCTTGAAGGTTTTGCTACTGAAGTATTTACTGCTTCCTGAGGTATTCCCAGTGTGGGAAGCTGCCTACTGTTACTGTTGCATTTAGCTTTCTGGATTGCATTTGCAGGCTGAAGTCTGAAAACATTACAAGCTTTTTTTTTTTTTTGCTACAACTTTTCAGAAAAGAGCACAATGATTTTCAGTGATCAAAGTGATGGGAGTATGCTTTCCTGCTCACATTACCAATTCTTGCAACCAGTATAGCTGGGAGTCTACTCTGCTTGGGAGCAGACATTCCAAATTATTCAGTTTAACAGGACATTACCAAATAATAAGCTTTTGCAAAACTTATTTTCTTCATATGACAGGCACACATATGTAGATAGTTATTTCTCTGTCACTCTAAACTTGTATGTTGCAGTTCATAGTTAAAGAGTCTGATTTCCCTGATGCTGTAGTGTAGGAACTACAGGAAGTATTTCTATATCTATGATCTCATCTCTTGGTGTTTCCTTGCCTGTACCCAAATGATTTGGAGCTAAAATCCTGTCTAAGCCAAATCCAGATAACACAGAATAGGAAATATGCTGCCAGTGGGAACTCTTTTCATCATAAGACATAAGGACTGATCAGAAACAGACTTTTTTTATAGCTGATTTAAAGGCATATGTGTGAGCTTATGTTTAGGAGGGTCTGCAGAGGAAAGCACATATGCATGCTATACTTACCATAAGAACCTCTTCATCTTTCAAATATGCTTGGCATCTACATTTCTGTTTTCAAAAAGATTGATGCATTACATATTCCAGTAACTTGAAAAGCAAAGCAAAGTAAATTTCAGAAGATGTTAGCCTGTTACTGAAAAATCTCAATCAGCAAATAGTTGGGTTGATGTATCACCATGCCTGAAGTATTTTTTCCCCAACCATTTTGATGTAAAAATAAGTTGGAATTAAAAAAAATACTAGTGTGTTTTGGAACAAAGCCTAGGCTTAATTTTACCAATTACCACCCTTTAGAGAACTCAAAACTCTTTTTCCAACACTCTGTATATGTTGATTGCCTTCCAGTATTCTGTCTAAATGATTACAACTAAAGTAAGATTCATTCCCCTCACTTAAAATTCATGTTGCTCAGAGGGTATCCAGAATCCTTAATTGTAGAACTGGCTACACAACCAAGAGATTCAAAAATGGAGAATACTTTCAATTATCTATGTTTTGCTAATTACATTGAAGTTGTCTTGAGTATTCAGTATCTAAGCTAGTTTTGCTTAAATTTGCTGGAGTGTCTGAAATATCGATCCTAGACCTCTTCTTTGCTTCTGTGGCCTGTTCTAATGTACTTTCTGAGTTCAATCTTTTTTATTCTTCAGTTCATCATCTCTCCCATTAGACACATTTTGAAAGAAGCTACACTTGGATCAGCTTGGTATTCCTTAAAACAAATGTAACTTTGTCAAGGTCCCCTTGGACCACACTTAATGCAAAATATATGTTGATACTGGTGGTGCTTTCAGACTCTTTAAAATAGATTATTGACACATAGACTTGAATATGTCGGTAAAAGGGTCTGAAAGCAACAGAAAGGGCTGAAATGTCAACAAGGATTTTCTGGTGTCCTGAAGTGAAAAGTGAAATTTTAGTGAGCTGCGTGGCGGTGTGTTAATTCTTCTGAGTTTCCCCAATTTCTTCTGAACCTGGCATCTCTATGTCTTCCATTTGTGAATTTAATGATAGGATTATGACTAGACAGCTTTGATTTAACAGAAGGGGAAATATTTAGAACCCCTACATGGAGTACTTGTTTTGCTAAAAATATTATCTCAATATTCTAAATTTCTACACACTGATCAGGAAGAAGTCGAATAGCTCTCAACACCTACAGGCCCCATCAGAAGACATTTTCCTTTCTTGCAGCCAGCACTTCCATAATCCTGAAAACTCCAGTCACTGACTCACAGGTCAGCTTCAGTGGGATCTGAAGGCAGCTGAGCCAGGAGTCTTCCAGCTCACTTGTGACCTGGTTCCTCAACTGTCTTCCAGTTAGGAGCCCCCAGAGTGATGGCTTCTAATAATATTTTCCTTTTTCTCATTATAATCTGCTGTCCTATTAAAGCAACTGACTCATTCATAGACCAGAACAGTAGAAGCAAAACATACACTACCCAAAAACTGTTGCAGAGGTGCTTTGTCATGATTTGATTCCACTTCTTTTCTATCGGTATTTTTTCAGAGTATTTTTGTATCTCTCTCTTTCTCTACATGATTCAGGTCATTCACTTCCTATTGCCTACATTTTCTTCCATTTTATCATTTATTTTAAGCTACAAATTCTCCCTCATTCAGCCAAATCTTAACATTTAACACTTTGTTACTATTTATGAAGTCTTCCAAAAATTGGTGACTGTGCTTGAGATTCTGGAATGAAAGGGACTGGAACAAGTATAGCCATGGACATAAGCCCAAACATGCTGTGTAGTAATTCTTACCTTAGAAGAAATCATACAAATAAAATCATACACATTCTATTTATAAAATGCAGGGTAGTGTATTTTTTTTTCTTCAAGAGAATGCCACATTTGCATAACCCATTATTTCCCAGTTCTCCCCACCTCCTCAAGGAAAATCATAAAACTTTGTGCCTTATGGAAAAGGGAGAACAGACTTGTCAAGAGATCCTTCCAAGTAGTATTATGCCTCTCATGCTATTCACTATGCATCAGTCCTGCCTTGTCTTGTCATCCAGAAACTCATTCTTTCTCCTCCCAAGGAGCTTAACGTGAAATTTGATAGCTTTCAAAAGTGGTTTGAAACCTTAAACAAGAAATAAGAGCAGTTGGGACCAATTGTTCTGAACAGTGAAACCTGTCACACTGCATATAGCCAGGCATGCTTTGACAGTTCTTTCACTCTGAGCTGGGTAATAGGAAAGTCATTAAAGGAATGTTGTGTAACCTGCCTTGAAGCCCATATTCTCTGAGTATAAGAGAATTTGAATAAAACACAATGAAAACTGTATTTGTTGTGTAGGAAAAGAACAAGTTGGTTCTGCTTACCTTCTAAAGTAAGCTCCTCCAGGCAGGGACTGTATCTTTGTACTTTTTACAATATCAAGTGTGCTGTAAGCACTTAACAATTAATAATGAATTTTAAGTTAATGCAAAGCTTGCAAGAGGTGCCAGATTGCCATCTCTGGAGAACTGGCCTGTCTATTTATGTAGAGAATAGGCAGCACAGCATTGCAGGCTTGTTTGTACTGCTTCAAAAATTTACTAATTTATTTCACATAGGCTGCTGAACAACCATCAGATGATAACTGCTCACAATCATGAAAGTCCTAGAGAGATTTAATCTGCTGCCTTCATGTTCAAAGCTAACAGGGGGTGTATCTCAATTTCAATCAGCAGCATGAAGTAGCATCCTCTATTTTTAATTGGAATTAACATCAATTCAGGAAATAAAAGGTTTTTAAGACATGCCAAGAAATATTAAAAATAGCATTAGAGGAAATTCTACTTACCAGAACTCTGTTTAAGTGCCATAGCAAGTGAATTAAAAGTAACTTGTTTGCATTTTTGCCCTATAATTTTTAGTTATTTAATTATGAGGAATCTAGGCATAACTGACAGTACATAGAATGTTTAGGTAATATCTAATCATCCTCTTTGAATTTCCCGTTTAAAATACCTCTGTAATAAAATGAAAAGTATGAAAACCTTTTAAAAGAAAACCTGAACAAAGTAGAATGTTTCATTCAGTGTTGTACTTACCAGTAATTCTTTGGATGGCAGTTGGGAGACAGAAGGAACTTCTTCAATTTTATGCTGAAGTAAAAAAACAAAACAAAAAAATCCCTGAAATTGCTTCCCAGTGCCTACATCATTCCAGAGAACAACTGAGTTCACCTTCACATCAGTTGCTCCGCAACGAACAAAGCAGCAGCAAATCAGGCATATCTCTGTTACAGCCACCAAAATCAAACCATTTTCTCATTAAGCAAATAATGGAAAAAATGGGAATAGTAGGGTAACATCCTGTAGAGGTACCCATCTTTTTTGCACTGAGGCAGGTAAATAACATCAATCTGACCAAAATGAGCTCCTGCAGACCTGATCCCACATGTCTGTGTGCTCTGAGTGTGATGGCTTCAGGTACAGATTCACACAAACATATTTAGGTCTAGGTCTAACTATGTCACCAAATGTTGATGGCACTTGGCTTTTAGACATAGCACTGCTTGCCGCCACCCTAGGTCCCTCCCCATAGCTGAACCTACTGGAACCAGCCTGTTTTTATAACACAGAAGTCTCAGCCTCTCTGAAGCTGATGCCTCCCTCCCTCCCTCCCCATGTGGCAGGTATAAATGTGCATCTCTCCAGTGGATTTACTATGTAGATTTTTAATTACCAATAAAACACGGCTCAAAGTAAAGTCTGTCTGCTTAGTTTACAGGTGAATAACTTCATAGTTCGCTCAATTACCCACTCTAGGAGCCACCAGCCTGCAGCTTTTCTGCTACCATTCCCGGCTATTTCTCAAGTACAACACATTAGCATTGCTTTGCATGGCACACATAATCAGCCTTTCAATTTTGCCCTGAAAAAAATCAGCAAAACACAACTAATAAGCACATGTTTACCATTCACTTTGAAATAATAAATTCACAGGTAGTATTCTGGATAGTTTTTGCTCTCGTTTAATCCCCAAAATATAGAATACTGCTACCTTTTTTTTTTTTTTTTTTTTTTTTAATTATTGAAGTTAATTATTCAATTAGTTTACATTCTGCACTTGGAACAAACCCCACAAAAGCCGAAGAGTCACTATCAGTATCTGTTCCTACATATGTAAGAAATAGCACTGGCAGGTTTGTTACTATTTACTACAGTAACATAGACATTCCCCTGAGTCTGTGTAGTGAAGAAGACATTTTAGCTAGTTCATCTCTCTGAACTTCATAGCGTTAATTTATTCTAAAAGCCTCTAAGAAAGCAGAAATTTATTGAATTTCTCAATACCCTCTTAAAGGCACCAACAATATCAGTGGATTTCTGAGAGAACAAACTGCAAAGGTTGCTGTCCTTACACCTGCAAACTGCTACAGAGCATGCTGGCAGCCTGCTTCCAAAATCTAACCCCCTGCTCAGCAAGCATACTGCAGAATCAACCCAGTCTCCCCATTTCAGCCCCCAAAATCTTGGAACATTTACTGAGCCTGGAATACAATTACTAATTTCTTTCATTTTATTAGCATTTGTGAAGAGACAGGTGAGATCTAATTTTAAAGCCTTCAGTCTAATTTTTTTGCCATACTCATGGGTCTTGGCAGAGAGCCCACAGACGAAGAAGGATTCTTCTATTCATTTGTAGGGGTATCCTGCTCTGATTAAATCCCTTAAAGCTAAAAAAATATCCCTTTTTCTATTACTGAGGCATGTATAATTACATGACATATTTGTGAATTAGGTTAATCGAGTATTTGCAAATGCATGGCTCACATATTCATATCAGAAAAAATTGTAATTCAAAGAAGCAAATTATTGCTGCAGCTCGGGGAGGAGAGGGGGGACCCGGGCCGGCCCTACCGCGGCCCGGGGAGGGGGGGGGGGGACCCGGGCCGGCCCTACCCGACGGCCCGGGGAGGAGAGGGGGACCGGGCGCCCCTACCGCGGCCCGGGCGAGGAGAGGGGGGACCCGGGCCGCCCCTACCGCGGCCACGGGGAGGGGGGGGAAGCCGGCGCCGCCATTGCTGCGGCCCGGGGAGGGGGGGGGGGAAGCCGGCGCCGCCATTGCTGCGGCCCCGGGGAGGGGGGGGGGAAGCCGGCCGCCGCATTGCTGCGGCCCAGGGGAGGGGGGGGGAAGCGCGCGCCGCCATTGCTGTGGCCCGGGGAGCCGACGGGAGCCCCGCGCAGCCATTGCCGCGGCTCGGGGAGCCGACGGGGGTGCTTTGTCCCCGGCCCGCCGCCGCCGCGGCAGGAGCGGGGAAACTCCGTCCCTGCCCGCCGCCGGCGCCACGGGCGCGGGAAAGCTCCGTCCCATACATATTCTTTATCAAAAGGTATATTGCTGCTACCAGCTGCATTTCTGAAATTTAATGATTGATCAGGTTTTTGAGACAGAGAGAATATCCCAAGGTTGTTCACAAACGTGAAATAACCATACCATTATGACTTAAAAAAATCACCATCTGGGAATCCTTCCATTCAGCTTAAGCAGAGTTTGCTTCCTGATGGCATGACTCAGTTTGATAAATTGAGGCAGCCAAAAGTGATAAAAAGCCATTAGAGGTGGGGTGGCAGGATGCTAGAATGAAAAAAACTAACCAGAGATTGTGTCTTAATATAGTAATAATAATAATAATAATAATAATAATAATAATAATAATAAAAGTCCCATCAGACATTAAGAAGTGACTAAAAAGATAAAAAATTCCTAAATTTGACTATGAATACAAATACCTGAAGAAAAATTAGTGTAGAAATTGAAAAAAAAAATCAACTGCATGGTAATAAACACACAGAGACTATTTTATAAAAAAAGTCATGGAGTCACTTGCTTCATAAAAAGATCTCTGGAATTTAAAGATTTATCATTAATTGAATAAAGATGCCTTTAAAAAAAAATCTTCTGATCCTTAGAAAACACGGCTACGGCAAAGGCAGTTATGCATGAAGCACTCTCAAGTTATGCAAATCCTTAAGAGGAAATTATATTAATTCCCAGATTCTATGCATTCTTTACTAATCATTTATTATGCATACTCAAAATACAGAAAGCAACCCAACCAAACAATTTTAATATTTTTACGAGTCTAAAAATCCACTGATTTTCAAAGAATAAATAATCCAGGGACACACTACCAAAAGGTTCAAGTCAACTTCAAAGTGGAAATAAATCCACTGAGCGGATGTCATCTTTTTCCTTACCCCAGATTTTATACAATTGCCACATTCCCAAGTTATCAAATCCCTTGTCTATGGTAGTTGTCAAACCACAATATTGGGTCCTCCTCCTACCTCACCACGTCACTGCCTCTCCCTTAATGCACCCACCCTGCTGCCATCTCACTTCGCCTCTGCCAAGGCACATTTTCATGTCAGACAAAAATATATTTGATTATACTACAGCAGAGTAACAGATGGAATTCCTCTACACAGGACTGCAGCACACAGCCCTCTTCTGAAATAGAAGTAGCCTGCGCTGACTTAGTCTACCTCAACACCCCTTAACATTCACTGGTAGAAGACAGAGCTTTGGGAAGCTGGAATAACCAGAATGAGCACATCTCAAGAGGTGGCACTATGTACAAATCATGGACTGCATTGCAGCCATACTTATGTCTAATTATTTGTGGCAACACTGGGTAGGGAGAGGTATCTCCCAGGAAGAGTTACAAAGGATTCAGGTCTAAAAATTATCAATCAGAAGTGAAGCTGATCAGCTATACAACTTTCACTTCTCTTATGGGCAGATTAAATGACTGGATAGTAAATCAATAGCTACACATGGAATAGCCTACTTTGCAGGGGACAAGTAAGACTGTGACTCAAATGTCGAAAGAACAAGAAAGCAGTTTTCTGTTGGGTAAAACTTTGAAGAAAGTAATGCCTGAACTGAAAATTTAGTGATTGAAAGACAAAACTAAGAAATTTTACATCACACATTTAAGGCCATTGAACTACCAGCAGCAGAGGCACGGAAAATAAAGCTATGTACAGTAATTTCACGACCATAAGGCGCACCAGACTATACGGCGCACCCCGCGGGAGTCGTCAAAATTCGCAACTTTGTAGATCAGATAAGGCGCATCGAACTATAGGGTGCAATTTTTTTTGCAGCTGGCTCCGCCCCCAGCTCCCTCCGCGTGGTTGCTGGACGAGGCCCCGCCTCAACCCGGCAGCCATTGGCCCCCGGGCCCGCCTGTACCCGGCAGGGGTGGTGCCGTGGGCCCCCAGGCCCGCCTGTACCCAGCGGGGCTGGGGCATGGCCGCCGCCCCTCCGTGCCGCCTCACCGGGGCTGGGGCATGCCCGCTGCCCCTCTGTGTCGCCTCTCCAGGGCTGGGCTATGGCCGCTGCCCCTCTGTGCCGCCTCCAGGGGGCCGGGGCATGCCCACCGCTGCTCCGCCCCACCTCCACCCGGCAGCCGCAGCACTGCTGGCTCCCCTCGCGGCTCACAGCTCTCACTTCTGGGTAGGCAAATTTCTGAACTTTGTCCATCAGATAAGGCGCAATTCTGGGTTCAGGGGAAAATTTTAGTCAAATGGGTGCGCCTATTAGTCGTGAAATTACTGTAATTAAAGGTTGGACCTGAGTATATTTTAATTATTATGATTAAACTTAGGACATAAAACTTGCTATGAGGTAACACACCTAAACTACTGACACAGCTTAGAGCAATATAGTACCAGACAACGGTATTTTATAAAAAATCCTCTTAGCAGAACAAAAAGTTATAAATAAACTGAAACTTGAATAATAAGTATACACAGATAAATCAAAAAGAATGAAAGTTTTAATACAATGGTGTTGAGTTTCTGAGTTTCCATACATATCTTGCATTTTTACATGTGGGTTTTTGGAGGTGTTTTTATCCTGGGATTTGGGCTTAGTTTTTTGTTTGTTTGTTTGCTTTATTTCTTTGTTGTTGGGGTGTTTTTTTAATAAGCATTATTTCATAACTTAGAAACTATGGTAGAGACAAATTAATCACAAAAATGTAATACACCATAGTCCTTGAAGTAGTGTGAACTGAATGGAAAAATTACCTAGGTTAAGGAAAAACTTTTTCTGTTCTCACTGAGTTTTTAGTTCCCCAATCCAGTCTGTTGAAGGAAAGTACAGTAATTTCATGACTATAAGGTGCACCCTTTTGACTAAAATTTTCCCCTGAACCCAGAAGTGAGCCTTATAGTCCGGTGCGCCTCATATAATGGACAAAGTTGCGAAATTTGCCAACCCGGAAGTGTGAGCCCGCAACAGTTCTGAGCAGAGCCCGCCCGACGGCGCCATCGGGCCGGTGCTGGGCCAGGGCGAGCCCGGCGGCATCGGGGCAGCGCCAGTGCGGGGGGAAAGCTGGTGGCGGCGGAGCAGTCCAGGCGGGATGGGGGAAGTCGCCGGCAGGGGGGCAGTGGCGGCACGAGAAGAGCCCGCCGGCATCGGGGCACCCGGAACGCTGGGGCAGCGCGGGGCTCCCGGAGAGCCAGGGGACTCCCAGAGCGCCTGGGCAGCATGGGGAGGGAGGGAGCGGGCTGCCGCAGAAGCCGCAAGCCGCGGTGGCGCCCTGAAGTGCCCCAAGCCCCGCCTCGCTAGCCGGGAGCGGGCGGGAGCGCAGGGCCGTGTGCACGGGGAGGGCGCTTGGGGCTGCGTTTAAAGGCTACACCAATCTGTGAAAAATGTTTGCATATTGAGCACCTGCCAGTAAACTCCACGATTGCGGGATTCCGTTACTAATTAGTTACTTTGTTGTGCGCGGCACGGATCTTCACGGCAATAAAAAACTGCGCCTTATATAATGTACAAAGTTGTGGACTTTGCCAACTCCCGGAGGTGCACCTTACAGTTTGGTGCGCCTTATGGTCGTGAAATTACTGTATAATTGGTTGTTCTAACCGGGGGAAAAGGACTACTTCTTTCACTTACATTGCCACCTTATGGCAGTTAAATATATTTGTGAAACTATGGCCTAATTTAGACCTTCCACTTGACAATTAGTAAGCCATTTTCAGAGATGTCAGCTCTCAGAAGTGCTACTGAAACAAAAATCACAGTGAGTCACCAGCACCAGAACTTACTCACCAGAGATGTCAAGAATCCTAAGCAGGAAAAGAGAAAACCACAGACATATAAAACATACCTACTTAAATGAAATTTTGATTGTATGATAACTAGGTTTATAAACATTATGGCTGTCAGAATTACTTTTATTTTATTCACACTGAATCAGAAGAGTCAAGATTAATGCATTGTATTTTAGGAAAGGAAACTGGAATGCTGGAAAATAATTTCATGTAAGTCTACAAATTAAGAAAATTATTTTGCATTAATAATAAGTAAATAGTGAAAATTTTTTCTAAATCACTCAAGATCAGGAAAATTCACTTATTGGTAAGATTTGACCCTGACTTCCCCATGCCCATTCACTATCCAGCAGCTGTTAATGTGTCTCTTACATAAACCCTGAACATTGAAAGTACCTAACAGTACTATAACAAATTCTTTTCATAAACACTGCCATTGCTTTCCTGCAATGCCTTTCACAGCTGAGTTGTGAGGAAACTGCAAAACTGTCATTATATCCTAGCCAATTTCTGAGCCAACTGGAGTATTCTTCAGTTATATTGGAACATAAAAGTGCCCATGTGTTTTAAACTTCTTTCAAAGTCCCACACAAATGCAGTTTCTAAAAGTATCAAGGAACAGCATTGATAAAACCAATGAGCTGAACCAACTCCTCTGCTCTCTGCTACAACTAAGATACAACTAGGAAAGGGTAATGATACGGAATGCTAATTGAAATACACTATCTGTGACTGCAACAATACCTCATAACATGTCAGTGTAACTGACAGCAGTAGATCTAGAGGGCTTCAGACAAATCTGCAGTAATCCCTTAACATATAAACTGAGCAGAAGCAGGCAGAAACTCTTAACCATGCATGTTTTATAAATACAAAGAAAGCTGTGCAATTGCTCAATACCGCTTACACTAAAGAATCCTAATCGATATCCAGTTCATATTTTCAGTGGACTCATTATTTTCTGACATATTTTTTTCTTAACACTAAATTAAGCCAGTTAATCTAGTTCAGTCTTTGACAGTCTGGAACAGAAGTTATTGCTCCTCCTCATTCTGTTCCTTTCCTTTGTCTTTATCCTTACTCAACTCCTTGTCAGCTTTCTGAACTAAAAAATTTTGTCCTCTTCCTTTCCATACCTTTACTTATTTCACTCGTCTCACCACCTGGTAAACAGAGCAGAAAAATGGGATGGAGAAACCCTGCCTCATCAACAACAGAGGTTTCTGGTTAGGCACTCACAGTGTTCAAGGTGGAGAAGGGACTTGTTGACTGCTGTGCTTTACAGACTTATTGAGGCATTAAGAAGCCAAGCAGTTGTTTGTGGCTGAAAGAACTTGCTTCCTGCTTGGTAACTACCATGGCTTATCCAACGCAAGAGCAATCAACAGGCTGGAAAGAATCAGAAAGCAATTGATTGGTCAGCCTCTCACCCTGGTAATCAGATAAACCTTGGCTTAGCTTGGTAATACCTCTGGTGGCTTTTTGGCATTTGTTTTTTTCACTGGCAGAAGGGCCAGCAGCCAATAATATTCAAGGAAGGTTTTTCAGACCAGCATCCCAGTTATGCTCAGAGGGACTAGAAATTTAGTAGTCTAGATCACATTCTGCTAGATTAGTTACAGATTAGCCAGATATCAGAGAAGCCCTAAAGCACCATGTAAAAGTTTTTAAAGAGCTAGGGAAGTCCATAGGTGAAACTGTCCTAACATTTAACTGTAGACTTAAAACTGTTAAGAAAATGCAGTTACACCTCAAGAAACTCTCACAAGGTTATCAACAAATACTTTACAAAAATCCCTATTTCATCAGATGGGATACTTCTTAAAGAGACAGAACCAAATTCTCTACATGAAAAATATAAGTACAAGGAGGAAGTAATTGTTTATCAGTCTCTGAATATCCAATTTATCTGCCTCTACTTGCAGTTAAACGGGACATTTTAAGGTGGTATTTTTTGCCATGTTTCAACATTATTTAAAATCACTTCTGAATGTCCTTTATCTCCACAAGGGAGGTCTGTGTACTGTGCATCTGTTTTTAAAGAATTCATACACAAACTTGTAATTTAACATGGAATAAAATTACCTATAAAATCTAGAAGATCTTGTCTCTAATTTTTGTTCTTAACCACCAACCATCTTCTCTCTTCACTCTTTAACATTTATTCTAATTGCTGCTGAAGTCTATTTGTTAATGAGGTTACCTGTCATCATTTACTGGTGGTGTCACATGTGCTGCAGCTGATTCAGTTACTCTTCAGCTCCACCATTTGAATCATCTCTAATAATAAATTGATTTGTGGTCTTCCTGCTTGAAAGGTAACTCTTCTGTCTTCTAGACTGGGAACTGAACAGGAAGGGAAAGGAGACAATCATACTCTATTAGAGCTGCCTTAAAGTCAAAAAAGCACCTATGTGTAGAGGAACAGGTATAGGCTCTCACTTACCTAGTTGCATTCTCTTCCTTTAGACTTCCACAAATATACTTCCATAAAACCAGAGGCAAAAGAGATTGTAGACTAAATACAGCTTTGAAGAACATAATTTTTTATTCTGTGTTCTATGTATGAAGAAATACTCAGGAAATACTGAGGAAACCTTTCAAATGCAGTTCCTTTGACTTAACAATGCAGAACTTTTAAAAAGCCGAGAATTGCACAAGTAGTTTTTGGACAGTATATTACTGACAATGCTATTTTATTTTACTTCATAATGGATTTTTAAAAGGAGTGCATTTCACCACATCAGTCTGAATTGCCACATGAAACCTTCATCTCATGGAAAGAGATTGATAGTGGAACAGGGAAAGGGAAGCTGGAATGTGAATAGATACCAAGTAATACAGAAAAGTTGAATCTGCATGCCTTCCTACGATACCTTTTCTCTGTTGTCTTAATAAAATTATGAGAATTCTTAAACTGTAAAATTATTAAAGACATTTATATAGCAATAGATGTGAATAAAAAGGGTATATATACATAGATGTGTTTTGGATATTAACACATATGTAAGCATATTTTTTAATCCTAGCTTTTAGTATGAAGTATTCTCTCTGATCAAAAAAGCAAAACATTTCCATGCAAGACAATAATATGTAAGACAATAATTTCTAATTGTACTCTGCTGCAGATTTTCCTTACTTCATGTTCTGTGGTACAATCTTTTATTTTCAGAGTTCATCAATTACCAATTAATTTCTGCAAAAGACTTCATATTAATAACCTTTCAGTAATTCCAGCACTGTAATTTCTTTTCCTGGTACTTCTTCTATGTTGCTTTTGAAATTTCCTGTTGGATGCTTTCCTTATATGTAGTAGAATTCAACTGTGAAAAAAAAGGTTTTAATCCTGAAATACAAGTAGAAAAACCATGTCAACACTGTATTATGCTGTCTTCATACGTCATTGGTTACTATCTTTTCAAAGCAAACAGTTTCCTTTCCTTGTTCTTCTAGTATTTATATAAAAATAATGGAATTCTAGAAGATTGATGGAACATAGATAAATGAAATATCAAGTAACTGTTTTTCAAATAAATGGGAAAGCAAGAGTGGTAAAGCTGCTGAATTCACAGTGCTCTTCAACATCACTCTGAAATTTTTTTTTGGATGTACATGCAGTTCCAGACAGAGGCTATCAGGAGCCTGCATTTATCTGCCTTCCTATTCAGCATCACATAAATCACATCCAATTTCCAATGTTATACAGTTAGAGCATGAGCAGCTGCTTTCCATTTGTATAAATAAATTTACTAGTATTTGCTGCAGCATTGTAAGACCACATTTGACAACCATCAGGGCCATGAAGATGTTAAGAAAAGAGAAAGGGTACTCACAATGTTAATTACTGGAGAGAATATTTTAACTATTTGCCTGCCTGAGACCACTGAACTTGAGACCACTGCTGACTCAGTTCAGTTTGCATTATGTTGTGGATGCAGTTGCAATTTTTACTAAACACTATATAAAGATATGAAGGCAAGTATGGCTGCAGAATATAAGCATAAAGCTACTATACAGCTTGGCAATCAAGACATACCACATGATGGGTTGCTATGGTATCTGCAAGCATGACTTTTTCATAATGAAATATTGCAAACAGCAGTACAGCATGTAATTGTCTGACCATTTTTAAACTGTTACAGATACTACTTTGAAAATGAAATCAATGTCTTACATTCCATTTAAAGTACACATTTTTTTAAAATATATTGTGCTGGTTTTTAATCAGCTGTCACATTCCACAAGCATTATTATCAAGACTGCTGTTAAAGTAACATGCTTTTAAGACAATAGAAAATGGAAGTGCAGAGCATATCTGGAACTGCATGGTTTGATTGTTATAAATTGTTTATGAAGTGTCATTCCTTATTTTCATCAAGAGCTTTTCTTGCAGCAGTCATCATGTGTGCTTCAGCATGCAATTTTCCCTCTCCAGAGGGATGAGAATATGCCGCAGTTTACTTTGCTTGGGTTACACTGCAGTGTCTTTTTTTTTTTTTGAGGCAAGCACTAGAATAGGTCTCTTTCCACCGTGCAACAGCTCCCACTGATCAGCAAGGAAAAATAAATACACTGAGTGACAGAGCCTGCATACAGTATCACATTGACAAAACCTAGTTGTGCTCTGAGAATGAAAGAAATGGTACCATCCCCCACGGAAAAAGCTGTTGCTAATGCAGAGGTTTGTGAGCCATTAAATATTCTTACACTGCAGAGATTTCAGATTATTTCTCCTAATGCCTTACTGAGTTAGATAAGCCTTTCTGAATCTATGCTATAGAATGAATATTGTAAGGATTTTCTGTGTCCAAAAATATCTCCTACATTTTTAATACTTCATTATATATATTATATATATATACACACACACACATATATCTAGCCACATATATATATATCACTGTTTGCCATGCAAATGACACAGATACTTTCATACGTGATTCTTTTAGAAGGTTGGGGCTGTTCAGGGGTGCATTGTGGGATTAGATAAAAATGCCTATTAAGAAAAGCAAACCTAAAGCTATTTGAGGAATTCCCCGCTGCATCAGAACCCTTCAGGTGTAGTTTAGTAAGCTCAGATGAGCATGGCACTGTTTAGCCAACGTGGTATCAGGTCTGGATATAGGTGCCCATGTCTTAAGGGTATAGAACTGAAATCGAAGAAGTTGCTGTTCCGGTCACACCAGCACTGCCAAGGAACCTCTCTGCACACAACAGACAAATGATCAGGTTGTAACAAGCACACAACCAGTGCATTCTCCACAAGCCCAAGCTCTCCCAAGCCGCAGCAGTTGGTGCTGGAGGTGTCCCTGCATCTGCAGAGTCTGCGCCTCTCTGCCAGGCGCAGCCCCAACAGCCGCGCCAGCAGCTGGGAGATGGCTCCACCGCCCCCAGGACGCCAATCCTGCTGGAAAACACCAACCACCCCAGCACCTGTTTGAGGCCCCTTAATGAAAACAAGCAAGTCAGCAATATCCTACCTATTCCCCCTGTTATCTTCTCCGTTTTCATTTTTACAAGTGGTTTCATATGAGGGATGTGGGGCTAATCTTGTCCTTGTAAGTGAAACAGTTTTGTTACAGGGTTGAACCAGGACAGGATTTGAAAAATCCCAGAAATGTTCCACTTTTATGTTCCCATACAGGTTTGGGCTATATTTGGAGGGGTTTTTGGGGATTTTTGGAGGGTGGGGAGGGGAGCTAGAGGTTGATGACGCCTTCACAAAGTAAAATACACCTACATTCCTGGTTTAGTAAGAGAGAGTAAACAAAACTCATTTCTTAGGCAATTTTAAGCGAGATTTTCTTCTTAATTTTTCCTTCTCTGTGAGCTGGGACAATAAGAGAGTGCAGTGTCCTACTGCTCTAGGAATTCTGCTGAATGTTTTGCATAATGATGTACGATTGACCCATTACCTGAAACCACTCTCTTATATCATAACTAGAACACAGATTTATTTTATACCTGCAGGTTATGGAGGAAGTCTGCAAGTCAACTGTGTCTTCCATAAGCTTTTTACCTTCAAGGTATACTGGAATAATTTCAAAGAAATACAGAAGTATCCGAATTCATTCAAATATATACACTTGGAATCCAAAAATATATTACTTTTTTTTGTAAAGGTCTAAGATATTGCATTTGAGATACCAAAAATTGAGTGACTCCAGCTGGATTATTGGTTCAATAGCAATAAATCAAAAAATAATAGAAATTTTATAGGGTAAAATTTTATTATAAATTACCTTATATATTTCTGCACACTACCAAAATGCGTAGAAAAATTATTAATTAAATATCTTATGCTTATTCCACATAGAATTTTCAAGTTAACTACACACCCATCCAGCACTGACTTAACTTCATTCTTTAAACAGCAATTTAAGAGTATAAGCAATATTTTTAAAAAGTATTTACATTATTACACTATTACGTAATTAATTACTTAGTAATTAACTACAATATTAAAACACTATTCTGGACTGAAAAAAAATGCATATTAATAAAAATCAGGTATAGTTACTAAAAACATGCACATTGTCCTTCAAAGCACAGCATAGTCCAGGTTTAACCTGTATAACTGTTTTTTTCCTGTTAGTTATATTGGCCCAAGTATAAAGCAGCTGCTCTTCACAAAAGAAATGAGAATTTAAAAAAAAAAAAAAGGGATTAATTACTAATTACCCCATGCTCAGATCCAATGCACACACTGCTCCCCTTATCCTGCCACCTGTGTGTAGCAACCTCTTCAACTCTTGCCAGGGACCACGCCTGAGAGCCCCAGCAAAGGCATCAGCTGCCTGATGACAGCTGTGACATGGCTACTAAAACCTCTAACAGCTCTTGGTCCCTGTTCCTGGCAAGCATGGATTTCTTCAGAGGGAAAGGGATTAAAGCAGCTCTGTTATGGTCCCATGGGGTTATTTTGGTGACAGATCCCAGGTCACCTATCCCAGGGTGAGCAGTGTCTACAGGACCATCTGTGGAGCCCTCCTGCATAGGACTTGCCCAACAGAGAATATCACTGGAGCTCTTCCTGGGCAACTGAAAAATTTGACAAAAAACCACATAGTTGAAATGCATTTTTTTTTCTGAATTCTAGAAAAACTCCTCTGGTCAGGACAACATCAGCATTTCATTTCATGTTGATGGTGACAGGTTGATACTGATCTAAGTGATTAAGCAACATGTGATCTAGATGTCTAAATATCCTCACTGCTGAAGTGGCTGCCCCTTAATTTTACCAAGCATTACTTATTAATCTTTATAAACTTCATACAATAAAAGACAAAGACTAAATTAATTACATAAAAAGGTCATCTTTATTCTTTTGGGTTGTTAGCAATGTAGTTATTTTTGGTAAAACAACTTCCTGCATGCAGTTTATCAATACACTATGAGTCAGTCATTTCTATACAAGCAGGAGCCCATCAACATTCTAGTTCTTCTGAAAGAAATGCAAAGTGTTGCACTGCTCATTGCACAAGTTCACTACTCATCCTCATGAAGGAAGATTTTTGAATTACAAATTATATTTAAAGTGTTTCTACTGTAGCGTACACCAATAAATAAAGCAGACAGTGTGAGATTAGCTCTGAGGAAAAAGCAATGTTCCCATGACTAAGACTACCTTGAAAAATCAACAGAACAAAAAAAAAGGCCTTCTATCTTTTTCACATAAAAAGACTTACCTACGGATCACAAAAAAAACTGTATTGTCCATTGGTTTTTAGATTATTCCTTATTAAAAGCGCTTAAAGCAATTAGCAGAAATGTTCAAATATACATTGTATTTTAGGTTTTTGAACAGTAAAGTGTTAAAGACAGACAGCAATAAAAATTAATATCAGGAAAATATGTGTAATTTCTTATAGTAAGTATAAAATGTTATAAAATAAAAATATTTTTAAAATAAAAGGAATGTATGTTAACATTTTCTTCCAGCCCCATACTGTAAGCCATCTATTTGCCCTGTATACACCAGTACCTTACTGCATATTTGCTGATTACAATATTTATACAAAATAAAATCCTTAATAACAGCAAACTATTGCTTACTGGTATGAGGAATGATGGTCCTGTCAAACAGTTTTCCTTTTTACCATTCACATTTCTTCCCATGTTAAACTTTTAACAGCTGTAGGATAATAGCAGCAAGCATGCATCAGAGTTAGAGCTTCCAATTATTTGAAGTATCACAGCATATATCATAGTATCTATTGAAATGTTGTAAGCTAACTTAGCTTAGTTTAGCTTACTTACTCAGCTAACTTACCTTAACTTAGGGTACATATTTGACATATATACGGTAATTAGGTCATTGTTTCTTTGTTCAAAAAGGTACCACTGTGTAAAACAACTGATTAAATAACAGAGGGTATTTTACTTACATCTATAGTGTCAGCCTGAATGCAAAAAAGCTCATCTAAACCCCAGTGCAGGACAAATTTGATTTCAGTACAACTTTTTGGTCATCTCAGCTTTCTACAGAAGGTTATATTAAAGTGGAAACCTGGCTAAATTGCCAAGGGGGTGTCTAAACCACCTCTCTCGTGTACATATTTTGTGTTTCCATGATCCATCCTTCCCAAGTAGGGAAATTTAAATCTGAGGTATATATTAAGGTAGTATTTGTCCCCTAAGGTACTCTGCTATTGACTTATATTCATAGCTTTGATTATTTTCCTAAGTGGAATACACTTATGAGAAATAAGAAGTGTAGCAACAGACTTTGGAATAAAGTATGGAAACTACACCAATATTACAGGGTTAAAACATACCACTTTTAAAAAATACTATAATTTCTTATAGGCAGAATTTGGCATTTGTAGCTTTTCTGTGAAAAGAATTGCTTGAATTCTTCAGGAATTATGAGTGATCTTATATTTTGAAAGTAATTTTTTTTCATAGTTTCACAATTTTCCAAACAGGAGCTCTATGTAGCATCATTTATTAAACCACTGTATCCAAAATGGACAGTACAATAAATTAAGAACTACCAGAAGGTAATAAAAATAAATACATTAAACTTAAAAGACTAAGTTACCAACCTCTTTTCTGTGATAATTACTCCCTTGTTTGATTTACCGACAAATTTTCTATCTGGACTCTGTTGTTTATTTTATAGTTTGCTGCTTCTTTGATCTACATCCTGAGGTTTGATAACCTGGAATCCTGGATTTTTTGCACTTAGAAGTGGCTTGAAGAGAACTCTGTTCATATTATGATGCCATAATTACATATTCCTGACATTTGTGTTCCTCTGCACGTAAGAGTATTATTTAGTGTTTATCTAAATAAAAAGTATGTAGATTTTGTTTTCTCAGCACACCAGAATCAATAGAACAATATGTTATTAAAGCAAACAAGATCATTAAAAAGAACTGACACACATGGAACATAGATAGGAGATGAAATGTACACAGTGGACACACTTATTCCACAAAGGTACAGGCTTATTAGGACCCAGGAAGGGTTCCTGCAGTCCAAGCAGAAATTTTGTGTCTCCTCTCAATTAGTAAGAGCTGATAATCCAAACTATTGCTCTGCAAGTTTGCTTCCCTGTTACAGGCCAGGAGTTTACTAGTGAAGGATCATTGTCTTGGACAGGCACTGAGTGCAGCAGTGGGTAAATATGTAAAAACTTATAATTTTGGCATAATCCTCCAGTAAGAGTGCTACTGACAAAAACATCCTATTTCCAAGCTTGCAAACATTCATCATGGATAACCTCTGCCTTTTACTTTTTGTTTCCTCTTCTATCTTTTCCTTTGTCTTCCTTTTCTGACTTATCATCTTCATATTTTTCTTTTTCTGGTTTTGTTACACTATCATAAGAAGGCGGAGCTGTAGTGGATGCAGACATATCCATTTTCTCTGGAGATGAGTTTTCACTTAGCTTACCAACAATCATATCTTTTTTGACAAGCTGATCATCTCCATCTTTCTGATACATAAATGAAAGCTTCTTTACTGACTGTTTTAGAAGATGACGTCTGTAAGCACGCTGAATGATAGTGGCAGAAATTTCCTCCTGCTTTCGTTTCAATGTGGTTGTAATTGGTTCATAGGAAACTTTAGAAGGGTTAGATGCCATAAACCGATCTTCCATCTGTATTCTGAGGGCATCCATCTCCCCACTTTCCCCCAGTACAACGCTTTGTGAAAGCAAACAAGATGTCAAGGCAGTGAATTCTGTCACCGCTCACCACAGGCAGATCCATTGCAATAAGTTGAACTTTGTTTGGTTTTGGTATATGAAGAGGAGGTTCAAGTGCTGCTGCAAAATCAGACAGTTTGCTGTATTCTATGAATTGTGTTGCATCAGGATCATATTTTTCCCAAACCTCATAGAACATCTCAAAGTCATCCTCGCCCAAGGGTTCAGCGCTTTCTTCAGTAGCAACGCTGAAGTTCTCCAAAATCACAGCAATGTACATGTTCACCACTACCAGAAAGGATATGATAATGTAGCTGACAAAGAAGAAAATCCCAACAGAAGGGTTGCCACAGTCACCTTTCACGGAGCTCCCTGGATGAGTTTTGTTAGGGTTACAATCTGGCTCCCCACTGTTCAGAATTGGGTTGAGCAAATTATTCCAGCCAGCGGACGTGGTGATCTGAAACAGGCAGATCATGCTGTTGCCAAACGTTTCAAAGTTGAACATGTCATCAATTCCATCTTCCCTCTTGACATAGGCAAAGTTGGACATGCCAAATATTGCGTAGATGAACATGACCAGGAAGAGCAGCAGCCCAATGTTGAACAGAGCAGGCAGAGACATCATCAAAGCGAAAAGCAGAGTGCGGATTCCCTTAGCGCCTTTAATGAGGCGCAGGATTCGACCGATTCTGGCAAGTCGTACAACTCTGAACAAAGTGGGTGACACAAAGTACTTTTCAATCACCTCAGCTAGAAACATACCTGTGAAACATGAAAATAAAGAGATTAAGTTTTTAACACAGATTACATTTTCCAAAAAAATGTATAAACACCTCCCCCCCAACTCTAGTTATGGAATTAGTGGAAAATATAATTGGAGATAAATTTTATGCGCTACGGATAATTTTAGAAGTTTTACCCAGCACTTTTAGAAAATAAACCCAAATCTAGAAGTATTACAACTGATACAGAATTAATAAGGAAGTTAGCACTGTCAAGTACACATTTAATTTCCTAAATAATCAAGAGAAATTAAAATTAGGTAACTTCTCTAATTTGCACAACTTGACAGATATAAAGCATTAAATACACATATAATTATATTTCATTTTGAACATAATAATTTCTTACCTATTATTGAAAGAATAACAACCACAAAATCAAAATATTCCAGCCAATGGTGAAGTAATAATAACGGAGTGAAAATATTTTGAAGACACATTCACCAGTGAAAAGGACAACAAAGACCATGTTAATCCAATATAAAATATTTTGCATCAGTTCAGACTGGTCATCTGTTTCTATCATCATTGTGACCATGTTAAGACAGATTAGAACCATAACAGTGATGTCAAATAGTTGCTGTGTTACAATGTCAAACATCAGACCTTGCAATTTGTTCTGAGGGGAGAAAAAAAGAAAAAGAGTACTTTTATGCAATAAACATCTGTTTCGACCCTCCTATTTCATTCTTCCTCTTCCAAAATATACAACCAAGCAAAAGGCTCAAAATCTAAGAAAACCATTGTCCAGTAATTTATATGCCAGCTCAAAGTTTTCCCCTCAAAACCCAACAAGTCTATATTTCTTCACATTCTTTGATTCTCTGCTTCTTCAGGCATTTAAAAAAAAATGACAGATTTTTCTTGCAGAACAGATATGCACATTTCAATCCAGAATGAAGGGATAATTTGAATAAGGCTGAAACCATTTTAGAGTTAAATGAGAAATTTTGTTATAATTAGTGTACAGCTGTGATTTCTCCCCAAATACACATAAGAATAGCATTATTCTTACCACTGGTCGAGGTATAGGTTTTTGTGGTTTCTTGGATCCCAGTTTCTTCATTGCATTGTAGTATTTCTTTTGTTCTTCTGTCATGAAAATGTCTTGACCTCCAAGGTAAATTAATAAAAGAAACCCCAAATCTGATTACAGCCAAGTCTTTACATCCATAAATTCACAGCATTGCAGAACATAGTTTTAATGAACCCTTTATTTATCCTTATATTATGTTACCAAAACCAAAACGTAATTATTTAAAAGATTGTTAAAATATCAGATGAATGTTGAAGGAAAAATGAAATTAAGGAACAAAGAAAATCCCCAGAAATTCTATCTACTTCTTATTTTAAAAACATACATACATGATTAATTCAGTTAAATAAATAAAATTTTTAAAACCTTGTAAAATATACATTCCATAGACACTTATAAATCTAGCATCATAAACTCCACATTGTAAATCAATCTACCAGAAATAAAAAAGTTTCAAAGATACACTGTGAGCAGATATGTCTTCAGATAAAACATACAAGGAGAAAGAAATTACTGATTTTACTTTTCAGGATGTGCATTTTACCATTTGAGTATTGTATCTCAGTTCAAACGATATATGAACAGTGTACTGAAGCTTGATCATCCCCCTACATTGTACCTAGATCAGAAACATGGGTTTAGTCTGGGGTTTTTTGTCTGAATAAAAGGATTTCTTCACTGGTGTAATACACACGTGGAAGCCCTTATCAGAAACACAATTCATACAGACAAGTAACTTGTTTTTTTTCCTTTCATGCATTATTTTGTAATTAAATTCCTGATATGCATGAATATCAAAGCAGTGGCATTTGGAAATGAACTTCAGAGTCAGGGGTGATTCTGTGACTTTGACCCACTGAATTTGTCAAATTTAGCGTCAGTCTTATAGACAAAGTAATGATAAGTCTGAATGAAAGTGTGTTTAACGTTCAGCTGTGGGTATATATTGACATGAAGATTTACAAGCCAAAAGAGACTGTCTTTAACAAACTCTCCTCATAAATCAAATATTCAAGTAAAATTAACTTTTGGAGTGTAAGAGTTTTGGAAGAAAAACAACTTGATTTGATAATTATGGTGGAAATGTGCTGTGACTGTTGGAAGATTTCACTCAGTGGTAAATAAATAATTTTTTAAAAAGCCATAAAGAAAGTGGGATTGGGTTGTGGATTTTTGCTGCTGTCTCACTGATGCAATGGCTCTCATGAGTGAACAAGCCATCCATGCCTCAGTGAACTGTCCCTAGGGAGAATATAGGTCTCAAGGCAAGATACCCTTAAGGACCAGTTAGGAATTCGACAGTAGAACATTGGCTCCCTCATGGAACTAATGTAATGAAAGCACACAGAAACCACAAAAAAGCACAGTTGAACTACACAGAGACAGTATATTGCAACATGAGGTCTTTTCCCATTCACATCCCAACATGCTCAAATGTCAGTGATATGAAAAAAACCCATGAACTGTGTGATCTGCACATTTCCATGAACACAGATGCACCTATTAATTCAAAAGACAGACAACTAATGCTTGCTAATTTGCCACATAAAACCA
The DNA here is from genome assembly GCF_009819885.2 of Catharus ustulatus. Classification (NCBI taxonomy): domain Eukaryota; kingdom Metazoa; phylum Chordata; class Aves; order Passeriformes; family Turdidae; genus Catharus; species Catharus ustulatus. The sequence goes on along the minus strand of NC_046227.1, from coordinate 20,143,045 downwards.
TAGAGACAGAATTTTCCTCAGCCTAATTGTATGTCGAGTATTTTACTTTCTTGGTGATTTAAAACAGCTCCAAATGTACAAGGGGTGTACACCACATTGCCAGAAAAAGCCCTTTAGCAGGAACCCTTATCTGCCTTCTGACTCATGATAATTCCAGTGGAGAGTGTCAGCCAAATGAACTTAATAAAATTTGTAATTATCTCGTTACTGAGTAAGGTCACCTTGTTACATATTGACTGCCAAATTGCCAATAACATGTATATAACGTTAGTCTTGCTCTCCAAGGATGACAAACAGATCCACCTTTCTGCTATGTACTGGATGTCCCCGAAGTTCACTCCAAGGAAGGTGTAAATATTTTGAAGGATGAAGATTCCACCATTTATGGTTTAAATAGCAAGTACAATTTAATTTGCCATTATAGCCTGCATTTTCATCTATTTACATGTCCCTAGAGTTCTTGACACAATCCTATGTTCATTTAAATAACTGAAACAGTTTAAGTTGAAAAGAAAACCTACGTATTTACAAATTACATCCATTTTTGTTTTCTTGTAAATTCACTAACTCAAGACAGTTTCCCAACCCTCTCTAATCCTACAATACAGAGAAGTATTTTCAGCATTCAACTTGTCTGTATTAATCCCTGTAGTGGAGGCCTTCACAATACTGCTGTATAGTTATCTCCTTTGAAATTTATAGTTTTGCATATTCTCTTCTTTCCTACCTTTCATTTGCTTAAGTCATCTGCACTTTCACATTGCTTAGTTACAGCATTGTAAAGTTAAGAAAAACAAAGACATAACTTTCTGATGGACAACATATCCCTGGCTGTACAGGGATGTGGAGAACACTCATTCAGGCTACGTTTAAATTACTTTAAATGACTTAAAATTAAAAGATTGTAATTTAATTATTTTGAACAAACAAAAATCTTAAAACCTGATTTCTTTTTTCTTTCTATTACTATGAGAAATTTCAGACACTATTATTTATCCTTGCATACATTTGCTGAATGCTCAATAACAATAAAGTACTGTGAAAATGAAACATGTGGTACTTATCTTCTTTTTTTGTTGGTTGAAGTTATCTATGATGACACCAATGAATAAGTTTAGGGTGAAAAACGATCCAAAGACGATAAAGGCCACAAAGTAAAGGTACATGTACAGGTTGGCTTCATACTTGGGCTGTTTCTGTGCCTATGTAATATAGAAAAACAGCAAAGCATCACAAATAATAGTTAAGACAAATCAAAGATTCTTGAGCAGGAGGAGAAGCTGCATCCAGATGGACGGGGGTAAACCCAACCCTTTTGGAGCATACACTGCACTTGCCTCATATTTGAACTTGAAAATCTATTTAATACAGGTTTCTGTAATTGCACACATTGCAGGACTTGCCATTCCTTCCCTCTGTCTGCTCTCTGATGAAATTTGACATTTCATGTAGGTCCTATTAAATTTGACAGAAATGTGCAAATCTCAAAAGCAATTCAGTTCCAATAGACAATATGCAAATTGAGAGCAGGATTGAGGAGAGATGCAAACAAATATCAAGATCAATTGAAAAATAGGCAAAATGTAACAAACTATGATTTTGAGATCAAAGTTTGCAGCTCTGGATTAGCTTTTGCAGTGATGCCTCTTGACGATCTGGGTTATTTTTGAAGACACAGGATAAACTTTTTTCCTGATCTATACAATCTCAGACATAATACCAGATCTTATTAGTTTGGAGTGTTACAGAAGAGTTACTAAATTATTAATAATTTATGTAATTTATAGCTACAATTTTTTTTTACCTGATAAAAGTATAAGTACTCTTTGGGAACAGATTGTAGAAAATTCATCAGGGCTTTACATTTAATATTTAATGTTTTAGCTAATTTCAACTGCCATTCAAGGAGCATTACATTAATCTTAGATTTGTTTTCCCTCAGTAAATTTTATTTTTACTCAGTAGATTTTATATTGCACTCACTTCTGTAGAATCAACTGCAGCGTACATAATCTCCATCCATCCTTTAAATGTTGCCTAAAAACAAAATTTGTTAATATTTTCTATCAAAGCTCCAGTTCTGATAACATTCTAAATAAAACAGTATCTTCTGCAATGTATTTCTGTTCATAAAAATAAAGAGACTATTAAAAGTCTGGTGTGTTACAAGTGAAGCATTCACAGGAAGTTCATTACCGTAGAATATTTCCCCCCAATTCTTAAAAAACATTGAATATATTCCAATCTTCACAGAAATTCATATGAACTCATCTCTACATATGAGAGGAGCTGCAGTCAATATCATCATACCAGAGAGACAGTAATTTATCTCCCAGGGAAATGGGATGTGCCAGTTGCCATCTATAAAGCAGTACCTTAACAGGAAAGGCACTGTGCTATCTGACATCCCAGTAAAGCCAAGTCCCTGATGTCAGGATACAGGGAATCTACATGACCAGCTAGTCCAGCTGCACAGGGATGGTGTGGGTCACTCCACTGGAAACAAGGAGCTCCAAGAAGAGACTGAGTGAAGCTGCCCAGGGACTCAGTAGCTCGTCTGTCCTTCAAGTGTGAGCCACGGTGCCCACAGCATGTCATGGTGTCCATGGGGGCCACTGCCCACACACAGCTCTGTGCACCCTCCAGAGCCAGCACCCAGCCTGGATCCACTGCTTCTCCTCCAGGACCTCCCTGCACATTCCAGCTCTCTGGTGCCCTTGTAATTCCATTATTGATGGAACCACTCCAAACTGCACCGTTCCTCTGCCCCAAGCGTAGCACATACTGCCAACACCAGCTCTTCCCAAATAGTGCTTGGTTTTCCTCAAGGTGTTATAATAAGACTTTCAGTTCTAACTGTCTAAATACCAAAAAACTGGAGGACTTTTTATTCTTTCAGATAAAAACCATTTGTCTTGTCACTACAGGGTCTGTAGTGACAAGGAAAATTTTCCCTCAATCTTTCTAATAAGATTGAAAGGACACCATAAGGTCTCCCTGGAGTCTTCTCCAGGCTGAATAACCCCAACTCTCTCAGCTTTTCTTCAAAGAAAAGTCATTCCAGTCTTCTGATCTTTTTCTTGACTGTCTTCTGGAGCTCTAAGAGTCTTGTTCTGGTGAGGTCTCATGAGAATGGAGTGTATAGGGAGAATCACCTCTCCATATGTTGGCCACACATTTTGGCCAGCCCAGGATACGACTGACTTTGCAGTCAAATCCTGTGCAATCACATGCAAGTGCACATTTGAAATCTCATGTCAAACATTTTTCCCCAAGACCACTTCTGTGGGGCTGACCTCAATCCATTCATTCTCCAGTCTGTACTGATACTGGGGGTTGCCCTGAAGCAGGTGCAGGACCTTGCATGTGGCCTTGAACTGCCTGAGGTTCATGGAGTTCAACCTTCATCCAGCTGAGGTTCCTCAGGCTGGCATCTCCTCTAAGCCTATCACCAAGCTCAGCTCGGTGTCATCTGCAAACTGCTGAGGGTGCTCTCAATTCCACTATCGATGTCACTGATGGAGCTATTAGACAGTACCGGTCCTAGAGCAAATCCTTGAGAGCACACTTGGTACTGGTTCCTTCTTGGACACTAAGCCACTGACTGTAAGTCTTTTGACACAGCCATCCAACCAATTCCTTATCCCTCTAGAGGGCCTTCATCAAGCTTACTCTGGTGAGCTATGATATTGAGGCCATGAAAGGTAGAAATGATATGTTTACTGCAATCATTACATAGGTGAACTGTTGGTGCAAGACATGCTACAAATGCTAAAAGCAGTGTCACTCTCTAAGCTGATAATTTATGCAATTGCCCCGTGCTGTTTAGTAATAGCTACTGTTACTCCCTGAGGCCATCAGATGGTAGTCTGCTAGCACAATACTAACTACTGAACACTGCCAGTAGGAAATTTTAAAAGACAGAATCATTACCAATTGCTTACAAGTAATAATTTCCCGGAAGCAGTTTGTGAAATGAACTCGATTATAAATGTATGTTTGTCTTACTGGCAGTTTATATAAAGGGTCATGCCTAGAAATCTAGCACTCTCTTCTTCTTTGAAGATCAGATAAGTCCTATAAAGTATCTATGACAACCATAGTAAAAATATTAGTCAATATGCCTTAACAGATAAATAAAAGAAAATGAAATCTAGTTGCAGTTTTTAACCACATATTTTAACTACATACTGTATTTCCCTAGCATTTGAAAAGGTACCAGCAGTTGGGTGTCAAGCAACTTTATATCCATCAAGTAAATATAAGATATTCCTCCTCTTCCAAAATGGCCAGAGAATGTATCACATTTTTACCATAAGTAACATTTATTAGCTCCATAGAACAAAACTGTAAAGTCAAATCCATATCTATTTATTTTAAAATAACATTTAAAATTATGGAATTAAATAATACTGCAACTAAAAGCTGGAAAATTTATGCACTTACCACTTGAAGCAGAGAAAGATAACCAATTGCAACATTATCAAAGTTTACTTTCACATTTTTCCACCGAACATCTCCAGTGGTCCTGTTCATATCTTCACACATACTTTTATTACTGACTTGCTGTGGTGTGAGCATCACATCATTTGTGGTGTTAACACAGTAATAGAACTTGCCAGCAAACAAATTTACTCCCATAATGCTGAAAATTAGCCAGAATGTAAGACAAACCAGAAGTACATTCATAATGGATGGGATTGCTCCAGTAAGAGCATTCACAACCACCTAGTCAATAAACACAGGAAAAAAAAGTTAAAAACACAAAGGTTATTTTTTTACATCTAGAAGATGATTTAATATAAAGTATTAATATTACATTGAAGTAATGCAAATAGAAAAGGAGAAAGGCATGTCATATAACCAAACATGCTACTGCTGGCCTTGTTAACAGACATGCAATTACTGTTCTTCAATGATTTTATAATCTGGCATATTTTTAAGAATATGTTTTACACATTATTTACATTTTTTGTCCTTACCCTCATGCCTTCAAAGCGTGACAAAGCTCTTAGAGGTCTCAAAGCTCTTAATGTTCGGAGGGATTTAATAGCACCAAATTCTGAGAAACCAAGGGCGGTAGCTACTAAGCTAACCAATGAGACCTAGAGGAAAAATAAAAAAACAAAAACAAAAGTGTTTTTCTTTTTTAAGTAGCTTCAAAATAAAAATGCCTTGAGTGGCAACATTTGGATGTGGATATTGAGAAAAAAATTTCACAAAGTCTCCAGTCTTTCAGTGAAAATAAATTTAAAAATAAAAAGAAGAAAAAAAAATAAGAAGAAAAAAGAAAATAAATAGTCTAATATTGCATGCAAATTTCAGAACAGTTTGAATAAAAACATACCTTAAACCATAATAATATCTGTGGATGTGTGTGTATGGACATTTTTATTTTTAAAAAAATACATAATTTCCTCTCCCTCCATGTGTGAGATTGTGGTGATACCAGATATCAACTGAATTCTACATATAGATATGCTAAATATTACATTAGAAAATTAGAAAATTCAAAAAAAAAAGGGGAAATACTACAAAATCCTGCAATAATGCTCATGAGACAGATTACCAACCTCAGCTTCATTTCAACTTTCTGGTCTTGTAACTACCAAATAGTATAATTGCAGAAAAACACATTGTTATCAGAAACTGGAAAAATCTTACTTTGGATTTTTAAAATTGTTTGTATTTTGGACAATTAATGCACTGTCTTGGTTTAAAAATGCACCATTAGAGTTCCTCTTTTAACATTATTATTTCTGTGCAAGGAAGGGTTTAATCCACAAGAATTTTTGAAACCTTTAGTACAGCTGCATTAACAGCTCAGAAGTTGATTTTCCTGCTGCTTTCCAGTGAAAGTTGATGACTTGTGTCCTCATTGAACCTCCCACTCCAGATAGTTGTCCTCCTGTTGTGTTTACACATGAAGAAGTCTTCTGCAGATTTCTTTCCTCTAAAGGTAGCTCAAGCAAGATGCCAAATACCATACAATCCCATCTTTGCTCTTTTCTGTGATACCATTTGTACTTGCACATGGCAAGCTGAGCAAAACGAACATTTTTATATTTTATATGTTTTAGAGCTTATTATCTGTTTCTGAAATAACTGTAAATATCAAAATGGGTAAAGAACTCTTCTGCCTGTATATTACAAGTTTCTTCCCAACCTGTGAAGAGCTGGAGAGTTTAGGCTGATAGGTACAGAATAGTTAGCCTGAAAGGATTCTGTAAAATGTCTCTCGGTGATAATTTAACTTGACTGGTACTCGTATGGGATATTTGTTCAGTGTTTATCTAGGTAAAGAGATGGGACAGAAAGATAAAACAAAGATCTATTTAAGCAGTTGAGGGCAGTACCCGCATGCTAAACCAGCAGGTAAAAATGGCAGCAAGAAGAGAAAGAAATAAATTTCTTGTTACTGGTTGAAAACAACAAGTCTGGCAATAATGTCAGAAACAGCAAAGCAGACCACGGCAGCTTTAGGAGTGGGAAAGAGTGGGTTTACAATATAGGAGGTCAAACACTGGGAATGGATTGCTAAGTAAAGCATTCTCCATTCAAAACATAATATCATCCTGAGATGTCTGACCTAACCTTGAGGTTGGAAGTAATTGAAAACCTCCAGTGGTGTCCCCCAACATGAATTGTTATATAATCCGCTACTACAGGGCCACAAAATGCAGACACTCTAAACAAAAGATTAAGATGGTTACATGAAAGCTCTGAAATTGCTGAAAAAATGAAGAACCTATACTAATCCACATGAATATATGGTATGCCTAATTAGAAGAATTGATCTTAAAACTCAAGTCAAGATCAACCTTTCCCAACACAGTCTTGTACAACGAGACACTAATTCTGAATACTCCTTAAATAGTAATAGATTTATTTATGTTTCATTTTCTTGCTTTTTTGCCAATGACCATTGTAATGGAAAAAAAATTCCAAATGTAAGTATCACAGGGTTCTAGAAACATACTATCTGGTTACTCATAATATGAAAAAAGTCTAAAATATGGCATCAACAATTTTATGCAAAGTGACAGAATCTATCCAGATGATTGCTGCTGATTTCCCATTAATTATAAAATTGTCATAATTTTTCACTTAAGTTATAATAAAGAAAAATTAGAATGCTATAGCATCCACAAAGAAAGCAAATACACAAAAATTATATAATCCACCTTACTCAAAGACAGTCCTAACTTTTTTCCCCTTCATGTGCTGAGTTTATCTTGTTTTGGAAAATTTAATCTTAGGGGAGGACCCTTATACTTGCTAGGTTCTTACAGATCAGTACATCTGTTCTGGGAATATGTTGATTTTATACTTGGTGTAAGTATAAACCAGGAGTTCACAACAGAAGAAATAGAGAGACCATGAAAGTAAATAGCAGGAAACTGCATATATCCCAGGAAAGATATATCATATATTTTCTCATGTCACTGAGTTAGCCCATTTGCTAAGAAAGGGGATTCACTGAAAAGAGAAGTAGTTAAATGAGGAAGACAAATAGCAAGCACCAATTGTGCATTTCCTTCCAAAAAAATCTACTTTAAAAAGAGCCTTAGGTAAGATTAAATTCTTCTAGTAGGGGACAAAATTTCTGTCCTAGATTCCAGATATCATCCAATCAATAGTTTTCATTTGTCCAATTGTTGAATTTCTACTCCAATATCTTTGCAAAAAGAAAGAACTCCTTTAAATGAACATACCATGAATGTAATGAATTTCATTTCTTTGGAGTGCGCTACCAACACTAGTTTTTAATGTTATTGTTGAAAAAATATTCTCCCCTGCAGTGCTTTTTCAATGTCCTCATTAAGACCATAATCAAGTGCTGTACCCCATGTGCTCACTTAAATTTCCCTTTCTTTTCTTATGTCTGCATCCTCCTCACTCTCTGTTGCCACACCCAGCAGACTGAAGACAAATCAGTAAACAGTGCTCCCTCACCAGCTGGGATCCCACACAGAACACATGGTGTCAATGACAACACAAAGGTAGATTTAGTTACACACAGCATACTTGCAGCAGGATCTTATTCACCAGTACGTAATTTTCTGTTTCTTTAAATGAAATTTATATTATTCACTGCAGATACCTCTATCGGATTGAAGTTACATAAAATGACCTGCCTAAACAACAGAAACAGACTACTTAGAAAGCATAGTACCTACATCGACAATCAGGAAGTCCAGCCAGCACCAAGCATTAGTGAAGTAGGTCTGAAAACCATAGGCAACCCATTTTAGCAACATTTCCAGAATAAAGACATAAGTAAAGATTTTATCAGCATAGTCCAGCAGGATTTTTACAGTCTTGCGCTGTTCAATATATATATCTTCAAAAGCCTGGAAAAAATGGGTTACATATAGTCAGATATTGAAAAGTCTTGGAAAATTACAAATCAAGCCAGAACTAAATGAAAACAGCAAAGTAAAATCACTTTCAACTCTAGACACTTAACCTTGAAAAACCAAAATAACAGACATTACAGTTACATTCTTTCCGCATTTTAGATTTTATTACTGTCTGAAAATGGAATTACAATATAAAGTCTGAGGTTGCCAAAAAGATTTTTAGAAATTTCAGTAATAGTCAACACAGAATTATAATTTTTCACCCTGAAAAGCCCTGCCAGGTTCCATCAGAAGGCAGTCCCATTATTACATTAACTTCAATTAACAAAAGAGACCAGATATTATGTTGATGATCTCTAGGGAATTTCAGTCTTAGGTGCTGATGTAAGGTTTTAGTAGTGGTAGGCTGTATATGTGGCCACTGTGAGAAGAGATCAGGGGACTGCTTTGTGCCAGCCCCACCATGGATCCCCCAAAGGAAACAGCCGAGCACATCAGTGAAGCTGCTAGTGCCTCTGGGAAAACACATTTAAGAAAGGGCAAAACACTACATGGCAGTATGAGCACTGAATGGAAAAAGTGAGAGAAACAACCCTGCACGCAGCAAGGTAAGTGAAGAAGGAAGCACATGGTACTTTAGCTGCTGGAGCAGAGATCAAGACAATATATAGCAGATCCTATATCAATCAGCAACCAAAATGAACCCAAATAAATTAAGCACTAAATGTCACTAAGAATAGTATAAAGAAATTCAGGAATTCCTATGGAACAGCCCAGAAATACTGCAACTAAAACTGTAGCAAAAATAAACTAAGAACGTGATGAATTCAGTGTCTGCTTTTGGGAACAATTTTCATTTGAAGTAGAATAATTGTTTCATGCACATATTGCTTTTTCATGATTTTTAAAGTTTCTTAAACAAGACTTTTAGCGTAATCCTTTTCATAAACACACACATAACTTTGCATTCATCAAAATTGTAATGCAATGCAAATTAAATGTAATACTCAAAATATTCTGGGAATTTAGTTCCAAGTTCTCTTCAAAGACAATTTTGTGTTTTATTCCTAATGAATACACATGTGTTATAATACTAACTTTGATAAAACATTTTTGTAGGTACTGTTTCTATAGGTGCAAGCTCTACTTACCAGAGCACCACTGCTGAGAAGAATCATGAAGACAATGAATGATTCAAACCAGTTGTGCTCTACTATCTTGTAACAGGTTTTTCGAAGGTTCCACCAGATTCTTCCTTTTGTGCTCTCCCTATTGCCTTCACAGCATTTAAACTTCCGTACACAGCCTAACAGCACAAAAATTAGGAAACTGTTATATGGTAGAATTTTCATTATCCTGAAAAATCAAATTGTTCTTAACTAGCTACTTCATGCTACTTATGCTACTTACCTTTTCAATTTTATACTTCGGAGGTAGGAAAACTTGAGTGTACACAATTTTTTCTCTACTCTGAGAAAGCAGTAAATGATAGTCATCTAATTGAGTTAATTTTCATTTACAAATACATTTAAAATATATATTATTCAGTTTATATACAGATAATTAAAGAACATACGCAATTTTCAGGGAGTAGAAACAAAGAGCATACATAGCAACTTTCATATGAACTTGTTTGAGAATACAGAAGCTTCTTTTAAAGGATTTGCATTTAAGAAAAAGTTCTAATAAATCAGGCATAAATAATATTTTTATTATACTGAGGACCAACCAATGCTCCAAGAGCTGTCTAAGGATACCTCTTTACATAAACAAATGTTTGAACAGAAGTTCATGAGAGCTTTTTCAATGTGATACAGATTTGTGGCAATTGTCCACAGAAATTTGCCTCATGTTGGAGAGCTCTCTATTTTATTGTGCGGCCTCAAGGCATTGTAAGCAATGAACCTCAGGATCTGCCTAGCCAAGAGTAGCCTCCTTAATTCTTTAAAAATTATTCATCACATAGAAACAAAACCAAGTTGACATGACTTTAATGGGTCCCAAAGGCATTCTGGTTCTCCTGTTAATTTGTAACATATGAACCTATGTCATTAAGTTCATATGTTACAAATAAGTTACACTATATTTCATCATCTCAGCCACCACGATGAAGAACATGAACCACCTTACCTTCAACCATTCAAAATGTTTACATTATGAAAAAATTAATTTTATGGCCAAGAATGAACTGGTATCACATAACACAGGGATAAGGAAGAATTGTAATATATCATCAAATTATTTGAGAAAGGAACATTTGTTTGCTGGATTTTTTAAAATATAGTCAATACAGCCCCACACTGACAAATATAAAGACCAGTAAAATAATATTTCAAAAGGCAAAAGTCCTAGCCTAAATCAAAGATATCTGTGCAAAAGCAAATGAAAAAGCATGGACAGAATAGGAGAGTTAATTCTGGACCATTTTTTTTTCTGAGTTATTTAATTCATTGTTTAAAAGGAAATTAAGACCTGCAGTATCATAAAAAAACCCAGAAATTCTTTCCTATACAGTAAATTTCATTATTCCCCTAGAAGATATAGCTATATTGAATTAAAATTAATCAAAATATTAATCAAAAAATTTAAGGATATGCAAGTATGCTGTTATGACTTCTTTACTTAAATAGATACACACGATCTCATCCACCGGTTTTAACCCACAGTATATTTCTACAGCCTCTCCCTCCATTAACGGTGTAATGTCAACAAAATAAATTTATTGGTTGAGTCAAACTTTCCACTGAATGGCAGTGGATGATCTGAATCACCCACGGGATTGCTTTCCAGCACTAGGAAGTGACCATGAATAATCACATGACTCCATTTTAAATTTCTCAGTGAAGTAAGCCCAGTGTAGGGTTTGATCTCACAGGTAATTAAAATCAAGATAATTACTGTCTGCTGAGGATAAGTTTACAGAATTGTGCCTAGTGATTACGTTAAAATACACATGACCACATAGATACATAGTATTTCACAGATGTCTGTATTGCTAGCTACAACAGGCAAAATTAATCATACCCTAAGACTTGATGAACCAGGATCCAGAAAGCTATAGCTTCCTTGAACTGCTAGTGCTTGTTGCAGACAAGCAAAATGTAATTGCTAGGCCCAAATTTTATTTTCATACCTTCTGTAAAGCATGCCTGTAGTTCTGATGCTTTTTCTGGTTCAGATTCACTTTTTTCTTCTCCAAAGACAGCTAAATTAACTGTACTTCCTTCTGATGAGCTGGAAAAATCTATCTTCTGAAAATAAAATTCAATTATATTTTTACTTTATTAATATTTATATTTTCAGAAGTGTAATTAACTAAGCATGCAACACCATGTGCCAGTAATAAGAACAATACTTTTCACCAGAAATACAAAGAAAACACCCACATGTAGCAGTCAATGCTGTTGAAATGTGCATAAATCATCCACTTCTATCTAGAGATTGCAGAGCATATCAAGGAATCTTTAATGGAATTCCAGATTTACCAGAAAGTTAACTGTTAACAAGTTGATTTGCTAATATATATATATAAGCTATTTATTTTGCTTTCTACTATTACTTTCTTATACATTTCAACTGGCATTAATTTGCATTCATTTTTGCCAATGCACATATGTAGTACATTGTGCATTCTGAAACTACCCATTACTCTGGTACACATACCCGTACAGTCAACACCCATAAATAATATTTGGCATTTTAAAAAAATAATTAATACTACATAAGTCACATTATTAAAATGATCCCCAAGCATAAAAACAAACACATACACCCCCCAAAACTTCCCATCCAATACAAGAATAAGCCTATATATTACTTTATAATCTGCCTGTAATTGCAGAGATCTGGAGATTTTTAGGGAAGATGTGGTGTCCTGTACACTTCAGTTAAGTATGAGTACCAAACTAAACAAGAGTAGTTTTGGTCACAGCATTCTCTGACATTTTACAAAAATGTTATTATAAAGAAGTATATAACATCAGTAATGAAGCCACACAAGTAAGTGTCAGTAGGGAATGATGTAAGCACACCTCATAAAACAACCTTGGTTTGTCAAAGCAACACCACTAATTTAGGTTTTTTATGATTAAGAGATATTTAAGAGATAAATGTAGACAAAGTTATTATCCAATCAAGTTGTATTCAGACCTCAATTGTAAAATGTGAAAGGACAAGATTATTTTTGTTATTACACAATTCTGTATGTTTGTAAAAGAAGACAGACGATATGAAAACGATAAGTAACCCAGTACCCTGCATTAACTTTTATTAAAAAATGGGTTTATTCCATTGCCTACTCAGCTATTACTTTAGAAACTGATTATCTGGAATAGATATAGAATAGAATCCCCGTGTTACTCATTTTTACTTTTCTTCTTTAGTAATGTAATTTCAAAATAGCAACATTCACAGCAAACAACTTTTGCTATCATTACTCCTACTGAACCCAGGGATAGCAGAATATGCCCTTCACAATTCTATTATTATGCTGCTTTCATCATTCCATGACATAGCATATATATTACAAAATGTTGCAGTGGTGGTGAGTAAACCAATATATTTAATTAAATAAGTCAAATTTTTATTTTTAAAATATATACTATTTAAAGAAAAAAGTAGTTTTGTGTCATATTACTAATAAAAATTCAAAGCAATGTGAATTAGCCTGAGTAATTTCCACTGTAAGATTAGCACACAGTTCGGCAGATGACATTAATTCAAATGAAAATATAAAAGATGAACAATTAAAAACACAAAAGGAACTGAAAAGAATCAATGTGTTTAGAACATGAAGTTATACATTTCAAATAATTCATGGTAGAAGAAGCAGAGATTAGTGCTTTTTAAAATTTATTTTTAATTACAACAGGCAATTTTCTTTACTCTAGAAATAAAACTAGAGATTCTATGAACTATTTTGATATAAACCAGGTAGTCTGGTTTCCTCTTTCTTCTACAGCTGGTGTAGAGTATGAACCTACTGCTTGAAGAGATACAGATTTAATTAAACATTGGTTCTCTTTTTTTCATGTGAGGGGCTCATACTTTTCACTGAGATGCAGATATCAAACAACAACAACAACAAAGTGATCATAAAAATCAATATGCATAGAAAAGTTTCTCCCTCAAATTAAAAATCAGAAATCTAGTTTCTTTGCGATTTACAACAGAATTCTTTGCAGAAATCTAACTGATCTGGGGAATCACTCCAGGAAGAGGGCTTTTAGGAAAGACAAAAATGTTCATCCTTCAACTTCCAGAACCCTTAGCTGCTGTTCAGTTTACTAAACAGAGATAAGAAGGCCACATTGCATGTAAACTAAGCACTGGATTGACTAGATCAACTTAGAAAAAATTGGTACACATATCTATTAAATAAAAGCACTGGTTTATTATGCAGGGAAGGTTAAGTCAGAAAAAGTGACATCCAAACGTAAAAGACTTGTGTGTTTTTCAGTCAAATGATTGGAAGCTCCCATGTTACTGATATGCACGCTGGTCTATGCTTGACCAGACTCAGGCAAGCAGAAGCTTGAGTTAGGAGCAGTGTCACATAATCAACAGCCATCAAATAAGACTCATCCCCTCATACCTGGGACCACCAGGATGGGATGTAACCACATTCTACTCTTCCCTACTGAAGTGCCTTTTTGAAAACAGCTTCCAAAAATTCCTGGAAAGATACTTTTCCGCTCCTTCTGAACAGTTTACCGTCCACTCGGACACAAAAAAAAAGAGACCTAAATACTTTCAACATATAATACAGTGAAAAAGAACACATGGTATATAATGAAAAATTCCACAACAAAACTACGCAAACAGAATTTTTATTTCCAAAAGGATTGCCCCAATGCTCCCTAAGTGGTGAAAAGAAGAACTGTCAAACTACTGAGATCATCAGGAATAAGAAATGCATAGCTTGGTACAATTAAGCTAAATAAAAAAACTTTGTGAGTTTTAAGGTTCTAGAGTTTCTGAATTTAGAGGTTTGGGAGTGTAGTAGTTCCTATTTTGTCTTTTATAAAGTTGTCTTGATTTTATTCTTATCCTGAGTTTTCCTATTTTATATTTCTTTCTTGTTTGAACATCCTTATTGACATAGTTTTAAACCAGACAGATATATTTAGTCACCTGCATAGAAATTTTGATTACAGTAATTTCACGACTATAAGGCGCACCCTTTTGACTAAAATCTCCCCCCAAAACCGGAAGTGCGCCTTATAGTCCGGTGCGCCTTATCTGATCTACAAAGTTGCAACATTTGCCACCCCGGAAGTGAGAGCCCGCCGGCATCGGGGCCGCCCCCGCGCGGGGCGGACGCGCCGGCTTCGGGGCAGCCCCCGCGCGGGCCGTCCCGCCGGCATCGGGGCCGCCCCCGCGCGGGGCGGACCCGCCGGTATCGGGGCCTCCCCGCCGGCTTCGGGGCCGCCCCCGCGCGGGGCGGACCCGCCGGTATCGGGGCCGCCCCCGCCGGCATCGGGGCCGCCCCCGCGCGGGGCGGACCCGCCGGTATCGGGGCCTCCCCGCCGGCTTCGGGGCCGCCCCCGCGCGGGGCGGACCCGCCGGTATCGGGGCCTCCCCGCCGGCTTCGGGGCCGCCCCCGCGCGGGGCGGACCCGCCGGTATCGGGGCCTCCCCGCCGGCTTCGGGGCCGCCCCCGCGCGGGGCGGACCCGCCGGTATCGGGGCCGCCCCCGCCGGCATCGGGGCCGCCCCCGCGCGGGGCGGACCCGCCGGTATCGGGGCCGCCCCCGCCGGCATCGGGGCCGCCCCCGTGCGGGGCGGACCCGCCGGTATCGGGGCCGCCCCCGCCGGCATCGGGGCCGCCCCCGCGCGGGGCGGACCCGCCGGTATCGGGGCCTCCCCGCCGGCTTCGGGGCCGCCCCCGCGCGGGGCGGACCCGCCGGTATCGGGGCCTCCCCGCCGGCTTCGGGGCCGCCCCCGCCGGCATCGGGGCCGCCCCCGCGCGGGGCGGACCCGCCGGTATCGGGGCCGCCCCCGCCGGCATCGGGGCCGCCCCCGCGCGGGGCGGACCCGCCGGTATCGGGGCCTCCCCGCCGGCTTCGGGGCCGCCCCCGCGCGGGGCGGACCCGCCGGTATCGGGGCCTCCCCGCCGGCTTCGGGGCCGCCCCCGCGCGGGGCGGACCCGCCGGTATCGGGGCCTCCCCGCCGGCTTCGGGGCCGCCCCCGCGCGGGGCGGACCCGCCGGTATCGGGGCCTCCCCGCCGGCTTCGGGGCCGCCCCCGCGCGGGGCGGACCCGCCGGTATCGGGGCCTCCCCGCCGGCTTCGGGGCCGCCCCCCGCGCGGGGCGGACCCGCCGGCTTCGGGGCCACCCCCGCGCGGGGCCGGCCCGCCGACATTGGGACGGCTCCCTTGCGGGGGGTGTTAAAGCCGCAGGAATCGGATCGGCTGCTGCGCGGGGGGGGCGAAAGCCGCAGGGATCGGATCGGCTGCTGCGCGGGCGGGGCGAAAGCCCCCGGAAACACGGCGGTCGCCGCGCGGGGGGGGCGAAAGCCCCCGGAATCACGGCGGCCGCCGCGCGGGCGGGGCGAAAGCCCCCGGAATCACGGCGGCCGCTGCGCGGGGGGGGCGAAAGCCCCCGGAAACACGGCGGCCGCCGCGCGGGGGGGGCGAAAGCCCCCGGAATCACGGCGGTCGCCGCGCGGGGGGGGGCGAAAGCCCCCGGAATCACGGCGGCCGCCGCGCGGGGGGGGCGAAAGCCCCCGGAATCACGGCGGCCGCCGCGCGGGCGGGGCGAAAGCCCCCGGAATCACGGCGGCCGCTGCGCGGGGGGGGCGAAAGCCCCCGGAAACACGGCGGCCGCCGCGCGGGGGGGGTGAAAGCCCCCGGAATCACGGCGGTCGCCGCGCGGGTGGGGCGAAAACCCCCAGAAGCACGGCGGCCGCTGCGCGGGGGGGGCGAAAGCCCCCGGAATCACGGCGGCCGCCGCGCGGGGGTGGCGAAAACCCCCAGAAGCACGGCGGCCGCCATGCGGAGAGGGGGAAAACCGCCAGAATCGGAGCGGCTGCCACGCGGGGAGGGGGCAAGCAGCTGGAATCGGGGCAGCGGCGGCACGGGGCAAGCCTGCCGGCATTGGGTCACCCGGAGCGCCAGGGAACTCCCGGAACAGCGGGGCCCTGGGGATGCTGCACGGAGCGGCGGTGGGCATAGCCCGGCCCTGCTGGGTACAGGCAGGCCCGGGAGCCAATGGCTGCCGGATTGAGGCGGGGCCTCGGCCAGCAAGCGTGCGGGAGGAGCTGGGGGCGGAGCCTCGCTGCAAAAAAAAACCCGGTGCGCCTTATAGACCGGTGCGCCTTATCTGATCTACAAAGTTGCAAAATGTGCCGGCTCCCGGGGGGTGCGCCTTATAGTCCGGTGCGCCTTATGGTCGTGAAATTACTGTAATTTTTCATGCTTATCTTTATAAAAATAAAGCAACTGGCTTAAGTTCACAAAGAAACAATTATTTATGATGAAGAATGAAACTTACATAAATGATTCCCTATATTCCAATCTTGCAGACATACACAAACTTCAAGACTAGAATATAATTGAATCATTACATTCATATTCAAAGGAACTATGTATATTTATAAAAAATACATTTGATTGTGCCTAGGAGTGTATCTTTCATCCTATATCTTAGCTTCTCTTGTATGTGAAAACTGAAATATGAATTACAAAAACAAACACAAAACAATTTATATCAAAGATATAAACATTTTAGCATACAAGTAACTGTATATACGTAGTATTAAACAGGCACTGGTCAAATGAACATGATCAGAAAATGTTCATAATTACATGACAGCTAAAAACATGGTACAACAGATGAACAGAAAACATCAAGTGAGGACAACCTTCCCATTGTCATAAAATCATAGGTTGTTAACCTCTGTTAATCTTGAAAAGTGCTGATGCTTAACCATCCAGTTAACAATAATAAAACTTACAAAGCATGCAGGTTATGCCACAGAAATAGTACAGAAAATACCAAAGATGTAACAAGGAGAGAAGAATGTTTTGGTGTTGCCCTCAGTCATGCTGTGATGTGAGTCATGGGACTCAGCTTACAGAGTGGCTGCACATGTTCCCACTACATTCCAACACATGGGGAAAAAGAGATTGTAGCTGAGTAGCATGCAGGCCAATCAATCTCAGAAGTGATCAAATATGTATGATTTGTTTAGGTAACCTGTGTAAACATGCTGACACGTTGCTCTGCCTGGTTTAAAAGCACCAGTCTTGACTGATCCAGCTTGATTTTACTCCTGTGAGAAGAACGGTACGCAATGAAATTAAAACATGCTACCCTTGAGGTTCTTCGAGTACTGGAAACAGAAGTGTGGATTCCTCCTTACTTAAAATACGTGTTTTCTAGAAATGTCACATATTTGCAAAGCATAAAATTTTTAGCAGTGGATTAGAGCCTTAAGCATACCCAAATATGTAATAGAAGAGGTAAGATTAGCAAAATATCTGAAGTTCATAGATGCATACTGGACTTGGGCATGAACATATATGACACCCCACAAACAAAAAACCAAACCACCACCAAAAATCCTTCACCCTCAAGTCCTTCTCCTCCAGGAACAAAAAAGAAAGTCCCAAACAAAAGACCAAAAGACATTCAGATAACACCCACACTATCTGTATTTCAACTTTAAGTATCCTAGTGGTATTAACTAGACATTTAAAATAACAAAAATATATTTCTCCTTTAATTTCATTTTCAAGGTTATTCCTGGTCTTCACTAGATGCTAAATACATCTAGGTCCTTTCTCACAGAAAAAAGCTGTAGGTAAAACAATAAGTAAATCATACCATGTTGAATACGAAAGCTTCTGCTTAAGAAATTTTTCCTGTTATCTATAAATATTTAATGGAATGATTAAAAAAAAGAAATTAAAACAGTTCAAGGTGCATTATGGATTGTAGCAGACATAGCAACGAAAAGCAAAATACTGAAGAATAGGTGTCTTGAACTGAAGGCTTATTTCCAGGCAAGTGGTAGATTTCAAGTTAAATTACCCAGATTCATTAAATATTCCTTCCAAAAAACCAAGTTTTATTAAAACATTAAAGAAATCCAGTAATCTTCAGTCATGTTAATAATATCTAAAATTGCAGTAGCTATTCAGCAAACAATATAGCTTCATTACATACAGCAGTTAACATTTTAAACAGGTTAATAATACTGTTTGTTTTGCTTTAAAGAAGCCTCTTAGTAATCTACAGTCTTCTCAACTGAGTGGTCAATTTAACATCTGGAGTAACACAATCTCCACAAAGTAGACGGAACAAATCAAGGATCGGGAAACAAGCTACTGAAATAACAAAAAAAGTGTAATACTACTGAACACTGTACTCTACAATAAAAGAAACACCTAAGAAATACCGTATTACATCTTTTTAACTTAATTTTGCTACACTTCGCTGGAATTAATGTATTTTCTAAACTTTGGAAGTAATTCTGGCAAATTAACTGCCAGTTCAAAACAAAACACCTGAAAACCTAAAAAGCCCACAACCAATCAAAAATCTCTCAGAGTCATCAACTGAATGCCCAAAACCCAACCACACACAAGAAAAAAACAAACCAAAAAATCAAAACAATTCTAGACAAAGCAATCCAGACTGGAGTACAGCTGTCTGCACAAGCGATGATATTCTATTTAGGTCCTCGTGTCTTCAGGTGCCAGAGGTGGTGATACCAGACACAGTCTGCTCGAGCCACAGATTGCAATCTGAATTTTTAGCATCTTTCAAAATCCTGCCGAAATCCATGAGTTTGCCTTTCCCCTCAGACTGAAGCTTCTGTCAAATGACTACAGTCCTAGAGCTGATCCAGTTTAAAATCAGCCAGTTGTCTTAGAAGTGTCTTAAAACTCACAAAAAAGCAAAAATTAATATTTTTTCATTAAGTAATTTTTTTCTTGAGTTTTCAGTTGATACATTCACCTCATAATACAACATTGCTCCCTTGTATTTCCCCCATCATTTTGATTTGAGAACATAAAAACTGTTTTTAATGCTCTCATTAGCCTGCCAACAACTCTGTTAAATTCATCCAGTAAAAGTAAAGCTGATTTTCCTTAAAGAGTATTAATAGTATTTATTAATATCTTCTCTAATATTTTTAAAAAGAAATTTGCTTACATTTGTAGTTCAGAAACATGAAATTATAAAAAACCTCCAGTCTCTTGACACTGTTTATTCTGTACATATATACTAATTTCTCTATTCAACTAACAATTTGGCAGTTTGCTTTTCAAGCATCTTCATAAATGGGTTCACATAGATTTATACAGTTCTTCCAGGATCTCCTACTCTCTCAAACTCTACTTTCCCACTTCAGATTATTCACTCTCTGTACAGTCCACGAATCTTGAATTACAATTGCTTTGCATTTCTAAGCAGGAAGAATTACACTATGAAACAATATAGTTGGTACAATTAATTCATCTAAAATATAAAATATTTAAATTTTACCTCCTTGCTTTCATCCAAATCTGAGTCACTGCTAAACTCTTCTGTATTCAGATGTTCAAAATCAGACTCTCCAACAGCTATTGGTACTGTAACAGTAAGGCTTGGGTTGTTTATGAATGATGTATAATCACTGCCACCTATAACAGTGGCCATTCCATTTTCATTTTTTCCATAATTCGTATCTCTCCTTAGTTCAGTGATGGCACAGTTGGAAATGCAACGGTTTCTCTCATCATTCAAGTGATCTGTTGCTGTTCTTTGATTTACAGCAGCTTGCTTTCCCAAACAAGACTTTCGGAGACATTCACCTGCCTTTTTCTTCACATAATCTATTCCCTTCTGAATTCTTGCAACAGCAATCTGCAAGTTGTTCATTTCATTATCATCTTCTGTAGCAGTAAGGTTGTCTGAACTAAATGAACTCAGTAGCAAGGCCAGAAAAAGATTCAATACCTAATTTAAAAAAAAAAAAAACCAAAGACAACAAAGCTGATTTTTTTTTCCATTTTTCATTCATATGCTTATGAACCCATTATGAAAACAGGCTTTGTGCTTTCACTTACAGTTTACACTTCTGAAAGTACACAGTAAATAAAATGCAAATGCAATTTAAGCACAAAGGTCAGAAATTAATGATTCTTTGGTACTGTCTGAACAGATTCAACATGTTTACTCTTCTGGCAAATTGCAGCACTTTGACCTGTGCAAAAACACATTTTCTGCATGCTGGTTCAAACTCACAAAAATATTTTTCTGTATGTGACTTAAAAAATGAGGAATGTACCCTTGTTTTTTAACACCCAAGTCACCCTTTTCCCACAGCAAGACAAAACATAGAACATAGATCAGTTATAAAAGCCCAGAGGTTACCCAGAGGAACTCAAATGCCAAAGCAGCAGAGTACCAGCTCTTAATATCTTCAAATCAGCTCTTCAATCAGCTTGGAAGATAAGATAAAAAAATATGTTGGGAACACAGAAAGACAAATGGATAAAACAGCCCATAATATACAGCAGGGATGTCTGCTAATGTAAGAAGTTTTCCTAGAGATATGGAATAATATCAGAATATAGTAAACACTGCGGAAATATTCACATAGGTGGATACTTCAGTCCACAAAGTTCAATCTTCTGGTTTAGAAAACTACTTATGGAGTTCAATCAAGAAACTTCACAGTTCTCTTCATTATAAGACAATAGATTTACAGAAAAATCTGAAGCAGTGGTTGGGCAACTAGAAGCAGCGCTGGCTTGGTTTAAAGATACTCACCTTACTCCTCTCAGCTATTTTATTCCTAAACAATACTTCCAGGATGGTCAATTTAAAATCTCTTCTGCTACTGACAGTTTAGTTTAAAGCAGAGATGTTGAATAACAGAGGGAATGAGAAAAGCAGAGCAATAGGCAGAGGACTTAATGTCTTAAATACTGGCAAGTTAAAAAATGTTTTATATATAAAAAGAAAAATTTATACTCAGGCAAACTAGTGTCAAACTGATGCTTTCCTCTGAAAAAGAAAAAAGCAGATTTAACACAGGCCACATTAGAAGTATCTGTAGAAAGTACTTATGAAATAGGAAGCAAAAAAGCGAAGAAGCAAAAGAAAATATGAAGCAATTGAATCTAGGTTTATTTCCACATAACAACTTCCTTCTAATTGAAGTTTTCTTATTCCATTTGTGTAAAATGCTGGTTGTGCAGAAAGCAGGTCTCAAAATGGCATACATTTCTAAATGAGCCTTCAGAATCCAGAAGCAGTCATTTAGACAGGAGAGATAAGAAAATTTTTTTTATAAAGGCCCAATAGCCTGCCTATGGGTGATTGGAAGCAATGACTAAATCAGTTAGGGAGAAAAGGTCCTGCTCTATCCTCTTCTGCAAACTTTCACCCTGGAAGTCCAACAGTGGGGATGCATTTGCTCTTTTCTCCCTCTCTAGGTAACCAGGAGTAGTCCACAACACCCTGAATACCCGGTGCTGCACACTCCCATCCGTATCCTCTGAATTGCACTCTGGAACCCTAAGGGGGCTCATCCACCAAGCTGAGGACTCTAGACAGGATGAGAAATCTAATAAACACATACTCATAGCAAATCCAAAACAATAAAAATTATATTCAAAAATCACATTTAATAATACTTTTATAATACTTTTATAGTTAATTACTGGTTCTCTTACCTTTTGTATTCTAAATTAGTTGTAAAATGATTTTGGTTACATACCACTAGGTTTCCAATCACCATGACGAGCATGAAAACGATAAGGCACATGGCTTGGCCTGCAACCTCCATGCAGTCCCACATTGTTTCTATCCATTCTCCACACAGCACTCGGAATACAATCAGGAAGGAGTGGAAAAAGTCATGCATGTGCCAGCGAGGAAGCTCACAATCACTGGAGATCTTGCAGACACATTCCTTGTAGCTTTTCCCAAACAGCTGCATCCCAACCACAGCAAAAATGAACACAATGATGGCCAGCACCAGGGTCAGATTCCCCAGAGCCCCCACTGAGTTGCCAATAATCTTAATCAGCATATTTAGGGTTGGCCAAGATTTTGCCAATTTGAAAACTCGCAACTGGAAAAAGAAAATATACAGGCATTATTTATAGTAGTTACAAAAATGCTTTAGAGGTGACAACATATTACAAACTAGCGACTCTCAGCAATAGCAAAAAGAAAAAACTTCAACACGATTCCAACAACCACGACCTTCACAGCATTTCATGAAATCCACACTTTTAAAATGTAATAAATTTTAGATTGTGCTCTTTTTTTACCTGAGTTTATTGTTTGTTGTTGTTCTTTGGGGTTTTTGCTGGGTTTTTTGTTTGGGTTTTTTGTCTTCATTTGTTTCATTTTTTTGGGGTTTGTTTTTATTTTAGCATAGTAGTACTTTTCCACATGAAAGAAACAGCTCACTGATTACAATTGTTCACAAAGTGGATTCTGAATGTTATACACCTTGGACATTACATGTAAAAATACATTAAAATAAAAATACTTTTGTAATAAAATTAAGATTTTTTTTTTTAAGGGGAAAAGAAAAATCAATCTTCTTAAAAATTATTAAACCCATTAATTTTATAATTCCTACATTTTAAAAAACACCTCTAGCCTTCTTGCTCTTTCCAGATATGAAAGTCAACAAGACTACAAATGTTTTCTACTTCTCAATATACATCAAATTGTACATTTCACTGAGCTTTACCCATTCATATTTAAACAATTACAATAAAATTACAGTTTTTCTTTTGAAAGAATATTTGCTTCTGAACAATAAAATGGCACATAGCATTCAATGATACATAATTTTTAAAACATGCCTGGAGAGATATCCTGTGTCACTTACTAAAAGTATACCTAATGCTAAAAGGTGTCTCATTTATATGAATAGTGTTGAAATAAAAAGATAATTCATTAATTAAGGCAGATGTATTATTTACCAATCTGAATGATCGGAGAACAGATAATCCATCCACGTTTGACAAAAAAAGCTCCACCAAACTAAGAGTAACTATAAAACTATCGAAAATATTCCAGCCAACTTGGAAATAATTAAAAGGGTGCATGGCAATTATCTTGAGAACCATTTCTGCAGCAAAAATTCCAGTAAAAACCTGAAGAAAAAGAAATTTATTGTTACTTTATGGATGAATACGAAGAAGTTGAACCAGCAGATAAGGAACAACTGAAGTAAGATCCCCCTTACAGCAGGATGTCACTAAGTAAAACTGTCACAGGCTGAACCCCACCGAGAAGGTAAGTGTATTGGCTAAAAATATCAGTACACAATTTAAATGCTGATACTTTAACACTGTCCTTAAGTCTGTTACTAACATGTATTAGAATTTCACATATTCTAATAACCAAATTGTTTTATTATTTCTCTGGATCCTAATCACCAGAACATCCACTTAGAATAAGCACAGTTTAAGAAGTATGACATATCTGTATTATTGCTGTTATAAGCCAAACAAAGCTACCTCACCAAACTCTACCCACAGACTGTCCACTAGGGATCAAAACCCAGTTGTATCAACAGATACTCTAAGAAAAAGTCACACATTCTTTGCTTTCCAAATTGATATAGTTCAATCGAATAAATGGTCTTCAAGGAAATACATAAATCAACACACAGAAATAGCAGTGAGAAATAATAACACAAAAATAGCATTCAGCTCTTTTTGTGTTATCAATGGAACCTACACGAAGGAGGATTTAATTTGGTTCCTACTTATTTTTGTAATACTAAACAAAAATACGCCGGATTTCTTTCATTTTCATGTAATTCAAACTCTGGCTATTGGAAACTCTATTGAAGAAGTTTTAATACAGAAATCAATCTTTAAGAGACAACATCTCTCAAATACTCTCATATACAACATATTCTAAATGATATTTTTAGTACAATTAAACCTTTAATACTTATTTTATGGGATAACAATAACAATAATAAAAGCAGTTCTATTCCAAAGAGAAACCAGGTTCCAACTGTACAAAATTTTATAGATTGAAGGACTTACCAGATTTCCTACTGTAAGTACAGTGTCAAATTGTTCAGTCATTGGATAATGTTCCATGGCCATAAATAGTGTGTTTAAAACTATGCAAACAGTGACAGCCAGATCAACAAATGGATCCATTACAATAAATTCAACTACACTCTTTACTTTCAACCAGGGTTCACAACATTCCCAAATTAAGAAAGTGTGGGCAAATTTATCCCAGCAAGGTGGACATTTTTTTCTGGATCCTTCAAGTTCTGGAGAAAAAAAAAGAGAAATTTGTATTGAACAAGTTTTGGAGAAAGTGAGGATAATTTTTATCTGCTTTTTCAGATTTTAATCTTTATACCTGGAGCCACTAAGGACATGTGGAGGAACATCCTCAGATTTCCAGGAACTTAATTTATTGTTTCTGACACAAAAGGTTTTAGAAGACAAGAAGAAAACCCTCAAGTGTTCTGAGCAAATAATTTACAACTTGTCTATTTTTAATAACATACAATCTTGTTTTAAAAAACCAAAAAACCATAAAAACTATGCTTCTGATTAGGTACCCTTTTTCAGTAAAACTTTCAACTTCAAAGTCCTCTTAAATGTCTAAGTATATTTATTTTCGGGAAAAAAAACCACATTAATTTTTAGCCTGAATTGGGCTTTGAAAATTATTCAAGTTTTGTTCATGTTTATTTTCACTAGCAGTCATTCCACTATTCCAAGTAATCCTTGTATAAATTACTTCTTCTCCTTATTAACTAAAGCATGACCTTCAATTTTCTCTAATATTTTTAGGGTATAGTTAGTTGAAAATGTATCACAAGGCATTTCTTCCAATAACTGCATTGCTAAGCATAAATAACTAGCATAAAATACATACATATTACTCATTTTAATTAGAATGAGTTTTTTTACATCAGCCTGCTTATCAGATTCCTTCCTTTCTTTTTTCACTATGTACATGCATTTTTTCCCTGTTATTCAGTTCATGTATTTGCAATGGCTACATATTTTTTCTCTTCTGTATTTGCATTATGCTGTAACACCTTTAAACAAGTCTAAGACTACGTCAAGAAAGTTCAAGTATCTACAGTTATAACACACCTTCCATTCTATTTGTGATAACATCAGCTAGACTCATGGCCCTTTCCCTTAAATCAGGATCCTCCAGTAACTCCATTGGTATTTGATACGAACTTGTACGTCTGGTTTTTGTTTCTATTTCTGTGGTAGTGCTCTATTAAAAAAAGAAAAAGAGAGAGAGAAAAAAAGAAAAAACGTGTAAATTAAATTCAACTTTAAACTTTGAAATACTGTGACATTTTTGTTAATTACTATTTTCATTATATGCTTCCTAATACTATTAAGACTTATAAAATATTAAGAAAAACATTCTTACATAATTCCCATATTTCCACTGCATTATACTCAAGTAACATTACTCCACTTTTGAGACAACAAGGAATTTTGGAGAGGGCTACAGCCAAGAAAACCAAGCAAGACCTGCAGAACTTGTGTAAAAAAATTCCCAGTTCTATACTTTCTCTACCAATATTTCTGTTCTAAACTAGTTCATTCACAAGATACTTCTAACAAGTGATTAATGCTAGGAAGATTCTGCAGCAACAACTATTCCACAAAAGCAACTTTTAAAAATCAGTTTTGATCTCTATACCCATTCAAAACTTATTTAAATTATATTTTCTAAATTGAATTGTTATCAACTCTGATTTATTTTACGAATTTCAACTGAAGAAACAGCGTAGTTCTGACTTAATTGATCCCAAAAATGAATACTTGTTTTACATTACTTTATCTTAAAAAATGAAAGCTGTGTTATAACTATAGTATTGAGCACACCTCAGTTATGAAGAAGTTTTGAATGCATAAGGATGGGTAGATTTTTTTTCAGTACATTAAGTAAATGCATGAAAATAAAAGTGTATAAACTGCAAGAAGATTGTAACTGCAAGGCATCTGGCTGATAACTGCAAGGTAGCTGGCTGATGTACTTTCAGGTGCTGTGACCCACATAGAAATTTCTGTTTCATTAAAATAACATTGTCAGGAAAAAACATGCAGATGTCTCTGCTCCATTCCTAAAGCAGTCTGAGGGAAAAGAAAAAATCAAGCAGAATTAAAATATTTTGTTGATTTGGGGTTTTTGGGTTTTTTTAAATTATACCCTGATCCTAGGCAGTGAGCAAATCAGATAATCTTTGAAATCCAGCATATTACCAACAGAGGATCAGAAAATACACTTAAAAGGAGGCTAAACCATAAAGAAAAAAAAAATTGAAATAATCTAATAATGTACAGGAAGCTTAGAGTTGAACATTCCACTTTGGGTTCTAAAACAGATTTAGCAGTGGAACATTACTAATCTGATTCATTAAGCAGATGTATGAATATCCTTGCTTTGCAGGTATGTAAAAACTTACTACTTACTACTTACTTACTACTTTTTTTACTACTTTTGTCTGAATCACTTCAAACCTATTTCATTACAGTAAGATCTACAAAAGCATTCACAACTTCCAGTCTATTCTCAAAGCAATAATTTAATTGAAGCATTGTCTATGCAAGAAAGAAAGGCCATGAAACCTGGAGCAATTTTTAAATTTCGTACATTGCCATCAGTTGCTGCTTTATCTATTATCACCTCTGGCAGAAGTTGTCCAGTAGGAGACAACAGACTGGGCGGCCCATCCACCAAGGAAACCACTCCATTGCAATCCACAGTGCTGTGCATCTTCCCATTCACTGGGAAGAGTGTCAGTCTTCTGGATGACCTACTGGCCTGGCTAATGTTACTGCTGCGCCGTTCGCCGTGTCTGCGCGGCACAAACAGAGAATCTCTTCTGCTCGAATTATCCTCAAACATGCTGTGCTCATCGTCAGCCAAGTCATTTTCAGATCCTCTCTCTCTTCCGTCGTCTCTAAAACTGAAAAAACTTGTTCTGCTACTAGGCCGGGGAGAAAACAGGGAGCCATGAACACTCAGCAAAGACTGCAAAGGAAACATAAAAAATGACGGTCTGAAAATTATAAGTATACAAAATGCATGTCTACATATAAGAAAAACAATAACAAGTTACATTCCCCAGGAATTTGTCCGTGTTATCTTTAATACACTGCCTTAGGCTGATCTCAAAGATGCATTACAGATGAAAGTCAACTGAATGGGTAAATCTACAGTGTACCTAAAACAATAACTGGAGAGGAAAAAAATAACATGCATAAGGCCATAGTAGTTTCAATCTCTGCTTTAAAGAGAAAAAAACCAATATTTCCATAAATCCCAATGATCCACATAGATCATGCACTACATTAAAAGATATCAATACCTTTAGACTTCTAAATTCATACAATATACTTAAATTTACCTTTTGCTAATTAAGAAGGTATTTCTATTTGAGATTAACTAGGAAAATGCAATGCTGCTGTGCATGTTATGGTCCTAAATAACAAAATGAGAGAGAACATAACACCTTTTTGAGGTACACTCCAGAAAAGAGTACCAACAGTAAGTAGGTATTTAAGAGAATGCTACATTATTTTTCTTTTGTTGCTTTACATTGCAAAGTTGCAGTGAAGTTTGTTGGATATGACAGTAATCACAAATTCCAAAAACGATGATTGCATTACTCACAGTACCTGGTGGGGTGATGTAAACGGCTTCCCATAAGTTAGTCTGTTCCCATCAAAAGAAAAACGGAAACTTTTCCTTTTGATACTGCCATCTGATTCAGATTTTGGAAGTTTTTCATCCTTCATGTCATCCTCTTCTCCAGAGAGCTCTCTCTGCCTTCTTTTCTTCCTTCTATTTCTCCTTTCTTTGGCACTTTTCGAGCTAAGCTTGGATGCATCTGAAGAACTATCTGAGGGTGCAGCATTCCCACTTTCACAGCTGTACTCAGTCATCTCTGCTGCAGCTGCTGCTATTGCCTGCCACAGCAATTATTTAACAAGATGCTTTGTAATCACACCATTTTAAAAGGATATAGCCCTTGTTCCCAAGATTTGTATCAAATTACTTCTAGTAAACAACATAGTTGGATTTGTGCAATACTACAAATGAAATTCTGCAGTATGAATGGAATTTGAATGGAGTTCTACTTAGTTTCCATACTATGTTGTCAGCCCACATCAACTACAGCCACAAAGTTCACTAGAAAATATTTGAAAATTAATAAATGTATTAATTCGAGTGAATACAACAGGAAACAAAAGAGCTGAACAGAGTCACTCCAGTCTGTATTAATTTAGTAAACTAATGTTAAATTTTATTGTAAGTAGTTTCCTTAGGCTGGTAGCAGCACAAGTAGCAAAAATCAATCACAAATTTATAGATGAAAATACTTTACACTCTAATCAAGTCTTGAAAACTATTGAAATTATTTATAAGATAAGAATTTGAAAAATCATCATTACAGTTTATTAGATGCTACCCCAAGATAAGAGAGAATTATTTAAAACTATTATATTAGAGACTACTCTTTGTTCTCAGTTCAGAAATTCATTAACACTTTAGATATTATATGTTCAAAAACAATAAAGAGGCAGAGAAAAAGGAGTCTGAAGTATTTGCAAGGTATGTTAAGGAACGGAATTTTTAAAATATGTGAATTTAATTATTGGTTTTAACAAATAGCATGCAAAGAAACACACTAAGGCCCAGACTCTTGACAGAAAATACCTGAGCTGCTTCTTGCTGCTTCCGCAGTTCCTCAAGCTTCAGCTTAATGTCTGCCTCCCTCTGCTCTGCTTCAACAAGAGTAGCCTGGTTTTGCTCTTCATAGGCCATGGCAACCACAGCCAAAATCAAGTTAATCAAATAGAAGGAGCCCAGAAAAATCACCACAACAAAAAATACCATGTATGATTTGCCAACAGCTCGTAGTGTCTATAGAAGGAGAAGAGAAATCAGCTAGCTGGAGAAGAAATGCATCAGTTCTGCAGTTCATAAGCATTAATGGCTTTGACAAGTGCAAAACTAATACTTAGTTGTTTCCTTCTTTAGTAAAATCATACAAGTTTGCTGAATTACAAAGTAATCAAAACAGAGAGTTCTGACAAACCTCTTTCAATGCCTCATAATCTTCGAAAGTATGTGGGATCAGAGTTATAAATGGAAGTCTCATACCACAGGTTGGAGGATTAGAATGCTTACCTAGCATGCTTTTCCTTTGAAATAACCAAATGAATTTAAAATTGCACAATTGAGTAGATAATTAGGAGATGGTATTTATTATAATTAACACATTTTCATATACCATATAATGAAAAGCTACTGTGAGAAAGTTAGTTTATTTCAAGTCATGTATTCTGTGTTATAAAAAACAGGATTAAGAGTACTGAAACTAGGTTCAGGTTTTGCTGTCATGAAGTCTTTTTAGAATTTAAACTCAATATTGATATTTTTGAAAATATCATAAGGCACAAAATGAAATATACACTGAAAAAATTGAATTAAGGATCAAAAAACCTCATGTGCCTCTTTAGAAATCATGTGAGGTTCTGCACTAAGGGTCTGTATCTGCCTAGTTTTGCAACTGAATTAGTTTCCTTTGATAAACTTTGATGGCTAATAATAGAATGGTATGTTATAACGGCCTTTCCATGATTGATTTGCGGCCAGTAATACCCTAACCATAATTTTTAAAATATACTCACCAACTGATAAAGATTTTCCCAATAGTCCTGTGTCATCAGTCGAAACAGTGACAAGAAAGCCCAGCTGAATGTGTCAAAGCTAGTATATCCATAGTTAGGGTTTTTACCAGCTTTCACACAGATAAACTCTTCCGGGCATTTTCTAGGAGAGGGGGAAAAAAAAAGAGAAAAAGGCATAACAATCCATACACAAATTTCATGTAACACTTTTTAAAAAATTTATTATTGTTTCTTGAGCTTCTTATGAAGCTTCAACAGTGGAGGGTGCCGTTATTTATGGCTTAAAATAATTCAAAAATTAGTGAGGAAATTAAAAGTCTGTTCTTTAAAGAATAATCCTGAGACAGCAAACAAGTAATGACAAAATTTCCTTCTATCTCCTTTCAGAATTTTAAGCAAAATAAAGTTTATTATCAAAAGTTTAATATGACCTCTGCAGATATCTCTTCAATCAAAATAATACACATACTGAACACAGAGATTTCAATAGGTGGATACTTCCATGCAGGAAAAAGACAGCCAGCACACATATTTTATGCTGAATTTTGTCTGTCAGTGAGGTTGGCATACCAAATTTCTTGGCTTCTTCACCTCTATGAGCATAATTAACAAATTCTACCAATTTGTCAAGAGCAAATAACCAGCATAGGGATACTTTTACCTCGTGAAATTTTTCATATTGGTTTTGAGAGTAGGTGATACAATCTTGATATCAAGTGTAAGCACACTGTTTCAATTAGGACAGAGGAGGCTCTTCTCCCCAGGACTTCTATAGAAAAACACTATGAAGATTTCTTTTCATGTCTGTGTGTCTATATTTTGTGCATTTACACACATACACAAAATTAACTCATAGTTATGTACATAAATTAAATGTTTACAAAATAATTTGAATGTGTGGGTTTTAAAGCTATTACCAACCAAAACCAAGGAATTGACTGGTCATTCATAAGCATACAGAATTATTTAATATTGTTACCACAACACTGTCACAGAAAGAGAGCAAGACACTGCCATGCATGTAGGTGTCAGACAGAGGAAGCCTGAAGATGTCTTCCTTAAATCTAGTTCTAAATCTCAGCGCTCCATGCCAATTTTAGGACTGAGAAATGGCAGGAAACCCACGATAATGTTCTTACATCATTGATAACACAAGATCTACCTCACTGTGTGGAATTTTCTAGTTACATATGAGCTTTTAAAACAAATTTCCAGCAAAGTATTTTGTCATTTAACATTTTTATTCACTCAAGTGTCTAGCTACTAGGAACCATGACCATATTATTATTGACTGTTACGTTAGGTAACTAAATTAGCTTTTTAAAGCTTAGATTGATATTTTTTACATGTTGCTTAGACAGATAGTACGTCATTTTGAGTGTACCTTACCCTGCATCTGTGCTATTGCCACAAAGCAAAAAATCCTTTGTTCCTTCTGGGCGATAGAAATGACCTAAAAAAAAAAATAAAAAAGAAGAAGTAACATGTTTACAAGAGAGGTGTTTTTTGGTTTTTTTGTGAGCATGAACCTATGTTCAAGCCATCATATTTTGGATGTTCATAATCTGCCATTAATGTTTTCCCAACGGTATGTTCAAATACTGGCAGAATCACAGAATTTCTTAGGCTGGAAGTGACATCAAAGATCATCTGTTTCCAAAACCCCTGCCAGGAATGGCATTAAATAGATCAGGGCCCCATGCAACCTGGCCTTGCACACTTCCAGGGATGGAGCATCCACAACCTCTCTGGGCAACAATTTAAAAACACATTGCAAAAATAAAATCCTAGAACAATGATTAGGACATAAATTACATATTCTTTTCTTGAGTTATTGCACACTGAATACCCTTCCAAAATAGATAAGAAATAGAAAATACAAAACTTAAAAGTCCTCTTATTCGGTAAGTAGATTGTAATCAGATAAAGCCTATCTTCTTTAAAATGGAACTTTTATAATGGCTTTCTGGCAACTTTGAAGTCAGAGCAACATTAACTAGCACATCCTGTGACTATTTCACATCCTGGGAAAATATGAAGACAGCATTTAAAAACAAGACAGGTGTTCAAATTGCAATTTTTTTATAGCTGCTGTACTATAAACAACTTTACAGAATTGTTCTTTTAATTATTAGGTGGTAGCCTTCAGAAAAAGAGAAATATATGTTATTAATGGTTAAAAATTGTGCTGTCCTTAAAATAAAAGACAAAAAATATACAATTATAAACATGGCAATGAATTAGAGAAGTTTGTAAGAGTGAGAGTAGACCCCATTTAGTGAAACCTAGGCAAACTGGAGAAACGGGCTGACAGGAGACATACAATTCAGCAAAGACAAATACAGCTGTGTATCAGGAAGGAAGAGCCCCTTGCAGTGATACAGGCTGGGAACTGACTGGTTGACAACAGCTCTGCAGAAAATGCACTGGGAATTTTGCTGGACAGAGAGCCAGGAGAAGCTGTCAGCAGTGTGCCCTGCAACCCAAGAAAGGCAGCAGCCTCCAGGGCTGCAGGAACAGAAGGCCAGCTCACAGAGCAAGGGAAGTGACTGCACCCTTCAGCTCTGCACTCACTAGACTATACCCAGAGTTTTGTGTCCAGGCTGGGCACCACAGTGCAAGCAGACATTGACAAAATGGAGCAGAGGGTCCCCAAGGTCACGAGGGGGCTGAAGCATTCACTGTGTGCCAAGAGGACAAGGAACATGTGTGTGTTCTGCCCAGCAAAGGGAAGCTCTGGGGAGCATTGAGAAGCATCCAGCAACTATAAGGAAGTTATCAAGGGGACAACCTGTCAAGAGACAGGTTCTTCTCAATTGTGCATGGCAGAGGAATGACAGACAACAGGCATAATTACAAACAGAGGTTCTGACTAGCTAGAAGGAGAAACTTTTCATCATAAGGATAGCCAGGCACTGAGATCTCAAAAAGAGACAGAAATCTGAAAAAACACTATTATCTCAACTAAATCAATCTTCTGTTATTCTCAGCTGATTTTTCAAGCTGACAAAGCTTTCGGTTTTCATAGGTTTTGTATTTGAATAGTCAGAAACAGCTCATAATTTATGAATATAGGAGGATGAATAATACTTGAACATAGAAGGATTCTAAACGGAACATTTAAATATAGCAATGCCAAAATCTACCATCCAAAACCAGTACTTATAAAGCAGCTGACACTGCACAAATGATCATTATACAAATGATTACGAATAGTTCTATGAAAAAGGAGGAATACAAACAAAACCAGACAAAACAGTCTTGGCTATATCAGCACTCGGTAGACTCCCAACAGAGACAAAACATGTAGCAGAAAAAGCAACTGACATGCTGGACATTTTATTTCTTTTAGATTGCCACCTGCTGCAAACTGGAAATAGAGAATCTATGTACTGTATAATCTGTATCAGAAGTGAGCATTCACAAATGTTCTGCAGCATATAAACTATCAACCAAAACTGCCCCAAAAGCACTACCACTACTCAATTTTCACTCCATCCCTCCTTAGGTAAATAAAATAGCTAAAATGATAGATATCACAGAAAACATAAACACAGTCACAGAATTTAAACAATTCAGAACTACAGAAATACATTCCAAAAATACAGAAAACAGCAGACAGCTTTAATGCCCAATGTTAAAAATGGGAGAAAATCTGGTTCATCAAAAGTCAGTCTGTAACAACTGTATTTCCCTTTACTTTTTGTGAGAGTCACTGAGGAGGAAAGCTATCATCCATTATCCTATAAATTTGTTTTTACTTAAATACAATATTTTTACAATTAATCACTAAGCAATACTGTGTAAATCCACTTCTAGTACAAACCCACACAGGAAAACTGATTTTTGGCCATTAGAGAAGTTATTATACGACACCTCACAGTTCATTGTGTATTACAACGTTACTGATGCTATCACTTAAAAGGTCAGACATACTAAACATAAGCATCTGCATGTTTATGAACCAGACTGGATGTTATCTCTTCAGTCTACAGAGATTAAGCTTGCTGGAAAATATCTGGATAAAAATGTCTTTTTCAGTCCCAAGCAACAAATCCTAAAGCTGAATACCATCTCTTTTCCTACTAGAAACTCGGTTTGGGGAAGTGTATATCCATGAAAGCAATTGGTTTGTTACCTTCATCTAATAATAAAAGCAGATCTTAACTTGGCTCTCTTATTTATCTACTGCTTCTCTGTCTTTTTTTATACCCTAAAGGCCTAAATAAATTGGTTTTGTTCAGCCTTGAGAAGACTAGGGAGAGAGCAGGTGGGGAGGGATGGATGTGTGAAGATCTTCACTCTACCTACAAGTATAACATGAAAGACTGTAATGAAGATAGAGCCTGACTCATCTCAGGAGCGCACTCCACAAAGATAAGAGGTGATTAATAGAAGTTTGAGCATGGGAAATTCTAAAATGATATTCAAGAAAGTTTCTGTGAGACTGGTCAAATGCTGGCACGCACTGCCCAGAAGAAGCTGTGGCATCTCAATCCCTAGAGATACTAAAAACTTGACTGGAACAAGGGGTTGAGCAGTCTGCTCTAATTGGACCTGCAGCTGAGCAGCAGTTGGACTGTGGAGATCCTGTCCAACCTGCATGATTCAATGATTCTAAAACTAATCTAAGCCTCTACAAACATTTCTAATGGAAAGAGCAATCATGTCAGCATGAGTCTGGGATGCAATATACAAATTCCTATTCTTTGACATCCAACTGAATTTTTTATCTTCAGTCTGCAGTGTGACACAGTTATCTTGTGACTGTGTGTTTGCTTATATACAAAAAAAATAGCAAGTTACAACAGTCTTTCTTACTTTCGTCATTAATGTATGCTGTCCAGTCAAATTCTGTATCGTTAAAGTATGGAACTACGTATTTTTCAAAAGCTGTTGAATTTTCTGATGGCCAGAACAGGCATTTATTCTTCAAGTTGCCCATGAACAACTGCAGTCCTATCAGTGCAAATACACTCAGGCAAAACACAGTCAGGATCATCACATCTGAGAGCTTCTTCACAGACTGAATCAGGGCTCCTACAATAGTCTTCAAGCCTGCAAACAGAGGCAGATCTTTACCATAATATTTTATCTTTAAATAAGCAAAAATGCAATGTAAACATCTCCAACACACTACTAAATACCATGCACAGCTTCAAAAAAACAGTCTTAAAGCATTTTTCAAAGGAAAATGTACCAATAAGTTCCATCATTCCTGAAAAGTAATTTGAAAATATGAATGGGAATGAATGGCATACATTCAAAAGCACCTGCTATTCAAATCAAGAGTTTTCAATTCATGCTCTCTATACATATACAATACATCTAAAGAAAATAGTTGATTTTATTTTCTTTTTGATGCCTCTTGCTCCAAACCTTTGCCAGTACTCTCTTTCAATACACAACATTTGGTTCTATAACAGAAAACAAAAAGAGACCACAATCTTATTTCAGTAGTAATTTTAATGTCTGCATTCTAATGCATTGTCTTCTGTTGGAGGTGGGGTTTGGTGAAGATAGGCATCATAAGCTAATAATAATTACATCATGCAATCCCCATGCTACTCTTTATTATCTTATTCCTCTGTCAGGGATTCAACTTTTACAAAACACCAAAATTTTCAATCCCAAATGTCTTTCACAAATACATATAAGTAACATTCACATTAAAAAGACTCCTTAATGTGGGAGAGAAAATTTGACATAATTAGATGGAGGAATATACAGGCCATGTAAATGAGATCTTCATGCAATTGACTATTAAACTCTGAGGCTGACTGTTTTAGAGAATTAGAAAAGGAAATGAAATGGAAATTAAGAAAAAAACCTGGATGTTTCTGTTAAAAACTAGAGTTCAGCTTCTCTGCAGTTTCAGTCAGCCTCAGTGTTTAACCTCGCTCTCACCTGGAATGACTGATATTGTTTTCAAAACTCGGAGAACTCTGAATGTTCTCAACGCTGAGACATTGACCAGGTCCACAAACTCTGTCACATATCTGTAGTGAGGGATTCCACACACAAACACAATGACAGCACACACAAAATTAAACGGAGGTGATGTAGAGTGTCTACTATTTTACACAGTTACTTCTTACCTGGAATTACAGAAATAGTTTTCAAAGCTCTCAATACTCTGAAAGTTCGAAGAGCTGAAAGATTGCCTAGGTTTACAAATTCTGTTATATACCTGTAGGATTAAATCACAGTTATTCAGAATTGAGGCAGAGTTTATACTACTTACCTGGACCTGAAATCCAGAAATCCTATTTTTTTTAAAGGGGTAAGTTTAAATGAAAGATTTGCATTCATATTTTCTTGTTTCAATTAAGTTTGCCCTAAGAAATTCACCCCTCAGATTTTCCATTAACTGCAAATGTAAAATGAAACCTGCTTTTGTTTTTAAAATCCTATTTTAAATTGATTTTTAGTGGTATCTTCTGTACTATGGAACAGTCTACTAATTCTGCTATGTGCTACATTAGTGTAAAACATTCAAGTGGAAAAACCTGAAACACAACTCATCTACAATTCATTTCATATGAACTAATAGAAGCCAAACAAACTATTACAGGTTCAAAAAAATTTCTGTTATTTTACTTGAAAAAATATTATATACTTACGCAAAGGAAATGACAACAAAATCAAGCCAGTTCCAAGGGTCACGTAGGCAAGTAAAATCATTTATACAGAAGCCTCTTGCAAAGACTTTTACTAGAAATTCAAAAGTATAAATTCCAGTGAAAGTGTACCTATGAGAAAATATTCAAGTAAAAGTTAAAGATTGTTGTGTTGTTCAGTGATACATCATGAGCATACAGGAAAATAACTCAAACCCAGTAATCAGTACAGGTACTGAACAGCAGTTATAAACTCACATAAAGTATGAATGTTTTCCCACCATTCTTTTGTGAGATAATAGGATTATATCTACTTATTTTGTCCAAAAAATATTTTTGCAGTTTCTAGCACAGAAGACATTTTAAATTTCAGCACTAATAATAATCATGAATAACATGAAAAAAAAATTTTGTTCAAATAACATTTGAGCACGGTTACCACATCAGAAATAAAGTCCATGGGTAAGTGAAACCTAGTATTTACTGAAGGTACTTGATAGCTGACCAGGTAGACTTAAGAATGATAAACAATAATCCTCAGCAGAGGTATTTTCTTTAAACAGTGGGTGTGTCCCATTATTAGATTCTGCTACACAAAATGAAGGTGTTTCAGAGGGGCTATAGAAAGCAACTTCCACACTGAAAAGCAGTACTTTTGGCCTGAATGACCATTTTCTTCTTCTAATGATACAGAACAGCTAGAGAGGGAGAATGCATGAACATATTGCTTGCATGAACATTCTGAGGAAAAGTACAGTAATTTCACGACTATAAGGCGCACCGGACTATAAGGCGCACCCCCCCGGATTCGGCAAAATTCGCAACTTTGTAGATCAGATAAGGCGCACCGGACTATAAGGCGCACTTTTTTTTTTTTTTTTTAGCGAGGCTCCGCCCCCAGCTCCCCCCGCGCGGTTGTTGGCCAAGGCCACGCCCCAACCCGGCAGCCATTGGCCCCCGGGCCTGCCTGTATCCGCCATTCCGTGCGGCATCCCTGGGGCCAGGGAACGCCTGCCGCCACTCCGTGCGGCGTCCCCGGGGCCAGAAAATGCCCGCCGCCGCTCCGTGCGGCATCCCCGGGGCCGGAAAATGCCCGCCGCCGCTCCGTGTGGCATCCCCGGGGCCAGAAAATGCCCGCCGCCGCTCCGTGCGGCGTCCCCGGCGCCAGAAAATGCCCGCCGCCGCCGGAAAAGGCCCGCCGCCGCTCCGTGCGGCGTCCCCGGGGCTGGAAAATGCCCGCCGCCGCTCCGTGTGGCGTCCCCGGGGCTGGAAAATGCCCGCCGCCGCTCCGTGTGGCATCCCCGGGCCGGAGAAAGCCCTCCGCCGCTTCGTGCGGCGTCCCCAGGGCCCCGCTCCTCTGGAGTTCCCTGGTGCTCCGGGTGCCCCCATGTCGGCGGGCTTGCCCCGCACCGCCACTGCCCTGCCGCCCATCCCTCGCTCGGTTCGGCGCACTGCGGCCCCGTCGGCCCCTATCGGGCTGCGGCCCCGCTGACGCCAGCACCGCAGCCCCGCTGGTTGCGCCTGCCCCTATCAGCTGTGGCGCCGCTGCCCCCAGCACTGTGGTCCCGTCGGCTCAGGCCACTGCGCACAACAAAGTTACAAAGTAGTAACACCTCCCTGCCCATGCTGCTCCCGGTACCTGGGGCACCCAGGGCCGCCCCCTGCCTTCCTGCCCTTGCTGCTCCCCGTGCCAGGGGCTGCCCGGGGCCGTGCCCCGCCTTCCAGCCCGCGCTGTTCCCGGTGCCTGGGGCCGCTGGGGGTCACGCCCCGCCTTCCAGCCCGCACTGCTCCCTGTGCCTAGGGCAGCCCGGGGCCGCGCCCCGCCTTCCAGCCCGCGCTGCTCCCGGTGCCTGGGGCCACCGGGGGCCGCCCCCCGCCTTCCAGCCCGCGCTGCTCCCCATGCCTGGGGCTGCCCGGGGCCGCCCCCCGCCTTCCAGCCCGCGCTGCTCCCTGTACCTGGGACTGCCCGCGGCTGCCCCACCATGGCTACTTGGCGCTCCCGCGGCGCCGCCCCCCCTCGCGGCTCTCACTTCCGGGGTGGAAAAGTTTGCAACTTTGTAGATCAGATAAGGCGCACCGGACTATAAGGCGCACTTCCGGGTTTAGGGAAAAATTTTAGTCATAAGGGTGCGCCTTATAGTCGTGAAATTACTGTATTTATCATCATTTTGTTCAGAGAAAAAGGTTAACAATGTCACAGCTTCTTTCCTTCACAGATCTTGCAGAACAGTGCTGCTTTGGCTTGCATCTAGGATCAAACTCCAAGTAGGAAAAAGGAGAATACTGGTATCACACAAGTAAGTAAAACTGCATGGTCTAGGTCTGAATTTATCTTTTCATTTGAAAGCATGATAAAAATTATTAGCCTATTTAAGAATACTTACTCTACGTTCTTTGCCCATTCTGGGAGATTCCTCCATGTCATAAATACACAATTTGCCAAAATAGTGAGCATAATGACCTTGTTGAACCATGTTGACTGTAGTTAAGGAACATACCCCTTTTAAAAGCCAAATTTGCTCAACACAAAATACAAGGAATTGACCAGGACATCAAATTCTGACAACATGTACAATACAAATCAGTTTACTATCACTAGCAATGTCATAAATAATGCAAAGCTTTTTCACAAGAATGATGGTTATACACCTACCACAGAATAATTTTAGGTTGGAAAAGACCACTAAGGTCGCCAAGTCCAACTTTTGACCTTCACTTGTCAACTAGACCACGGCACTACGTGCCACATCCAGTCATTTCCTGAACACCTCCAGGGATACTGACCCTACCACTTCCCTGGGAAGTCCATTACAATGTTTGGAAACCTTTTTTGTGAAGAAATTCCTCCTGATGTCCAACCTGAACTTCCCTGGTGGAGCTTGAGGCCATTTCCTCTTGTCCTGTTGCTTATTACCTGGGAGAAGAGGTTGACCCCCCCACCTGGCTACATTCTCCTTCCAGCAAGTTGTAGAGTGTGGTAGGGACCCTCTGAGCCTCCTCTTCTCCAGGCTAAACACACCCAGCTCCCTCAGCTGTTCCTCATAGGATTCACTCTCTAGACCCTTCACCAACTTTGCTGCCCCTCTCTGGATAGACCTTAATGTCTTTCCTGAACTGAGGGACCCAGACCTCAAGGTGTGACCTCACCCCCAGAGCCGAGTACAGGGGGACAGTCATTGTCGTGGCCTTGCTGGTCATGCTATTCCTGATCCAGGCCAGGATGTCATTGGCTTTCTTGGCCATCTGGGCACACGCTGGCTCGCATTCAACCAGCACCCTCAGGTCCTTCCCCACTGCGCTGCTTTCCAGTCACTCTGCCCCCAGCCTGCAGCACTGCACGGGGCTGTTGTGGCCAACATGCAGGACCCAAGACTTGGTCATGCTGAATCTCATGGCTCTTGGTCTGGCCCATTGATCCAGCCTGTCCAGGTCCCTCTGCAGGGCTTTCCTACCCTCCACTCCAGCAGACTGACACTGACTAAACTTGGTGATATCCACAGATCTGCCAAGGGTACACTCGCTCCCTTCAATCAGATCACCCATAAAGATTTTAGACAGCGTTGGGTTCAATACTGCATCTTATGGAACTCCACTAATGCCTTCTCTCTGTCTGAATTTAATCAGCAGGTTAAGTGACTAATCTTAGCTCAGATTAATTTTCAAAGAATTAAAAGCAGGAACACATTCAAACACTAAATCAAAACTCCTAGTGTTAACATTAGTGATATTAATCAGTATTTTTAACAAACCACTTGAAAAAGGATATGAATGAACCAAAATCTTAATAGCTAGCCTCCTAGTGATATTGAAAGGAGATAAAAGGTACAAGGCAGGTGTGGCACTGAACCTGTGGATTGTCTTCGCTTTATCCAGTACTATAAATGTCTTTAAAAAATAGACAAAAAGGGCATGGGGGAGCAGGGTTAGGAAATTAAGGATACATTTTAGCAACCTTGCCATAAGAAACACAGCTTACATACATCTAAGTAGCCAAACTTATTTTCAGTACAACTATGGAAGGAAACAACAGATTCTAAATTTTCACATGAGCAATGAAAATGTTACACCATGCATTCTTTGTCTCTGTGCTTTTGAAATCTGCATTTCAGATTTCATTTTCTAGGATTAAAT
The DNA here is from genome assembly GCF_009819885.2 of Catharus ustulatus. Taxonomy (NCBI): domain Eukaryota; kingdom Metazoa; phylum Chordata; class Aves; order Passeriformes; family Turdidae; genus Catharus; species Catharus ustulatus. The sequence continues at coordinate 20,102,260 of NC_046227.1, read as the reverse complement.
AATTACATTAAAACTATAATTTAAAATGTCACTTTTTACATTTAAATTTAATGCAGCTCTTTTACTTGCATTTTAGAACAAAGCTGGCAATGCAAAATAAGGCACCTAAATAACCATTTCATCATGTTAAAACTGCTTTTGGGGTGAGACATCCTTCAAAATCCTTGGCTCTACTGCCTTTATTGCTTGCGCAGTTGTCACTAGTATCATCAATGTAGCCATTTCTGATTTTGAATAGGAGACACAATGAAAATATCACCTAATGAAATCTTAATTCTATATTTAATTCTATATTTAATGATTATTCTATCAAAATCTAATATCCAAAAAAAGCAGGTTAAAACACTGAATATTTCTGCTTTCCAATGACATTTTACTGTAAAAGAAATAGGTCATTTGTCAATAGTGTTTGTGAAATTAAGAGAACAAGAACTAAAATAACTAAAAAAATTACTTCTGATTATTAGTCTTCAACATTTTATACTAGAAAAAAGAAACTGCTTTAATTAGGTCGCTTATTACAGATATAATACAGCTCTTTGGTAAAATTCTTATCTTGCAAGATATTATTTTGTTGAGTATCCAGTACTTAATTTCAAGAACCCATTCTATGTTTTTAATTCGAAATGCATTTTATTGATTACACAATAGAATTACCACTTGCTGTTTATTTTGTACTGCCTATTAAATGCAAACTCAGGGCTTTTTTTCTTTCTTGACATAATTTCACTTCATATGCCTACATAAAAATAACTTTCCTTCATCTGCACTTACCAAAGTAAACACCTTGCTCTTTTCTTCCTTTTTTATCATTATGTATATAAATGAAACTGAATCAGGAAATGTCAATTTAGATTGTCTTCAGGTCTACCTAGGGCCTGTAACACAGACCCATAAAGACTGGTTTGGTCTTTACACTTTTTTTTTTAATTTGGAAAAAAAATGTTTTTCTGTTTTCAGGAATGTTTGACAGTGATTGCTCTGTCATATGACTGAACGAGCACTTTGTCTAAACACTTCTGTAATGAACTAGATCTCAGATACCATGTTTCTTAAAAAAACCTGGAGTACCCAGAGAGATGGGAAGTTTTCAAATGGTTCAGCCTTAAATCAGATCTGAAGAGAATACAGGACACCTAATATAAAATCCATTAACTGAAATATCATAACATTAGACATTGAAAGAAAAGAGCCCTTTTTTTTTTTTAAAAAAAAAAAGGCAACTTAAGCAAGAATTACAGTTGTCTTTACAGTGAAATCATAATAATTGACATGATAGCACCTACTGCATAATGCTTTCAAACAGTGCTTCTGACCAACTTCCCAGCAGAGCATTTATCAGGTTATAGTTAAACAGGAGTGTTCTAATTACATTCTTAATACAAAACACTTACTTTTTTATTAATGTAATATGGGTCCAGGTCCTCCAGGGGTTCAGACACCATTCCTGGAGGAATATCACCGTAAATAAATGGCAGTGTCTTTCCTGCCTCTAAGTCATTACTTGGCTTTGGGTGATTTTCTTCAGCATCATCTGTAGGCTCATCTTGGTGACAATTAAATTTTTCATCAGCAATACGTTTTTCAATAGCTGCAAGAGACTCTTCGGTGAAATAGAAGAAGCTGTCAGGTCCTGGTGGCACCAGCATTGCCCGTGCCATCTTTTCATTCTGCGGATGTTAAAGGCTTTTAGGCTCTTGTGCAAGAAGATCCTAGGAGGACATGTAGGAAAAAGAAAGAAGAAATAGAAGGTCGCACCACCAACAAAATCCACAAATAAAATCTTTTGGTATAGCCAGCATCTGCCTCTCTTCTCTTTATAAAGCCTTGTAGCAAGATTTATTTCAATTCACAGTCAGATATTTAACAGAAAATTAGCTACTCATGGCAAAGAGATAGAAGTTAAGAAGAAAAAAAACAAAGAAAGAAAAAAAGAGATCAAATTTTCTTAGTTTAATTCAGATTAATACCTCAGAATAATAAAAAAAGGAAAAACATTCTCACTTTCCCTAGTATAACATTAAGTTACCTTATTGTGAAAAAGTAAAAGATGTTTTAGCACAGTTAAGTACTGCAGTCAATGGTCACAACCTCTAACATACATATTTATATATTTTTGGCACACCACCATAAAAAACCTTGCATTTATATTACAAAAATAGAAAGAAAAAACATGCTATTTTTATTCCTCTCCATTTCTGATGGCAAAATTACTCCATCTGGTGGCTTATACTATGATTGCCAAGTTGATATCTATGTTATACTACTAGGTACTATAAAAACACATTGTATATTTAAAGCCATATTCACAGGCAGAAAGTAACTGGCCTGAAGTTTAGTCTTTCCCTTTTAGGTTTTCTGATTCATATCTACCTGATTTTCAACTGTAATTTTTTGATGGCACTATCTCGGAAATTAAGGAAGTTTTGATAGATGAAATGTTTTAGATTTATACAAAAAAACATAGCATAATCAAAATTACAGTGCTCTCTTTGAGACCAAGGATATTTTTAAAATACTTAAAAATAACAAATTCATTAAATTACAACAATCATTAATTGATCATTTCTTTCTAGGTTATATTTTTCACACTGAGTGTACAGTTAACACTTAAGGGTGCAGTGTCTTCAGAATAAACCAATTTTTTTGTACAGAAACGAGACGGAATCCAGTCCCACTTGCTCAGAGTCATTAAGTGTTGCAGCTTTTGTCAACACAACATTGTGGTGAGTTGACCTTGGCTGGCTGCTCTTCCACTCATGCTCCACGAAAGGAACTGCACAGGGGACAATGAAGTGAAAAAGGTCTGGTATTAAAATAAAGACAAGCAGATCATTTACAAATTACTGTCATGGGCAAAACAGACCCAGGGAAAAATAACTTACTGTCAATTAAAACAGAATTGGAAGGTAAAAAGCATCAATACTAAAATAATTTTCCCTTTGCTCAAACTTCACTGTTTCACTCTCAACTCCGACTACTCCTCCCTTCCCAAGAGGCATGGGGAAGTTGGGGAACGGGGGTTAGGGTTAGACACATACCAAAAGAGACACAAAAAGAGGGAGGGTTCTTTACACTGACTAGTAAAGAGGTGAGAAATTTCCTAAAAAATAATTATAGAAATCAGACATTTTTCATGTCAACTGCTAAGCACTTTAAGAAAACACAGACAGGGTTTTTTTCTCTGAAAAAGAAAACCTGAGAATGCCAAGTCTTTTGTTATTTATTTAAAAATGCCTAATCTCACCTGTTCCATCTTAAAACGATTCACCTTTTTCAAATGCAAGATTTGTTTAGCCTTTTGGTGCAAATCCTTAGCACCAGTGAACCTCAAGATCTGCCCAGTTGTACTTGGACTGAGAACCAGCTGGGTCTCAAAAGCTACTTTTCCTTCAGAAGCTGAATGATACTTGTGGCTCTTAATACTCTGGAAACCTTCACCAGCATAAAGGGAGAGAGATCTGTCTTCCAAGGAGGAACACCAGGATCTCTTTCTATAAGCATCATTTTTACCTAAGAGCTAAGGTAACACAAGTATTAATTGGTACCTTTAGGTCATTTATTTAGCTTACAACTCTGGAGGTTTTTTTAATAAAATTGAGGGGCAGATATTTTATGCTTCTTCATTTGTAAGCTGAAAATTCCTAAGAATTTTCTTAGTGCAAGCAGCTGAGTCTACATATTAATGTCAAGGAAAGTCTTTCAAGCAGGGGCTTTCTCCTACACCAAGGTGGTAGCAGTATTTTTTCGTAAAAAAAAAAAAAGTCTATAATACATATGAATGACTTTTTACACACCAGTACTGCATGTATTGTAACAGATTCTGAGGACAGCAGTTGTAATAAAATTTGTATTTCATGAATGATCCAAACAGCAGTTAATGCCATTATAAGTAGTCCACACACACTCAATTATCTAAAATGGTTAGATGGTTGCACAAAGTCTTTTAGAGCCTGAAGAGACAAGAAAGCAAGATCTACAACTATCAGACCAACTTCCATCTTGTAACGAAATAAAATAGGAGATGTACATATGGTGTGGCCCTGCCACAGGAATGTTGCTCTTTACAGGCTGAATAAAATGAAAGCTTTTCAGCACATCTACACACCACTGACCAGTCCACCACGCCTACAAACAAGTAGGAGTACATTTGGCAGTCTAAGAAACAGGCAACTTTATGTTTCAATGATTATCTTCAGAAACAAACATGACAACAAAAAAAACCCAACCAAACAAAAAAAAGGAGATACTGGACAAGAATGCAAACATATACCATAACATCCAACTAGTCTTTTAGAGGATGCTCTCATTACTTGGATAAGGACTCTACAACACTTTAAAAATAGTTTTCTAGTCAACATTAGGCATCTAGACTTGGAAAGTGACAAATGCAATGCCCACAGAAACTACTTGTTATCAAAATGTACTTGAAAATATCACTAACTATTATGTCTGTCTGTGCATTTTGGTTATATTTACTCTTTAGAGGTCTGTAATGCGTAAAACAGAAAGTTCACGACTGTTCATTTCACCAAATACCACTAGGGCCTTATGGCAGTTTTTCTGAGTTATTGCAGTTGTTATCAGAATGAAAATCTTTCCACTTGCATGTTCATATTCCGCTGGTTTATTCAGCAAGGCTTAAATGGTACCCTTAGGGCTGAGATGAACTGTAGCATTTCTCTCTTGAGATACCACAGCCAATGGCTGCAGCACAATGCTCAGTGTTAAAACAAAAAAAAGTTATTTTGCACTACATGACAAATCTCTTCTGTGAATGCTTTATGCTAGCAGCCTAATCACAGCCTACGTTTGGAAAAAAACCCCACACCTATTAAACACTTCTTGATTTACAGTTCAGTGGCTGTTTCCTTGTCATGACTTTAAAAAAGTACTGCAAATACAGTAATTTCACAACTATAAGGCGCACCCTTTTGACTAAAATTTTGGTCTGAACCCGGAAGTGCGCCTTATAGTCCAGATGTGCCTTATATATGGACAAAGTTCAGAAATCTGCCAACCCGGAAGTGTGAGCTGTGAGCTGAACCGGGACCCACGGGAGCTGCGGCCGTGCGGGGGAAGTCGGGAACCACGGGAGCTGTGGCTGCTGGGTGGGGGAAACTGGGAACTGGCGCGGTCACCGGGCAGGGGGACGCTGCGTGGCCGCTGGCTGGGGGGAAGCGGGGAGAAGCGGTGCAGCCGCCGGCCGGGGAGAAGAGGGGAGAAGCGGCGCAGCCACTGGCTGGGGGAACACGGCACAGCCAGGGAAGTGGGGAGAAGCCGCACGGCCACCGGCCAGCGAGAAGTCAGCCGGCCAGGGGGACGCCGGCAAGCAGCGCGGCAGCGCAGTGGGAGCTGGGAGTTGGGAGCTGCGAGCCGTGAGCCAGCCGGCGCCGGGGGTGAGCAGGAATGCTGAGGCCCACTGCATGGGGAGGGTGCCTGGAGCTGCATTTAAAGGCTACACCGATCTTTGAAAAATGTTTGCAAATTGAGCACTGCCAGTAATTCGTTACTTTGTTGCGCGCGGCGCAGCTCATCGCTGCAAAAAAAAAAAAAAAAAAAAAAAGCACGCCTTATATAATGTACAAAGTTGCAAAATTTGCCGATTCCTGGAGGTGTGCCTTATAATCCAGTGGGCCTCGTGGTCGTGAAATTACTGTACATAAATCCTGTAACACTGTAGAAGAAAGTGAAGCTGCTTATACTGTTATCTCATGGAAATCACTTCACCCAAAAAAGAAGTGGAATGAAAATAAAAAAAAGCAGGATGGATTAGTTTAATGACTTAAATGTGTCTCTTTTCTGCAATTTTGATGGAATTTGTATTATGAACTAAAAAGTACTAACGATCAAACCAGAAAATAATATTTAATGTGAATCCTGAAGAAACTGTTACCCTTCCATCCAAAAAAATCCCACAAAGGTCTTCCTGAAAGCCCAACATTAAAAAATCCACCATCAGTAAAAAACAAAACCCAATACATAAATCCCCATTTTCTCAGTTTACTCTTAAGGAATAGGCTTCTAATCTTTCATGGCTATATTGTGCATGTAAGCCTGACTGGAGACTCTGTTCATCCAGAAGAACAGAAAATTCAAATTACAAATGAAAGATTACAGAAAATTGCTACATACCACAGACTCTGTAGTAGCACAATAGTGGGAGGAAACTCCTGGGGAAGGAAGGAGTCAGTTAACAATCTGATAATGTTAACATAAATATATTCTTATGGAGTATGACTGAGTGAGCAAAAATAATTTTTAAATAATCTTTTAGAAGGTATTTTTAGTATCTATACAAAGAAAAGCACCAGAGTAATTTATAATTATTTTGAGGTTTTAAGTTTGATCCACTGGGTTATGAGAAAAAGCATGAATATATGGCTATGTAAAAAACCACGAATATATAGTTTTTATTGTTTTCATATATATATATATATAAATAAATAAAAATATATGTATGTTTCTGTATGTCCTTTACTATTTACAAAAATAATGGTCAAACTTAAACCCAAGTCAACCAGCAACAAACCCTCAATACTGGTAAAATGTATTTCCCTAATGTAGTATTTTTATCTTAACATTTTTCAGAGGTAACAATCTGCGCTTCCTATTATATATTCTAGAACATAATGATGGATTTTTTACAGTACTGTTTCTGATGTTCTCTCTGCTATGATACACTTGCTAGTGTTATTTGAGTAACTTGAATAAAGTTTTCAGTGTACTAAGGAAGCCATACTACTGAAATTACTAGGTATTCCATTAAAAATAAGAAGCTACCATCTTGACAGTCAGGTAAAGATGTTCAGTGAATTTCATTTAGGCAAGTGATCAAATCTGATCAGTTATAAGCAAATTTACAGATATTTTCTCTGCCATGCTCTTTTTTGTGTATTTCTGTAGATAAAAAAATAAGGTGTTTTCTTTTACAGACATTTAATTCTATTATATAAATGAAACCTACTCTATTAACTAATAAATTGTCATTGAGCAGTGATGCAGCCTTCAGTTTCTACAGAAAATAAGCTGAGTTTATTGCTGCTAAATCAACGTCAGAATTCTGTGACTGTTTGCAAAACATGCATGAGGCTATAAGACAAATCCAGAAAATTCTTAGGACAGTGGTTTAATCTAGAATGCATCTGCTCCTAAACATCAATAAGAACTAAAAGGTTTCTGAATTATTTATTGCTTTCAGACTGAATAAATTAGACCTATGCTACATTTCACCCCTGATACTTCTCAACAAAAGACTGTGCTAATGCAATAGCACTAAGTGGGACAGCTGATTTTTAAAGAAAATATTTTACCATGTCATTCTTTTGTCTGTAAGTCATTTAATTCTCTATAGCTTGTTCATGAAAATAATTTTAAAAACCAAAATAAATGCTTATGGAAGACAAAATGCATTTCTGTTCAGCTTAATGGATTCTACTCCTCATACAAAACTTGCCTGTATCAGTTCCAAAGGTATAATAAACTAGCTATTCTCAATTAAATAGTCCCTGATTTTAATTTATTAACTTATGGTAATACACAGAAGACATAAAAAAAATATTAATATTGCAAGAATGAAAAGCTCCCCCAAATCAAAGTTTACCAACTTGAAGATTGTTTTATATTAAAAAAGTCCTCTTAAACAATAATAAACTAAAAAGACACAGATTAGTAACATACTACAGAACATAAACCTGTTTCACTAGATTTTAAACAGTAAAAAATGTTCTTGAATCCTTAAAATGTACACTTTTTAGTTTTTATCTACCGAAAGCTCAAAAAATTATCAATTAGAGCACAGCAGAAAAGAGCATATCTACAGAATAACGGAAGAGAAAATAATTTTTCTCTATGGACTGAAAACTGCTAAAATTCTGAAGTAATCTTTATTTGCTGTTATAGGTAACATTGGTATTGTGACCAAATAAATATGACTGAATTTTATTAGATGTTTCTAACAACTATTTTAAAATTTAGCCATTTCATTGCACTTCGATTTTCCACGAAGAAAATGAAGACTTTTGTGAAATGGTCAGGAAGCATAACTGAACAGACATACAATTTGGCAGACTTTAGACAGCCAATATGCTTTGTTAGATCTTATTTAGGTCAGGTCTTCTCCCTCAAATTTTTGAATTTTTTTTTTTTCCTTTTGGCAAATAAGACAACACAGAAAAAAGGAGCAGAGGGAGGAAGAAAACAACTCTCCCACCAAAGTAAACACAAAGAATGTGACTGGCTGCAAAATATAAAAGACAAAGCAAGGAGTACAGCCAGATCTCTTCCCATTCCTCTTTCTGGCCAGAGAGGCTCCCTATATCTCATTTAATGGCCTCATTAGTGCAATCTGAGTCTACTTTCTGTGCTGGTCACATTTCCTAGAAAGACTCAGCTACTGTTCTGCAAATGGATACAGGCTGGGATGATTGGAAAAACCTGGCTCAGTTTATAGCAATGTGGGGGCAAAATTCCCACATCCATTCTAAGGCTTCCTGTAAACACACCGAAAGTGGAAAATGGCATCAACATACATCAACACAGAGATGTATGGCAGGATGTTCTTCAAAAGGTTCACCTGTTAGGTCCAAAAAGGATTTTGCTCCTTCCAGTATATTACTGAACTTTTGTACGTATCAGAAAAAAATTGTTTACTAATGACATCCATTAAAAAAGCCACAGAAGTACGATCAGCCTGTAAAACTGAAATGAGAGTTCAATGCCAATTATTCTGTTCAGTTCAACAGCCTGAAACACAATGCTGTGTTGGTAGAAGAGACTTTCAGGATGTCAGCCTCACTGACATGGCTTACTATCTGCTTCCCAATGAACATGAGAGCATGAGAAGGAAAGCGAGAATATGCTAGAACACGACACCATGATGGCATTTAAAAACTGCATTTGCTCATTTTTTGGTTGGTTGGTTTTCTGTTTTAATGGAGATTCAATTATTAAGTACAGCTTTCTTTTTGTACAGATTGCCATATGCTCTGGGATGACACTGCTTGAGCAGGGAGGTTGGAGCAGATGATCCATTGTGGTCCCTTCCAACCTGACCCATTCTGCGATTCTGAGCCTGGGTGCAGTATAAACAGTGGCATTAACATTACTCCAAAATACCTCATTCCTGTGGACAGAACTTTTAAGTGGAAGTCCTTTGTCAAGGCTTTATCACAGAATGAAGTTTCTCTTACATGTCTGCTCTGGTCCTCACCTCCTGTGACTTGTGTTCCATAATATGTTACTAGTTTGTACCTCATAGGTTGTCATCTGCATACTCTGTCTTAACCAATTCAATTTACATGGCACATCAATATTAAAAATTCACTTACATTACTAAAAATTCACTTACTGTGCATTTCTATGAGTTTACAAAAAACACTGGTTTTTATAAATATGGAAATTAATGTTTTCTCCTTGGCACAGTAGCTTTGAAATAGCCACGGCAATACTCATCAAGCAAAGATGCCAGGAGGGCATAAACAAATCAAAATGTTTTGGAGAGTCAAAGAAACTCCTCTAGTTGAAGCAGAAAATATATACACAAAATATGTACATCTTAACAGCAACGCACGAACTTGCAGAACATGGCAAAATTACAAACAGTACAGCACTTAGAGTGAATATAACAGAATTAGGGGAAGCATCGATAGCCTTTTTCCTCATGTCAAATTCATGACAAAAAAAACCCCAAACAAACCAGGCACCCTCATCATCATCATTTTTAAGCCAAATGTTAACCAAACTAAATCCACAACTATGCCAGTGGGTGAAGTAAAGAGTCAGAGAGCATTTCCTTCGGTTTTTCTCCATGTTCTAACAGTCAGAACTACTTTAATACAGATTTGCTTCCTATCACAAGTGAAAGACAAATGGAAAAGAGATTGTGAAAGAAACTCGAAAAACAGGTTACTTGAATTTAAAATATTAGAAAGTGTCAAGATTAAACTAGTTTGATAACCACAGGCCTCTATCACAAACAAGTAAGACCTGGATTTACTACACTTTCAGTTTTGCTCAGTTTTGTTCAGGGGTGTAATTATTTAAAAAAAAATAAAAAATTCTTATGAGCAGTCTTTCCTATAAATGATGGCAATTCTCTTAGTCTTTATCAGTCATTTTCAGACACTGATGTGATCATAAGCCAGAAAAAAGGAACTTCAAGGCAAATTTGGCAGTAGTTTTCTCTGGGGCTTGAATCCAAAAGTCTTAACATTTTTCTGAAGTATTTGTCCTCCTTCATTCCTTTTTATTCTTGGCTTTGTATTGTGAGACAGTCTGCATTCGAATGTATCTGACATTACATCCAGTTGGCAAGAATACAACAGGAGACTTTCTCATACAAAACCCTCACCACCAGAGACTAAAGGACAGTTGGAAACACACCTCATGTTTTCGTTTGCTTTCCCTATTTACTTGCTTTTGAAATTACTCCTGTTGTAGATTGTGTACACAAAAACTATGGACAAGAAAAATGAACTGGATTAGATCAAGCTATTATAAAACAAAACCCCTACGTTACTGCTACTTTTGTGCCTGCAGAGGAAATGATGAACAAATAAACAGATATTACAGTATCCTCTAAAAGAAAACAAACTGCTGAATAAAAAAGGAAATTGTTAATCTAATTTCATAATTGTTTTTTCCCCACTGAACATGTTTTACCCTCTACATTTAAATTTAGAGTTTCAAAATCAAGACTGCAGTGGATGATTGCCAGCTGAAAAATGAGTAAGAGGCAGCAGTAAAACACTACATCACATTGGATTATTGAAAAATACTGAAATACTGACAATTATTAATGAAGTGTTACCATTAGTAGTACTAGAATCTAGTCAGGAAAATACATTCTACAACCAATTTATCTGATTGAGAATCCATTTTAAAGGATGTCACTTCTTGTACAATGAGAAATAATGTTCAGCAATTAAGTATAAAAGATTCTTGAAGATCAGAAAGAAAAGGATAGACTTCTATGAGCTTTTTCATTATAATCTTTAAACAAAGATAAACGCAGTGTTCTGGTTCCATCCCCTCTTCTGGTCATTGAAAACATAGAAAGAATTGAAAAATAATTGCTTTTTCACCTCAGGTTAGAATGCCAGTTTTCATATTTTCCCAATGCATGCCTAAAAATTCAATGGTTAAGGAGACAAAGTTGGTAGTTTTATTGACCTAGGCTTTGTAAATTGTGAAATAGCCAAATTGCTTGCAATAATTTTTTTAGCAGTATGACTATATTAAAAAATCTGACAACTTCAAACTGCCTTATCAGGGTATGCCACTTGGTGAAGAAAAAAAATTTCAGAGAAATGTGTCTGCCAATAGTACTTACTCAGAAGTCACAGAACCATCTACTGGCTTGGAATCACCTGCCTTGAGCTCAGTGATTCATAACCCTTCTGAAAAAACCCAACTGGACCCTTGGTGTGGTTCAACACATCAGGTTGGACAGGGCTTTGAGCACCCTGATGGGGTGAAAGATGTCCCTGGGTGCCCCTGATGCCAGGTTGTCCCTGTCGAGAGTATACACAGACTGAAACACCCTTTTGACCACTGAAGGCTCCACCTCCCACACACAAAAGCACTTGGTAAGAGTCCCACTTTTATTTCTACTTCAAGATCAATCAGCACAGGAAACATCCAAAGATGGCCTGATAGTGATCAAGTGTTTGTTCATCATAAAATCTAGAGCCATTAGGAATACTTCCAGAAATGACACTTGATAATCACTTACTGTGCACAACAAAGCACCAGATGAGTACGGGCAACCTACAGGCAGATGTTTGAAAATATATCTAGAGCAACAGTAACTAAAAGCAGTCATGAGCATATAGAGAGAGAGAGTGAAAAATCCTACTTCCCACCACCTGTCAAAAAAACCAATAAAAACCAACCAAAACTAAATCTAATCTTGCTCCTCACTGTAGGGACACACAACTTTTCTTAATACATGTGCAATAGTGCACAGTTCCCTGTGACAAGGGAGTCTTTGCCTGAACTGCTACCTTGCTGCAGAAAGCAGTGATTAATTATATTGTGGTTGTGCAATATAAAACAGAATTGCAAGGCATTCACAGAAAAGAGTCATTAAAAGAGCAGGATATAAAGTGCAGCAGTTGGTTTATAAAAAGTAATTTTCTTTTTTTACATAATATGCTGCCATTTTCTCCTTCAGACAAAGAGAAAACAGCTGTTTCAGTCCAGACCACCAGAGCCACTGTACTTTGTCAGCACTGTGGAATGACATTCAGCTTCAAAACCTTCTGTGTTTCTTCCTTCCCAGTCACAGAGTAGGAATAAATAATTTAATCAAGTGTTCATCAGGAGAGGGGAATATCCTATTAGTCTGTGCCTGCATTCCTTCCCCCTCACTTCTTTGCATCTCTTAGATTTCCGGAAGTGTACATCATTCTTTTTAGCTTAGCCAAAACCACAGCTCAATGAGTTTAAAAAAAAAATAGGGAGAAATTATACTTTCTAGAACTAGAAGTGAATACATATCCATTATAAACATAATGTTACAGTTTTTAGAAAAGAGACAGAAAATTCACAATGCAAAAGAAACTAGAGGAATGGCACTAAAACACCATTTTGGAAAAACAGTTACTAGAGACTTCTTCAATTAAACATCCATCTCCATCTAAAAGATACCAGCAAGTACACATCAGTGTGATGCAAAAACCATGAAGAAGGATTTTGTGGCTATTTGATTTGCTCATAAACACATTTACATCTCTTAAATTATTTGCAAAGTACTAAGCTACTGTCATTTGACACACTTGTCCTCAATCTGACTGAGAACAGATTTTCAACAGAAAAACTTGAAGATCATCCTTATTTATTATTTTCTGAAGGCTGTAATTTTATTTTTTCATCATTCATGAAGTAGTATCTTCATACAAAGAACAGAACTCTGGTTAAATTTAGCAAAAGGAGAAAGATATAACAAGACAAAAAAATAAAATATGCCTCCAATGACCAGATGGATGGAAAACGAAGGAAAGAAAGACAAAATAGGTGATCATGGTTATTAGGTGCTTGAGACAAAAGGACTCTTCTTTCATTCAATTTATTTAGTCTAATTTTAAAAATAATCTTTATTAGGCCACAGAAACTTCTACAAAATATCAAATATTAACTCTAAAACATCTCAAATCTCTTCTTGCCTAGGACAGTCTTTGTCTAACAAAAAGAACTGATAATTGATACATCACTTCAAGGACGTAAAATAAGATTTAAATCCTTAATTTTGTAAAGGAAAATTATCATAAAAATTCTCATTAGTTTTACTTCCACATAAATTCTTTAAAAGTCCTGCAAAGTATCCAATTTTGAAGTACATTTTCTGACCAAAACTGAGGGCCATATTACTAATGAAGTGAATAACTTGAGAGTAAGTCAAGAGTTCTGTAAATGAAAAGACCTGTATAATCTTTTTAACAAGGAAAAAATGTAATAACTCCTTCAAAACACATCAGTTAACCTGCAAGCAGAAAAATAAGCTTCCAAGAAATAGGATCTGAATCCAAATGTATATTAATTAGTATTTTTTTCTTAATAAAAATGGTATACAATACAGAACTCAAAATTATCTAACACAGTAGTTCACTATGTCATGTATTTACATGCCTGGAAATCTCTTGTGTAGGCTATGGAAGAAATCCAGGTTGTGTTGATCGAGACTATTGTACCTAACAGGATTGCCTGCAGGAAGACGTCAAGCAAGCTACTCATTTATATCCTCTAAGACAGACCAGGAGATCAACAGAAGTTCAACACACTCAGTACCACCAAGGTTCTACGCAAAAGCTGGAGCCCAAGTGCCAAAGCAGAAGTGCTGTAACAGAGAAGAAACCGCCTTCTGATCGGGGTAGAACAAAAAAAGAAAAACCAAAACTACACCATGAAAATTGGTATGTCCTAGTCAGAAATGGGCTCTATTCCTGGATGAGATTCTCTGACTGCTGAACCTAAGGTCTCCATTGTCATAAAGACCTTTCAGATTTTGATGATTTATACGGGAAGCAGCCACCTTCATGTTACCCTTAATATGAGGTGATCCCAAATATTAAGTTCCTTTGTCTCCACTGTTCTATAGACACATTTGCCTAAGAAGTGCCCTCACACATTATTTTCCTCATTAAGTGCCCCTCAGTGTGCCAGCTGCTCAATCATCCTTCCTCCTGCCTTGGTTGGCGCATATGTAATCAAAGACAACCAACACTAGAATTACTCTGTTCAGTAATTTAGCTCTCAGATAATGACCATCTCTGTCCCCCACAAACTATCTAGGTAGGAAAAAGCCTCAAAACTTTAAAACAGCCTGTGCACCAGATGAATAAATCCAGTAAAACTTGTAGCAAATCGGAAGGTTTGGGGTTTTTTTCAACACAAGGCTGCAAAGACTTTATAAACAAATTGCAGATAAACATACAGTAATTTCACGACCATAAGGCGCACCGGACTATAAGGCGCACCCCCCGGGAGCCGGCACATTTTGCAACTTTGTAGATCAGATAAGGCGCACCGGTCTATAAGGCGCACCGGGTTTTTTTTTGCAGCGAGGCTCCGCCCCCAGCTCCTCCCGCACGCTTGCTGGCCGAGGCCCCGCCTCAATCCGGCAGCCATTGGCTCCCGGGCCTGCCTGTACCCAGCAGGGCCGGGCTATGCCCACCGCCGCTCCGTGCAGCATCCCCAGGGCCCCGCTGTTCCGGGAGTTCCCTGGCGCTCCGGGTGACCCAATGCCGGCAGGCTTGCCCCGTGCCGCCGCTGCCCCGATTCCAGCTGCTTGCCCCCTCCCCGCGTGGCAGCCGCTCCGATTCTGGCGGTTTTCCCCCTCTCCGCATGGCGGCCGCCGTGCTTCTGGGGGTTTTCGCCACCCCCGCGCGGCGGCCGCCGTGATTCCGGGGGCTTTCGCCCCCCCCGCGCAGCGGCCGCCGTGCTTCTGGGGGTTTTCGCCCCACCCGCGCGGCGACCGCCGTGATTCCGGGGGCTTTCACCCCCCCCGCGCGGCGGCCGCCGTGTTTCCGGGGGCTTTCGCCCCCCCCGCGCAGCGGCCGCCGTGATTCCGGGGGCTTTCGCCCCGCCCGCGCGGCGGCCGCCGTGATTCCGGGGGCTTTCGCCCCCCCCGCGCGGCGGCCGCCGTGATTCCGGGGGCTTTCGCCCCCCCCGCGCGGCGACCGCCGTGATTCCGGGGGCTTTCACCCCCCCCGCGCGGCGGCCGCCGTGTTTCCGGGGGCTTTCGCCCCCCCCGCGCAGCGGCCGCCGTGATTCCGGGGGCTTTCGCCCCGCCCGCGCGGCGGCCGCCGTGATTCCGGGGGCTTTCGCCCCCCCCGCGCGGCGACCGCCGTGTTTCCGGGGGCTTTCGCCCCGCCCGCGCAGCAGCCGATCCGATCCCTGCGGCTTTCGCCCCCCCCCGCGCAGCAGCCGATCCGATTCCTGCGGCTTTAACACCCCCCGCAAGGGAGCCGTCCCAATGTCGGCGGGCCGGCCCCGCGCGGGGGTGGCCCCGAAGCCGGCGGGTCCGCCCCGCGCGGGGGCGGCCCCGAAGCCGGCGGGGAGGCCCCGATACCGGCGGGTCCGCCCCGCGCGGGGGCGGCCCCGAAGCCGGCGGGGAGGCCCCGATACCGGCGGGTCCGCCCCGCGCGGGGGCGGCCCCGAAGCCGGCGGGGAGGCCCCGATACCGGCGGGTCCGCCCCGCGCGGGGGCAGCCCCGATGCCGGCGGGGGCGGCCCCGATACCGGCGGGTCCGCCCCGCGCGGGGGCGGCCCCGATGCCGGCGGGGGCGGCCCCGAAGCCGGCGGGGAGGCCCCGAAGCCGGCGGGGAGGCCCCGATACCGGCGGGTCCGCCCCGCGCGGGGGCGGCCCCGAAGCCGGCGGGGAGGCCCCGATACCGGCGGGTCCGCCCCGCGCGGGGGCGGCCCCGATGCCGGCGGGGGCGGCCCCGATACCGGCGGGTCCGCCCCGCGCGGGGGCGGCCCCGATGCCGGCGGGGGCGGCCCCGAAGCCGGCGGGGAGGCCCCGATACCGGCGGGTCCGCCCCGCGCGGGGGCGGCCCCGAAGCCGGCGGGGAGGCCCCGATACCGGCGGGTCCGCCCCGCGCGGGGGCGGCCCCGAAGCCGGCGGGGAGGCCCCGATACCGGCGGGTCCGCCCCGCGCGGGGGCGGCCCCGATGCCGGCGGGGGCGGCCCCGATACCGGCGGGTCCGCCCCGCGCGGGGGCGGCCCCGATGCCGGCGGGGGCGGCCCCGATACCGGCGGGTCCGCCCCGCGCGGGGGCGGCCCCGATGCCGGCGGGGGCGGCCCCGATACCGGCGGGTCCGCCCCGCGCGGGGGCGGCCCCGATGCCGGCGGGGGCGGCCCCGATACCGGCGGGTCCGCCCCGCGCGGGGGCGGCCCCGAAGCCGGCGGGGAGGCCCCGATACCGGCGGGTCCGCCCCGCGCGGGGGCGGCCCCGAAGCCGGCGGGGAGGCCCCGATACCGGCGGGTCCGCCCCGCGCGGGGGCGGCCCCGAAGCCGGCGGGGAGGCCCCGATACCGGCGGGTCCGCCCCGCGCGGGGGCGGCCCCGATGCCGGCGGGGGCGGCCCCGATACCGGCGGGTCCGCCCCGCGCGGGGGCGGCCCCGAAGCCGGCGGGGAGGCCCCGATACCGGCGGGTCCGCCCCGCGCGGGGGCGGCCCCGATGCCGGCGGGACGGCCCGCGCGGGGGCTGCCCCGAAGCCGGCGCGTCCGCCCCGCGCGGGGGCGGCCCCGATGCCGGCGGGCTCTCACTTCCGGGGTGGCAAATGTTGCAACTTTGTAGATCAGATAAGGCGCACCGGACTATAAGGCGCACTTCCGGTTTTGGGGGGAGATTTTAGTCAAAAGGGTGCGCCTTATAGTCGTGAAATTACTGTATTCTGAATGCCGCCTTCTGTCTCTTATTGTACCAATTAATTTGGTTACAAATCCTAAAAACACTGCAAGTACTGCATATTTTTAAGTAATTGAATTTCTTTCATTTCCTTCGATGCTTTCTCTTAAATGTAAACCTTGCAACAGAAGGGTTCCCAGGCAGAATCAGGGTGAAGATATAAAAGCTGAGCACACAGAAACACACCCCTTGTTGAACAGCCAAAATCTCAATGCTGAGCAAACATGCAGCTCCCAAGTAGCAGGTCCCAGAGAAGCCACTGCTGGATTAAGGGCAAAGAAGCACAGATCTCTACGAGGTGGCACACCTTCAAAGTAAACATTTCCTCACTGGCTGGCCAGCTGCTCAGAAGGCACATTTTTCATTATTATAAAGAATTTGCATGCTAGCTGAGCAAGCCAGATGGTCAAGAAGTATACTCACATTAATTATTTGGGTACTAGAAATACAAAGCTCCTTCCTGGTTGCTGTCTGATCAAATATCAAACATTTCCTCTACACATACAGTATGAGAACAGAACAACTGTGTCTCACCTGCGAGGGAAATCACTGCAGTGGGTGGAGGCAGCTGTGGGGGAGCTGGGGGGGTGGGATACATCATAAGGAAAGGGTGGCTATAGTAAGGGAGATGAAGTATGAAATAGTCAAGAATTACTAAAGAAACTGTGGAAAGAAAAGAAATACAGCAAATGTAGGAGGAAGAGAAAGATGTAACCTTTATACAATCTGTAATAGCCAAACCCCTGGTATGTAAGTTTTTCATACACAGTAAAAGCAGTTCGGCAAAATACTTCCAGGGATGTTGGGAATATTCTAAGACATACATTATACATTCAGGAAACCTGGAGCTGTAATAATAAACACAGTAGGATTTCATATTTCACACTTAAGGCACAAAAAAATCCCCATATCAATGATACTGTAGCAAGGCAAATCAGTATCTATAAAAGCATTGTAAAGTTACATGCACTTGAAAATTGAATCAAAGTGAGTGCCAAGATCGTGCCTGTATTTGGTTATTTTTCCTCTGTAGTATATCGTCACTGATTATATATCCATTTTCATGCCAGGATAATGTGTTCAGTGAATCACTGTTGTCCAGACACAAAACCAAACAGGGAGTCAAATGCAAATGTTTTGTCCCAGAACTTGGTGGGGTCTTGGGAGCACTGAAGACAGAAAAGAGAGATGCCCTCCCAGCCCCTGCTTTGTGTGCAGCATAAATGGCATCACCTCTCTGTATGCTGGCAAGTACCTGGCCACAGGTCCAGAGGGACCTCAGCACTGCCCACCCCTGCATGCACACAGGGGACAGCTGGTAGAGAACACTGCTGCAGCCCCTCTGCAGCTCTAGGTAACACTGCAAGGGCACAGAGAGACACTTTAGGTCTCTTGGGTACTCAGGCCCTACTAAGAAATGGCAACTTCAAATAAGAATTTTAAGTCCAAACGTACAGGATAACACTGGATAATGATTCTGCAAATGCATCATCTGAGAAAGATATAGTTTCAAGCTAAAAAAAACCCCTTAGCCTAGATCTATACATCACTGGTTTCATCAACACAGTAATAACCCAAGAATCAATTAAAACTTTAGATACAGAAGGGACTCCCATTCAACATATGTCACAAATATGTCACAAAAGAGGCTTGCTGGAGCATTTTTGGTGTTTCTCCTTATTTGTTGAACTGCAGGCAAGAAAATTTCATAGTGAGATTTTCAGAGACAGCCCAGTCCTCACAGAAAACACGACAGAATTTCTATGGAAGTCACTGTACAAAATCTATCTTTTCACATATGAAAATATATTCCAGTTTCTGTTGGGGCGGAGGTGCTTTGTCTAGTACGCAACAACTGCATGCAAGATGATACAATTTTTCTTTTAAACTTCTGCTTTGATACTAAACTTCTAGAATGGATTTCTTCCACAAATTTAAGGAAACTATTTATACTAAACTTATTACATCACAGGGGAAAATGCAACCTGTACTTAAAAATCTGAGAAAGAGTTAGTCTTCTGTCTTGAAATCAACTAGTCAACAGTGACAGAAACCTTTACAAAAGGAACAATAAAATTAGTGGAAAATCTTCCCTGGTAGCAGACAGTGTGCTTTGAGCACAAGTGCTTCAAGCAGTGCAATCAATCATCATTGAGGATGACTCAACCCTCTCTAAGGAGCATGACATCTGTGATTATTATTGATAAATACATCCTTGTCCTGGGCTGAGTTTACAATTTACTTCAACAGGAAAGGAAAACATTTTTGAAGATTAAATTATTCCAGTTCTGTCTCCATGCGCTCTGGATTACATACTCTTGTGCAGTCCCAAAGGACATACTGCAGAAGGCACCCAAATTAGGGTCCCTATAAAATAATTAAATGAGGACACATAATCTTGAAGGATTAGATCCAGGTACAGTATTTTTATTTGGATTAGAATAAGATTAAATGTCTTCCACATGCTATCACCACTTATTAGTAGTGAGCATGTAAGTGAGCATGTATTAACAATAAATTATATTTACTTATATGAAGGAAAAAAAGTGTTTTTCAACACCAGCTCAAAGCTTAATCCTTGCCTCAAATAAGAGAAACAAGTTTTATGATAAAATATTGAAGGTAAAAGCTGTCAATATCAATACTGTACTGCTGGTAATAAAACCTTATTTTAACAAAATCTGTTTAAAAGCTCATAAAACTGTTCATGTCTTATACTATTTATCTGCACTTAGCATTTCTTTTAATGTGTACAGTTTTAAAATCAACAACCTGTTTTACCCACTTCCATTTCTCTTTGTTAAATTTCATCCGCAAACACAAAATAATGTTTTAAATATGGAAAGAGCAATGTTTGCTTTCATGTCTGATAGGAATAATATAAAATTATCAATGCCTAAGATTTACACAGGACTTGTATTTTCATCAAGTCTGCATTTGTATAAACTTTACCTAAATGCACCTTTAGATAGCCAGTTAAAAACCACATTTTAAAAAAATATAGGAAAGGAAGGGGAAAAAAAAAGAGTCTACATGATACTATCCTCTTGAATCCCCAAAGCAGAGAAATATCAGGGATGGAGTTGGGGGGTGAAGTGGTGGGTGACACCAAAGCCCTTGGACTGGCTAATGGCCAACATGGCCCTTGGCAAATCTTGCAGCATCTTGTACACACCTCTGCCCAACCCGAGTCTGTGTGTGATGCACACACAGAGCTCTGCCTTCCCAACCTGACACACCCTTTTCCACCAGGACCGGCCAAAAGCCGCCGTGTTTCTCACACTGAGATCAGAGCCAGCACACAGGATGGATTCCTCCTCTTTGCCTACAACAGCTGTGTTTGGCAAATACTGACAACGACGCAGAAACTGCTCAGATTTTAATAAAAGTAAATTTTCAGTCCACTTAAAAGCTGAAAAATGTTTAGACACACATATAACTGACATGGAAACGGCAGTGTCAGAACTGCCTTTCATTCCATATGAAAATTCACACCTTAACAGTGCCATGCTATGCATCAAATCACAAACATATCACACAGCAACACCAATTTTGGGGGGGTTTGATGGGTGGCTTGGTTTTAGTTTGGGGGTTTTGGAGTTTTCCTTGACTGTTGTTTTTTTATTTTGTTTTGGGGTTTTTTTTTTGCTGTTGTTGTATGTATGGGGTTTTTTCGTTGTTAGTAACTCATACGCACATATTTGCTCAAGTTCAACAAGTTCAACTAAGAAAAATAACATCAAATCTACCCTTCCACAATTTAATCTTGCTTTTTGCATCCCACTCAGACTAGAATTTTTTTATTATAATCCAGAAACTATGAGGTATTTTGGCAAGCAAAGAAATATTAAATACATTAGAATCCTTAAGTTAAACAGCAAAATCTGATTTTGCAAAAGGAGGGGGAAACGGTACTGAAATTAATTCTTGTGACTAAAAGCTCCTTTTCATAAATCACCTCACACTTTCGTGTAAGGATTTTTCCCATCATTTGTTTTCCTATCAAGCCTTTTTTTTTTTTTTTTTTTGAAGCTGAAGCAGTGCCACTTATGGGAAGCAAAAAATGCACTTCTATAAACGACTTCTCTTTGTATAAATCATGACAAACCAATTTGGTTGAACAAAATAACTTTGCTGCACCTGAAATATAAACTGGAATGCCAGAAGTTCAGAGTTAAGGAAACAGGTGCATAAGAAGGATTCACGCATTGGTGTTAGTACTCTGTAAGAATATTCAGCAGACAAGGTTGCCCAAGAGGAGATTCTGCTTTTCCTCCTGGCTCTTCCTGTTGCTCTCTCCTCTGCGCTTCTTCCATCTTTCCACAGATGTGGTCACCACTGCTTAGCAACCAAGGGGACATGATGACAGAGGAAAATCCTCCATCTAGAGCTCACCCTGCTCCACCTACACAGCAGCAAACTACATTTCACAGCTCATTAGGAGAATATGTTTTCTTTGTTACCGCAGAGATATCAAGTGGGACCGCATATGTAGCTTCTTGCGAGATGCATTTTCTTTCCTTGGTGGGTGCACAGGAAAGAACTTAAGAACAGGAGAAGAACCTGACACTTGTTGGTAAAACAGCTCCCCAAATATTAATACCAGGTAAATAAATACATAAATAAATATAAGTAAAAGAAAAGGAGAAAAAAAAAAAAAAAGAGAAAGTTCCGATACCTCGGGGATGAGAAAGAGAAAAACGAAGACAAGAGACTCAACCAAATACCCTACCTACTTTTACTCAAGTGCTCCAGCCGAGCTCCAGGGAGAGCCCAGGCAGCTTAGACCCAAGTCCGGACAAGACCCCGCCACCCGGCCGCCGGACAGACCCCACTCACCTCTGCCATGCCACAGGTCGGTGCCGTGCGGGCTCCGCTCCGCGCCCCGCTCCGCTCCCCCGAGCCCCGCCCGGCCCCGCCCGGAGCGGCCCCGCCCGGAGCGCCCGCAGCGCCCCCTCGCGGAGCCCGCGAGCGCCGGGAGCGCGCAGGGAGCGCACAGGGAGCGCGCCGCCGGTAAACTCCGGACGCCGGGATGCTGCTGCCGCCGGGATGCTGCCGCCGGCCAGACACAAACGGGAGGCTTGGACAGCGTGTTACCGCCGGGCAGCCATCCCGCGGCCGCCCGCCCGTGACTCACAGTCCCACCGGGAACCAGAGCAGGGTCCTACGGCCGCCGGGGGCTGCGCCGGGGCTGGGGGTGCCGCGCCGCCGCAGAGGAGGCAGCGGGCAGCAGGGCCGGGTAGGGCCAGGACGATGGAGAGATGGCCCGTTCCTGCTCGCAGCCCTCCCGTCCCCTCCCTGTCCCGGCGCCCCTTCCCGTGGCGCTCGTGGGTCGGTTCCAGTCAGCGCAAAGCCACACTCCCCTCTGCTATTCATTCACGTCCAATGCTAAATGGGTTTCCGAGAGGAAGTCATGGTGTCCTTGGCTGCAATTCAAGGTAGTAACATAATATATTTGTCTTATGAGCTTTTACAAGCATTTATGTGAGTTTTGGTTTCTCCTATTGATGACTAACTCTAATACCTTCTGTATCTCTCTTGGAAACCTGCAGTAAAAAACAAGTTAGTTCACAGCTCATGAGAAAAAAGGTGTTTTACGTGATACATTACTCAATGAAGTGTCTCAGTGGAGCTATGTTCTTTAGAGAATAAATATATTCCCCCCTTGCTTTTGGATGTGGACAACAGACAATAATTCTGTGCAGTTTTTAGGGGGAAATCAGCACTGGAAGAACACTAAGCATAAGAGCCATAGAGCATAGTTTTTACAATGTGTATCTACAGCCCTTAGAGATCACTATCTGCAACTAAAGCCACAGCTAAGCTTAAGTTAAAATGCTTAGTCCTCAAAGTAAAATGTCAGCCTACCACTGCTTCCCAGCGCTTTTCACAATCGGTGCTTCCAAATCCTGAAGGCCTCCTGCTGTGGCCTGGGCACACTGTCTGCATCAATTCCCTTAGTCCAACGTTCATAAAGCTTTGGTGCATCTTGAGGGCTTTATAAGTAGGTCACAGCTGTAGGTTTTGTCTGTGCTCATAGTGTAAGACCATAAAAGTCACTGGAAATACCTTGAATCCCCTGCTGCTACAGAGCAGGGAAGGGCAACACAAGACAGTTTTGACAACAGAGCATGAAAACTCCATATATACCATATCTGCCAAAACAGAATGCCAATTCTGTAATACCAATTGTTTTTCCAATATTTAGAAATAAATCTTCATCTCTGTAAGAACAATAAATTATCAAAACTCACAAGCATATTTGAAGATGTTCTTATGTGATCTGATTTCTGTGCTTGTTTTCTTGCCCAAAATCTCACTTATCTTGATCCAGCACTAGCATACCATGACAGGGAGGAGGAGATGCTAAGAAGGCAATTTCCCTTTCACTTCTATTATTTTAGCAGAGGCAGCAAGTCACAAGTTTCTATAGCACACTTAAGCCATTTCCCCATTACCTGATTCAGTAGCAGCACCCAGCCACATGGAACCTGCTTGAAATAGTATCCATATTATTCCTGACTGTCTGGAAGAAACCAGTTCCTTGAGTACATCCATCTAAATTAAAACAAAAAAAGGCACTCATTCCCTTCAGTATTGCTACTGTAACACTATTTGATAACATATGTCCCAAGAAGCTGTAACTTAGTCGAAGAGGCACCTGATTTTGGTGCCTACAAATGAAATTCTTTAGATTTCTGAATGCGTTTAAAATTGAATGTGCAATTGAAAGAGATCATATGCAGAAGAAAATTTTATTTTTACCTCATTTCTCAAAATTCAACCCAAATAAAGGGAATTTTCCCTTTTTCAATATTGTTGTAAGTTATTTCAATTTTTTTCCTTTTCTGAATCATTTCCACATTTTAATGATGATGTACAATTACTTTCTGAATGCCTTGTCTATTTTGAAATCAGTAGTATTTCCATATCTATTACTGGAACAGTAATATCTGTCTTATTGACAGACAGCTCTGTGACATTTTATAGAATGAGTATTATGTAGTCAGCAAATAATGACAGTGCTTTTAAAATTAATATGCATTATACAACCAACAGATTTTCTTACAATACAGAATACTAAATTATTACTAAATACATAATTTGTTATATTAAACTGAAATAGGTAATTCAAAAGTATCCCTACAGAGCAGTCTTGTTTTTAATCTGTTTATATAAAAACAACTACTGCAATTCATTACTTGGCTGCAATAATCAATGCTAGAATTGCACAGACAATGAGTACACTACAGCTATTTCACTTATTTGGTCTCTGGTTTGACAAAGTTTTAGTCATGCACAATGGTATAATAATAATAATAACAACAATACCACTCTTATTACTAGGACTCTAACTGTAATTGCAATCTAATAAGTGAAAAGTGATGGGGTTTATTGGATGGTGCAACCTGTTTCCAAGGGAGAAGAGTGAATTGTAATATTTAATATGATAGCACCACTCAGTGTTCAAAATGGACATGGCATTGTAATCAGTACATTTCTTAACAGCTGCATTGAAACCTGAAAAAACAGTGATGATGCTATTTATAATCTCATTAATTCTATATATGAGAGAAGTAAGGCATGGATACAAATGTGCTGAATATAAACATATTGGAAGAAAAATGTTTAATACCTATCTTGATGTAAATGACCCATATGGAAGCGTGTACAGGATGGAAATCACTGAAGTTTGTTACCAGCATCTTTTCTCCAAAAGCTAAGACAATTTTTGGCATGTTTAATCCTTTAGTTCCTTTGCTACTGACAACAGATCATCCTGAAGAACAGAACAGACTTACCCTCTGCCCACAGCTCCCACTGAAGAACATTATACCATATAATCTGCTAACTTTTTATTCATGAACACGATCAGCAAGGAGACAGTCAATAATTGGTTTTAGAAAGTCTTGGCTTGGCATTCATCCATGTTAAAGTCACAATACTTATATTAATGTCATGGTCTCCTCAGAAGGATTGGATATCTGGGAAATTTAAATTATCCTATTTTCTTCTCCAGCAATCCTTTTTTCTGTCAGTAACGAAATATTGCTGTCTCAGGACTGCTTCACTGTCTCTGCAGTGCGCCAAGATCAGCAACTTCCTCAACAGTCCAGAAGAAATTTTCAATGGAATTTTTTAACATGTATTTATGTCAATCTTCCCTTCCCTTTAATTAGTAATTTCATTTTTTTCTATAAAAGCTGTAACACCAGACTTCACTACTGACATTGTCCAGTTAGGTGTTTCTTTCTGACATTACATTGTGTATCTTCTCCTGACTTTCCTTTACCATATAATCTGTATTTTAAGATACAGTAAATTCACGAATACAAGCCGCACTGAGTATAAGCCGCATCTCTGGGTGTTGGCAAATATTTCGTTTTTTGTCCATAAATAAGCCGCACCTGAATATAAGCCGCTCTGTCATTCGCAGCGAGGACCTGCGTGCAACAAAGTTGCCAAATAGTAACAGAACGGCGGCAGGGCGGGGTTTACTGGCTCAGGTAAGGCTGTGCAGGCTCGGCCCGCTAGGGGCTGCCGACGGGGCCAGGTAGCCCAGCCCGGCGCTGCCGCTTGGCGGGGCCTCTGGGGGCCAGCTGCCGCTGCCACTGGGCTCGGTCAGCACGGCCCGGCGCTGCCCTGTGGTGGCAGGCAGGGACGGAGCCCCCCGCCGCCTCCCCGAGCCGCGGCAGTGGTGGCGCGGGTCATCCCCGCTCCTCCCCGGGCTGCGGCAGAGGAGGGAAGGAAAAAGCTCTCCCTCCTCTCTCCCCGCCCCCCGTGCTGCTTGCAGGCAGCCAGGCTCCACCTGCGGTGCAACAGAGTAACAATTTGTAACAATCGCGAAATGCCGACTTTGCAGCTGCTCGGCTCCGCACTCTGGCTGGCACTTCTGAGGTTGTAAATGTCAGAAAATTATTCACATATTAGCCGCTCCTGAGTATTAGCCGCATTTCCGGTTTAGGAGCAAAATCTTAGTCAAATTGGTGCGGCTTGTATTCGTGAAATTACTGTAAGTAATTTGCAAGATGTTTCTCAATGAAATGAGTCAATACTATCATAGACAATACATATTCCAAAATACATAGTATGTCAATAGTTAGCCATAAAACCAAAGGCACAGTGTTCTGAAGTGCTGTTTCACCAAACTGCTTATTAATTGCAGAAAGCAATGTGTTCCTCTGTGTGATTCCTCTGCTCTCCCACAGTATATCTACCACTGGCTTGAACTAAAGAAACAGTGATTTATTATCAGTGACATATTAAGATCTTTTTAAATCTACTAATGAACTAAAATGTGGCTATTAAATTATCTAACTATAAAAAAACATAAAATTGAAAAAATAAGCAGAAGTCAAAATTTCCAATTACAAATTTTCCTGTAGTACACCCATTCCAAAGCCATGTAGAAGCAGTATCTGAAAGGTCTCACTGGGCTGCAGTGTCAGTGGCCTCAGAGGATGCACAGAAAGCACTATTTCAAGACAATGGTTTGAATTAAGGCAATTAATGTACTGCTTTCACTCTTTCACCTGCCCACCAACAGTGATTTCCAGCTTCCTGCTCAAGACTTCCATATTGGTTTATTTCTTATTTTACTGGAAATGGCATCCACAAATGCTTCTTGTTTAGAGGAGGCTGAATTGAACTTCATGACTTCTTGTTGACTATAAGAAGTTTTAAAGAAAATGAGTATTTTTAAAACATCTTTTGTATTGCTTGGTGTTTGGTTTCACTATGAGTGACTAAGTCAACACTGTAGAGAGATCAAATGAAGGATTTAGTGCAAAATATCACTGGATAGTTTGATGCTTGCAGCATTTGATTATTGATTTTACTTTTCAAACACACTCTTTTGCCATTTCACAGTAAAAACAAGATGAAGCAAAGTGGATGGAAAAATCTATTTTGCAGAAAAATGTATTTTTTTTTAACCTTAGGTAAGCAATTCACTTGCACACTAATATCTTAACAAATCTGCTTAATTTTTAATATTAATAAAAATATTAATGCAGTATTTCAGTATCATAACTAATTAGTTTGTCCTGGAGCAGAGCATCAAATCTCACCTGGATGTGACATGGATTTTGCATGTATCTTTCCAGTCACATAATCCTGGTATGTCCAGAAGAAAAATCCTCTGTGTTGCTGTGTATGTCTGTGACGTCTGTTACATCTGAGAGGATGGAATATAAAACACAGAAAAGTGCAGAGAGATGAAAAATATTAGCATTTTAATTGTCATTTAATAAGCACTTTTAGAGTAGAAGGTAAACAAAGAAATACATATTTTGTAAATAAGTTTTTACTATGAAATCAAGAAAATATTTCTACTCATAAAATGGATTTGTAGAAATCTCCATTTCACAGCCACATCAATGTAAGGATTTATCTCATTTTCCAACATGAAAACACACATAGTAATGCAGATGAAGTTGGATATATTTTACATATATGAAATGCATATCTGTATCTGACTTAAAATCCAAATAAGTGTTAATAAATTAATATTGAAAATTAATGTGGGCAGAGATTAGGTGCTTTAAAAATGTATTTATTTAAATCAAGTCTTACCCTATCATTCACATTTACTGTCTTTTCCATATACATTGACTACTTTTTGTCTCCATCAGTTTTAACTCAACTTGCACAACTTATACTTGAATTTGAAAGAGAAATTTATTATTGAAATCAAAAGCAAAACCATAAAGAGAAAGATTTTCAAAGGACCATACTATGAAGAAACAAAATGATTAATTCAAAGAAATTCTCTGTTTTCTAAAGCAGTAATTTTTTTTACTTGTCTACCTGCTGTAGTTACTGTACCCACTGCGTTGTTTTGTAAAATGAACCAAGTCTACAAAGTTCACTAAAAAATCTTGGAATCACCAGGACTGTGTGCTCACAGTCTCCATAAGAGGGCACCCTCACCTAACAGCACAATGTATTTAAGGCCTGTCTAAAAGCTTAAGGAGAGGAAAAGTTACCAAATGCCCCATCCCTGGCAGTGTTCAAGGCCAGGTTGGATGGGGCTCTGACCTGGTCTAGTGGGAGGTGCCTCTGCCCATGGCAGGGGGGACTGGAACTCTATGATCTTAATGGTTCCTTCCAATGCAAACCATTCTACAATTCTATGACTAGGATTCTATGGAAAGCATTTACCAGCATTTTGTATACATTTTCTTCTTACCTGACGGTAAGACAAGATGTACCATTCCTTTGTAGCAAACCAGTAAACACATTGCCAATTCCACTGTGGATCATAGAATGTAAAGCTGGAAGGGACCACTGGAGGTCATGGAGTCCTGGGGTCAACCTGCCTGCTCAAGTAAGGTGCCCTAGAGCACACCTTTTGAATAGCTCTAGAGAAGGAGACTCCAGAATCTCTCTGGGTAACCTGTTCCAGTGCACAGTCACCCTAACAATAAAGTTCTTCCTCATGTTCAGGTGCAACTTCCTGTGCATCAGTTTCTGCCCATTGCCTCTTGTCTTATTGATGGGAAGTGCCAAGCAGGGCTTGGATCCATCCTCCGGACAGCCTCCCTTCAGACATTCACAGACATTGATGAGGTCCCCCTCAGTCCTGTCCTGGCTGAACAGGCCCAGCTCTCTCAGCCTTTGATTGTGAGTGAGGTGCTCCAGACCCCTGTTCATCTTTGTAGGCCTTTGTCGGAACTTCCATGTCCCTCTGGTCCTGAGAATCCCAGAACTGGACACAGCACTAGAGATGTGCCTCACCAGGGCAGAGAAGAGGGGCAGGTCACCTCTCCTGAACTGCTCCCAATGCTCTTCCTAATGCACCCCAGGACACCATTGACCTCCTGGCCACAAGGGCCCTGCTGGCTCAGGGACAGCTTGTTGTCCTTCTGCACAGATCAGCTTCCCAGCGGCTCAGCCCCCAGCCTGTGCTGTGCATGGGGTTTTTCCTCCCCAGTGCAGGACCCTACATTTGCTTTCATTGAATTTCAGGAAATTCCGCTATTTTTTCTGATTTTGCTAATCTGACATTAGAGAGCTCTACATAGATACTGCATTCAGGGTTTCTTTCCTTAGAACGAAGTCTGATCTGCAGCCATTGCCTTGTCTAGTTCCCTGTACATTTAGAATCTGATCTTATTTACAGACATAGTTGCACTGAGGACTACATGATTACTCCCGATTTATGTACTATAGCTAACTTTTGAGAAGAGACTTCTGCCATTCCTATGAAATACCAAGGGGAATCTCTCAATCACTCTGTGATTCACTTCTGTTGAATAGCAGTAGTTCAAAGAAAAACATCAGTAATTTAAGAAGAAAATTTAAAAATTGACAGTCATTTTCATACCTTAAGTCACAGACATAATTAACAGAAAACTTTATATGTGAATAGAAGAGTAAATGTATTGAAAAATTTTTTACATAAGAATGAAGTTTGACAACTTCATCTTGAGCTGTTAATTAATTTTTAATCATAAATTTTAGTGTCAGAAATTGTTCTGCATTGTTTCCAGAAGATACAGATTGTCCCTGATGAATTTTAGGAATATAATTACCAATTTTTAATGGAAAATTATTTTCATCCAAGCTAATATCCTAATAAGGGTTATTAATTACAATAGCTGTCATTTGCTGCCAGAAAATGTGTCAAATGAAAGGAAATTCATGTCCTGATGTGTTTAGCTGGGTAACAGTTTCTTGTTTTACCTTTTCTCACGCTTTTTTAGCAGAGTACTGTTAATTACTTTTCCCTGCCTCAATATTTATTTAGCCTGATTTCTTTTCCACATTCTGCTCTCACCAGACCAAGATGCACATAGTTCTTTTAAATGGCACAAATGAAATAGAAGTGAAAATTAGAACTATTTACAACCATATTTGATAGAGAAAAATGGTATTTATTTACTAATAATATTTACTGTATTTTTATATACTTCTAAGACCATCACCTGTTCTAGACTCCTTGATAAGTTTCCTTCTTGCTATAGGAATACAAAATAACTAGCTGGGGCTCTTCTTTCAGCACCAAAAAGAAATAATTTTTAGGAAACTTTGAGTATTTTAGAAGCATTTAAAATAGGAAAATATATCTATGATGAGTAAGACCAGCAGGAATTGACACCTGAGACTCAAAAATGTGTAATAGATGACACGCTGTATTTGGTTTCCTTCTGTGTATTTTGCTTCCATCATTATCCTTGTTACACCTTTGTTAAAAATACGACTATTAATACCTGGTAGACAACCACATGTGTAATACAGTATTTACATTAAAAGGACAAAAATACTAGTAGTCTAAGAAACTTACAACTATTACTGCTATAAATACAAAACAAAATTATTTGTTAAATGGTGTGGGATTTTTCCCTTTTCCACAAGAAGAATGTGCAAAATACTCAGGTTACCCGTGAGGCCAAAAACCAGCAATTGATAATGTACTCCATTTATTTCCTGTACTTTTATGAAGTACATTTACTTCGTGTACTTCCACAGAGCTCTTATTGGTCTTGCAAGGCATTGCACCGATTTTCCTGAAGATGGAAAACTGATTTACAGCAAAGCAGCTTTCCTTATCTCCAGGATAAGGGGGCACTTCGGCAGACAGATAGTTCAGTCTCAATACTTACTCATTCAAAGCTGAGATCAAAGACATAAATGGTGACAATGCTTTGTGTACCCACTGGAAGCTGACCTGCACTGAAAACACAGTGGCACTACATCTCAGTGCAGCAGCAGGTTGCAGCAATTATCCCATCTATCTTTAATGCTACCTTGAGTGCTTCCATGTGTGCATTATAGCTGATAGGAGTACAACAACAGGGCCATAAAGAGATTGTCAGTAATCATAAAAAGCTGAATTTGACCTACTTACCCAGAGATGAGTAGCATCTTATTTTCAAGCACCAGAGGTGGATTATACACCGTATCTATATAAACATGAAAGATAAAAATAGAATTTGACAGGTGACCTGAAAGGATTGCTATAGAATTTGAATTTGGAGGAAGGTGAGAGAATAAAGACAGGGAAGAGATAGCCCGTGTCTTGGCTTATGCCTTTCCTTTCCCCACGCTGAACATTCAAAATTCTCACTTCATTTCACTCAGTTCAGGCAGTAAGACAGGAAGCCATACAGCAGGAGATTGGTTAAAGGGTGCCTGTGAGGCTTTACTAAGAGCATCTACCAAATGTGAACTTTATTTTCTTTGAAGTGCCTGTCAGTTATACCATATTCCTTATTGACATGACTGTTTATTCTTACCACACCACTAGATAACTCATATTGATGGCACAACCATTCTGGTTCCAACAAGGTTAAAATGCAACAGAGATATTTTTGTTTGTCTGTTGAACTAATTATTCCAGCCCATCCAATATTATCAAGCCAGAGTACTAACCTTCATATAACAGACCTAAACTTTCATCTGTACAGCATCTTGTCTTGCTTTTAGGAGTGCTCAGCAACTGGAAAGCCTGACAAGAACCCTCATTCACTGTTAAACTGGCCTCACACTTTCAGAGAGAAGCCTACGAATAGATGGAAAGCAGACTCATCATGAGACAAAGAGGGTTCCCACATTAAAGAAAACAGGAGCAACCAAGTCTGCTTTATAAATGGATTACACTTTTAAGGGCTTATGTTTCGGAGAGCTGTGAGCTCCTTTCAGTTTTCCGCTAGTAATTGCAAGATGAAAGTCTTGGAGAAACTTAATGAGACACTATTTCTTAGCAGTCACTCTCGAGCAGGAACTTTCTTTCTAGCAAGGGCTTTCTAGGCTAGCTTTTGTTTCAGACACTAAAGCCAAACAGAAAAATAAATGGAGGATTTGTGCTATGAGGACAGTTAGATCTTCAAAGGGGATTTCTCAGTTGCTGGACAGCCTGAGCATCCAGATTAATATCAAAGCATTATGATTGCTGAAATACAGTTAGCTGAAAACAGATCCTTTTCATATTTTTTTGCTTTCATTTCTTGTGCAGAAAGATGCATTCAAGCATTCTGAACAAAACAGCACTTTGATCTGTTTTGTGGACTTCTGTCACACACAAATCAGAGACTTCCTGATACTAGAAGATAAATTTCTGATCAGTGAAATTGCATTATTTTCACAGAAAAAAATATACACATTCATAAGAACATTAAACAGTACCATTTACTCATCATGCTTTCAATACGGCATGAGTAGTTGATTGCATCATCGAAGAAAGAACAAGTTGCAGTACTTAGGCAGAAGGAAAACTCTAAGTTTGAGGGGGAAAACTCAAAGAAAGTCTGGAAGGAAAATTAAAGAATAATACACTTTTTTTTTGGTAAAAAACCACAGGATGTGATGAGAAAAAAAATCCATGTGATGAGAAAAAAATCCATTGGGAGCCTTTTTGTTAAAGATTACTTCAAAATAGATCTGGTCAGACTTTTCAAATTTCATTCTGCTGGGAAGGTTTTCACTGTGAATCAAAAAGAAAACACAGAAATTATGAAGTTCCCCATGGGTATGAAATTTAGTCTCATTTCATTTCATTTCCTCTCATTTAATTTCATCTTTTTAACTCCTTCTACTAATTTAATTCCTAGCACTGACAAAAATCTACGAGCAGAGTTTCTGATCCTAGGAATAAACCAAAAAATCCACTATTTATCTCTTAGTACGGCTGTGATCCCTAAACTGCAGAACACTGCATTGACAACTATAACCACATCATGAGCAAGAGTCCTTAGGCAGCTATTATGAAGAAGCCAAAGTAGAAATGAAGAACAGATAAAGACAAGGCTAAGAATGCAAAAATCTTCACTGAGATCACGATTAGGAATCCTTCAAGCACCAGAAGTTCTCGTTCAGGCTTCTGTGCCGGACATGTTCTTGAGTTTTTACAGTAACTTTAAGTAGTGCTACATGCAGAGTCCACTGAGCAGAAAGAATGCAATTTTACCCACGGATTTACCAAATAAGACCTTGAACAAAGGAAAAGCATGCAATCTCCACAGAAAACAGTACAACTCTCAGTGGCTTTGAGAAATACAATATAATCATAATTTTTGTTACAATGGCCTCAGTAGATAGGATTAAGCAGTTCCAAATGAGCCTTATTATTTAGAATCACATTTTGATTATGTGATTCACCCTCCCAGCTATTTAGGCTGCGTAATATCCACTGTCTGTTTAACCAAAACCTGATGATGGATACTTTTACACTGGGTGAAATTGACTGTGCAGCTGTTTAAACACTGAAGGCACTGAAGCGACTGCTTAAGCTATTATTGCTAGAGGTACTGCATTCTGAATTAAGCTTTAACTAGGAAAGAAACACCTTTCACAAGATTCTCATGAAAAATACAGTGAGACAGAGTTACTGGGTAAGTACCACTAAAAACAGGGTTTGTAAAAAAATTACAGTAATTTCACAATTATAAGCCACACCATTTTGACTAAAGTTTTGGTCCAAACCCGGAAGTGCAGTTTGTATTCCGGAGTGGCCAATATATGAAAAAAGTTCTGAAATTTGCGAACCTGGAAGTGCAAGCTGGCAGCAGCCCCAAGCTGAGCTGAGCCCACCTGGCCCTGGCGAGGCAGTGCCGGGCCAGGGGGGGCAAACATGGCAGGGGCCGGGCCAGCAAAGCCAGGCTGGGGGGAGCAGATGTGGCAAAGGCGAGGCCGGCAGCGCCAGGCCCTGGGCTGGGGGGAGCGAACGCGGTGGCAGAGGGGCCAGCAGCACCAGGCCAGGGCCAGCCCACCTGGCGCTGGCAGTGCAGGCGGGGGCGAGTGAGCCCCGGCAGCGGGCCGAGCCCGCACGGCCCCAAGCCGAGCCAGTAAACCCCGCGATCCCACGATTCTGTTACTAATTGGCAACTTTGTGAAAGTTGCACAGGGATCCTTGCTGCCTATGAAAGTGTGGCTTACAATCCGGCGCAGCTTATTTACGGACAAAGAACAAAATGTTGCCAACACCTGGACGTGCGGCTTATAATCAGGTGCGGCTTGTAATCGTGAAATTACTGTAAGTAAAATTACACCATCTAAGTCGGTTCTGAATAACATTTCCCCAGGGTTTATAGGTCTCTGTTGTGAATTTTTCATAATTGGAAACATAAGGAACATTATCAACTTGGAAAGAAAAAAAAGTGTATTAAACAACAACAACCCTACTATATTTAATCCTGTATTTAATAAATGACATTCTTCTAAACCAGTAATGATCAAGATTCTTTGACAACTTGGTTGTGTTATTTGCAGGAAGTGGAACTATTTTGAAACAAAAACAGTCTTCACTGAAAAGCATTCATGTTAATTGATAATTCTCATTTTTTTAAAAATCAAAACTAAAAAATCTGTTTATTTTGCTAATTAAAAACAGTGAGTGTATTAAGTTTTGCAATGCTATTAAGCGCACATCTCCCTAAAAAACCTCCAAACAAATGCAGATTTTATTACCTTCATATTCCTCACAGGAACATGATACAGAATTCATTCCCCTACAATTCAATGTCAATGAATGTATTAATTCATTAATCACTAAATTTTACAATTGTTTTTGCAAATGGGTAAAGTGCACAACGCTGTTTTTATCTAGGAAAATTCTAGTTTAAATAATAAACGAGCACTTTATAAAAGACATATTCTCTTGATTTGTTTTACTGTCATGAAATGGCTAACTACATGGAAATACATGCAGTTTTCCAAGTTGCCTTCCTATTTTAGAAAATGTAACTACTATTCTTTATTGCAATAACAAATAACTTTGCTTTTAATCTGAAGTGGTTATCTAGGGTTTAGATAAAGAAAATCAATATCTGAAGCAGATCTGTAAATGTTTAGTATTTGAATAACAAACATCTTTTTTTTTTTTAGATTCAATAGTTCGGAGTATAAATAAAAATCTCAGACAAGGGATCGACATAAAAACTAGTATTCTTGCCTGAAAAATACATATCCCCATTTCTTAGTTTTTGAAGACATGAATTCACTAAAATACAGTACCATTATAAGTAATAGATATTAAAGACAATATTGACAATTTCAAGGTTGAAACTGACCAACTTCAAAATTTGTGAAATTCTCTATTTTTTAAATTTGAAATTATCAATTGTTTCTTACCTTTGGCATGGTCTAACAGATGTGATGTGAGCTATACAAAGTATTTTGTATTCACTGTGTACTTGGTCATGTACCATAACTTCACATGGACAAAATGGCACCTAAGAAAGATTGAAATGTCAACATCTGCAAAAAAAATTGAATAAATTTATAAAATTTGCAGTGCCAATCTCACTATATTACAAGAAAATAATAAATGAATATTGTGCCATGTCTGGGTTTTGGCTGGGATAGATTTAATTTTTCCATAGTAGCTGGTTCAATGCTGTGCTTCCAATTTAATATGAAAACAATTTTGAAAACACAACGTACTGTTGTTTTGGTTGTTGCTAAGTGGTGCTTACCCACAGTCAAGGACTTTTCAGATTCCCATGCTCTGTCAGTGAGAAGCTGCACAAGGAGCTGGGGGAGCCTGGCCAGGAAAGCTGACCCGGCCAGGCCAAAGGGATATTGCACAGCATGGGAGGGCACTCAGCACAGAAACTGAGGGAGTCGGCCGGGAGGGGCCGATCACTGCTCGCGATGGGCTGGGCATCCATCAGCAGGTGGTCAGCAACTTTGTCCTGTTTCTTTTGTGTTTTATTCCTCTCTCTCATTTTCATGAAAATTATTATTAATAATTTTCAATTAATATAAATTATTATTATTGTTGTCCTGTTAATTACTATAATTAATGTTATTATAATTTTCCCCATTATTAAACTGCTCTTGTCTAACCCACGAGTTTTGCTTTTTTTTCCCAATTCCCCTCCCCACAAGGCAGGCAGGCACAGAGGAGAGCGAGTGGGCATCTGCATGGTATTTAGTTTCCAGTGCGTTTACACTACAACATGCAATTTCTTTCTTCCTTTAAAATCTTTGTCACAACAATCATTCTTTAATGTTCAGAGTTGGTAGGTTGCTAGTCAGTCCCAATCAAGTCTCAAGACTTCACAATAAATGAGTTAATAACAAGTGCATCACTGGCTTTGACTTGAATTAACATTTCATAATATGTTCAATTTGGTGGTACATCAACACAATAATAGTTGTGAGAATGACAGATATCACAGACTAATTCTGTTCTTCTTGCATTCTGTAAAAATTATAAGAATCACATTGTTTTGGAGAGAAGAAATTGCTGTTTAGAGATGTCAAACCTTTCAGCCTTGCAATTTGCTTTCCCATGAAGAGCCAAAACAGACCAAAAACTGCTTTAAAATGAGATAAAATAATAAATCAGAAGTCTTAAAATCTTCTCAGAAACACAGAAAATAGCTGCAATTTGGTACATAACATTCATAGTGCACTATTAGTTCCCAGCTGCAGAACAGACAGATGGCAGCATATAGCCATACATTTGTGAAATGGAGTAGAATTTCAACATAGACCTTCTGAACCAGGGGCTCACAAAAATTCTACACAAGATGGTTGCTTTTGAGGAAAAAATACATAAATAAACACATATAACCTGAAAAGAGATTGCAAGAATAAATGCTAAATTGACATTAAGCAAAATGCTGTTGCTAATCCCCCAGTAACTAAGCACACAGATACATTTGTTGTTACATTTTTTTAGTAGAATATCTCTCTGCATATGGTCCTAGAAAAACAGTTACAAATAAAGACTAGCATACTGTTTTAGTTAGAATTGATACTTAAAGTTATTTTAAAGGGCTACATTAAAGGCTTATTTTGAGACTTCTGAGTGTTGCAAAACACACACAGCTTTCCATTAACTTCAGCACATCACACATCCAAATTAGAGATTATATTCATGCTGGTGACTTTCCAAACATGGTAAGCAATGTTTAGGAACATCATGCAAGACTGTCAATCTCCAGTAGAATTTTGGCACGAACTTACCTCAAAAACTATTGATAACAGCTATGTGAGCAGAAAAAATAATTAATGAACAAAAAACCCCACCTTTTATTCCAACATCAGAACCCACATTGTTTAATTGAGTACACGAGCTTCCCATGTAAAACAGATGAATAGTAAAAAATTTAAATGTTAAAATTTAGGTCACAGCCCCCATCCACCCAGGAAATATATCACTTCACAAATCACCACTGAAGTGAAAGATTGCTCCCTTCTAACCTGCCTAAGAAGTTTATGCTGATATAATCAGACAGGAAGGATCTCTTCACCAAAGGTTTTCCAGAAGAAGCTGAAAGGTAGAGGAAGAGTAAGGAGGGGAAAGCAATTCTCAAGCTTGCATTTCCTAAGTGTTGGGTGCACAGTTTCTTGCTAGCAAATCAATAGCAAAGATACCAGTTGTCACCAGAATATGAAACTGTGAAAGGTTTTCAAAGACACCAAGAACAAAGAAGATGGTCCACAAGTCAATCACCACATGTAAAGATGTAAAGATAGAAATATGGAAATATAGTGCTAGCGTCAGGGTTTTAAGGCTTATTTCTTAAGGATAGCAATAAAAATTATTCATTACTGTTTTTGCCTTCCTGCCCTCCTCACAGTGATGTTTTTGAAATGTAAAGACTAATTTAGGATAGATTTCATAAATCTGTCAGCTATTAAGAATTTAAAAGTTCCAGGCAACTATGTGGAGAGGGTCTAGATGTTATTAATGCCCTCAGAGATGGATAGACCAGAGCCTGAGTGCAGGAGTCATTAGTCACCAAAGCATCCAGATGGGACAGAACTGTTGGAAATATTTGAAGTTTGTATCTCATTCAAAGGGGAAAATAATATAGAAAGCCATAATATGTTAAGTTCTGTTACTTCCAGCATTTAAAAAACCCCACTGAAAATGCTCTTGTGATGTTATACAGCTTTTTTAATATATTGAGCATGGTTTACATGACAATAGGTATCTAAGTATTCACATAAAATAGGCATAGGATAATTTTTCAGATAATTCAGATTTGTACACATAGAGGGCAACATGAAACAGGCTGAGATCCCTATTCTGAAAGGAAACTTTACAGAAAGAAAAACAACCTGAAGTGTTATTTTCAGTTCCATCTTCCATCAGTTCTGGTTTCAGCCAAGTGACCTGGACGTTACTTAAGGCACTTAAGTCACCAACTGTAAATATAGCCTGGTTTATTGGCCATGGAAGAAAAGAGAAGAAAGACCATATGACCTGTTGCTACAGCTATGTAACAATTAAAAGGAAGAAAATTGGATTTCAAATCCACAGATTACAGTGGTTTACAGCCACTGGGCTATTAAGGAAATTGTCTTTGGGAATAAACCCATTCCATGTTTTTTGAATGTCAGGATTAGATTACTTTCATTGCTTCAGGAATCTTCATTCTTAGACATTGTGCAACTGTTTCACGCTTGCATAAGTTCGGAATGGGTCCTGAGCTAATGAATTTTCATGAAGTCTTTTAAACTATCCAGTTGAATTTAATGCTAACTGAAGAGTTTGTCCATCTGTTTGCCAGAATAAAGGCAAAACACAGGTAGCAATGTCAACAGTTGGACTGCTGTATCTCATTTATTAATGGGTTGGCTATAATTTTCAGTTCATTCTTTTATCTTACCATTTACATTATAGGAATCTAAAGACAAAACAAAAGACAAATCAAAATACTTCATCAAATACTTTGTTTCTGATTTCTGCTATTAAAATTGCCCTCCTAGGGTCAAAATTTTCAAAGGTAACTGTGGGGTTAACTCCCTCGACTCACTGACTCCAACAGGTGACTGCTATTGCCTTCTGCTTCCCCAACATGCAGCACAGCTAGTTTGCTTTTTCAAAGCTTTTTCAGCTGAGCATGGGGCTCTGAAGGCTCTTCACAAATAGCAGGGTAGTGACTTTCAGGCTGCCCTCTCCTACTGACAGAAGCATGCTTGGAAGAAATCAATCTTTGTGGCTACCCTGGTTTCCAGATTGGATATGGGTGGGCAGTTCTATTCAAATAAACCTCTCAAATCACTGTGACTTCTCTTTCCTCATCTTTTGCACAGACAGAAATTCTGAACGGCAGGATAGGCAATTTAGATACACAGTAACATGGGTTTAGATGGCAGTAAGAATGTAGCTGCACTTTTTCCAGTATTACCTTAAAGAGATAATACTGAGCCATTTACCATACAGCAGCACCCAAAACTGTCACAGGGATTGATGTCTATGTCTATTTCCAGGTTAGAAGTCATTGTATCTTTGTGAAATCTTACCTTTAACTATTGGCACAACCTTGGGGAAATAAGGCAGGCAAGGCAGAGTGGTAGGGAAGCCACCTGTACGTCCAGAATTGCAGAGGAGATGGCACTGCCATACACAGAGGTGAAATAATGTGATAGAACAGAAAAATCTAAAGCTAGTAGAGCATTAGTTGAATTAGTCATAAAAATTATTCACAGTCTGTCCTATTTCAATCAGTATATCCATGTAAATGAAAGGCAGAAAGCCACTCAGATTTTTTTACAACAAAGGTTATAGATTCACTTCCCAAATGCCCTCTCTTCAGGCTAGTTGCACCAACAGTGCATAAGGTGACACTGGATAGAGCTTGAATTCTTTAGCACACATCTGATAAAGTGCACAATATAAGAAAACATTTAAATGTTACTCAGCTGGCTGCTACATTATTTCTGCCAATCAGACAAATGAATGCACTGGTTTACATTTGTAGTCCTTATTTATATAGCTAGATTTAGAATCCCCCTCTCTTAATCCTCCTTTTAAGTAATCCCCTTTTATGTGGTCATTTTAATTGTGTATTTTGCTGATGCCTATTTTTTGTTTAACACAGCAATCAAAAAAACCATCAAGTAAGCAACAGCGCAGAAAGACTATTTCACGAGAGACTATTTTGAAACATACTATTGAAAAACTACAAAAGCAAATTTTTTTAATGGTGTAACTATCACGCTTTTAATTCCTGCACGAAGATTGAAGCAGCCTCTATATGCTGTTACATCAATTACCCTAATTCTCCTAGAAGGGAAATGCCATGGTTCAGAATGAGAACACTTCAATATCTTTATTTAACTTCTATGGCCAACCATAAAAATGTTCAAATCAAGTAGATTTTGTGCTGATATGTCAGAGTAGGGGTAACATTACCTAAGAACTGTATCAAATCCATGAAGCTGGGTCTGCACCTAAGACACCAGACTTTGAAATCTCAGAGGCCTTTTCCTTGAGTTTGATGGATGAGCATGGCTGCAGTGGCAGGATGCACCAGCTGCCTGAGCAGCATTCCAAAGAGTGAGTTCAACTGGAGCAGAAACACATCTTCAAAGCACTGTGTCATCTGCACCAAAATTAAAACGGTGCTTTCTGCCTGATTTTTTTCCCTGTGGCCATTTTTTAAGAGGAGTAACATTTTGGAGAGAAGCAACATTACATATACAGAAAAGAACTTCTGTCCCACGGGTTGTTTTGGGTACTTGAATATATCTTATTCACTTCTTACTCTTCCTATTTGATGACATTTCATTATCTGCCTGGCTGTAGTGAAACACTGCTGCCATGTTTTGAAATTGTCTTCACTGCAGGCATCTTCCTCTATTGGTTCCTGGCTAAAGCATTTTGTACTTGAATAATAGTATGAGTCCTGCATCTGTACTCATGAATGAAAGCACAATGGTATAATAGCTCTGCCACCATTTTCTTCTTCTTTGGTAGCAGAAATGATCATTGGTAAACTAAGGAAAAACAATTGCAACACTTACTACTGCCTGAAGGAAGTGGGGCAGGACAAAGATTGCTTTCCTTCCACAGAAGAAGGAAATTTTACATAATATCCTTTTAAAATTATAAAATCGCTGAGAAAGTTTCATTCTTCTGGCTGTGTCAGCTTTTTCTGTGTTTCAGACTGAAAGCTATCTTTACAACTGTGTCTAAGTGAAGAGATTGAGTGAAGATCATAGATGAATCTGTAGACAGAATAAGAGATAAATGCATTTTTCCTGACTGCATATTCACCTGTAGTATTTGGCTGTATTTCACTTCACATCCCCTCAAAGGGTTTCATACAGCTACACTAGACTAATATTTTTTTCTTGTCTATCTTCCTACAATAGGTTGACACAGTCTCCTCATGTTTTTGGCAAAGTTCAAAACTGATCTAAAATTTTCAAGATACATGACAAAATTTTGCATATTTGAGTACTTTTTCAGTGAATTAGATTTTATTTGAATATTATGAAAGAAATTGAGAATGCTGTAAATAGTTACAATTTAGTGGAGAAGAACATTTTATATCCCAGCACACTTACTCGATCTCTGCTTAATAGGAGAAATATTTTCCCTAGGCTATATCTTTTTAGCCTGCAA
Organism: Catharus ustulatus; assembly: GCF_009819885.2. Taxonomy (NCBI): domain Eukaryota; kingdom Metazoa; phylum Chordata; class Aves; order Passeriformes; family Turdidae; genus Catharus; species Catharus ustulatus. The sequence continues at coordinate 20,061,036 of NC_046227.1, read as the reverse complement.
ATAGTTTTTCTTGTTTCAAGTTTGGAAACAAACAATATTATGTAAGTCATCTTTATCTTTCAAAGTTCAGTCTGTCATCCTGGATAATTATATCATTCTGATCCTCATAATTTCTAAGAATCTGTTTAATATTAAAAGCAGTAATAGACAACTCATTAGAAAAACTGCACAGCAAAAATTCAGTTAGAAAAACTATTGAGATAGTCTCTTAATTTTCTATGCATTTATTTTCATAATTATTATTCTCCCAGCTTTATAGCTTGGCAGTTGCAGAAACAGTGTAATTACTATTAGCATCCAATAAAATAATTTAAAGTACTTTCACAAACCTGAAAATTATCTAGCTTTTAACTCAAAAATTTGCAATAGAAAATGAAGAATTAACCCTGTGATTCAGAAGCTATTTAATATTCCCTTGTGATATTTTGGCTATCAGCAGGGAATGCTTCCAAATTACTAATGGCATTTCATAGTTCTTTTGCAAAAGTGCATTCTTTCAGTTTTAAAGATTTAACATATTTGTGAACAGTAGTAATTTAAAATAACCTTTCTGTTTCAAATAATCCATACTAATTTCATATCTAGCATTGTATCCACCTTTAAATTAAACTAAAACTTTAACTAAAAGTAATGGCTGCTGATGTAAGAGCTAATGTTTTTAGGTTCAGGCTTAGGCAGTGGTTCATAACTGTATTTTTCTAAAAAAAGCAAAAAAAGAAGTACTTCTTGTTGCAATCAGCATATATTTTCCATCCTGAACATGGAGCCTCATCTAAATTTAACTTTTTTGTGACTACTATCACCACACCCTCTCAAGGGAACAAATAAAACAATAACTTTTCATATCAGAAGTCAATCTACATTTTCGTACTAATGTAACCCTACATGGTTATGATTAATGACCTGCCTGTGGCATTTTCAAAAGGATTGGAAATTCAACGTATAAATTACAATATTGGTCCCATTAAAGTCAACAGTACAATTACCACTGACTTAAGATGTTAAGAACTTCATTCACTGCCCTTTGATTCACATTGTTCTTGATTATTTATTTGGAGATTTTATGAGAGATGAAAAATATCTTTTTCTAATCTATTAATAAAAGTTTAGATTAGCTGTAAACAGCTGTTGTTTCTGTAATATACATAAGCATCTGGCTAGGCACAAAAAAATCTGACTTTCAAGATCACATGAAAGCAACTCACTGCTGTGATGTTTCTCTTGTAACACTATATAGATATATAAAGAAATGTATATTCAAGTTTCAGTAATTATGTATTCATATATTTGATTGTGCAGAGATGTGAAGATTAGAAATTTAAATTTGTTTTAAGCCTGAAAATTCTTTAAATGCTCTTCCAGAATCACAGATAGAAAATATTTTCAGTTCTTAAATAAATAACGGTTCGATCACTCTTCTGCATCTAGTAAATATGGATGTGCAGGTGAAAATAAATCTAACACTAAGTAAGGGGTAAGAGATACAGAGCAGGCAAAAAAAATCTTTTCCATTTATTCCTTCCTTTGGTCCATTGTGTGATGTCAGTGCTGTAGAGCCAGAAGCAGGGCTGTACCAACAAAGTTGCTGTCTCTGGCACCAGTATTCCCCTATTCCATGTCAGCACGGTTCTATTGCTCACTATCACAACATGGGCACCAAATACACAATCTATGGAGAAAAAAAAGAAAAAAAAAATCTCAACTTGATTCAATGTTCCTACCTGATAAATGTCCACTAAAGCACTTTGTCTTCATGTGTTTCTGTGCCACTGGATCCTTATATTCACATTTGCCTCCATTAACTGTACTGCATTCAGAGGGCTCCACTTCATGTGGCATTGTGTCCTGCTAACTAAACCGTCTAATTACAAAATAATTGCCAAATATACAAAACCCCCAAACCACCCCCCCAAAAAAACCTCAAAAACCCCCAAACGTCTATGATATCAAGAGATGGGGATTATGCTTAAGATGATCTCTGTGACTTTGTGTACCTGTATATAAAACTGGCATTTACATGGAAATTTTTATAAAGGCATTTGGTGAGAGTTGGAATCTCACTATCTTTGGCAAAGGTAATATTGATAAAACTGTATAACATGCTACACAGTCCAAAGTGCAAAATTGTTTCAGATTACATTTTAACCATCTAAAGAGGATACAAGCAATTAGATAAAGCTTTGATGCCATAGGGAAGACTAACTCATCCCAAACTATGCTATACTGTACAACAAGTGCTCAGGAGCATCAGAGCACTAAATTCTTTGACTACACTGACCCTCAGCAGCATTACTAACATATCTATTTTTGTCCCTAATACATCAGAAATGACTGTCCAGTGCTGCCATCAGAAGAAAGGTCCAGATCTGCAAAAGAGATTTTTACCTGAAGAGCCTGATGTATCAGGATTCGAATTCTTGTTCTTCCCAATGATATTGAGAATTTTTCAGGAGAGAATTGTGCCAAACGATGGGCAAAAATTTCTGTATTTGTGGGTGCAGTTGACCTAGAATAGAAAAACATGTAAATAATAATTTGTAACTGTAGCTATCACACAGAGTAGATTAGCAGCTGAAATTGTAGAAAGGCATATTAGAATCCTGACAGCAAGGAGGTTTGCAGAATCCCATTTTATGCTTTTACTTGCAAGAAGTATGAACACAGAGATAAAAAGCTGGCATGTTTCATCTTCCCTCTCTTCTGGCCAGGTCTAATGGAATTCTGGCTATCAATAAAACAAAAGGGTGATTGAATTTTGACACTCTTCTTGTGAAAGTGAATAATAAACCAGAAAACCTTCATCTTTGACCAGGGTCCAAGAGAAATTACCTGTGTTTTATGTTAATATTTGATGTAATTCCATTTACAAATTGGAGTTCTACGCTATCATTTGGTAATAATAATTTCATTTCAATTTGATTAGATGTGCTTCAGCTTATTGTCCTATTCATTAACTACATTCACTGCCATGGGAGTGTAATGCTAATCTGTTTGTTTGGATTAATTTCCCTCAGCCAAACAACCTGGGCAGCAGTGGTCTTTCTGGGTTTTACACATACGTAACGTCTACTTTTAAATCAAGAGTGTCAGCTTGAAATTACTGTCTCTGCTGTAAACAGAGGTATAGAAAAACTAAAATTCCAACAAAGTGCTAGGCCGATTATGCCTACCATTACTTATCTTGATTCACTAATTGATTTTCTGGCCTTACATATCTTTAAAAAGCAGCTGGGCTTTTTAAATGCTGGAATTTTTCATAAGCTGATGAGTAACAGTGAGATTTAGAGCCTCCCAGCAAACATTCCTGCCATCATCTAACTTTCAAAAGAACACATTTACAATATTTACCCCTAAATTTTTCTTTTCTGCTATACATTGTAGAAATCCTCAAGACCCCCAGGAGCATTCTTTTCCTACATTTCTGTATTCACATGAAGATTCTCACCCTTCAGCATTTCTTTTGCAACTGAAGCTAATAGGACTTTTGTTTGTAAGGATATGGAGAGTATGTATTTGCATCACAAATTATGCCAGGGGTTTTTTTTAAGTGAAAATATGATTAAAATTGATCAGAGGAGACTGACATAAAAATGAAGTTAAATATTATAGACCCATCTACAAAAACAGATGTGAATCCAGGGCTAATCAAGATTCAATACTGAATTATAGGCTTGAAATATCAAATGCATGGGTGAAGGAGTGCCATAAAGAGAACTGTGTACATTGCTATCTAAGATCTTAAATGCTCAACTCAATATCTTGTTCATAAAACAGTACTTGCTCATTATGTGTAAGCCATGATCTTACCAGAGGGTCATTGTGAAGGATTCCCAAAACAAGAGCCACCGGTTCAATGCTGACTACCTTGAACATAGGTATTTCTGTGTTGAACTGAGAAAAAAAAGCACAAAAAACATAAACAAAGAATGTTTGGATAAAAATATGTAAAGTTTACTGACAAAATTAAACAACATCAAAACTATTCTTGTGAGTTTCTGCTTGAGCAGGAATTAATCCCGAGATTGCAAAAAAAGACTTCAAATTTGATTATAATTCTTTTAAGTGCAAAATGAAAATAAGAAAGTTTTAGAAGAAAAAACCTAAGTAAAACCCAGCAAATTATCTACTGATAATTTGTATTTTAATTATAAATTGACTTCATTAGACTGTAATCTGACACTTACAGAGAATAGCAACATAGGGCTCATTACTTTTATTACAAAGCAGTAATTTTTTTACTGGCATGGGCATTTATTCAGCCACCAAGTTGTCCTCTCTCAAAAATTGTCCCCCTAATAGGGTGATGGAATAGTGGTTCCCTTTCCCTTTTGATTTTTGAAATTCAATTACAATCTCAATCTCTGAATTCAAATTACATTAATTTCATGACTGTAAGATGCATCGGATTATAAGGCGCACTTCCGGGTGTCAGCAAATTTCTGGACTTCTGCAGATATAAAAGGCGCACCGGACTATAAGGCACACTTTTTTTTTGCAGCGAGGATCCGCCACTGGCTCCCCCAGCACAGTTGCTGGCCAAGGCCCTGCCTCAACCTGGCAGCCACGGGGCCCCTGGCCCGCCTGTATCCGGCAGGAGCGGTGCCGCAGGCCCCCGGGCTTGCCTGCATCCGGCAGCCACGGGGCCCCTGGCCCGCCCGTACCCGGCAGCCGCAGCCCCATGGCCCCGCCTCCACCTGGCAGCCGTGGCACTGCTGGCTCCCCCCGCAGCTCCCAGCTCACACTTCCAGGTTGGCAAATTTCCGAACTTTGTCCATATATAAGGCGCACCGGACTATAAGGTGCACTTCCAGGTTCAGGCCAAAATTTTAGTCAAAAGGGTGTGCCTTATAGTAGTGAAATTACTGTACTCTTCTCTATTATAATCATTCAGTTGTACTATGCAGGTACTTTAATGAGATTTGGAAAAATACTTAGGTGTCTGAATATCTGGAAATAAAGACTTTCATTGACATTGTATGGCAGTGCATACATTTTTTTCTCCAGAATAAAAAATACACAGCTAGAGCTATGTAGGTTTTGTGGCATGTCCAATTTTAAACAAAGGTATCAAACACCTTTTTAATAAAGGGATTGCCAGATCTTCTGGAACCATTTTTATTAGAAGCCATCACTACATCAAAATATCACTGTAGTGATATTTTGCCCCTATTGTGAAGATTTGCAACTCAGTCAGGCAAAACAGCAATCTTTGTCTGTTTCTTGTAGTTTTTTCAGAATTTATCTAAATTCAAACTGCAAAGCATGCTTGGTCTGAGTTTTTGTTGTTTCCTCTGATATCCTCTTTGAACAGTCCTGGTCCAATTCTTGCCCCAGAATATCCCTGTAGGAGTCTCACCAAATAAACATTGCTCGGGACTCTTACTTAAAATGATATCCTATCTAATTAATTCATTCATTACACAGAATAGATCAAGCACAATAGAAAAGCTCTTTACAAGCTAAAATTCAGTGCAAGTAGAAAAGAGATGACAGGGAAAGAAAAATAATAGCAAAATCTGTTGCATTTTAGTGAAAGCACACAAGATTTCATTCAAATTCTTAATCTAGCCCTAATCTATTCTGTGTAGGGTCTAAGAAGGGAGAGTGGGAAAGAGTGGATCAAATGTCTCTAAGGATATATACTGAGGAAAAAATTATCCATGCCCATTAGGTCATTTAACATTGAGAGTAATACAATTTTTTAATATATGACTTGCTATTTAGATTGAAATCAGTTGTCTCCCCCTTGCAAAAGATTCACACTGGGAACTGCAAAAGTAAAAACAGTTATTTCTTTTTGTCCTACTCACTTTAAGCTCACTGGCCAATGTGACAGAAAAACTACGAAAAGTACTTGTGAATTCATACTAGTGCTTGACATTTTGTGCTGGTTTTAGCATCAGACAGAAATTAAACTCCAAATAATCCACTCCCCTTCTCTCACCCTTTCTGGTTAAGCAGGGACAAAAAGCAGAGAATACGGGTCAGGGTCACAATTTACTGAAAGCACAAAGCAAGGATAAGACATGCACAATAACAACAGTAATATTAACAGCAAAACCTTACAAAAAGAGGAGGTGTTTTACCCCCCAAAAAAACTTTATCACTGGGAACAAAAGCATTGTGGGGTCCCCATTTTCCTACCACTCCCCTGTGAACCTTTTGGCTCAGCCTGGCTCCCTCCTGGCTCAGCTGCTACTGGCACCACCACTCATGATCCCTTCATTTTTACAAAAGTCAGACCCGTCCTGGACATCAAGACCAGCCTTCTATCTACACTTTGAAAAATACATTTGGTTGCATAAAGGTTCTCAACAGCAACTGTGCAATTTATTAAAACATGGCAAGAAGTATCTGAAACCAGCAGCTGGTTCATTTTAATCATTTGTCAAGATGTAGATAGGCTACAGAGCCAGTTCTTCAAAAATGAGATTCATGTCCCATAAAGTCAGATAAGAATCTTTGCTGTTGTGCTTTGCTTTCCAACTTAGTTCTGTGTAGCCAACATCAAGCAGTGTCTCATGCTGTTGGTTTGTGAGTAACAGGTTGAAATATTAACATGTGGAAAAGTTAAACCTTCAAGAAAAATTTAAACATCTTGAGGGCTCTTGTCTCATGTCACTTTCTCAGTTATTCTGTATCTTACAAAAAAGTGTCACTTTGACATTTTATATTGCTTCTTACACCTGTATCTTGAAAATTTCAGAGATGTTTGAACAGTAATGCACAATGATCGAGAGACATCTGTCAAGCCCAGACATACCAGAAGCAGTGACTTCCTGAGGCTGCTTTGGGACAGGGTGATTAATCAGATATTCTCTTTTGCTCAGACCTCCTGTAGAATTCTCGAGAAGAACGTCTGAAGGCTACAGCTGCTTGCTCATCCTCAGCCAAATTCAGATCTCTTAAAATTCAGCACAGTCCTATATGCAGAACAAAGAACACCACGAAGGTAATGCCGATTCTAGGAAGAAGAGTAGCCGTATTTTTCTAGTAATAATTAGAAAATATGCTGCAAAAGTAATTACAATACTTGAGCCAATATTCTATCATTAGATATCAAGTGTAGGATTTTCAGTTCTGTCTCACTGGCAAAGCTTTTAAAATGTTATCTGACATATCTTATTGTGTTCATTTTCTACAGTCTTTTTTCCCTTGCTGGTATTGTTGCAGATATTAATCATAAAGTGTATTTGCATAATATTAGGGGTCTATTTTATTTTTTACATGCAAGATGGAATAAAATGCTTTAATTCTAAAAAATGTAGCTGTTCAAAATGTGAGTCATGAAATACTGAATCCTTTAAGTACTACAAAACATTGTTGACAAGGTTGTCATTCAGTCCCTCATTTGGGCATACCTCTAGTTTTGAACTTGGGCCCATTGAACCAACTCTTGCTTGAAGATAACAATGAAATCCAGGACCTTGATGGATCAGAACCAAAAAGAGGTTCATTTCATTCTACAAGTGTTGTAACCCTACACCCTGATGCCTTAAGAATGGTATGTCCCTGTAACTCTGTAACCCTGTAATACCTATGGACTGACCCTCTGAAAGCCTATTGGAAAGAAGCCAAGATTTTCCCCTCCCCTTTCCTGACCTATAGAAAAATCCCGAGACCCTGAAGATCCTCCTCTTTTCCCTGCCTTTCCTCCATGGAAACCGTCCAAGAAATAAACTGAAGATATCCCTGGGATAAAAGAGCCTCTAATATCTTATCCTGTTCTACATGATAGCACCCCAGGCTAGCTCTGCAGAGTATATAGGGAGCAGGGTCAGCCTCAGGTGTTGTATCATACAAGGGCAGTCATTAAAAAGATGGCTACTCTAACTAAGCCACTTACAAACAAGAAATTTAATGTATTTACATCTGTTTTGTTCTTCATGTACCTAGAGACAAATTATCCTCAAGACATGGACTCCAGCATTTTAGAGCCCAAAACAGGATCTTACTAGTCCAGCCATACTTAAATTTAGTAGCAGAAACAGGAAGAATATCTGTTTTCTCAATATCTGTCAAATACACCATCTCCTTTTCTGTTATCCTCTCCTTCCATTTCTGTTCTTTCCTGTCATTCCCTCCCACCCCTTTCTCCTGCAAAACATACAAAAACATATGAAAAACATACAAAAAAGTCAAGGACAGAAAATTTTGTTACTGTACAAGGGCTTACAGACAGGTAATGACAAGTTTAACCAGGTGTCATCCAACTACATTCTCTTTCTAAAAAAAAAAAAGATAAAGCATTCACCCACACAAAAGAAAAAGATAAAGCACTCACCCGCAAAAAAGAAAAAGATAAAGCACTCACCCGCAAATACCTCCCGTAGCCTCAGGATATCCCATCGGTGACAGGCTATTAAAACAGCAGTGTAATTTACTACCCTTCATTATTATCCTTTGTCTCACTAAACATTTGTTTCACACCTATCAAACCATTCAGTGTTACTTCCTGTTTCATGTCATAATTAGTACTCCCAGAAAAAAAAATTATTGCTAGTTTGTGTAGCATATGGCCCAGTCAATTAAAAACCCCAATGCTTCCAGGATATTTTATTTCTTTGGGGGCTGTGTTTGCATCCATTTCTTGTACTGCAGCCCTATTCACAGACTTTGCACTCAAACCATCATGACTGCTGCATTTACAGTGTTGCTCCCTGAATTATTTACTTTTCTTTTTTTGTCAGTGTCTCTGGGTTCTTTAAGGGATCTTATTAATCAGAAGACAACAGAGCTGACACTTTAATTCAGCACTACCCAATGTATGCTTCTGCAATTCTCTGAAGTGCACTGAAATTCCAGAATATCCTATTTTTGATTGAAAGTAGACTCTAAAAATACTCAGGTTTTTCTTGGTCCCAGGTTTTGAATATATCTGAAAACAGAAGTGGGAGAGAGGAAATCCTAGTTTAAAAAAACCCATACACTTTCAAACCAATATTATTGTTCAGCCATATCACAAAAGGAATAAAAGGAATTTAAGGGCAGGTTTTGAATGGAAGAAGGATCAAATGTTCACACTCTCCATAAGAGAATTTTACAATTCTACGTAACTACAGAATCATATGTGATAAAGCCATCCATTTAATCAGGCAAGGATCTGAGGAGAAAAAAAAAAGAAAAAGAAAAAAAAAAGTGTTAGCAAGCTGAACAGCTTTTGTCAAGGTTGAAAAAAAAGCTTTACATGATTCTAAGAGCTTCAAACTCTCCAATTGTCAGGCAGTATCTCCTGTGACACACACATATTGAGGAACATGAGAGCAGGGAACAGCCATTCATGATAAATCAAGTCTTAATCCAATTCCATCTGAGATTAACAATGAAATCACAATTTCTTTTAATGCTGAAGGGAATCTTCCACACACAACTTAGTCTATTAAGTTCTCCTCAACTATATATATGCAAAATTTTACAGTATTACTCCTTCGGACTTCCAAATATATAACCTAGCATAATACATAACTTCTATAGACTTAGTAAAATATATTAAAATATTTATAGATCAAAAGCACGTGACATCAAATAAAGCCATCATTGATTGAAGGTGTCCTCTCTATTAAGCTGTGGCGTTCATTACAAACCTATTTATATTTCCCATATTTGATACCTTTGCAACGCATGTCTTTTTCTAAATGAGAATTTTCTCCCAATCTCAGGTATATTCTAATGTCTTGTTATTCAGAACTTTACACCATTCCTTCCTCAATTTCATGAGTCTAATTAAGGTATTTATTAACACCTGCTAAGAAGGTAATTCCAATACTGCGGAATTACAATATTTTCTTTTGAGAAAGATCCCAACTGTAAAATGTTCTCTATCCCTGGAGCAACAGTACTGAAACATTGCCCTGGAAAACTCAGTGTGGAATTTTTAATTCTGCAGGGATACAATGGCTTTAGGCATTCAGACTGATTAATTGATAAAAATAGAATCTGGGCTATCACCTGACCTTGACAGCAGAAGTTCTTTGTTTTGAATCTAGCTCTCAGATTGCTACTATCACAATGAATGAATCTGCAATGCTTATTGCAGTTTCAGTAACACTTATTATGGATTGTATACAATCAGTACCTCATACTAATTTTCTCTAAACAGAAGGCTTTTCCTGAGAAAACTATAGTAATGTAAACTACACTCTTGAATATATTTATATTTTTTAGAAGGTTTAAAATACCGAAAGGACTATCATGGCCATTCTAATTAATCCTGAAAGCATAAAAATGGGAGGCAGAACATTTGGCACCATTTGTAAAAACAAGATGTAATCAGATTTCTTAAAAAAAAAAAACAAAACAAAACCACCTTGGACGTCCTCTGTGCATGTCTGCTCTGCCTTAGAATATGCATTTGTTGAAAATTATTATTGGTGTCACTAGGCTGTCTTGCCTGAAGAAGTGGTCTCTCCTCTACTGTTTTGTTTACAAATGTTGTTTGTGGAGTGAACTGCTGTCAGTGGAATGCTTGAATAATACTGCGGACATGCTAAATATGAAATTGCTCTCTCGCTGGAGAAAATGGGAGCAACTATGCCAGGTTAAAATATGTTGGTTTCAAGTAAATTTAAAGGCACACTCAGGGCCATATAGTGTTTTTAATGAAGATTTCAATGACATCAATAAATAATAAGATATTAAACTTATTCTAAGGTATATAGTATCTGTTTTTAAAAATTTATGAATTGAGCACAGAATTGTGGCACAGTTGAAGAAAATTTCAGGAGGAAGATGATTTGTGCTGATGTGCTGGACTAGGCCTTGAATGATCTTGGATCCATTCCCAGTTCTGCCCTCAACTTCATCTAGAGTGAAGATAAGCTTCTTTTGACAACACTGCAAAGCTATTTAGACAATTTAAGATGCACAGAGGTGTCTGCTAGAATTTTAAAAAGACTTTACTATTCTTGGCAATTATAACCTCTGGAATTTGGAGACCCAATCTCAAATGTGGCTTGACCATAAATGACAAAGAGCATAAAGTCCTTGTTCAGAAAATCTTTATCAAAGTCTCAAATTGATCATCACACCTCAGCAACTGAATCAAAGAGTTAAGTCAATACCTCCTCGCAGCTGGGAACAGTTCACTTTCTGCACCTGACAGAATTCAAACTGCTTTCACTGATTTAGGGTGATTAGCCAACCCATGGTCACTAAGTAGAGAATTTTCAATGGATACACACCCTTTGGCTACCAGAATAAATCCAATCATTTAACCATAGATATGAATTTCTGGTTGAGGTTTCTACATCTTTTTTTTCCCCTCAGTACTGCTAGGAGATAAATGTATTAATGTGCTCTGAAAAGTTTCTAACTGGATCAGACAGTATCATAAGAAAGTTTTGAGCAGAACTATTTGTCATTTTGACGCTAGACGTATTCTCAGATAAAATGTGTAAATAATTTGGAGTTCACAAACATTTTCATCTTACTGTTTACTCACATAAAGATTCTAATTAGTGCAAATTATTAAAGTCCAAATCACTAAAATACACTAAGACTCTGTTATGTTCCTTAACCCTTCCTGGTGAAGGAATTTAAAATTATTCTGAATGGCAGAGTAGATAGAAGTTATACTCAAACCTAAAATAAGTCAAGCCCTAGAACATAAGGTCCAGAAGAGGGAGTAATTCTCAGAGACAATTTTTTTCAAGTGGGAATAATATGCAAGTTAACCTTCTGGACAAGAATGACAGCTTGTATGGGATCTCTTAGCTCCTTTAAGTCAAGAATTTCTATATAGCCAATGCACCGGGCTACAACCGGAAGTAAAAGATAAGAGTATGAGAACAGCAGAAGATAGAAACTACAACTGTTGATATGGCAAGATCAGGATGACTAAATCCAGTGAACAAATACACTCTTATGTTGACGCACTGGGTGCTTTCCAAGAATCACAGAAACATCAACGTTGGAAGGGAACTCTGGAGATCATCTATTCCAAACCCCTTCTGCCAAGCCAGGGTCACCTAAAACAGGTGACACAGGAACACGTCCAGGTGAGTTTTGAATGTCTCCAGAGAGCCTTCACATCCTCCCTGGGCAGTCTGTTCCAGTGCTCTGCCATCCACAATGTAAAAAAATTCTTCCACATCTTGAGGTGGAATTTCTCGTGTTTTAGTTTATAGGCATTGCTCTTCATCGTGCTGCTGGGCCCCACTGAAAAGGGTCTGACACCGTGCTCTTGGTGCCATATTCTTGTGCATTAATGAGATCCCCTTTCAGTCTTCTATTCTCCAGACTAATCAGGCCCAGCTCCTACAGTCTCTCCTAACAAGAGAGATGCTTCAGACCCCAAACCATCTCTGTGCCCTCCACTGGTCCCACTCCAGTAGCTCCTTGTCATTCTTGAACTCTGGAGACCAGAACTGAACACAATACTCCAGACGTGGCCAAGCAGGAGGGCAGGATCACCTCCCTCAACCTGCTGGCCACACTTCCTTGATGCCCTCCTGGCTGCAAGGGCACTGCCAGCTCACGGTCCACTGGTCATCCACAAAGACTCCACTCTCCATAGAGCTGCTCTCTAGCAGGTCAGCTCCCAGCCTCCACTGGTAGCAGAGTTATTCCTTCCAAAGTGCAGGACCTTACATACACCTACCCTTGCTGCATCGAAGTAGGTTTCTCACGGCCCAGCTCTGCAGCCTATCAGGGTCCTGCTGAATGGCAGTACAGCCTTCAGGTGTATCAGTCGCTCCCCACAGTTTCACATCACCAGTAGGAATTGTGCAAAACAGAGTACTCTTGTGTCCCCAAAATAGCATACAAGGTCCATGTCATCATAGATCAATGCTCTCAGGCACAGCATAGAACTGTTGGGGAGTTAACAGATAGTCTTGAGTAAAGGAATAGAGGATATGAGATCCTGAAGCTCTCAGTTCCACTTCATGGAGGCTAATTGTAAGCTACTCTCTTCACTAAAAATCTCTGGCTTCCAATTACGTACTAACAGTCTCACCAATGTCCTCACAAAAGTTATGAAAGAATCCCCAGGTGCAAAGCAACAGCCAGGTTGTTTTAACAACAGCTTGACAGACAAAATCCTTGGCCTTCCGAGTGCTCTTCAGGTCAATCAGAATTCCCCCTAACTAAACCAAACTGTCAAGTGTTCTTGATAATGGTGCCTGAGTTGTGGCAGCGGAATACAGGTACAGGCCCTAAAACACTCACTGAATACTCATAAGAATCCAGTGCTATTTACAACACTGCCAGCTCACCAAACGCCCTGTGTCTATCACAGCAACTTGTTATGCTGTGAATGCCAATAGGCAAGAAGCTGTTAGGGGCAATAGTAGAAAAGACTGCAACACACAGCCATATACTACTGCAGTAAAATCTTAGGATTATGTTAAAAAGGAGGGGAAAATGAAGACTTCCACTGCTAGATACCTTTCAGACATTTGTAGGCATTCTGCTCACTAGTACCACTTGTTACAAATTCCTGCACAACACCACAGGACAGATAGTGAGAGTAGAAACTATCCCTGAATAGTTAAGTCACTGGTTCAAAAAACAGTTTTTATATAAAAATGTGACAGCCCTCAGGCACCCAAGAGAAGCAAGACAGAGGCAGTAGCTAAAACCTGAAGTTATGGTATCACATATTGCTCATGAGGCAAGGCAACATGAGGTAAAGTAATAGAAGATGGTTTGAAGAATTTAATAGTTCCTGTGTTTGGAACATATTGGAACGAAGTTCATTCGAAACAGATTGTTCACTCAAAATGATTCAAAAAGGCGAAGAGAATACAATGTGTTTCAAATGAGAAGGGATTTGATAGCTCCATCAAACAATGGAATGCATATTTAAGCTGCATGCATATTTTAGAAATACAGTTTAGAAAAGGTGTATTTGTAGGAGTTGGTTAGGTTTGTGGACTACTTTTGATCTGGGGGAAATTTCTGTTATTAATTGATCAAGTTGGTCCCTCAGTGTTCCCAATAGTCAAATCCCACCAGATGTGTTAAAACCAAACAGCAGTAAAATGGTGTGAATTTTTAATAATATAAATGAACACTATGTATTAGACTGCTGTATCTGCAGAGAATTTATCTTTGCTGAAATTTAAACCATGCTGAAAACTATTTGCTCTGACATCTTCTGCCAAAGTAGAATCTGCTGACTTTCTCTAAGGAATTGAAACACATGTGGCACCTAAAACCTCTCATGCTGTGAAAGGAGGAAAACGCTCTCTTAAAATCACTGGATGTACATCACAACTCACATTACAGCAGGAGTTAGTAAAATGAAAGAAGATGAAGCCAGAAATATGGTGTTATTGAACAGAATAGCTCTTACTATTCTTGTGTGACTAAGACACGTGAAAATTAAAGTATTTGAAGACCACTGCAAATGACCATAAAATCCTACTTCCAGCTACTCAGCAAGCAAGCAAATGTTTCTAGAGAGGCCTGGAGGACATACTTACAATACATGACAAGAATAGAAGAGCCAACTTACACTGGTAGGCAACAAGAGAAGCCTGAGGGTTTTAACACACATATTTAGAAAAGGTAGTATTCCTCACCTTCAAGCACAAATACTAGAATTATATATACCACATCAGTTATATATCCTTCATATACCACCTTTGCCACGACCCCAGGTCAATACTATCCTTTGATCAGGAATCCTAAAGCAAACATAAAACCAAAGGGACTTGAGCACTGCAGAGCAAACGCTGAGTCTTTCATAGCCACTAAAAACGTAAACATTAATTTCAGTAAAAGATAATATTTGACTTTGAAAATTTTTGGCAGAAAAGATTACCTCTTATCACAAACGTAAACATCAATTAAGGTCTTCAGCTTCTTAAAAGATCATGAAGGATTTAGTCAAAATGTTGCTGTGTCACCCAGTGTAGATGTGAGCACCATATCAGCTTTTCCTAGAAATGTAGAATGGAGATGTTTTTCTTTCTATCCTCCTCCCCTTTCAATTAAAATAAAAATCCTGCTTTCTAGGTACAAATATAAGTAACTGAACTTAGAGTTACAGAATTATTTACATTGGAAAAGACCTCTAAGATTATCCGGTCTAGCTGTTAACCCAGTATTGCCAAGTCCACCATTAAATCATGTCCCAAGGTGCAACACCTACATGTCTTTTAAGCATCTCCAAGAATGGTCACTTCCCTGGGCAGCTTGTTGCAATGCTTTGATAAACCCTTCCATTAAAAAAATTTTGTAAGATCCAGTCTAAACCCCTGGAACAATTTCCTCTTTTCCTATTGCTTATTACTTGGGAGAAGAGACAGCCCCCCATCTGGCTATAATCTCCTTTCAGGTAGTTATAGGGAGCAGTAAGGTCCCTGAGCCTCCTTTTCCCCAGGCTAAACAACCCCAGCTTCTTCAGCTACCCCTCCCAGGTCTTGTGCTCCACACCCTTCATCAGCTTCATTGCCCTTCTCTGGACCTATTCCAGCACCTCAATGTCCTTTCTGAACTGAGGGGCCCAGAACTGGACACAGCGCTTGGGGTGTGACCTCACCAGACCCGAGTACAGGGGACAGTCATTGTCCTGGTCCTGCTGGCCACATTATTCCTGATCCAGGCTAGGATGCCATAGGCTTTCTTGGCCATCTGGGCACACACACTGGCTCATGTTCAGCCACCGCCAATCAAATCCTCCCACGTCCTTTTCCACTGGGTCACTTTCTAGCCGCTCTGCCCCCAGCCTGCAGTGCTGCCTGGTGCTGTGACTCAAATGCACTTCACCTTGCTGAAGCTCAGGCAGTTTGCCTTGGCCACTCCAATTCAGTCTATCCAGATCTCTCTGCAAAGCTTTCCTGCCCTCCAGTAGATGAACACTTCCACCCCACTTGGTGGTGTTTGCAAACTTATGGAGGGTGCCCTTGATCCCCTGGTCCAGACCATTGATAGAGATATTAAATGAGATTGGACCCACTACTGAGCCCTGAGGAACACTACTGGTGACCAGTCACCAGGTGGATGTAACAGTTACAATCTAATGACTTTTCATGTTTAGAAATGAACTGCAGCTTTCACACTTGGACGGATATTCTATAGGAGTTTCTACAAGAGTTCTGTTATAAACAAAGCAACACTGATGGAAAAAAAAATGCAGAAAAACCCATCAATCTCTAATTTATCTGTGTTTAAAGAAGCAGAGTTGTACAGTTGGAGGCACTTTTGTAATTCAAATGAGTTTTTACATACTCCTAGCCTGTCTGAAATTACCATACTTAAAACATAAAATGATCAAGAGAGATATGAAATGAGCATTGAAACAGAAAGTTCAAGTCATTGAATCTCTTTCTGAAAATGAAAATTAGAACCACCTCTCCTTTATTTAGTAATAATCTAAAATACTCTCAAGAAGGTTGGGAAAGAGCATGAGAAAAAATATTGGGACCACTGAATAGAAGTGAAATCAAATAATTGCTCAAAGATCAAACTCCATGAAAAAAGTCAGTCTCACTATTTCATTATAAGTTTATGCAAGAGGTAAAAATATTAGTTTATAATAGAGACATAATATACAAAACAGAAAATGCCTTCAGAAAATAGCAATATATTTTAAACCCACCAGAATACTTACATTAAAATCTAATGTTTATAATTTAAAATGTTGTTGCAACCTTTGGAAGGAGCCATAGGTCCACTTTTGCTCTATAAGTAGGACAAGTCAAAATTCTCCCAGTATATGGATACAGTATATATAATTGTGCAGCTATTCAGTTACAAATGCTATCTGTAGGGATCTAACTGTACATTGTGTGGGTACATGGCTACTCATTTAAATTATTCTTACACAAAATTTGCGAAAAGAAAGTCTGCAGTTCACTACAAATTTATTTATGCCTAGTGGCTTACTTGTAGCAACATCATAGAAATGTTCAACATATCTGATAAAAATTTGAAAAAGAATGTATATACATCTTCCTTATGTTTCCCTTTGGGGAAAAAAAAAGTCTCAATTCAGAGTTCCTGTCTTTTTACAGTTAGATCTCATTTCACTCTCATTCAATAGGTAGCTAATAAACACAAGTTATTATTCTACAGGCATTAATAATCACTATGATTTCATTTTTAACTTTCACTGAGTTGCTACTGTCATGTGCAGATTACACTGGTGTGAAGTCACTCACTGTGACACTTTGCTTTTAAGTTATTGGACAATGTATGTTCCTGTTAGCTGCAGACCCAGACAATAAAGACCATGGAAACTCCTACACTAAACATCAGGCATATGTGTGCATGTCCACCATTGATTCCCAATCTGAGAATGATATTCCTAGTAGTGTAAGGCTAGGAAATACTGTTTCAAGCATAAATCCATAGTATTTAGTTTGTCAAGATTGTATAATCTCTGGAGACAAGGCCATGGACCATCTAAATGCAGTAAGGTGGGACAGATTGCTGTGGCCATAATAATCATTAAGGAGAAAGGATGCTCCAGTGAGAGTACATTAATACCTTGACATGACATATCACTCCATTCTGGGAAGCAGTTACCAAAATATGACAGGGGTCAAGGAACTTCAATGCTTTTGAATACTTCACAAATCATCCCAATTGTTGGAATGATACTTGCATATGAACACATAAATATTGCCTGTATACAAAATAAATGAATAATTAAAATATGTAAAGAAATCAGCCTAAGCTGTTTGTTTTGCTATTTAAAACAACTGGTTTACATAGTGCAATGAAATATTTATTCACCATGTTTTCCTTTAGCTGATCTACTTTTCTGGATTGATTATGTCTGAAAGCTTTCCTGACATGAGCTTTTGTACGCTGACAAAAGTGAGGTGAAGTGAAGCATCTTGATTAGCTACAATGCAGATCGGCTTCTAGGCAAGCTTACCAGAGCAAGAAGAACACAGAGCGTGTGGTCAGGGGAATGCATTGATGCTAAACTAGGTTTTAAAGAGAAGAGTAATCCACTCTCATATTTTCACAGAAAAACTAGCAGATAATACCTACAACTGAGCTTTTAAATTTTAGGTCAGTTCTTTTGAGAAATAACAACAAAAACAATGGTTAGATTTGATGCTGTGAAAGCTGTAGGTATTCTGATAATGTGCTGCCTCATACTCAGCATGCTTCAAACCATACCCATCCTGGATTCCTAAGACGCCCTGACCTTGTCAAACATTCATTATATTCGACTGAAACAACATCACTGTACATTATCTATGCACGTGTCCCTGAAAAATATATTTTAACAAAATTCCACAGTTTTATGACTATCCACTGAACTTAAAAGGCAAACAGACTTGTTGAACTTACTGCTTATTGTATTAACATCCTCCAAAGGATTATATTCCCATTCATGAGAGTCTAGCTCTACTGTTAAGTTCAACCTTCTAAATCCTATGAAAACTACTGCTTACACTGTGCAGGAAGATGCACAACTGTTTGGCTGCCATTTTAAATACTGTTAAGCAGGTGCTTTATCTGTGCTTCAGTAGCTCCCTTTGCAGTTCAGTCCACTGAAGTTTTAGGAATTGCTGTGACACAGATTGTAAGTAGCTATGTGTTACCTAAGTATCACATGTGTCACAGAATCACGGAATTAGCTGAGTTGTAAGGAACCCCCAAGTCCAATTCCCGGCCCTGCAGGGTACCATCCCCAAAAGTCACATGTCTGTATACCTACTCCTTATAAAAAGTAATGTATTATTTAAGATTGTAAGTAGTTTATGTATTATCTGCTAGCAAAATAAATGAGATCTCATTTTCTTCCATTTAAAGTTATGCTGTGATTTGATAAACTAAGTCCAAAGTACACACAGAGTTTATTCTATACACAGTTCTAACAATCTCAAATCTTTTAAGATTTCATAATTGGTTTATTTTTCTGGTTTTTTAGGCAAAATCTAGTGAAAATAATATTTTCTTTAAAATAACCCTTCCTGGAATTGTATTTTATGGGCTTATTATTTCATAATTTATGAAAAAATATGTGAGTTGCATTAAAATTATTAATAAATCACCTAAGAAGTTCTCACTGACACAAGCTTCAATAGCTATATTACACAAGAAAATAAAGAACAAAAATGTACAAACAAAATGGGACAAATTTGCAGATATATTACAGATGTTATGTTCCATTAAGTGAAAAGAAAATTACGCTGCCTAACATGAAAAGATCACCATTACAATGATAATCCTCTAGAGTCTGCTTGTGTCAGTGCCAAGTAATTGCTGGACAGTTTACAGGGGACCTGGGGATGATTTTAGGCCTGATCAGTCTCTACCATGATCTTGATCTTGTGCAGGCCACTGATTATGTAATTTATCTGCCTTACAATAACTCCAATTTATGCTGTGACATGGAAGATGACACAGCCTGAACCGAAAAAGATGAAAGTGGAAGGGTAACAGCATCTGTTTCATGCACCTTATTCTAGCACTCCTCAGCTGCAATTAAAACTTAGAGCTAGCAACCACCTGGTGCTTCCTAAATAAACTGTTTTTCTCTTAGTACACTATATCCTGTGATCAACACCTTAAATAAACCTTATTTGCCACAAAAACTGCAATCCTGTCCTATCTTTAGGTCTGCTTACAGTTACCTATGCAATAATATATATTGAATGAATTATCAGATTTGTACTGACATATTGTTGACAATTAAGTTGGATTAGATATCATGATAGATAGACAGTAATTTCTTCCCTCCACCAGAAACACCCCATAAATGCCACAAAGGACTGACAAGCCCTTCTGTATCAACTAGCCCTTCTGCATCAGTTGTATCAATCAGCAAGTCCCTGATATCTAGTGATGTTCATTTGATACATTATGATTGTGGGTTTTTCCTCTATTCGCTTTGTTGTTTCTCTTTCTAATTAATTATACTTGCCTATACTGTGTGGGGAGGCTTAAGGACTCCAAGCAGTTCGCTCAAAGTCTATTTCCTACCATTCAACTAAAAATAAGTATCACAGCTCCATCTGTGTCTGTCTCTACAGATAATTACAAACAGTATTCACTGTGTCCTCTGTATTGCAGTATCCATGAAGATAAGGACCCTGACAATTCAGTGCCTGACACCTACTCTCTTCCTGCCAAACTGGAAAGATGACTTGAGCATTTTCTTGTCAGCATCAGTCATCTCAAATCTGAACACTCAAGTATTATAGATCTTGAAAATAACTGCTACTTAGCTGTATAGTAAATAATTCTTTTTAGGCACATACATTTCTTTAACCAAGTAATTTATAAAACCCACCTAACACAGGACAATTTGTAAAAGACTCAAAGAATTAATTGATTTTTAATAGCTTTAGTAGCAGCATTTTAAAAGGAATACTAATATTTTTTAATTCATAACAGAGTAAATTAAATACCAAATAAAGAACTTGCTAGCTTTTTTTTACTTTGATTACTACATTTTGCACTATTAATTTCCAATCTTTCGCTATTAATTTCCAATACACATTGCAGCTAAATGAATATGTACTCACTGTTTGATATCTCCATTTGATAGCTTCTATCATGCAAGATGTATCAAAGCAATTCTCTTATTGGATAGATGGAGATGGATTTTTTTCTTTTCTCCTTCCCCATCCTCAGGATAAATACAAAATAGAGATTTTAAGAAATGGAGCACAGACTAGGGATGAAGTTGAGTATGGTATCAGATCAGATGTGTTACAGCAGCGAAGGGTCACAAGAGCCACCTCAGCTCTTCTGCAAAAGTGCCTAATTCAAATTCTAGTGCTCAACTAAGTCAGATTCTATTATTCCATTCATATTTCTATGAATATTACAGACCCTTTTACATAATTTGACTTCAGAACTACCCACTAAGTTGGAGGGAATGCCTACCTGATCTGATGATGTTGTAGCTTGTGGCTGCAATAAAGTACTTCAGCAAACCACTAAAGATACATGTATTTGGCATTTCCTAAAGCCATTTTGCCGTTAGCAATTCTTAGCAATTAATTAATAATGGGAATAGATTTTTTTTTTTATATTTCATTCCTTATTACTGGTAAAACAACCAAAACATATAGGTTGGCTGCTTGTTCTCATGAACACAGCAGTTCCTTTTGCATACATATAATTGTCACCAGAAAGAAAGAATAGAAGCTTGAAGGCCAAAGACCATAGGGAACCCAAAGGAAATGTAAAGTTTAATTTCTATCCATGCTTACAGGAACATAAAGGATTACAGTCTGAATATTATCTTTTAACCTCATTATAATATCTTGCAAACATTCAACCCTTGTAGCTCAAATGTTTTTAGAAAACAATAATTTCAATGACAATTTATGATCTCTAGTTCAGGCTTTAGCCACTAATTCATAAAAATATTTTTTAATGCAAAAAACCAAAAGAACTACAAACAAACAATAAGAAACCAAATAAAAACCAAAAACAAACAAAACAAAAGCAGAAAACAAAACAAAATACAAGCAAAAAACCCAAAACATAAATGTGTTCTACAGACCTTTAAATAGGCTTCTTTCTGCACACATCCTTAAGGTCATTGGGTTATTTTAATGCTTTTTGGAGTGTTCCACGAATTTCACACTACAGGGACAATGTAATTATTATGTTTTCACTAATGGCAAGTTCCAAGAGAAAAAGTCAAAAAAAGAGCCAATGGCAACCTTTTTTCTCTTCAGCTAGGCTGCAAACTCTGAATTCATTCCCAAACATCCAAAATATTAACCTTTGCAAGTCTGGAAAAAAGCAAAAAAACTCAAAAAACCAAACCCCTATGCTTTAGGAATCTGAGTAGAACCAGAAAGTTCAAGCATTCAAGCACCTCCTCTGGTTATCAAAAGCACCTCCACTGTAGTTGTAAGAACTGAAGGATTTTGCCAGGAATATAAACAGAAGCTGCATTGGCACCTGCAATTTCACATGGGCAGAAGTTCCTCTTCTGAGTACAAAGACAACCAAATTCTCTCTTACATTTTCTAGTTACTGCACTGTCCCTCCCCTATAAATCATGTGGCAAAAAAACCATTGCACACATATTCAGAGTCATAGTACAAATTTAACTCAGGTCAGGAAACGGCCCTCACACATCTCTCTCAACAGTTGGAACTTCATCAAAAAGAGTCTAGAATAGAGCAGAAATTGATATTGCTCTACCATATAAACACACATCAGCTACAAGGTCTTCCCAAATCATCTTACTTTATATAATGGCGTCATTTTCTGGAAGTATTTGTGCAAAAAACAACATAAAGACCTTGCATAATTTTAAAATCATGTAATATTGTGTGCTTTGTCCATTTCAAAAGCTGCATTGCTAACAAGAAGAATCTGTTATTAGAGTGTTTTATAGCTCTGCTGGCAGAAATGAGTTAAGAGCAAAATTTCACACATTAAGCTCACAATGATATTTTTCCTATACTAAAATTTAATTTAAGAGGCATTTGCTGCATTTTAATAAAATACGTCACTGATTTCAACTTTTTTTATGATTCTGCATGGAAAAAGGAGAAAACTTTATTTTACATCTGCTTCAGTTTTCCTGCTGATGCTTTAAGATATATTCTGGTTTTGAGTGCCATTTTCAAACTATCTGCCAAGTTCTCAGTACTTACTCTTGCTATAATTATTTTTTTTTTACCATATGTTCACTACTACACAATTGTTAAAGGTACTTTGAAATGCATTCTATGACTGAGCATCTAATTCAGGAAAGCGTTACATGTTCAATGTTCCCTGATCATTGTCTCAGGGAAAGAGTAGGTTAGATTGCTTTCCACACTGATTGTGTATTATATGGCTCAGCTTAACCTTAGATTTCCTAACTGCTTTTGCACAAAGTATTTGTATGGAAAAGGTTTATTAGATTAACTAATCTGATTTCCTGCTAGGGAAGATCTTTAACATCACTTTCTGACTTCCAGTTATGAGCCAGGTATTGGGTATGACAAAACAAGATCAACACCCACATATTTACCTGAAAACCCAGAATGCAGGATTCACTTCACTGCTTGAGACAGAAAGAAAAGTTATTCTTCTGTCTTAATTTTCTCAATTTGGGAATGGTGGAAATATGAGAATTATACACTTAGAAGAGAGCTAAAATAATACTGTAAACACAACAATTTAAAAAGTCATATTTTATTCACTGAAATTTTAATCACTGAGCCACTTCAGCTTTAGCATCCTTGGCATCTCAATGCAAAATGTTTCACATTTGGAAAAGAATGACTGGGGGGCGTGAGGAGGAAAAGAAAAAAAACCATACACCTATGTAATAATAGGTGTATGTAATATAGTAATATAATAATAAATAGCAATAATAATAAAAATTATAATCATCCCATTTTTACTTGATGTAAGATCTCATATAATAGTCTATCAATTTCTTCTTATCCCTGGACAGTTCTTTCTACCATTGCAATTTACCTCCAACTGATACAGATAATTTTACTCCTTCAGATAAATTGTGCCCACACATCTTTCTGACAAGTTCTCTGTATAGTTGTTAATAATTGATACATGAGTTCATAGGGATGGAAATATGCCAATTTCATGTCAATGTTAAGATAAACAGGACTGCTTAAAGTAATTGCACAGCTTTTTTGACTACAGTTTAGTGGTGTTCATGTTGAAAATATGCCTTGTGTAAAACAAGACATCACAGAAAATTACCATCATGGTCTCTCCTTAAACTCTCCAACTTTAAGAATAATTCACTGAAGATGTTCAACTGTGCATTCATAAAAACTAGCTAGAATTTCTGAAGAAGTCAATCAGGGCTAACTGCTAACAATGTATTCCATTTACCCAAATATTTAAAGGCAGAGAAAGGGAGAGTTGATATCCCAATCTCACCTGATCCCACCCAAGCATAACATGCTTTGAATAGAGCTACATAAGTTTTTTTTATCCCAGTCTTTCTGTGGTGTGAATGATTTTTTATGTCATCATCCAGAAGTCCTTTCTCTGAATCCTCATTCAGTTGTAGCTCTAGGAGAAGACTAAGTCTGGATAGTCTTTAATCGCACATATGTAATCTTATCCATAATAAAGAAATGAATTCCCAGTTTTAGTATTCTTGAAAAGTTTTCACTCAATGTAACCCCAAGAACACTGTAAGTATTGCAAAGCAGGTTAAGTTGCAAAGAATGATTCTGCTTCATGACCTTCACAACATTCAACCTACGGTAGTTCACAAATCCAGTACTAAGTTAGACTTGATACATGTGAAAAGCAAACCAAGGTTATTACTGTCTACAGAAAGGAAGCAGTCCTTGCAAACAGAAACACATGAAGTAAAGTATTAAATAATTCATGTAGTTGAGCATTTTGCAAAAAGTGCTCACTGTGAATTGCATATGGATATCTGGTTTTATGACTGAAAAACTGATCTTGAAACTCCAGAAAAAACCTCATGTCATTAATTTTAAATTCAAAGCAATATTGAAAAGAGTTGTATGAAGATCAACAAATAACTACAATTATTGTGGAAAATTATGAATAAAACATTAAATTGCAGGCTGTAAGCCCCTGGGCACTTTGCACCATTAAATGCATTTCTATTTTTGTATCTCAGCTCTCTCTGAAAAAAAAAGAGGAAAATGACAAACTTAAAAAGAAAATTATGGTTCTCTTACTTTCAGTAAGAGAACCTTGAACACCTTCTTTGTTATGAATAAAAATTACACTGAAATGAAAGTCAGCTTGTAATATATTATTATTTAAATAGAAAAGAGCAGGAATTTCTTCAACAAGAAAGAAATTGGAAGGCAGAATACTTCCAATATAGCATGTACATTTTTGGGTACAATACATATATTCTGAGGCACTAATTTTTCTGAAGTTTGAGTTGTATATACAAAAGTACACCTCAAGAAGATAAAAGTTGTTTTTAGAGATTCAACAGAAGCACCAATTGCAACAATTACTTTCTCTTCTTGTCAGGATCTCATGGTCCCTTGAAAACCTAGTTTGAAGGTCTCTCTGATGTCTAGATTAATTAGATGAGAAAACTATATGATGCTTTGATGCATTCTATTCTATGTCGGCTAAGTAGACCAAATAAATAAAAATGTTTTTTTCCATAAGCTTATATGTTGTATATGACCTAAAATATATTTTAACTGAATTTTGTTTGTTTATTTGGGGCATAAACCTTTTTTGGTATCATTTTATGCAATTTCTTTATGTTAAAATCATTGTTTCAATGAGTATGATATCAGTGGAGGACTTCTGTTACCCTGCTGTAAAAGGCATTACTCACAGAACTATTTCTGCTTCATAATGTAAACAATGTTTCATTTCTTTATAATGGTTCTGTTTAAACATTCATACTTCATTCATGCTCTATAATTACAGCACAGTGCTTCTACTTTCTGATTCTTGTTAAAGCTGGTAAATTTTTTCTGTGTTTTAAATCTCTAAACTCAATTGTTTTGGACTTACCAAGTGGTCATTTCCTTCTGTTCAGTATGCCTTTTTCAAACAATTATTTTGCAGGTATTTAGTATGAATCATTGCAAGTTCCTGTCAAGTGGTTTGACTGCTAACATCCAAGCCAACCTTGGCCAAACATTCAAAAACCAGCTCAGCTGTACATGCTCCACTACAAACACTGTACTGTGCAGTGCTCAGTGCTCTTCCTCTAAGAGAGACAAGGTAAAATAATTGTGCGCTTGCTTTTTAAATATAAAAGGTGAATTAGCCATGTATTCAAAATCAAGTAAAAGCAAGATAACTCTACCACATACATACCACAATCTTAAATTTAGTATTAATTATTGCGAGATCTAGATGTGTTTTGATTTTCAGCTTCATGAGCCCTTCTCTCCTAAACCAAATCTATTTCATCATTTTAGCAAGCTCTGTCCTGATGCAAGACATTCAAGTCTCCTCACCCTCTTAGCCTTTTCCACAAGATTCATTAACCCTTTTACTGATTTATTTTCCAAATTTATCATTGACCAATAAATACAAAAAAAGATAACACATCATGGTTTAATTCCATATCTGTCAAAGTTAATGATTACCCTGCACAGAATCCAGGAGACTCCTAACACAAAGTTACAGGTTTTGTGTCACAAATGAGAAACTCTTCCACATTTATTTACTGATAGAAAGGTGACTGCATTGTTACTGAACCAAAAATACTGACCCAATGGCATGAATACAAAACCAACTATAACTTTCACAGGCCAATTACTTGCTGTTTACTTGTAATTTGTGAGGATCTTCAGAACAAGATGGAACTTAAGATGAGCCCTTGAAATAGAAAATGGGCATGAGAAATGTTGGACAAGATGATCATGGAACACCTCCTCACTTCATGCACATGTTTTACAGGAATTCCCAACATCCAGAGTGTAAAGTAATACTGAAAAGGCTGCAAAAAAACTATTGTTTGTCAAAGAGAGCAGGAAAGATCCAGAAGAGGGGCAGCTATCCTGAATAAATGAAAAGTCTGCCAAGTTTACATGCTTGCCCCACACGGTGGCCAAAAGACAACTAAGATAGATTGAAGAGAAAGAATAAAACAGTCTTTAAAGGTACAGCAATTTCACGATTATAAGCCGCACCTGATTATAAGCTGCACTTCCGGGTTTGGACCAAAATTTTTGTCAAAATGGTGCAGTTTATAATTGTGAAATTACTGTATTTAAAAAAAATAATTTCAACAAGAATTGAATCCATTTAATTAAAATGTATTCAACTGCTAGCTACAGCTTGAAATAATTTGCTGAGTCATATGTGGGTTAAAATTTAACACTGGAATCTGAAGACAATCTCTAGCAAGTGTCAAAGCTTAGCCTGGAGCTTTAGCTAGAACTTATGTCTTGTGCAGTAACCAGAAGAGCTAAAAAAAAATGAAATAAAGATAGAAAAATAGTAAATTCTGCTAACTGTTTTTTTAATTGCATCTTCACACAGGGAATTAATATTCCATTGCTATGGATAAATAACTCCAAACAACAAAACACTTGGTATGACTATGTTGTAATAGAGAAGTGCTTCTAAAGGTACATAAGTGATAGGTTTATCACTGTGCCAATGCCAAACACTGGAGAGTGCTAAAAGAAAAGTATTTTCTACTTTAAGAGACCATAAGGCTTTAAGAACTGATTTCAAAACACAAGAAAAACAACAGATATAATCCATGTCATACTGAACCTGTTTCTGCATAACTGACATCAAAAAATTTCACAGAAATTAATACCAAAAGTATATACTTCTACTACTATACATTTGATCAGAATAAAATAGAACATATTTAATGAATTTAATGAATCCTTGCAGAGAAGTTACTGTCACTAAGACAACATCACAGTAGAAACAAAACCAATATTTTGAATAGTTACTGAGGGTGATTGAAATTGTTGGTCTAAGGGCTTCTATAATGCACTGTAGGCAAGAACATTGACATTAGAGAAATGACCACTATTTCAGAATGCACATGCTAACTACTGCAAGAAATGACTAAAAAGCAGTACTTGGGCCTTAATAAGTAGCACCATGAAGCATGCCATTAGGAGTGAATTCTCCACAGACAAAATCACTACAATGTGCTGCATGTTTTAAAAAGGGTTAAAACCAGAAGCTATCAAAAATTCCGATCAATTACAGACAAGTGCTTCTTGTCCTTGTTTTAAAAATGCACATTTATGTCCTGCTTCCTTTAAAATAATAATTGATCGAAGAAGTACTTTGTTATGCTTACTGTTAAAGAGAAAATAAAGATGAAAAAGCAAAAAGGGAGATGGCATGTAGGAGCTGATTCACAGACAGATCATGTTCAGTGTTTCTTGCTCACTATAGCTCCCCTGACAGCAGAAATACTTCATATACCAACTTTTGATTAGCATGAGTAGAAATACAGCTTTAATTCCCAGAAGGCTGTTATACATTCAAGGAGAGCAGATGACTGATCATATAAACAGCAGCAGACAATATATTAATAAATCAGCAGATCCCCAAGTATTTCCAAGAGTGCCAAGTGACATCTGGCAAGTGACATAGTATCTAACTTCACAATACCCATTACTGATGTTTCTGAATTGCCAAAAGGAAACAATAGTTCACTCATATTAATAGTATTTTCTGCTTTAGTAGGTTCCAAGAGTTCCTCTACTGTAGCCAACTCAAGTCACCTTTTTATCTCAAATATGACTCAGCTATCCAAGATCATTCCCACCTAATCTTGTAATAATACTTTTAATTTTCATTATGATCCTTTTGATATTCAAGTAGTATCTGCCTACAATAAATCAGCAATGGAGCTCAAAACATCCTTATACAGAATCCTAGGCTACGTGCACAATTTCTCAGATGACATGAAGGCAATTGGCATTGACTTTACAGAACATCATAACTGATGGAAAAGCTGTTGCTGCTCATATAATCATGAAATAGAAAGCCTTTTTCAGACAGCTGGAGAACAGGTTCACTCAGGCCATTTATATCAGATAGCAGAGTGGTCTCAAATCATGTAAAAGTGATTCTTGGTAGCTACCATACATATGGTGTCCTCCTTTTGGAGTCCAATAGGACAGGGAAAAGTAATCCAACTTGCAGTAGGCCTCAAGTGTTCACAAACAGAGAGGGGAAACAAGAAGGAGGATAAAAGTAAAGCCACAGAACAAGTGCAAGGTCTTAATAACTCCCATTTTCACTTATAGTCTGGGTACCAGAAGGGGTAGGGACCAAGTAGAAAATCTGTGGCATAGAAGTCTTTGATCCTCTTTTCCCATAAGGAATCTAAATTGGTAGTCAGAACACTAATGCTGGTTAAGTTGGAGGAACTACAGAGGCATCATATCAGACAGTCAAAATAAATCCACTATGTTTTGACACACTGCATAAATTATGTCCTCTAATGTACTACCACAGAAATAGAAAAAAGAAAAACAAGCTAAACCTGAAGCCAAGTCTTATTTCTCTGGAGCATAACACAACATTGTCCCACTTGCCATATTCATTAGGGAGACAAGTGAAATCTCCAGTGACCTAGTACAGTTGTTCACTTGACATTTTTAATGTAAATTGCTGAACTTAGGTTCAATTCAGGTGTTTGTCACTCCAGCCCAGAGGCTGCTCCAGAAAACGGCGGTTTCTGAGATAACTAAACTTGAAGGTCAGTTAACCGATACTTCCTTAATCAATAAAAAAATGGACCCATCAAATAAACTGGTAATTTCTTTAAAGCCAACCATATGGTTAGCCTGACAACCCCATCCACGAATTTGTCAGTAACTCATAAAATATTGCACAGTATTAAGCAAGCTGCTGGAGCTCTGGCAACAGTCATGTCGAACAGCTCCTTTCTGTACATTCCTGGATTTATTTCCAAATAAGATAGCACAAAATGCATCAAATATACATAAGAGACTGAAAATCTCAGTCCCTCAAGTGTGTCTGAATCCCTCTGTGTTGCTGTAGCACACAGAGACCAGAAGTAAACTCAATTTCCCCAGCCAAAAGCTTCCCTGTGTTTGCAGAACTCATAGAGAGTCCCTCTGGCAGACACAAAGCTGGCACTTCTATTCCAACTTCCAGCCTCAGTACAGGAAGCACAAGGGGCACTGCTGGACTGTCTTCTCTGTTGGCAGGCTGCTATTTAGAGGACAGTTGGAAGACTTTAGAGTATCTCCAAGACTGCTCCAAACTCCAGTGAGTTGGCATAAATCTAGTCTGGGAATCAAATGAGACTGCAAAGTTCAAACACTGTATTTTTTTTTTTGCTCACTCGTGACTCATTAGTTACCAGGTATTCTACTTCTTTCTCACTCAATCTCTTTTCCTGTTGCAGTTTCCAAGCTTTTCCAAGCCCTTTGAATATGAAAATTTGACATTGGCATTAATAAAGGAGGTCTTAATTACTGTGAACTCTCAAGTTATCTTAATTCAAAGGAAAAATACTAATAAGGAATAGAGATCAGGTGCCCCCTTAATTCATCACATTTGAGCTTTCATCTCAAACAAACCAGGCAGACTTTGAGAATACTTTCTTCTAGTTTTAATAATCTCTACATATTTTTCTCAGATTTTGTCTCTACATATTGAACTGTTCCCTTTCTTTCTGCTGGAACACTGCTTAGCTCACAAACTGGGAGTTATGTATAATGATTAGGGGATGCACTGCATCCCTCAAATAGATGCTTACCTTTACTTTTAATTCCTTAACAGTTAGACTGCTTTCTAACTTTCAATTTTTATTTTGTGTGACTGGCAATGCAATATGAGTCTTTTGCTTCTCTTCCCTCAATGTTCTCAATTTTCCTAAAAAGCTGTTTGTAAAATGCCATGCAAATTAGAAGAGATTGAGAGATTTCTGTGTGTGGAGAACATGTTAAAATATATTTATCCCTAATGGCAATGCGGGAATAACAACTGTGCTTTGCCATTAGTCATGGACTGGAAATACACCTATCAGCCAGTAACATTATGCACAAACGTTTCCCCCTCAATATCAGAGTATTGCAGAAATATTAAGAGGTTCACTGAGGGGAAGCTGCTCTGCAAGGGGAGGCAAGCTGCAATGAGCTCAGCAATAGGGCTGGCACCAGCCACTGCACCAACAGGGACTAAAAAGTGCAGTAGCAACTCCAGGACAGGGCTAGAGATGATGGCAGGGTCAGGCACAGCCCAAATCACACCACACTTCTGTAGTGATTAGGCTGGTTCCTTTCCAGGAAAATAGAACTGAATCTACCCTAGATGATCTAACAGTGGGATAATCTGCTTATCAAACAACAAGAAATGCATTTCCCCTTCTGTTAACCATAAAACAGAACTTCTTTACTGTAGAGAAGAGCCTGGCCACTGTAACACATGCTGCCAATAGGCACAGAACAAGAAACTGCTGCCACACTGAGGGTAATGCTACCTTTATAGAGAAAATGCAGTTCCTACAACAGTTTAAAATCCAAGCATGAAGCAGAGCATGATCTTGGCTACAACCATCATATGATTCTGGCTTCCTGTCTCTGAAGCCAGCCTCAGCATCTTGATTTTTTAATAAAAATCCCAAATTCATTAAGAGCCGGGTTTTTAAAAAACTGTGTACATAATTATTATTCAGAAAAACAAATAGTGGATGTGATACCTAAAGATTTTTAGCTTTTTATATATTTTTCATATATTTGTAGCTTTGTAGACTGTTAATACACAATTATAGCTTTAATACTTCTCCTGCCCTCTCCTGTAGCTTAACAAACCCTCAGTAACACACTCTTGAACTTCTGTGTAGTCTTGCCTTCAGTCTAGCAAGAAGGACACTTTGTTTTGCACCACACATCCTAGACACAATAATGTGTAAGGCTAAAAGACTGGGGAGGGTTCCAATGGGGCAGAACCCATGGGGAAATTACCTAACCAACTGCTTTTCTAATTGGACAATATTTGATAGATACACTAATTAAATAAACTTATAAAAATTATAGAAATAGTATATCACATGTCCATATTGCCATATTGTGGCAAGTTCTCAATTAAAGACTTGCTCTTATATCATCATTATTACACTGTTTGGAAAGGTTTAGTGTTTTATTCCAGGCAACAGATGGAAAAGCCAAAATCCAAGATCTCATCCTGAAACCCTTACAAGAGGGTTACATTAAATAGGGCTAATAGAAACAAAATCAGGTTTTCAGAATACTTGTTTGCTAACATGAAAGACAAGTAGAGAGGATAAAGGGTGTAAAAGTGACAGTATTTGGAATACCTACTCATGAAGTATTCTTAGTATACAGATGATCTGATATGAAAAAACAGCAAGAAAAAAGACCCTATAAGATATTACTAATGCTACCTAATCACACTGATTCATACTAGACTGACAAATCCATTAGAAATACTTAATAAGAAAAGATAAAATTAGTTTCTTCTATACTTAATTCCATACACACATTTAAGGCTGCTGTAAGCCCCTCATGGAACTTAATGTCATGTTCTAGCCCTTTCCTATTCCATTTATTAAAACTTTGAGATCTTACATGTGAAAATCTGTATTAATGATACACTAAGACTGCAGAGTTATAAGAAATAAATCAGAAATTCTTATTTCTCCAATATACACTCCAATGACCTTGACATGACATTACTTTTTGATGCATGACACAACTCTACCTTTACATATGTAATAACATTAGTATCCTAGGAATTATACATTTTGAACCTTTTGGCTTTCAAAGGCAATCTGAGGCCTTACCAGTGCATTGATACAGACTTCAGACTCCATTAATTTTTATCTTCTTTAGACCAGAATGAAGGAAATATTGTCAGCTACGTTTGAAGAGACTAAATGGACTGAGAACACTTTTTCTTTTATATGGTCTGTTTTAAAGGACAATTAAAGTACATTCAGAGTAAACTCAGGAGAGTTTCCTATAGAAGCAGAGGTTGGAGAAGAACTACTCAGCTTGGTATCAGCAAAAATAAAATGCAACTAGAGTTGGAGAGGAGGATTTTAAGCTGAGCATGGAGGCAGAGAGGAACATCTGAAAGGTGAGAAGACTAAACAAAAGCTGAATCGATTGACACACAGTATTTTCCCTAGGCAATGAATATCATAGGTAAAAGTCTGAATTGCAAGAGGAGCAAAACCTGCCTGCAGAAGGCATGACTCCTAGAATGCTGACAGGAAAATTCTTCTCAAGGCATTTCTGTAATTTATTGTTTGTTTGGCCTTGGGGGGAAGTACGGAGACAAAACCACAAATGGATATTTTATCACTGTACTGAAAATGCATTGAATTTCCTAAAGAGGCATATACTTTAGTTCTACTATTCTTTTCAGTTCACAAGAAAGCTAGTGCATGAGAGAAATCATGGAATTTTACAGTAATGACAGCTGCCTGTATCTTAACTCATTAATTAAGTTTCTCTTCTTGATCCCTCTTGTCCTTTCCACTGTTTTTTTGGGGTTTTTTTAACCTTTTTTTTTTCTCCTTGTTAAAGTGTATTTTCCTAAATTACCAATATTTCATTTTGCCAGACAAGATAATTCAGCATCACTTTCTCACAGAATCATAGAATCATTAAGGCTGGAAAAGACCCTCAAGGTCACAGAACCAAAGACTAAAGTCTGAGCTGGAAGGGATGCACAAGGATCATAAAGTCCAACCCTTAAGTGAATGGTCCATACAGGGACTGAACCCACAACCTCAGCGTTTTTAGCGCCAGATCAATACTAAGATCGAGGAGTCCAAATTTATTATCACCAAGTTACTTAGCAATACTTTGATTTTGCACTGTATGTTTTTATATTTTGGAACACAAAATAATTTGTTGTATTTTGTTGACAACTCAGGAGCTAGTTACTCTATTGGTGAAGCAGAGAATTGATTCTGACCAGAGTAGAGAATGCTCTCTTCTCTCCTATCTGAAGATGCAACTGGTTCTATGTGTATAAATGTATAATTCATATTTCCATAGAAAAACAGTAACGTGTAGAAACATAATTTCTAAATTCAGATGGCTTTTAAGTATTACCTATAAGAATATACAACACAAACTTTGTCCTTTTTTTGAGTTTTTCCTAAAGCAAGGACATAATCTAAAAACCTTCCTGAAAGACAAGTTTTTCCATAATGTAATACTAGATACGGTGTAGGGTTCAAGTTTATTACCCACACGAGATCCATAACCTATGAATACAGTACTGTTAAAAAATGTCATTCCTCTCATAAAGTATACACTTTCCAGCTGGGTGCAAGTTAAAATAGTTTGATATTTATGTTCTTGTGAAACTAAAGTGCAGATGGACGTAAAATTTGTCATGGAGCCCAGAAAAAGACATCTCCAGGGTATTTTTTTTCCTACTACAGCAGCCACATACAATCCAATATGTGCTCCAGAGCATTTAGTTCTTCTAAAAACAGTGTCAGCAAAATTTCTGGGTCTCTTTCATGAATATTTTAAAAATGTTAATCAGGCTGAAACATGAATGTTCTTTAGAAAGAAGGCTGCACCTCATCACTGGAGGTTTAGCAAGAGGAAAACAGCACAGAGTGGCAGCTAAGTAGATTCCAGAACACTTTTATTGCACACATAACTGGATCAACATTTTAATAATAGAGTTAAATTTCAAGCATTCAAGAAGCCTCAAAATCCTGACTTTCTGGAACCTCACACAGAACACATACATTTGCTGACATCGCAAGTAATTTGCTCACAGTACAGCTCAAAGACACTCAAAAATATGTGCTACAATATTGTTGCCTAAAGGGTGTCTCTCACTTTCAGCAACTCCAGAATCTACATCAGAGAATTTGTCTGATTTAGAAAAAACAATTTTATAAAGTTTTACTTTAAAAAGCATCCATTACAGCTCCTGCATTTAACATAAACCTGCAGCTGAGAACATCAAGTCCAGCAAAATAAGCACACAAATGGTGGGGTATAATGCACAGAGAATGCTACCTGACATGCTCTACAGACCCCACCATTCTATCCGTATCACTGCAAAGCAGTTACTGATTTCAGTCACAGCAGCACTACTGCAAAACGTTGCTTTGGCACACTGAATCCTATGGCAAATCTTCTTGACAAAAAACCCCACTCTTTATCAGTGTCTTTTCCCTTAAGGCATATTTAAATGAGTTTAAATTGAGATTTTTTTTCCTCAAGAAGACTTTACAACTAACCAGCTTTCAGGGTTTTTGTTTACATAGGAACTTCCTAATGTGGCAAAAAGGAAGAAAAACATTACCTATCCATTGATAAAATGGAAAACAAACATCCCAGGCAGGGCTTTTTTTCTGTTTGTGCATCTCTCATATGAAGCCAACCAGATTTTTTTTTAGCAATCACATGCTAATGACATGTTTACTGTATGAATACTAAGTTAAATCACAATGCCTGTAAAAGACTGGTCCCCAGATAACACATTATTGGTCTCGTTTTATGAATTCATTTTTTTTACAAAAACAACAGCAAATTAGAGAAACTCCAAGACAGCTCACTGCAGTTTTACACCAGGCTCTTTACAAACATCAGAGACACAGTCTCCAGGGCAGGGAGCTTACCAAAGAACACTCTGCTCCTGGAGGATCTGGGCACACACAGAGTAGCCCAACAGCTGTCAAGTCTTGCAAAGTACTTATTCACACAGATATAAATACTTCTGATTACAGTTCTACTGAACTAATTTTAAACCACTCAAACACTTGGCATTTAAAAGCACAAAACTTCTGGGCTTACAACAGCCCCAACTTCCCAATAGCTCTGCAGATGTGGCTATTTCAGGAGTCACTGGTGGCAGAATGGCTTTAGCATGAGGTGCTGGGGGCCTTTACACATTGGAGGGGATGAGGGACCTTCTTACAATGGAGGATGTGTTATTTATATCAAAGCCCTTAGCCAAACACCAAATCACTCTCCATCCCAATCTGGTTGGATAACACACACTAGAAACAATCTCTACAGAAAAAGGTTTCTGGTTTCCCCTGTGTAGTCAGAAGTGTCAGCCTCCCTGTATGCTGGGATGGGGGTTCACCTCCTGATGTACTGCTGCCTTTGTGGGTGGGGGTGGCCAGTTGTGCCCCTCATCACCAGAAGGGATGCAGGGTGTAATGTGCATGAAACAGCAGCACTGCCACACAACAGCAGCCTCATATGTGTGAGTAGGGGAAGGGCCTTCCACATCTAATAACCTCTTAGCAAACTGGTGGGATTTTTTCACTTATAAAAGCTGCACATCCTTGATTGTTGATACAGACTATGCCCTTCTGCTGGTTTCAGCTGGGGTAGAGTTAATTTTCTTCACAGTGGCTGGTAGGGAGCTATGCTATATTTGGATTTGTGCTGAATACAGGGTTGATAATACAGAGATGTTTTGTTATTTCTAAGCAGGACTTACACAAAAATAAGGCCTTCTCTGCTCTTCATATGGCCATGCTGGAGACAAAGTTGGAGGTTCATGGGAGGTTGGGAGGGGACACAGCCAGGACAGCTGCCCCCAGCTGAGCACAAGGATATCCCACAACATGTGGTGTCATACTCAGCATACAAACCTGGGGGTAGCAGGGGGGAATGTTTGGGGATGTTTGGAGTGACAGTGTTTGTCTTCCCAAGTCACCATTCTGTGTGGTGGAGACCTGGCTGTCCTGGAGATGGCTGAACAGCCTGCCATGGGAACTGGTGGATGAGTGTCTTGTTTGGCTTTCTTTGTGTGCACAGCTTTTCTTTAACACATTGAACTGTCTGTACCTCTGAGTTCTGCATCTTTTACCCTTCGGTTCTCTCCCCAATCCTGCTGGTGGGGCAGTGAGCAAATGACTGTCTGGGGCTTGGCTGGAGTTAAAACACAACAGCTCCTAATAGGACAAATAGTTGTCACACAAACACAGAACTAGGAATACAAAATAAAAATTGCCAAATTCACCTGAAAATATTATATATTAATGCCTCTCTTTTACTTTTAAAAGCTTTATTGTGTTAGGCAAGCCAGACTTTTATTTTCAAATTCTTAAGGCAAATGCTCTGGTGTATTCTCCCTGCCACAATCCTTAGGTAGCTGCTTACCCCAGCCTGTGAACAACTTGAGCTGAAAGGAAAGCCATACTGACAGAATTATTACTTTTTCCTTATTTAGTATTCTCCCTATTAGTCTCTTTGTTTAAAAAATCACTCTCAACTTCAACCCTATTAGAGAAAACAAGGAAATTTGTAATAGGTTTGTGTGAATCCAAACATTTGGTTTTTCCAATTAAAAAGAGGGAGTGCAGCAATAAATAAGTAAAACAGGCACTGCAGTGGGGACTGCCTGCCACAGCTGACAAGGATTAGGAGACATACTCAAAGCACAGCTGCCTCAGAACAACACTGCTGCCAACCTGCATGGTTTGGGAAGGCAGGGAAGAGCAAGAAGGGAAGACTCGATGCATAATAAAAATCCTAATTCTGATATTAAACTCTTCTTGGATTAAGGTTTCCTTTTAATACCAAAAGTAATGCAAATGTCTGAAATTATGTCCTCACACACTCTAAACAACAGTCCTCACATTTATAAAGAATTCTGAATCCCGGCAGGACCACTGGCTCCACTGGGGTTATCAAGACAATGCAGAAAACTCATCATATTCTTGTAAAAATTATTTTCCTTCAATACAGAAGAAGACTTGAAAGTAAAAATACCATGGACTGGCAGTAAAAATGACAAAGAGCAGATTGTGAGGGCCTATAAATGAGTTCACTCATCCAATCAAATTTAACTCAAGCCTATACAGTCACCACACTGAGTCTGTGAGGTGGGAGGTTTTACAGAAAATTAATGAGAAGGTGGATATTATTTCATGACCTGCTTAAAAGAGTATAACCTAAATGCTGCTAAAAGGTTAGCCTCACTATTCCCTCTGCCTCCACTTCTCAAGGAAATATTCATTCTGTGTAAGCAGAGACCAGAAAGCACTTTCATGTCTTCTGTGGCAGGCCCTAAACACATGTAATGCTAAACCACCATCTCCTGTTAGCACTGTCCTTTTCTTCTAAGGAGGCTTTTCTGAAAGAACTCACAGAGCACATCCTTCTTCTACCTTCCTAGCCCCTTCATTATCTTGTGGTTATACAGAATCAGTCTTTCATTGGCGAGCTAACCAAAATCAATTAGCTATAACTTTGATCAGTAATCCCAAAATAATTTGTCTTCCTAAGTCAAGAAGAAAGAAATCATTGTCCCTATAAATTAAAAGACAGATTACAAAAACTATGATTGCCTTTCTTGACAATAAGGACACATCAGGCTTAATTGAGAGGAGTATAAGCAGCTTCTGAAGTTGTAAATTAATCTCATTCAGAAAAAATACTGTACATCATTGCATAAACTGGAAAACAGGTCCTCTGTTAGAGCATCACCAGCACACAAATATACTGTGACTTATGATGAAATTATTCAATGAGGAAGAAGGTGAAAGAAAGCAAAATGCCTCAGAGGCAGAAAAGTCAATTCAGTGGCATTTCAATCCAATTATCTTTCCAGAAATTTAATGGAAAGACCTAGTGAACAAATAAGCTCCCCACACAACCATCCAGAAGGTACACACCATAAAGTACAAATCCTGTCCCTTCCATTGAGGCAGTTTCAGTAATGAAGCAAGTTAAACTAGATGCCTTTATGTCCAAGGAAACACTCCTCTTTATGGGCAGGGTGGTGGGATTGCTTTGGCTCTGGAGAAAAGC
Organism: Catharus ustulatus; assembly: GCF_009819885.2. Classification (NCBI taxonomy): domain Eukaryota; kingdom Metazoa; phylum Chordata; class Aves; order Passeriformes; family Turdidae; genus Catharus; species Catharus ustulatus. The sequence continues at coordinate 20,022,940 of NC_046227.1, read as the reverse complement.
CAGTTAGCATTTTAACCTTACTGGCAGAAGCACTATGGGATTACATGGAAAAACTCTTAATTCCATTTCACATAAAGCATCAAAAATAGAGAAAAAGTGAAGAGAAATAGTAGTTTGCACATTTAGCTGCAAGAATGTGTGTGCATCAGTTCAAGGCTCACCAGGGTGGGCAAAACCAAAACAAAGAAATCCAACCCTTGTTAAAACATCTTACCCACATTAGTACTTCGAGTCACAAGTGAACAGACAACCTGCTTTTAATTGACATTTTCAATAAAAAAATTATACCTTTATGTGAAAGAGCATCAGAACAAGCATTCATACTGAGTCAACTCTAGATACTACATTTGCATTCCTAAGTTGCAGTGTGAGCAACGTGACCACCCCACATATAAATAAAATTAACAATTTGTTTCAGATAAACATTAAAAAAAATATTCAATTGATTTGTGCATGTGTATTTCTGGGCACAACACAGATTAAGAAAGAGGTATAAAAAACAGAAATTACAGTAATTTCACGACTATAAGGCACACCTGTTTGACTAAAATTTTCCCCCACACCTGGAAGTGCGCCTTGTAGTCCAGTGCGCCTTATATAATGGACAAAGTTGTGAAATTTGCCAACCCGGAAGCGTGAGCCGCAATAGGGGGGCGGTGCCGCGGGAGTGCCGAGTCGCAATGGAGGGGCAGGAGCGGGCGGCCACGGCCAGCAGGAGCCACGTAGGGAAGGAGGAGCCAGCGCCGGCCCCGGTCACTGCGCGGAGACAGATGGAGGTGGCGCCGGTTCCGTGCGAGCCGCGTGGGGAGAGAAGGAAGTGACACCGGCCATGGCCACTGCATGGGGAGAGAGGGAGCCGCTGCTGGACTTGGCCGCAGCACAGGGAGAGAGGGAAGCGACGCTGCTGGCCCGGTGTGAGCCGTGCAGGGAGAGAGGGAGCAGGCGGCCACAGAAGCCACGAGTTGTGGCCACCCCGAGCTGCTGTGAGCCGCAGCCGCACTGAGCTGCACGGCGCCAGCTGGCGCCACAGGCAGGCGGGAGTGCCGAGGCTCGCGGTACGGGGAGGTCACCTGGGGCTGCATTTAAAGGCTACGCCAATCTGTGAAAAATGTTTGCAAATTGAGCACCTGCCAGTAAGCCTTGCGATTGCATGATTCCATTACTATTTCGTTACTTTGTTGCGCACAGCACAGATCCTCACTGCAAAAAAAAAGTGCGCCTTATAGTCCGGTGCGCCTTATGGTCGTGAAATTACTGTACATTTTATTTTCCAGTACTACTCTTTTCCACTTGGCTATACCTCATCCACTTAAATGGAAAGTTTACAGGGAGACAAAAGTAAATAAAACCCACCAGCAACAACAAGAGAACAAATTAATGATTTTTATGTGTTTTACTCAGCATTGCAGTTGATTTGGCTATGGGTTTTTCTGTTCAGTTACATGACGTCATGCTCACTCCTGAGTAGAATTCCTCTGGGTTAAAAATTGCTGTTATCTTCATAGATAATGGTATCTGAAGTGCCCATTTTCCCTCATTTTTTCCTTTTAAAACCACCATTACACATGCCTGATACTCTGACCTATAAAACTTGCCATAATCACTCCCTAAAAACGTCTAAGTTTATTTCATGACATTAACTAATTTTCCACAGCTACTGACTGTGCTGTAGAAACTGGGACCTGAACAGTTTAATATGGATGCTTCTGAATGCAAATATAATAAAACGAATACTGCATTTTGCTCTAGCTTAATTTTTACTTCAGGTGCATCATAAAAGCTATTTGGAAATATGAGGTCTCCTGGGGTTTTTTCCCCTCTGCTTAGTCAGAAATACATCTGAAAAAGTATCAAAAATGCTTGTTCTCTCTTTGGAGTTTTAGTCAGTATTAACACCATTTTCCCCAGAAGAAAACCAATTTATTTCTGCTACTTTTATTAATGAAATCTCTTTCACTGTCAGGGTGAAAAGTCTAGCCCAAAGACAAGAAGATGACATAAGCAAGCAGTCTTGATAGCCAGATTTATTCATATGACACAGTAAATGCTGTCACATCCTTCTGACAGTGCTCTTGCAAATCCAATGGAGACAAGAGACAGAGAGGTTCCTTGTAGAACATACTGACAAAAGGTAAAGGCATACTGCAATGCTGTTTCAAGTAGACCATAGAAAATACATTCATAAGACTGAAAAAAAAGTAAAGCAGTGGACCAAAACTGTTTCAGGCTACTTTAAAACCTAAAAGCTACCTGGCATTCTAAATACTTAAATCTTTTAAATAACATGTTTTTCTAAGTCATTGCTTGCAATCCTGAGGCTACAAATTTGTTTCTTGCCTCTATGGTAAGGCCTATCTTTGTTAAGCTCATTACTTTGGAAAAGGGCTGTAGTTTTCTGAGACAGCTGGTAGAAGAGCAGATGTGAGTTATCTGCATGTTCTCAACACCTTCTCTTTCAGAATACCCTTTAGTATCATACTCTTAGAGTAAATTTTATTTAGAAAATTAACTACAAAGCAACTAGTTTCTTTGCAGCTGTAATTTGAAAATAAGGAATATTTCAGAAGTTAAAGAAAACAAGAGCACATGATTTAGTCTATCTGAAACCTGTGTAAGTTGATGTGCCACCTATTCTGCTGTCATGAGACCCCGTCTGGAGTACTAGTCCTAGCTCTGGGGGATCTTAGAGGCAAATAAGCAAAAATGTGTCAGAGACAAAGCCTATCTTAATACCTTTTTAACCTTTTGCAACCACTTGTAAAGAAAAGCATGCAGACATCTACAGCAATATCCTATTCTGTGAGGTCCCCAAGTACATCTGACCGCACAGGTTCACATATGTCTCACATTTTATTTTACTTCCCTATTTTAGTGGTTTTTGCAGGGCCTTGTGCTTACAACATGAAATAGCAACATTACACACCTATTTATGCCTCTCGGGCATAAAACTTCCATGAAAGTATGTCTTGCTACAGGACTCCTACTGTTCTGTGGAGGAACAAAAGCAAAAAAGAATATTCCTCTCCAAACCCCAACCCTACTATATTCTTACTAAAAAAAAAAAAAAAAAAAAATTCTGTGTTTAGAAGAAACCAAAGGAAGATCCCAGGCACTGACAGGGGCACTCTCAAGCCACAAAACCCTAGCGGATGAGATGAAAAGATTAATCAGGTCTAAAAGAGAGAAAAAAAAATGTATGTATATATGTTTGAATATATGTATGAAGTATGACCTCGTATGTCATACTTTAAAAGATTGCATTCTGACATGATCCATCCCAAGATCTTACCTTCTCATCACATCAGAAGTTGTTTCCCTACATTTAACTGTAGTGACAGCAAAAGTGGATCAACTCATATATGAGATAATGAGATATAAAAATCTCATTCCTAATACAAGCACGGTCAAAAACAGATATGCCTCCTCTGCATCATCAATTTTTTGTTTAACGTGAGTTTTAAGTACATTACTCCACGTGTACTCCCTATACTGGTCAGGTTATACACCTTTTGTCTGCCCACCAAGTGTCTCAAAGTACTGCTTCAGCCTTTTAGCACTCATTTTCTTTCTTGTCTTTGTCTTTAAGGTCTGTCTTGATACTGGTATTTCATTCAGATAATTCATGCACGGATGTTACCCAATGCACTTGGACTAGCCTTAGTCTTTGGACTGAACTTTGGTGAGTTGCTTCAGTCAGCTCAGGGCCTGTTCACAATGATCTCTGCTTCCCTCAAAAATGTGGGACCTTTTTAATCTCTGTTTCATACACAGTATCAAATTTGAAATAATCCAATCATTTAAAAATTATTTAATATTGTCAAAACTGACAACCAAGGCTACAATTGTGTTGACCGATTCCAGCATACCAGACTGCAATACACTGAAGCTCTCATATGCTGAAATATGGGAAAAATAAATGCAAAATTCATTTACTTCCGGGAGCTATTCACATGCTTATCATAATAATAATAATTTGATGCAATAATAATAAATATTCATATATTCAAAAGAGTAATAATTGCTCCACTGAAAGCTTTGTTTTCCCGTATGAAGGCACATGGCAAACAACACCTATTCAAGGAACAGAAGTATTTTAAACAATATATATTAGTAATACTGTCTTTCATGTGGAAAACTCGACCAGAAATCCTTCTCATGACAGTCTCAGAAAGATGGTTGAGATAACTACAGTATATTTGTTTCAAGATCCCTCAGTATGGAACTCCCTTCTAACTTAGATGCAGCAGTGTTATGAATAAAACCAATCATGCTGAGAAGAATGTTATACGTCATTTCACCAGCCATTCCTGAGAGACAAATGTAAAATTAAGGCATCCTAAATATTTTTCTCCTCAATGGATGGTGAGTGATGAAGCACAGTGAGCTCTGGTCTCTAGAGTTTGAGGGGTGACCATCCACTGTCATCAGTTGTGCTTTTAATGGATGCCACTGTCTCTTGAAATCACATAAGGGTTATTTTCAGTGAATTATACTAATGGAATTATTATTAACATAGTCATAACACATTCTTCCCAAAAAGCTAGCCTGTTGCAATTTTTCAATTTGAAAATAACTGACCAATTAGTTATCCAGTTTGAGTGAAGCATACCATAATCCTGGGAATTTCACCCAGATATTTAATGCATGTTGCCAAGGCTTGCTCTGCTCACTAGTTCACAAAATGATTCTGCTTTGTGTGCTGATTCATATATTCCTGCCAAGATGAAGCCATAAGAGTTACACGTGGTTGCAATTCAGGCCTCCCAGAACACTGACTAGATCAATGAGGTTATAAACTCCTTACTTCCATTTCACTGGCTCTATCTGTGCTGGCAACCACCCCCACCACCCCCCAAAATCTACTTTGAAACAGATCATCTAACTCAAAACTCCTTATTTAAACTCAAGTTTCAGGATTTTTTGTTAAAACTCAACATTAAAACTTTTTATTGGTTCACCCTCCTCCTGCTATATATTCCCAAGGACATTTATTAACTGTCAGTTGAATACAAAGGTAGAACAGATGGTACCTAAAGTAGACAGGTAATGTGTATCTCTGGATCCTTTTATCATAACCATGAAGAACAAGTTGCTGTAATTCAGGTTATGTCACCATAGATTTCTTTTCCTGGTTCTCTATAGAAGCAATGAAGTCTACGTAGGATATCTCTCCACTTTCACTTTTGTTAAGAACAGGTTAACCAAGAAAAGCCACTTCCAGAGGACTGAAATGTACAGTAAATTCACGAATACAAGCCGCACTGACTATAAGCCGCATCTCTGGGTGTTGGCAAATATTTCGGTTTTTGTCCATAGATAAGCCGCACCCGAATATAAGCCGCTTTGTCGTTCGCAGCGAGGACCCGCGTGCAATTAGTAACAGAACCGCGGGAGGGCGGGGTTTACTGGCTGAGCTAAGGCTGTGCAGGCTCGGCCCGCTAGGGGCCGCTGATGGGGCCAGGTGGGCCAGCACGGTGCTGCCGCTCGGGGCCGGCCGCCGCTGCCACTGGGCTCGGTCACCCCGGGTCGGCGCTGCCCCGCGGTGGCAGGCAGGGACGGAGCTTCCCCTGCTCCTACGGCAGCGGCGGCGGGCGGGGACAAAGCACCCCGTCGGCTCCCCGAGCCGCGGCAATGGCTGCGCGGGGCTCCCATCGGCTCCCCGGGCCACAGCAATGGCGGCGCGCGCTTCCCCCCCCTCCCCGGGCCACAGCAATGGCGGCGCGCGCTTCCCCCCCCCTCCCTGGGCCGCAGCAATGGCAGCGCGGGGCTCCCATCGGCTCCCCGAGCCGCAGCAATGGCAGCGCGGGCTTCCCCCCCCCTCCCCGGGCCGCAGCAATGGCGGCGCGGGCTTCCCCCCCCTCCCCGGGCCGCGGTAGGGGCGGCCCGGGTCCCCCCTCTCCTCCCCGGGCCACGGCAATGGCGGCGCGGGCTTCCCCCCCCCTCCCCGGGCCCCGGTAGGGGCGGCCCGGGTCCCCCCTCTCCTCCCCGGGCCGCGGCAATGGCGGCGCCGGGCCCCCCCCGTCTCTCCCCTGGGCTGTGGCAGAGGAGGAAAGAGAGCTCTCCCGCCTCTCTCCCCGCCCCCCGTGCTGCCTACAGGGAGCCAGGCTCCACCCGCGGTGCAACAGAGTAGCGATTTGTAACAATCGCAAAATGCCGACTTTGCAGCTGCTCGGCTCAGCACTCTGGCTGGCACTTCTGAGGTTGTATTAGCCGCTCCTGATTATTAGCTGCATTTCCAGTTTAGGAGCAAAATCTTAGTCAAATTGGTGCGGCTTGTATTCGTGAAATTACTGTACATAAAATAGCCTCACAAAGACTGTGCTTGAAGATTTATCAGGAATGACAGAAAATCAATACTGATCAAGAGAATTCTTATTTTAAAACATAATCCTGTTTTTTTAAAAATGTAAGAGATTAAATACATTTTCTTAAGCAAAAGTTAAATGCAATAAATTGCTTAAGTTGCTCTGTAGTTTCAGTTAGGCTTTTCAGTTACAAGAGCTTTAAAAGAATATAGGAGCATTCTACCAGTTCACAAGGACAGATCTGGGGGAGTGTGTAGCAATTATGGAGGTATAGCAGTGAGATGGATGATCCTCAGAACAGGGATTTCATGCTCAGTAATATCTGCCATGAGCTTTCTGAACTTTCAGTTTAAAACACGTCATGAAACAAGAGGTCTAATTCCCTGCTGCCTTGTAGTCATTTAGCCATGATTAAACTTGAGAGAGAGGAAAAAAACCCACACAGTGATTTGGCAATTCTCTGTAATAACTACAAAGAAGTAAATATAACTGTCAAGGGCAGGACAGAGGAGATTCTGCAGATTTTTACCCACCTCTCATTAAACACTAGACTGAAGCATGAGTCACATATAACCAACTGTCATATATAACCACTATTTCAAAAGGTATGGGGGAAAACTGAAGGAGTTTTAAGAATTTTAAATAAATTTGTCATTTTTTACATTCTCTGGTCTTCTGTTTTTAAAGTAAGATTTCTTTATCATTTTTGTGAGTTATAAAACACGTGGCACAAGAGTGGAAACAAGAGGGTACCTTAGAGTACCTCTCTAAAGAGTCCTTTAACTTCTACTAGACAAGGAGCTTTAGCCTGAAAATCAAAAAAGCTTCAATTACACAAAAGAAAGAAAAAACAAGTGTAAATCAAAGAAAACCAAGCATGACATGCCAGAGCTGACTGAACACTTATTCCTGCCCAGTTGGCTATGCAAGAGAACCTGAAGTTAGCCAAGTAATTGAGAGTAACAATGAAAAAGAGGTGCTGCTTATGTGTGGGTATTTTCATTGTCTACAACACAGTCCACCCAAAAATATGTCCCTAAGGACACCAAGTGATTTGGGGAGAGGTTGCAGAACATGTTCTGTCCTTGTGTTTGTCCTCCTGCTTGGTGTCCTTGGAAAAGGGGTTCTGGAAGCCAGGTTGGCTGTGCTGAGTAGCATGTGCCTGCCCACTGGGTCAGTAGCCCAGAAAACCCAGAGTTCAGCTGTGTTTGTCCACAGTTGTGAGGTGGGTAAATATCAAAAGGCAGCATCTGTTGACCACAGTCTTTGCCTGCTAACATGCAATTGTGATAGATGTGGAGTGGGACAGGAGGAGAGAAAAAATACACAGTAACAGCCCTGGAACACAGCAGATAAAAACAGCAGAGTGAAAAGGAGTGGAAGACCATTGAAAATCCTTCTAACTTTTTTCCTGCATGACTTACACTCTGTACTTTTGGTCCACAATGAAACTGTTCCAAAGCAATTCTGTTTATTATTAAGAAAGTCAGCTGCATTGAAACGTGGTATCTTTAGATGGTCTGAATTGTACAAATTGACACAGTACTTTATTATCCATTTGACTTACGACTTACCAATTTTACTTTTTCTCCAAACCATTCCTAGGTACTTAAGAACCAGCAATTTTTCACTGGAAGGAGCTTTGTTTCCTGCCAAAGAGCACTGAAACAAAAGCTGTTGCCTGCAGCCTTGGCCAGTGCTAAGCAGTGTAAGGTGAGCACATACAGCACAGCCAGAGGTACGGCAGAAAGCATACCTTACCTCCACACCTCACTAAATAATACATTGGCAACGCAAGCACGCAAGAGATTTGGTGTCTTGTAACTACTATCAGACGTGTGTCTGTCAAGCCTCATGTTCGTTAGTCAAATGAGAGCAATGAATTAGAGAATGCTTAAAATTGTCTTTCTTTAAATTTGCTCAAAATGAGTGCAGCAGAGACACAACTGGAAAACTTGCCTGAGAAGAACACAGTGGTAAGAAACTCAGTGCAAATATGGAATTTGTTTGTTTTGTTTTTTTAAATAGGCTGTCTGGTGGGGGGCCTGTTAATGCTCATGTAATAAATGAGAATCGTGGGATAAAAGGAAAAATAATAAGTATGTCTTTCCTCAATCCCATGAATGAATTATTCACTTTCTAGTCCTCTCTTATTAGATGATAAAATGTGTTGATTTTGCTGATAAGATATGAGAAATTAATGTTGCAGCACGATTTGCCTTAAAATACGGGAACCTTGTTACACTAGCTATAACAGCACCTGTCATGATTCAAAATTGAAACATTTAAAGTTTTATTATTTACCTATGTATATTTGCATCAGGATAAAGGTTGGCATGTTAAATGATAGCCCCAAATAATATAATTTCTCAAAAGATGACTAGGAATTTGGAAGTGCTTTACATTTTATAGCAATGAAGAACTATTTTAGCTCTTCATAAACTTGTCTGAGTTGCTTTTGTTAAGAAGCATCTGAAATGTAAATGAAGAAATGTTACAGATACTGGAGGCTCTGCTTACCTGCAAAGAAACTGCAAGCTTTTCAAGGAACGGCATCAGAAACATGTGCCCAGCTATTGTGTGCACATATAAAGAGTTCTAAGCAGAAGACAGATTATTTAGTAATGTGGCCAGTGAATATTGCAGTTGGACTATAGGACTGCTGTCAATCCCTTCCACTTGAACAATTTTATTCTATTCTTGACTAGATTTAGTGGAGAATTTAGGCAGATACTGATCCCCTCTTTCACCCCAGAATTGCCATAAGGTAAGGGGTCAGCTACCTATTGATCTGCAGCTTCTTTCTCTGGATCCTGGGGGTTGCTCTTCAGTAGTTTGGGAAAACCATTGGGTTAAATGATAGACAGTCTTCATTTGCAATGTGTTGTTTTTTTTCATAATTTAGCCCAAGATGTTCTATGGAGCCTCATGCCAGGGATTCCTCACAGTGAAGACTAATTGGAATCAGGGTGAAATAGAAAGGCAAGTCTCAGATGCAAGAACTGGATGAAGTAGTATAGAAGATCATAAAAAGGACTCATCACATCCCGTCCTCAAAAGATTTTTGGGGTTTTTGGTGTGAGGGTCTTTTTTGTGTTGTGGTTTGTTTTGTTAGGGTTTCTTGCAGTGGGTTTTGGTTTGGATTTTTTTTTTAATTTTTGGGGGTTTTTAAAATGAGAAGGAAATCCAAGTCAATATGCAGTGGCAAATGCCAGTTATTTGATAACAGACTGTTTTCTAAAGTGAGGAGGGGACTTACCAGTACAATATGAATGATGGTATCATCCCATGTGGATGCAACACTATTCACAAATAGTTCTAGAAGTAAACTCTATCAGTTTCCTATTTTTATAATTTCTATTTACTCATTTGGTAGTGAACAAATGAGAGTTTATAGGTAAGAAACATTTAAGGTAGCAAGAATATGATTCAAATGCAGGTAGCCATTTTGCCAAATGAACGCAGAGCAGACTAAAGTAATTTTCCTCAACAGCTTTCCTTGAACGCATATGTTCACCTTCTAATGGAATACAAAGTCTGAACAGTAGAGGAGGGCATGTCTCGTTGACAGTGCAAGAAAAACAACACCAATTCCATATCCTACTGTGAAGACAGATTTATCAACAACTTCTGATTTTAAAAAAATCCTGACATTTACTAGACTCCTGCAGTTCACTGGTCCACAGAATCCATAGGCCTTCCCATAGCTGTTTGTTCAAGAAAAGTATACATTTATCAGATTTATAATATGAAATGAATAATTACTGTAGGCCTCTTATTAAATTCATGGGAGAGATATATAAAAGACCCCAGAGAAGAAACACATGAAATAGAAAACCTACAATTTAACTGCAGCGTTTGAATGCTGTACCACCATTGGCTTAATAAAGCAAACACATTAGTGCAAAAGGTTTATAGGTAGCACTCACAAAGACCTACTTTTGGAGGTTATATAGCATTTTAGGTACTGTCTTCAAAGAAATTCTACCATCTATTTCTGCCACAATGACTGCTCACTAACTAGCATAATTTTTTTTCATACTGTAATCTTCATTTTTCCATGTTCTGCCACAGAAGTACACTTGAGCCTTCAAACCAAAGAAAATGAAAGGACAATGCTCCCTGTAAACTTTTAATCTGACTGAAACCTTTATCCTATCACAATAATACTTTTTAAAAATATGTTGCTCATTTTTATGGGCTCTCACCCGTTATGAGCAGGACTGAAAACATGAATGTAACAGACTGTAAGTTCTGCCCTGCCACCAGTCCCATTCCTGGGTGGGCTCCTATCATGCACCTCACAGATGCACAGATCCAAATGTGCCTGCTTTTCAGCTAACTGGATGATGTAGTAAGTCTATTGTCACTATGAGATAGTAAATCAAGACATGTTTGGGGGAAAATAAATAAGTCAGAGGACAAATACAGACAGCTGAGAGACAAAAATAGCAGGCACAAAAGAAAAAACACTTCAGATAATTTCACAGATGGACAGTAAAAACTACAACCAGCAGAACCAGTATGGAATTATAACAATGATATAAGTCAAAGTAAAAACCTGTGTTTTTCTCATTTCCTCTATTTTCTTCCTACATTTTCAGAAAGGATAAGGCACTAAAAAGCTCAGGAAACAATTAAAATAAATCACAATCCTAGATATCAAATATCCCTCAAATATTTTACTTTCATAAAATACTGTTAGTATTCTACACTGGTTGAAACTACTATGAACACATAGGAAAATAAATCAGAAGATCAAAGACACCATTAATAAAAATTGTGAAAACCTCAACCTCTAGAACACACCCAAACCTGGTTTGGGTTTTTTCACTTTGGTTTTCCCTCCTTCCCCAAGTTTCAGAGGAACACTTCCATTAAAACACATATTTACAAAGTGGCTGAAAGTAAAGTTTGGGCCTATATTCAAATTTATTCCTGACACAAATGCAATAGTTACAATGAAATCACTCTTTTGGGGTGGGAATCCAATTTCATAAACTACTGAACTTCCACACAATTTCCCTTCATGCAATGCACACACATGAACAAAGCAGATGCTCAGTTTATCCACTATCAGTCACAGGTTCCACACTAGACAAAAGAAGCCACCACAATTAGTTAACAGCATTTTGAGAGCTGTGAGGAACAAGCAGGTGCGCTCCTGACTATTTTTGAAAGATGGAATAACACGTACCCTGAAAATCACTGAAACCAACAAAAGGACCCACCAGCAATGAAGCAAAATAGAGGAGAATGTGGGTATTGCATAAGCACTCTCAAGCAAATTAGAAAAAGCCTGCTCCACAATCTGAATTCAAACCTTAGATGTGGCATAAATCAGGAGTATTTCTAACCTCCAGCTGTGAGTTAGGATGAACATTCTTGCAACTGGGGAATTTAACAGCTGCTCTTCACTTTGGACCAGAAGCCAGACCCATTTAGGATCTTTGATGGAAGAAGTACATATGGTAGGGGAAGGAAGGATGCCACTCTTTTGCTTGCAGGAAGGGTTTGGGAGACAGCTTGTATCAAGCTAAGGAAAACTAGCAGGATGTTAACCATAATCACAATATAGTTCTGGCAAAAAACTAAAGGAGAAACAAATCTTGGGCCAACTTCTGGTTACAGAGGTGAAAACTGTGAGTGAAAAAACTCCTTTCCATACTGTTCAAGAAACATGAACCTTGAAGTCTCATTTTAAAATTATTCTTGGAATACAACAAATACCCAGCACTCCTCATGTGTTTTTAACTCTTTGGTAAAATATTACAGACCACATTAATTCTGGTTTAAAAATTACTTAAAAACCCCAAAGTTCAACTCCCAACAATGCAGATCAAATCACTCAAACAAACAAGCATGTTAATGGACAGCCATACACATGAAAGAATTCCTTTCCAAAAGAAAGGGACTAATGAATTGAGATTTTAGTAACTAATTGGGTCACAGCTCTTGTTAGCATTTCTTGCTTTCTCGTTACTATTTTAAATTCACATTCTTTTTAGTTAAATCACCTTTAGAATGAGATGTGAAAACTTACATTTGAGTATTTGCTACAGGACAGAAAACATCAGAATCAAACCTGTTGGGAGCTGATTTCAGGAAAAGGGGAGCAGAATTCACCAACTGGTGCAAAATAACAAAATGGCAATTTTCCTTCCTGAGCGTACTGTGAGAGAGACAGAGTAAGTCTTTGTGAGCAGGGTCAACTGATTAGAAAGGTTGGATATCAACACTTAGCAATTTACCTGACAAGAGTTACAGTGCAATTAGAGAGAAGAGAGAACTAACCTGGGTTGTGTTTCCAGGCTACTCAAGCAGTCTCTCAGCTAATGGAGTAGCCGTTCTGTCTCCCAGCTGCTTTAAAATGCTATGACTCAACCCACAACACAGACAGCTGTATCAGGTCTTAAAGAAATCATCAGTCACCTGTCACAACACCTTTCATGTCGCACACTGATTACCAGGCATTCATTCATTAACCTCACTTTGTTTCTCACTAATTGTATGCTTGCTGCTTTTCCATTCATGATAGACAGCAATTCTGCTGTCAAGCTTAAGAATATCTGAACAGCACCTTTAATTCACTCTATAATTCACACATTCCTCCTGTATGAACACACTGAACCCTTTCATTGACTCCTATTGGATTTGATTTTACTGGATCTCACATCTTCCATTGGGAAGTGCCTTCTGTCCCAGCCACCAGCCTGTGTCCCAGCCTGTCCTGCAACCCACAAGGGCTTCTGAGCCACTCCATTTTGCCTCTGCTGGGACCATGCACCAGCCTCTGACCCCAGGTACATGTTGCATTGGCAGGGCATGCTGGACCTGGCAGACTTGCCCCTGCAGAAGGGCTCTGTGGAGCTCCTCAAGAAGAGGTGGGAGTCTGCCAATGCTACAACACCAGGCCTGATGTTCCTGCACTCGTCACTCCCACCATCCCTGGTGCCAGATGGGATTGCCCTGGAGAAGATGCCATCAGACAGCAGGAGGGCAGATGTGTTCAAGGAGGAGAGCCTAGGTGGATCTCAGGTGATGGAGCATGTCCCTGTCACTGTGGAGGAGCTGCGGAGCCACTTCGAGGCGCTGGGTGGTAGGAAGGTAAGTGCCTGGGCAGGGCAGACACTGGGGAGAAGGAATGGAGAGGGGTCCCAAGCTGGAAATGGGCAGCACTAGGCACAGCTCCCATGGATGTCCTGTGGACAGTTTGCTTCAGTTTGTTAACAGTGGTTGTCATTATCTATTATTATCTATAGCTTTTCTTACTGCGTATTTTTATTGGTCTGTTTCATTTTAATGGTTTCTGACTGGTGCTAATTGCCAAGCTATCAGGTAAATTAGTATGCAGCTGTGTTTGATTTATGCTTTTTAGAAGAGGAAAAAACCCAAGATATTTCACAGAATCACAGAATAATCTAAGTTGGACCCACATGGATCGTCAACTCTTAAGTTAATGGCCTGAGTAGGGATCAAATATACAACCTTGGCATTATTAGCACCATGCTCTGACCAACTGAGCTAATCTCAGGGTCTCATATTAAGGCTGAGAGAAGAATTCCCAAATGAAACTATTTACAAACACTCCAAAACTTTCTGAAGCATTTGATTCTTATTTGTAGAGCAGAATTGATTCCCTTTCAATGAGAAGCTTGCTGTCATTTTACCCATTGTCTTTCATTGATGTTAACATGACAAATCTGGTCAAATTGCTGCCTTTATTTGGCATCAGATTTTTGTCTGAGAAACATCTGTGATTCCTTTGAACTATCAGGGGAGAAGCTAGACTTTTTTGAAATTTAAAAAATGCTTGACAGAAGTAAAGGATAGGGAAAAGGTTAGTAATCTTAAATAGGGTGACTTCATTCATTATTGTAGATAGAAAGTCTTTCACCAAGCTTTATCTCTTCTGCATGAAAACTGAAATGCCCCTGCAAGGTTTGGCTGCTGATGAAGTATTTTATGCCTTCCAGATTTTAATTCCTCACTTTTTATTCACTTATCAGTTTAAAAACAAAAAGTATAAAAAAATTTTAAAATAAAATCCCGTTTGAATAACTTATACCCCTCTTCACAACTAAAGATATATCAGTATTTGATTTCATCATGTGTTCTGCTGCAGGATGACCCTGCCAGTCCATGCAGTCAAATCACTTACCCAATTCATTTTAATGCCCAGGGTGATTTAAACATGGTTTTCTGGTCCAGAAACTGCAATTCAAAATAATGCCTGCTGACAATTATATAATTCATACACAAAAATTGAGGTATTGAAAGGTATTAAAAAGCTTTTTTATGTGAACAGTAAAATAAAAATTCATGCGATTAATGAAAAAATCTTTTCATTGGCTTTAAACATTTAACATACAAAGTAACAGGATCCAGTAAAATAAAACTTTATGGGGTTTTTGAGCACCTTAAAGACCATATAAAATAGCCATAAACTGCTTCTAAGTGGCATGCTCAAATGCTTTTAAGGTGAAGACCTGTTTGGTAGATCTTCAAAATTTTTTTAAGTTAGCAAAGTAAACTTTTCTTCCTATGAAGGAAATCATTCAGTATTGTAAATATGATAAATCTTGTACGAGCAAATTGGTTCTATTTTCAGTCTTATTGGAACAAAGAGCGCCTTACTGAGTGAGAAAGAATAATATTTTGAAGTTAAACACCATTATTCTCTTGAAAGAATTGAAGACTTTTCTTTAAACAATACTGAAACACTTAAAGTTACCTATTAAGCATTTGATGTGTATCAAGTTAAAGCTAAAGACTTTAGAGGTTAGAGTTTACAGTGGTGTTTATTAATATTAATGATTACTAAGTATTTTAGTAGTTAAATATTATACCACGAGATAAAAAACAACAGCATTTGTATTAGGATGTCTTCATGACTACAGTTCTATCATCAAGTAGTGACTGACACAAGATACTTATATCACAATATAATAAAAGGCCATGGAGAAGTTTCAGTGAACAGATTGCTTAAGATTCAATCTCTTTCAGCCATAGTACATTTCCATGGGCAGGAGGAGGGAAGAATGAAGAATGAGATGATGTAGTTTCCTTGGATTTTTGTAGTGGTTTCACCCAGAGGCCATAAAGAAGGTTAGAACAAAATTAGAAATAGAAATATGTAAAACTAAGTCAAAGCCATAGAAATCACAGTGGAATCAGAAAAATTCAATCATCATGTCTAAACAAAATGCCAGTGAACTACATCAGTTACCTTATGGACAAATGAATATCTTAACTAACTTTATACTCAGGAAAAGACTGCCAAATGTTGGAGCCTTGCTTGAACTATCTGTTGACTAACAAGACTTAACACTGGGCCCATTTTTTTACATTATTCCATGGGGAAAACTGATTTTATTCTGAGGCAAAATACTGCTGATTAAATATTCTAAAATCTCTCATTCAGGTTGCCTTTTCATTCCAGTGCTGTTATTTGTATACATACAAAATTTATAGAGAAAATCAAGTCAATTAAATCATGCTAAACCATAAAGCCACTTTTAAAGAACTAGATCAATCATATAAAGAACACTCTACTGCTTCAGAAGTGAAAGGCATCATTATAGACAGCTGCAAATGTATTTAGACTTTGCCCAATCCTATTTATTTTGATTACATTAATACTTCATATTGCAATAAATAACAAAAACCTAGTAAATACTAAGTTCAGTAATTTTGAGGCTAAATTGCTTGGTGAATTCAAATTACTTTGAATTCACCTGAGGTTATCCCAGTGGAACTTGGATGTATTTCTTTCTTAAAAGTATTAATAAGTTAATAATCAAGTCTAGTTTCGAAGCCTTTTGATTTAGGCTTATTGTATCAGGCTTGCCTGTATCTTTTCATTAGACATAAACTAATAATCCCATTCTGTTAAAATGAAAAGTATTTTCCCCTTTTCTATAGGAAAAAATGTTTCTTGGGAAGTAATAATATATTAAAACATCAATTTACTGTACTGGTGTCTCACTCATATGAATTAACTAGTTTATTAACACACAAGGCATGGAAATGCTAAAGCAACTATGGCCCATGTTTTCTGTAAAGGGATTTTGTACATTTTTCTTAAAATATGTGAAAAAATCCCAACTGAGAAAGTAATTTCATGCTTACTTCTTAGAGAGGCCTATTCAAAGAACTCATTAAAACCATTCATTTAAATAATCTGGTATATGTGGTCATTAAATTGCGTCCTTTGCTGAAAACATATGAACTGCTGCCAGAAAGTAAATGAAGGCAACTGTTGTTTAATGTAAAAGGTTAGACCTTCATGAAAATTGTCTAAACAAGCAACATCTTTTTTTCCCTTAGCACTCTCAGAGACATTTATATTAATTTAGCACAGTCATGTAATGTGGAAAAGAATGGAAACCCCATGACAACTGTAGATTGGTTTTGTATCCTGCTAGCACTTGCATAATTTCTATTTTTTGCTATGGATGAATGAAAGGGAAGAAGTACACAGGATGGCCCCAAAATCCCCCTTGTTGAAAAGCTTGCTGTTAAGGGGAATGCTGTATGGTCAGCCATACAGCATAGATGGATTAGATAGAAGCATACAAATGGATTTTCACTTCATCTCTTCTTTTACTTGCTCTTTTTGTGACACATGCATTCTCCCTTTTGTTTTATCAACATTTTTTAATGTCAAAAGATTCCACAAGAAAAGACCAAATTAAAGGAACTTTAATTGCAGATCATGAAAAACAACTTGGTACAATTTCAATTTCCCCCCCCCCCCTCACTTAAGAGGAAAACTTTTTCCTCTGCTTTTAGTTTCTAAGTAAATGTATCCACTCTTTCTTTACAAGTAACTTGAAAATCATCTGAAGAAACAATCTTCATCTCACTTAAGTTATTCTTTTTTAACTCATCTCTAAACTGGCCTAGCTTTTCACAGTTTGGAAAATGTATTAAATTTTTGCCTTTCTAGAAAGTATTCATGTTGTCAGATTTCTCACTGGCATTTACAATGTTTTACACTACAAAAGCAGCTGTTCTAATGGTAAAAATGAAGCTTCCCAAACCTCCTTTATTCACAAACAGTTCCTCAAACTATTACAGTATGCACATGTGTGCACATATATATACAGACACACAGAGGTCTTCCATAATGTACTGCTGCTCTTCCCTGTTTAATCAGTAAATTGGCACAGACTCACACTCAATCCCTGTTTATCACCTGCAGTTCCCAGCTCATCTGAGCTATTTTCACCATTACACTTGTTGGCATAACTTTATGCAAAACTCGATTTGAAATGAGCACAAATGATTCACACTTGGGACACATCAACATTTCAGGCTTTCTCTAGAAGTCCCTGCAACTTGTTTCACTTCTTGCCTAATTATTAAGCAGCTATGCTTCGGTCAAACATTTTAAAGTGTACCAAATAAAAAGTGGTAATATTTTTCTTTAGCAGATCCATAAGAACACTTTTATCCTTATGCCTTCAATTCAACTTTACCATTTGGGGCTTTATTTGGAGGTGAGGACAGCAGAGGAAACAATCTCTAATGGGATCTCACTCTACAAGGGTAGAACCATTCCTTTTAATTCACAGTGAGAGAAGTTACTGTTTGAGCTACAGCACATGACAGTGCATCAAATGCCACTTCCCAGGATAACTGAATTTCCTAGGAAGGCAGTCTAAAAATCACAGTTATTTCTGGAACAGAGAAGTATTCAAATAGGACCATTTAAAACCACAAAGCACATTTTTCTCTAGGAGATTAGGTCCAAATTTTTTTAATGCTGTTAAACACCGTAATTACATCGTAACAGATATTCCTACAAATTTGAATGTATAAACAGCAGATTAATAGGTATTGTAGAAATCTAGAAAACAAAAAGCCTGTATAACACAAAAAATTTTTAAAAAATAAAAAGCTTCTGACAGTTTTTGAGATTTCCTGTATACCTGCAGATATGACAGAGTTTTGCCTTTAGGTGTTTCAGTAAAGACCATTGAAGTCAAAAAACAGTATCATTTAATTTTGTGCTAACCAAAATTCTACAGATGAGCCTGTAATTTTTAAATAAAGTAAACAGAGAAGAATCTCATTCACTTCAGGAAAACTGGAAAAAAAGAAAAGCATCAGGTTGGGTTTTTTTTCAATACGCTAATACTGTAATATAAATTTATAGAATAGAAGTATTTATGTTTTTTTCTACATGAAACATATGAAAGAACAGTAAAGTGTACGGAAATAAATACAACCATGTTTCCTTTTGCACTCTCTCCTTGTTTTTTAGAATGATTGAGGAGTGTGACTTTAATTTTTTTTTTTTTTATTTTTCACTGTGCCCTTCAAGCTGAGGTGGTTGCAAGAAGAAATTAGATTTTGCAACTAGCTAACTTCATTTTTAAAAAATGGTAATTTCAATCCAAACAGAGAGGAGATTTGATATTTTTCATATTTCTTTAGGGCCTGATTTAGAAATTACCTTCTGCTAAATTCAGGATTATCACACACTGGCTATTCTTTGCCTCAGTCTCCAGAAGGCAGAGAAAAGCAAAGAAGCTCTGTCTTCATATGCAGATGCTATCTCTTATGTGACTGCGTGTCATTAAACAAGCACACCAAAGGATGGGGAACTAAGGAACATGACACTTGGGATTTCTTAAGAAAGACACTAAAACACACAAACACACACAGTCATGAAAGCATTCTTTAAAAATATAATCACTCATAAATTATCCAAAAAGTGGGTGGTGTTGAAGTAATCAACACCTTTAAATCTGCAGGGATCAGTAAAGTTAAAACCCTTTCTCTTAGAAAAAATGTCACCATGTGCACTGTGTTTTGTACAGTTTGATCTTGAGGGTGAAGGACTGATTTTTCCAGGTGATAAAAAAAAAATTATTTCTTCCCTTTCTGACACATAAGTCAGTAAATACCTTGCTTTAGCCAAGTCCATTTTTGTTGTACGGTTTCCAAGCTATTAACCAGCAGCATCAGAGCTTGATAACCTCTGTGGGAAGCTGACCATAGAGCACTTGAAAAGGCACAGCTCCTTTCCACAGTCAGCAGCCAGGAAATTATGTTTGAAAAAGTATGTTTTATTTATAACATGTTCTTTCACTTCATCTCCACATTTAGTTTAAATTTAGTTTGCAACATTTTACAGACAATACTTCTTATCCTAAATAACTTCTTCAATATTTGTCCCATGTGTCAGAAAAAGCAAATATCAAAATATTTTCACTGTCATTCTGTCTGCTCTATTTGGAACATTTTACCAGCCTGTGGTAGCTTAATCAATTCTTGAAGCATGAAAGTGATGTGGAAAGATGAGAAGTAAATATGTCATTACTAGCCTGTCTTTGGAAACAGCACTTGTAGGAAAACATAACACTGAGTTGATTAGAAAGGAAATAAGCTTGTGACCTAAAGCCTGAGAAATCAGGCATAGAGGTGCTGGTATGCAGGAGAGAGCATATCCATAAGTTACACAAGAGTGAAAGAGACATTGCTTGCGGAGTACAACACGTAATGTGCCAAATGAACACAATCAAGTTAATCAAATAAGGACCTGCACCAGTACTCACAATTAATATTTCAACAGGCTATTATATATGTAAAATAAAATCTTCAATATGTCTATTGTGTTATCTCCAACCTGAGCAGCATTTGTGAGAAGAAACTGTTAACAATTCTGCTATTCTCTGACAGTATCTAGTACAAAGAGAAATGGACTCACCATGTTTCTTAAGTTGTGAGGTTGAAGTGCATGGGTCCGCACAAACCACGCTCAGGAGCTGCATGTCACTGTTGTGAATCTTCATGAAAGCAGAACAGTTTCTGTGCTTTCCACGTGCAGTATAGAAGACTTCCCATCTTTACATGTCCAAGGTACAGGTAGTACCAGCTTATGGGTAGATGTCAATGTTGGCCATTATAGGGTAGAAGATACAAATCACCTCCTAAATACATTTTACTACATCAGCTGTCTTAACAGAAGAGATCCTTCAGGAATCCTTTTTACTATAAAGATCTCATCTGTGTGCTTCTCTTTCTGCTCCTTTAGCTCTTTCTTTTCCCTGCTGGCAGAAATTCTGCTTGCTCTGCTGTCTCTTTTAAAAACATGCTGTAAAGATGCTTCCCAGATGTTCAATGCCTAGATTTAAAGCAACAAGGCATGTTATCCTAAAGCTTAGCAATTATGAGGAATTTAGCAAATGGGAAATGAAAATTTAAAAGAAAATACCACTGCCATACTTGAACACTGTTTTTCCTCTTCTGTCATGGTGTGATGGTATGGTTGTCTCAACTGCAACACCTGATTAACAAGTTTGGAATAATAGATGTTACTCCGGATGAGGCAGTCTGTGAACTCTGTATACCCAGGGATGTTCAAGCTATGCACTGTATTCCTTTAAAGCTGTTTATATGAAATTCTGTAACAAGCATTAAACATCACTGCTGGACTGTGGATATGAAAATTGTCCACAGTAATACTAAATTTGAGACTCTCCCTAATTACACCCATTGACTCAGAAACTCCATCATTTATAGCTCATCTTGAATTCCTTGCAGCTACATCTCTTACATAATACTCTCTTTATATGCTCAATGTTAATCACCCATTGTTGAATGTTTCATTTTTTCTTACTGCTCATTTTCAAACATCAGTCCAGTATCAGACCAAATAAAATGTTATTTCCTAAAAAAGGGGAATGCTGATAACCTATAATTTTACTAGCTTTTATAGATAGTAACACTGTGGGGGGAAAAAAAACCACCTAATTTAAAACCATGCAATGAATATTAGACAAAATAACCTTTGCTAAAGATAGTTGCTATCTAGAGCTTATACAATTATTCTATTAAAATAGTAATTTAAAAAAGCAGAGGGGTAAAACTTAATTTAGCTCACTGAGAAAAAGTTTACAAGGAGTTCCTGAGTGCTTTGACCACCAAAATTCCCAGCAAGCAATTCTCTGGTGATGTACAGAGAAAATTATGCTGAATGTGCCCTGTATAATTCCCGAAAAAATGACAAATGCTGGGCACAGGAACATATATTACTTTCTGTAATTTTGGACGGAGTGTCAGAGAACGCACCACATATTTAATTTTTTTAAATTATTGTATGTTAATGGAAATAAATGCATTTAAGCTTTGATAACGTGTCAATTCCTTGGACCTTGTACTAAGGGAAAGACTGCAGCTATACCTAAGACTGTGCATTTTACTTTTGGCTCTTGAGTACAATAGAGGGATCTGCCCCAGTTGCTTGAACAACCAAAGGAAAACACTTCTGTCCACCTCAAAAAGTGGTATCATTGAAATCTGGGAACCAGCACTACAGGAAATTGTCAAATCTTAGCACCCAGGCAATGTTTTGGAAGGAAACAAAGGGGAGGGTTGAGGAAAGAGTGTATGTAAAATAGAATACCTACCAAGAACTAGAAGTACTGGTCACTTGGTAAGCCATTTGCTTCCCCACTCTGCTTTTGTTTCTGCTTTGTTTTTTTAGTTTCTGTTTCACACCACAACATAGCTCTAAATAATTAAAATAATTACAAAAATCATGAAATAGTAAAAAATGATGACAGAAAGAATGTAAGTGTATGCAGCAATACCAGACACAAAACGATTTTGTTAGAAAATACCACTTTCACCACCATTGTTTTGTTTTGCTGAAAGGCAGAGACACACACAGATATTTTAAGAATGTTGAGGTCTAAACTGATAGGCCTCTGTGTGTAAGCAAATTTCAGCAAGAATCTGCAAAGAAAAGCAAATACTGTCTATGAATTTATAAGAAACAAACTAAAAGCTGGAACCCCCACATGTTCTCATGAACCCCCCAAAAATGTTTGTTTCATACTTGCATACATTCAAACACAAGCACTGATAAAGATTACCAAATTTCCACTGTACAGGTGGAAACATAGAGATAAGAAATTGCATCCTAAAATACGTTCTTTAAGATGAATAAAGAAAAAAAATAGGATAAACTTAAGTTGACACATGAATTTAGCATACAGGAGTGTTCCTTTTACAACTGCAATGCAAAGAAGGTAATAAGTTTATTGTGGACACTTAAAATAAGACTTTATTGCACTAAAAAAGAGCAGAATTCTATTAAAAATGTTGGTGTGGATTATACTTAATATTGTGGTAGACGTTTTTCCAATTATTTTGGAGTTACATAAACAGAATGTGCCAGTTATCATATTTGATTCTCATGTTTAGTATATATCTGCACATTGAAAAAGGCAGGAGAAGATAAAGGAGGAAAGCTACTATGTCTAATTTTCACTGCATTTCAAACCACAATTTGTGTCTCCTATGTGGAGAGCCTTTTATGCTGCCCCAGGTCATGATTCTGGAAAAAACACTCTGATATTATTCTTGGTTACTAATGTCACTGGTTTAGTAAACAATTTCCGTTACTTGAATCAAGCCTGGAAGTTGTAGTCTGTTAATGATGGTCAGAAAGCTATGCTGCCTGTACTCTCTATAGCCTTTTGTTACTGTTCTTTCTAATACATTTTATATTAAATACAGCTGTCTCAGATCCAGGCTTCTTATTCTGCATATTTTTCTGGTAATGTACTGATGGTTAGTTATGTAGACTTCTAGTACATACTTAGTATAAATTCTCTTTGATTTTTATGTGATTTTATTTAAATTTGCTTTCAAATGCTGCAGTAAGTTCTACTGAGTTGGTTTTTAAAATTTAGTCTTCATAAATTTTATCTTGATTTAATTTTTTAAGGATGTTGCACCTGCCCTACTTTAAAAAATATTACACAATCACTATAGTACCATAATACTTGAAAAAAGGCTCATTCAAACTTGCTTGACTACTGTCAAATTACTTGACTGTGGCCTCAGTTTCTTTATATGCTTATAAAACACAGAAGTATTTTGACTGCCAAAAATACCAGTAGATATGGACCACTGTACAGGATTTGTTTAATCAGGGAAGTTTCTGTACCTACTGTATGTCCTCCAGTTCCCTATTTAATCCATTGTCCACTGCTGATTTAGCACCAATCTTCATTATCATGCTGTGAAAAGCGCTGTAACATTTCAAATGAATATCATAAAATTGGCTGCATATAACTCTGTGTGACCTCAGCAAAAACTGAAACATCACACTACCCAACACTGTTTACAATACAAATGCAAAACATACCAGCTACTGTGAAAAAAAAAATAACTATATCCTAGACAAAACCAGCATAGATGGCAATTCTGCAAATGTATCTTCTTTTTCCTCAGGTTGACACAAGCTCTCTTCAGGGCCTCTGTTTCTCGTACACAGCACAGCTATTTTATACCCTTCCTCCAAATAAAAATAGTCTTATTTTAAAACTGTCTCCAGCTGAAAAGGATACGCATCTCTGGATCTGGTCTGGAGATAAAATGAACGAGCAGGTTCCAGGCAGCTACAGGGATTCCTTTTAAAGCCTCCAGAGAAATTCTGTCTTAGTGCAATGGAGCACTGCAGAGCATCAGCCGAGAAACATGGCTTTGTCTCAATGGTTCCCTTACTGGCTTCAGAGAGTTTATGTAGCAGGTGTTATTAGCACTCCTCTCTAATAGTCACTTGAGGGGGTCTGTCATCAATCTTAATAATGCCATCAGCATTCCAGCAGATGGGAGACAGAGTTCCATGCACTCCCACTGTACCAGAATGGACTCTCACCATAATTTTAATTACAGATGAGAAATGTATCAGAAAGAGGTTTGTCTCATATTGCTATTTCCAAAGGCATTTTCCAGACAGGACAAGATTATACTATATATATATTTTTTTTTTTTTTTCATATATTTCACTATGATTGAGGGATTTTTAGATTTTATCAACTCGCTGAGCACAAGAATTAGCCTCAAATAATTTCTGTGTACAGTAATTTCACGACTATAAGGCATACCCTTTTGACTAAAATCTTCCCCCGAAACCAGAAGTGCACCTTATAGTCCCGTGCGCCTTATATGATGGACAAAGTTGCGACATTTGCCACCCTGGAAGTGTGAGCCGTGAGCCGTGGGGGGAGCCGGCAGTGCCGCGGCAGCCGGGTGGAGGCGGGCCCGGGGGCCAATGGCTGCCGGGTTGAGGCAGGGCCTCAGCCAGCAACCGCACGGGGGGAGCTGGGGGCGGAGCCTTGCTGCAGAAAAACGTGCACCTTATAGTCCGGTGCGCCTTATCTGATCTACAAAGTTGCGAATTTTGCCGACTCCCGGGGGGGGTGCGCCTTATAGTCCGGTGCGCCTTATGGTCGTGAAATCACTGTACTCTCTAGCAAAGCAGTCTCTTGTTTTGAATTAGAATTTGAGATGCCAACTTTTTGTAGGCAATGTAAATGTTAGTAAATGTTAGGAGTCAATTCTGCAAAGTGCAACCTGAATTGCCCTTTAAACAATTATTTGAATAGCAACCCTAACTTTAAATTAATACCCAAGTAAAATGCATTAACAGATCAAGATTTAACATAACTTTAAAGCAACAAATTTGATTTGCAAACACTTACTCTACTGCTTTGCTCGTTTTCTACCTCCTCAAACAGAGATTTTTTATTTTCCTTTCAACTAACACTTTCATCTTTTCTCTTTGGGCCTATTCCTTCTACTCCTCTTTGTCCTTCCTTAAAAATGCATCCTTTTAGTAGACACCACATAAATGAAAGTTAGGTGCTAGACAGCTTCCCTTTAGGTAGCACATGCAACGAGTGTAGTTAACACAGGATGAGGATGAGTGCATCTTTTCAATACATTTTAAAAAGTCCTTTAAAAAATATTGAATACTTTGAACATTAACAGTAGATCTGACAACCTACTTTATATTCTGAATGCAAATTCTTCTTGCAATCCAAGGTAGTTCTATGTATGCAGAAAAGGTAGTCGTAATTTGGTAAATAGTTTTCCTCTATTTAAAACTTCATGCGTTCTGGCTTACTGACTTTTAGATTAGTCCAGGACTGGATAGCAAGTGGAAAATTCACTATCTAAATGAAGCATAGCCACTCAGTAGGCCAGTGAAATTGGAATCTTTACTGTTGGCATTTCTAACTGTAATGATTGCATATTCCTTGAAATTTGGCACTACAGTGCTTTATTCTTTTCATCATGTCTAGAGTATGAGATCAGAACATAAAAATAGCTTCTTGTGTCATCTTTTTCTGAGAAGTACATGTAAAAATAGAATATAATATCAGAGGCAGTACATAAAACTGAAGTAATTACAGGAAGTAATGATAGGAAGTTACTTGAGTATGGACAGACTTCAACAAATTGTATCCAACAACAAAAATGAAATTTAATAAATGCTTTTATCAGGATGCTCAACAGAACAGTTTATATCCCAGTTCAATACCTGATCCCACCAAGACCACACATATAGTTACAAAAGCAGATATGAACGGAAAGCTGCATTAATCAGAAAGAAAAAAAAAGTCTTTTACTTTCATTTGGCAAGTTTTGCAAGAGCTGCATGTATTAGCCTCTAATTAAGCACCTCTTGGCACTACCTCAGTGCCTTTTCAAATGTTAATTCTATCCTTATTAAGAAGATGTCTTTGACATTCGCCATCATTAGGTTATCTGTGTAGATACCCCAATATAAAAGAATGCAAATTAAATTTATCCTGATTAAATTGAGTTTATGGTAATCATAACACTCTTCAGTAACTTTTTCACAGTAGGAAATGGTATTTCTCAGCTCTAGCACTGCAGCTGGAGCTGTCGTCCAAGAAAATCATTGCCCCAAAGCCCCCACTGAGACAGGGATGCTCTTTGTAAAACGGGGTTAGAGCAGCTTGAGACTGAAAGTACCTTCTGCCATAGCAGCCCACATCTTAGAAATCTCTCCTTAAGAGAATTTACATGAAAACCCCTTCAGTATGGCCAATATTCCCATAATATATATTTTAAATGGTCCAAAAATATGCATTATTTTTTTTCTAAATCCTATTCAAATTAATGTGTAAAATACTAAGTTATTTAAATTTTACAAGTAATGGAATTGCTACCACAGAGATTAAAATTTGAAAAAACATCACAGAAACATGCTGCAAGTTAATGCAATTCATAGTGTTAAGAAAAATGCAAATCAAATTTATATTGGTTCCTGGTTTGCAAGATTAAGAGTAAGAAACAGTAAATTCTGAAGTTTTTAGCTATTGCTGGTATCTACAGGAAAAAAAAAAAGAAACAATCTAGATGAGCTTGTTCTCAACTATGCCAATGGTAACTGAAAACACAGTATATTCTGAGTTCTCTATTTTGTTCTTATACTGTAGAAGTTAGAACATCATTGAAGCGATTTTCTGGTGTTCACTTGTGAAAGCACACACAATGCTGGGGCAAGATGATCCTGAGGCTGTTCTCATTTACGCCAGGCTGCCTGCAGTACCTGGAGGAGACAAATATGATCTAACAACATGCACAGCTGTTCTTTTAATTTCTTCTCTCCTTCCCCATCCTTATTTTCTCCTCTGCAGAGTCATTTCTGCATCATGGGTTGTCCACAATGGTCAGCTCTTGAGTGGTTTTAAACCAAAATACCACAACCAATACTGGGCTGTAATTGTAACTTATAATGAACTCTGAAAAAGGTTATAAAATTAATAGCATGTTTAAGCCATAGCTTTTCCCACACAAAACACCCTATTCCTTTCAGCCACATGCTGTCTCCTGCTACCTCTGGCACACAAGCATGTCATTCCTCTCAGCACACCCACATTCTAGCCAAGCTCTCTCTCCTACCTGTGCTGCAAATGTCCACCATTACTGCTGTGCACTGTAACCCAGCCTGGTCACAGAGCTTGCCTCACTGGCACTGTGCCACTTCTGACTGGGGTGTACAACCTGAGAGTATCAACACATTAGTGAGGAAAGAGCATGAAAGCGTCATGCAGCAGAACAGCTACTTTGTTCACTCCAGAAATCTTTATCTTGCTATTAGCCTCCAAAAAATACTTTCCATAATAGTCAAGGAAAATATGCTTCTAACTGTAAAAGCAATAAGAAAACAATTAGAATTAGTTTTAAACCAATTGTTTTTTGTTTATATTATTAAACCTGATAAATAAAAGGCAACAAACCCCACAGGATTGGCTAAGATCCCCTGGATCAGGCTTAGGAAAATTTGTTCAGGTTTTCCAGTGTATTGTTTGTACCTCTTGGCCTATCTGCTAAAACCACCCACCATACCCAAGGCCACTTTTCAAGTTTAATTCAGGAGCAGCCATGGTTGTTGGGAGAACAGAGGGGGAAGAGGGGACAGACTGACGCAACAAGATAATGGATGACTGGTGATACCTTAGTTATGTTTTCCAAAAAAAGTGTGCTTTACAATACTCCTGGTAATAAAACACCTTTAGCATCTATGGTCTAATCATCTTATTCAATGCTGACACATCCTGCAAAACCTTCCTGTTGCTGTCAAGCAAAAGCTACCATAAGTCATAGAAGTAGACAGACTGTTAAAAAATAATGGATTGCCACAAGACATAACCTATTGTGCATGTACTGGAAGGAATACCCTTGGAATGAATGACTACTAATCAGGATGTGAAATACAACTCATATATAAGAAAAAATTGGTAGCAGGTCTGAGAAAAGTATAAATTTATTAAAGATGAGTGAAGCACAATCGTCCTTGATTGCCAATAATGCACTCATTTTAAAAGTACAGTAATTTCACGACTATAAGGCGCACCCTTTTGACTAAAATCTCCCCCCAAAACCGGAAGTGCGCCTTATAGTCCGGTGCGCCTTATCTGATCTACAAAGTTGCGACATTTGCCACCCCGGAAGTGAGAGCCCGCCGGCTTCGGGGCCTCCCCCGCGTGGGGCCGTCCCGCCGGCATCGGGGCCGCCCCCGCGCGGGGCAGACCCGCCGGCTTCGGGGCCTCCCCCGCGCGGGGCGGACCCGCCGGCTTCGGGGCCTCCCCACCGGCATCGGGGCCTCCCCCGCGCTGGGCCGTCCCGCCGGCATCGGGGCCGCCCCCGCGCGGGGCAGACCCGCCGGCTTCGGGGCCACCCCCGCGCGGGGCGGTCCCGCTGGCTTCGGGGCCTCCCCCGCGCGGGGCCGTCCCGCCGGCATCGGGGCCGCCCCCGCGCGGGGCGGACCCGCCGGCATCGGGGCCTCCCCGCCGGCATCGGGGCCTCCCCCGCGCGGGGCCGTCCCGCCGGCATCGGGGCCGCCCCCGCGCGGGGCCGTCCCGCCGGCATCGGGGCCGCCCCCGCGCGGGGCGGACCCGCCGGCTTCGGGGCCGCCCCCGCGCCGGGCGAACCCGCCGGCTTCGGGGCCTCCCCACCGGCATCGGGGCCTCCCCCGCGCAGGGCCGTCCCGCCGGCTTCGGGGCCGCCCCCGCGCGGGGCGAACCCGCCGGCTTCGGGGCCGCCCCACCGGCATCGGGGCCTCCCCCGCGCAGGGCCGTCCCGCCGGCATCGGGGCCGCCCCCGCGCGGGGCGGACCCGCCGGCTTCGGGGCCGCCCCTGCGCGGGGCGGACCCGCCGGCTTCGGGGACACCCCCGCGCGGGGCCGGCCCGCCAACATTGGGACGGCTCCCTTGCGGGGGGTGTTAAAGCCGCAGGAATCGGATCGGCTGCTGCGTGGGGGGGGCGAAAGCCGCAGGGATCGGATCGGCTGCTGCGCGGGCGGGGCGAAAGCCCCCGGAATCACGGCGGCCGCCGCGCGGGGGGGGCGAAAGCCCCCGGAAGCACGGCGGCCGCCGCGCGGGGGGGGCGAAAGCCCCCGGAATCACGGCGGTCGCCGCGCGGGCGGGGCGAAAGCCCCCGGAAGCACGGCGGCCGCCGCGCGGGGGGGGGGCGAAAGCCCCCGGAATCACGGCGGTCGCCGCGCGGGGGGGGGCGAAAGCCCCCGGAATCACCGCGGCCGCCGCGCGGGGGGGGGGCGAAAACCGCCGGAAGCACGGCGGCCGCCATGCGGAGAGGGGGAAAGCCGCCAGAATCGGAGCGGCTGCCACGCGGGGAGGGGGCAAGCAGCTGGAATCGGGGCAGCGGCGGCACGGGGCAAGCCTGCCGGCATTGGGTCACCCGGAGCGCCAGGGAACTCCCAGAACAGCGGGGCCCTGGGGATGCTGCACGGAGCGGCGGTGGGCATAGCCCGGCCCTGCCGGGTACAGGCAGGCCCGGGAGCCAATGGCTGCTGGGTTGAGGCGGGGCCTCGGCCAGCAAGCGCGCGGGAGGAGCTGGAGGCGGAGCCTCGCTGCAAAAAAAAACCCGGTGCGCCTTATAGACCGGTGCGCCTTATCTGATCTACAAAGTTGCAAAATGTGCCGGCTCCCGGGGGGTGCGCCTTATAGTCCAGTGCGCCTTATGGTCGTGAAATTACTGTACATTTCCAATGCTTTTAATTCCATAAAATCCAAGGTAAGCACATATAAATTGTTTATATTTTACTGCAAAAAAAAAAAAGGCTTTTATAATTTATTTTACATTATTTCCTTTGTACTATTTCTATTTGAGGATTCAATAATTTGCAGTGCATTTTTTTTTCTTTTTTTCAGTAGTTACGGGAAAATACTCTCCACCTAGGATAATCAACTCAGGGGTCAAATTATTCTGTTTCTTACACAAACTATGCATAATAACTAAGTCTAAAAGCAGTTAGAAGTTACTTCAGTGAGATCACATCTAAGGGTAGCACAAAATTTGTACATAATCATAAAGCTGTCTGCAAATAATAAAAAGGAAGTAGTTTAATGAAGCCACCGAGTCCAACTTCATACTCAGTAGCATATTGCATGGAAGGAAGGAGAAGCATCCCAAAACACAAACTGCAACACATTAAAGCCTTGGTTAGCACTATTTACCCATTTTGCCTCAAAGGGCTGAGACCACAGAATGATTATGAGATGCTGATGATACTGTGTAAACTATCTGTACGGAACATAGACCCACTACTCTGATAACCTAAATTCAGTTGGTAAGTCACAGTAGAATTGAAAATCAAATTTCTGAAGTACAAATATCCATGTATATCTGTCATCATTTGCTGTTTTTTATATATTCTTATGTAATGATAAATGAAGGTAAAATTCCCTCTGTCAAATTTTCTATGCACAAGAAGTGTTTAAAACAGCATCTGGTATTTAATCCACTGGCTCTCTGTACACTCGCTTTGCTCCAAAACACACATCTCTTCCTACTAATAACTTCTAACACATATCATGTTCCTGATGTCTTCTAACAGGAAACTGAAAGTGAGAGAAATTCACTTTCATCACCACTGAAGAGTCAGCCTGGGAACCATTCTGCCATTTCTCAGGAGGAGTCTAGCGTGAAAAGAGGGAGAGCAATCTTTGAAAAGATGTCATCAGAAAATGGCCATAGCAACAGCTCTGAAGGTTAGCATTGCCACATTGACCTGATACCTTGCTTTAAGGCAGTGGTCTCCAAACCCTTCTGATGGTCACTACTACCATTAAAATATTTATGAGTCTGCTCTCCCAATGTTTGTATATTTATTTACATATAATGTACCTGTACTACTCTGCTAGTAAAACCTAAGGCAACATACACCAAAATAAAAGTTAAAGTCGGATGGATGAAAAAAGAAATATTTAAAAAGTGTTTATTCGCAAAAAAATGTTAGATTCCTGCACCCCAAAGGACTGTCTTGCATGTCCTCCAGGGTGCACATATTCCACTTTGGAGACCATTGCTTGACAGTATCAAGAAGAGTCTATAGCTGTTTTTTGGTTTGTTTTAACAGAGAAAGAATATGCATGATCAGATTTCTGATTGAAAACCACTTACTGAATTCTGAGTGTCTAGGACTTGATCTTATATAAAATAACCAATTACCCAAACAAATAGCATTAAAAGACTTGTCCAGTCTCCCAGTAAAATTAACAAGCCTTCTACATCATAACAAACAATTATTGATTCCACTCCTTTTTTTGATCAGAAAATGTTTAGACTGCACATCTATGTATTTCAGACTCCAGAATTTTAAAGGGAAAGGGAAATTTGAATGTGCAAGACCTTTCTAGTTAATGCTGCTAATATTAAGCTCATTGTTCAAATTAAGACCTGTTCTTCTATCAAGTTCAACTTTCAGCCATTGGCTGTTTTTCTTTTTTTCCCTACCAAATTAAAGAGACCTTTAATACCTCCTCCTCCTTTCTTTTTGGAAGGATAATTATATATTATGACCATATCACTCCACAACTATCTTACATTAACTAGACAGAGCTACAGCTCTCTCTGTGGCAGTATATTTTGTGCCTCTTTTCTGCATCTTCTGAAGTTTTTCAGGTGTCTTTGGACTAAAGGACTATTTTGGGGGTCTTTTCCCCTTCTCCTTTTAGAGATTTCTAGTACAAAACCTTTTTTTCCCCTCTCTGACAAGAAAACAGAATCCTCCACTCCACATCTACTTTGCCTCTGAGTCTAAATATGGCACAGCATGTTTCAAAAGCATTTTTTGATCCACCAGGAATAACAAAGAATTTGATTTATGCAAAAATGCACAGTCAACAATTCATACCTCTTATGCACGAAGCTTTTTCCAAAAATGTGACAGCCCCATAGGGGATAATGTTTTTCTATGCTCCCGTGAGAGCCATAATATCCCATTTTGCATTCAGACAGTCTTATGAGAAGTAAATTCCCTATAGACTCATTTTCGTTTGAAATCACTGGCAAAAACTCTTAAACTTCTAATAGCTAAAACCAGGCACTGAAATCTGCAATTCCGCACTGAATAAATACTCAGGTCCTGAAAAAAAATAAGATAATGCTGATCCATAGATTATTTCTCCCATCACCATGAGATTTGAGTTTTTTTATAACCAGTAACAATATATGCCAACTTGCTTCAATTTTTCAGCAAGAACAATACCCTCAAACCACTAAAGTGCTATGGAAGCTTTTCCTAAATGTTCCAGTTATGCCAAAATCTTATTTTCCTAGAAGAGATATTAAGCAAAATTTATTGCAAGCTCTATGACTGAGTACCAACAACTTCTGTTGTGTCCACTGAAAAACAATGAAGGCAATGCTCATGTTGCTGCTCAACTTACCATGAAAACCTGGAGAAGCCCATACTGGATACCTATGCAGGCATATTGTTGGGGAAAAAAATGGCAAAAAGCCAGAATTCTCAAGTTCTATTATGCACAAATGATTTTTCAAGCTTCATTTACTTTATAGAATTAATGTAACTCACTACTAATAAAAGAAGTAAATTCTCTGAAATAGATATTATCATACAAATCCCACATGACAAAGGCAAACAGATTTTGTTGGCATAGCTCAGCTTGATAAGGCTCTTCTTACCAACTAGCTCATTTTAAAACACATTTATCTCTTAAATAATCAGAATATATTACACCTTCAAGTTCTCTTGAATGAGCAAAATGAATGACCAAAGGTTTAGACCATATAACCTCTCATACCACAACAGAGTTTCACATTATGTTATAAACCAACTAGCTTCTTAAGACAAAACATTTTGTTTAAAGCTTTTAAAGCTAACAAGAGAATAGTTTCTATTACCTTCACTCTCCAGGTGGTTAATAATATGTATCTATTAAAATGTTTGTTAAAACAGCCCACTAAATTCATTGGCCCCACAACAGCAAGGAATTAAAGCACGTCTAACTTCATGCACATGAGTATTCCCACCGGACTTAATGAAACCATTCACATGCTTATGACTACGTACAATCCAAAAATCCCCTGTTGAACCAAAATACCAAGAAAGATTTTTAATTCCTAAAAATTATTCAGAATTAAAGCAATGGCTTATAAATTTTGTTCTAGCGTGTTACATAATTCAATCTGCCTTTAAAAATGACCTGACGCTTTCTGGCTGTGGTGGACTATCCCTCTGTGTTCCCAAAGTGTACTTTTAATTTTTCTATGATTTTGGTTAGACTTATTTGAAAAACAGTCCTTTTCTCTCCCTTCTGTTTTCTACTTTCCCTGAAAATCTTTCTTTTACTTTCAGCTGACTTTCACTGACTTTCACTGCTATTATTATTTCTTGAATTGTACAATTCTTTTATCTGTCATGATAACAAGAAATATGCAGAATTACTGCATGGGATAAGCATAATAGAAAAGAAAATTATTCTTATGTAAGTTATGAGTAGGGTCATGTGAATATACTAAGAAACTGAGTATATATACACTGAGATTACTCTTCTATGCATGTCTGCATCTGATTTTTACTGAAGATTAGAATTACTTGTTGTATTTGCTTGCTATATCTGAACCTTGAACACTTATGCCAGCTTAACAGTTTCAGAGCGAACAGGCAGAAAGGCCGGGTGTGCCTTGAAAATCTTCCCTGTTTGGTGAGATACCCCTTCCCTGGCAATATGTTCTGTGCAGATGAACAGACAGTTGTTCACTTTTTTCTGGTTGCATTTCTGTTATCACAGACCAGAGAGATGATCATAACATACTTTTTTGTTTTGTCTAAAAGAAGGAAAAATATCTTTACATTTCATTTAAGGCACTTTTCAGAGTACAGTAATTTCACGATTATAAGCCGCACCAATTATAAGCCGCACTTCCGGGTGTCAGCAACTTTTCATTCTTTGTCCATACATAAGCCGCACCTGATTATAAGCCGCACGTTACAATACAGAGTGTGATAAAAGGTATCTATTCTATCACCATCTGTTGAGGGTGGGGGCAGTGATCCTTATCTCAACGGCAGATATTCTGCTAATGGGCCATCCATTGAAACCAGGCAGGGCATTGTTCTTTACCTTTTCACAAGCGAGTCATTTTCTGCTAATGGCCCATTGAGTCCCACTGTGGGACTGATAAAGTTGCTTCATCCCATTGGGAGATGCTCCTGCCAGGGGGAAGAGCCCAGCATTTCTTACCAAAATAAAAACAGAGGTTTTGCGACACTAAGGGAGCCCCTTTCTCCACTGGACTCCAGTGGAAAACTGGATTTCTCCACATCACCACTGGACCTCCGGAGGGAAACTGCACCTTGTACAGGAGCACTGCTTCAACTGAACCACATTTGTCCCTGCAGGAGGATGCAGCCACTATTTAATGGGACTGCTACCAACACCCTGCCTGACAGGGTGTCAGGTTGTACTCTGACTTTGTCAGGGTTTGGAGTTTCTTTGTAGTACTGTATTTCTACTTTAATTTCCCTAGAAAAGAACTGTTATTCCTAATTCCCATAGTTTTGCCTGAAAGCCCCTTGATTTCAAAATTATAATAATTTGGAGGGAGGGGGTTTACATTCTCCATTTCAAAGAGAAGCTCCTGCCTTTCTCAGCAGACACCTGTCCTCCAAACTAAAACAGCAATTTTTCGTTCTTTGTCCATATATAAGCCGCACCTGATTATAAGTCGCACTTTGGGTTTGGACCAAACTTTTAGTCAAAATGGTGCGGCTTATAATAGTGAAATTACTGTATATGGAATTCTTTTGATACAGTCAAATGTGTGCAGAAAGCAGCAGAAGAACCTCCTAGTGCTAGTAACTCAGAGCTGCTTTTTCAGGAGTCCTCTGAGCTGTTGTCTCCACATACACCATAGCTGAATTGCAAGTATTTCTAGATAAGTGAAACAAGGTTAAAATGGAGTTAGCAATAGAGATAATAGTCTAAAAGGTTTTAGTAATATTAACCAACCAAAAAATAGCCTAATGTAAGATCAACAAATGGCTGAAATCTGCAATAGTCTCAGAAAAGATTCTAGTAAGCAAATTAATGTTATAAAGTCTAAATGCTAAATAGAACATAATATATCTAATTATAACACATTATTTGTAGTACTTTAAATTACTTTTTACAGTATAACTATAACACTATGAGAAAAATACTATGCATGTTGTTTAAATTTTGTAATTTTTTTAATTAAAAAAGCTTATTTTTTTACCCAAGAAATTTCTCCCACTCTGCAAAGTTTCATTGACTTATATTTTTCTGTACTCTTTAAGCTCTAAATTGAAAACAGGATAAACTTGCTAAAAATTGATGATACTTCTTTCTACTACCGTTTTTATTTCAAGATTTAGAAAAAAATGTAGCTATTTTCCTCTTAGAAAACACCATGTCTGTTTGTACTTACAGCGGAGTCTCGCAAACTTGTAAGAGGACTATCTAAAGAGAGCACTGCCAGGGCTGATAACACACTGCTGGATTTCCAGGAGACTGTCTCCTTTAAAGAAAGAATGGCTATGTACAAGGCTGCTGTGTCCTTTGCCCATGTAAGATATCAATGGTTTCTTACCTTCCTACCTCTCCATTTGCTTTGCGCAGTGACATATCCTGCATTCTTTATTTATCCAAGCTGACTGATGAACCATTACAGGGATCAAAATTTGACACCTAAATTAACAAACCTACTTAGCAAACTTATTGATGCATCAGTCTCTACCTCAGCTGAGAGAGATTTTTCATGCTATAAAGCTTTGGACATCTGGACAAGTCCCTTTAATTCATTAGGAAGGACTGGGTTTTTCTTTCACTGTTGCGTGAGATGCATTTACTAGGGCCAGAGGCTTGTGATAGATTAAGCCAGCAGCTTCTGCATTACTAAAATTATTACTAAATGATAAAACATGAAGTTTAGACCTCTTGCTGTTCAAACTATGGAATTTGAAATTACTGCATTTTAAAATAGTAGCTCTATTTATTTATTTCTGAGAAAAAGTGTATGAAGAAATATTGTTTTGCAATAACATTATTTAAATCAGTGTTATATAAAAGAGTAGTTAGGAAAAAACACTAATTTTTTTTTTACATCTCTCTCTACATGTCTGTCAATTGGATTAAGTATTTTACTGCAAATTTTAAAATACTGATACCAAGTAGCACATAAGGTATTTGATTAACAGAATTTATAAACTAGTAAAATAGACCTCCTCACTACACATTGAATTTTCAGCCAGGAATATCTGAAAACTGTGTCTTCAGATCTCAGCCAGGAAAATCTTCCTCAGTTCTGCAGAAACACTAAGGGTTAAAAAGTGTATTTTTACCATATCCTAAAATCCCAGCTAGAAGTTGCAGCTCAGATCCCTTGTACAAGGAAAGGAAGGCATTATGAGGGCTTGCTCTAATGTGAGAATGACAATGGTCTTTGTTTACACACATGGAAGAACACCTTTTTCTCACTGTAAACTAGGCCAGAGTAATTTCTGTAAATGAGAGACCATATCTGGCAAAAGAGCTACAATTCCGTTCTCACCAGACATCATCCATACGCAAGTACAGCTGTGGAAGGATTCCCAGTCTTAACCTGCACTTTAGTCTTGGGAAAAGGGGTCTGCATTGCCTCAAGGGACCTTCTGCATGCCCAGATAATCCAGAAACCACATAGTGAAAACAGCCACCACAATCCAGGTGTTTTCCAGCCATCAAATTCCTGCCTGCTGACTTCTTTACTTCCTAACTGCTTGGTGTGTATTTGGAGCAGATTCCTGTATTTCACTTGTATGAGAAAGTACAAATTCCCTAGTCCAGCAATTAGAAGCTTTGTTGAAGTTAGTACTTTCTCTCACAATGAAAAAAACTGCGTGAAGCCTGACCCAAACTGTGTTGAGCATACAGGAACTATTAATACTCAGAAATGGCTCACAATTTCTTGCTGAAATGGATGGTTGCCTGAAAAAAAGGAACTTTATATTTGGTTCCATTAAAAGGAATTAATACATCTAATTAGAGGACCCATAAGTACACTTACCTGCTCAAAATATCTCCAAATGGCTGTTAAGGCTGTTAATGTTCATTCATTAAAACAATTGCTTTCCACACTCACATATCCATGTACATATATAATCATGCAGCCTTCACCACAGGGAAAAAAAAAAAACCCATCCTGCTTTTTATGATCTGCCTACTTACTCATATGTAAGTATTAAATCTAACTTTACTTAGTAGCAAATGTATTCGTAATTTTTGGGTGGGCTTTTTTCTGCATAGCAATTAATAAATTAAAATGCTGAAAGCTTCATCCAATACCATCTAAAAAGTAATACATAAGCAACAGAACTAGAATAGGAAGTCTGAGGGTAGGAGCCCTCTTGTGACCCTCATCGCTGCTGTTGGGGAAGTCATCTCACAAAGGCCTGCTTGAAGCTCTCTGCATGTTTTTCAAAAATACCCATTGGAAACACAGAGAGGACAAGGGGGCAACTCTGAATGCCACAGAATTCAGAAGAGACAAGAGAACAGCAGAAGGACTGTTCTGGAAAGTGGTTGTTACTGCCAATCAAGCAGATGGGACTTTCTTCTTTTGGTGCTCAAGATTCAGACCAAGCATACCTTTAAGTTGTTTCAATCAAGTATGGCTCTCGTGCAGTGGTCTATGAACTTGCCAAAAACAATATTTATCATTGTTTGAGTCATTCTTGCATACTGCTGTTAACTAGTTTAAAAAAAAAAAAAGGTCATACATGCATGTTTTTAGCACAAATAGAAAACAACTGGTCTTATTTTACCATCCTAGAGTTCACAGAAGACCAAGTTCTGTACTGTGCCTGGTGGCTTGGCAGCAGTGAGGAAACAATTTGAGAAAGCACAAAGGATGTCTCCAAAAAAAACCTTTGTTCAGTACCAGCACCAGAGATCTCTACAGGTACCAACAGTATTTTAATACTACCTAATTAGGTCTGCACTGCTCAATAACAGGAAGAAATATGATTGCTTGCTTTACTGACGAGTTTTCATTATCACTAAGACAATAATTCTCTAATGTTCATACTTAAAAATTTTTTTATTTGAGATATACCACCAGATTTGTATATATTTTATGCAGACGAACACTCACTATAGACTAGACTCAACTGGACTTAGATTGAGTAAAGCACTATATAACTACAGCAGTATTTTATACTGAAACCTGTCTATAAGACTGTGATTTATACATTATCATGTGTCATAGTGATATTTTGCATTTATTGCACTTGATGTTGTCATTCTCTTTCAAAAGGAGTTTCCTGCTTCCACTGAATTAAATCTAGTAAATTTCCCTAAACAGATCAAAAATTGCACAGAAGAACCCAAACACTGCATGAAAGTAAAACAAAGCAGCAGCTAAGTGTTACTTCAGATAAAAGACCTTTACATTTCATTGCTTCATTAGGCTATACCATGAAAAATTGTTGTAGGAGGTAACAATTTTGGACTATGTGAAATCCCCTGTAATAAAACACTTTACAATCTGTCCTGTGCACTCTAAAAAACAGTAAATTTCTTTACCATCCTATACTTCCTGCAGAGATTTTTAAACAACATTGTTCTCCCAGCTTTGTAGGAAAAGGCACATTAAAATTTTGCCACAGGTTTATTTTAATGTTAAGTAAGTATCATCATATCTACCACTCATCTCTCATTTCTTATACATTAATACCTGTATCAACAATTTGCACAGAAAACAAGCAAAACTCTAGGTTGTAGGGAAGAAGACACAGTTTGCTGCAGGGCTATTAATGCATCTTTAAGCAAGCAGAAAAATGTCATAGTGGGACATACACTGGTGCATAAACTGTGGTAATAGGAAGGATTATGAACATACTTTTCTGATAACATGGCCCACTCTACCTGCCAGTTTTCTGGGTGAAGAAATACAGAACCCTGTACAGAAATTATGTGACTTTTCTCTTACGTAGAACTCTATAATTTCATTTCTGTGATGTGTAGATGCATTTTCCCAGGACATCCATCTCTCCACAAAGTCACTACAATAGTTCCATTTCTTCAGTCAAGACCTCATTGCATATTTCTCCACATATTTTTCCTCTGTGGCCAGTTGAGGAGGCTCTTTCAAATCATAAGCAGAAATAGCCATACAACATACATTAAAAAATGAAATCACTCAGACCATATTGAACCATCTTTAAATTTAGGTTAAATAACTTACTGCAAGACCATAAAATCCCATTTTTATGTAACATAACTGCACTTTCATGGAAAATGGAATTATACACTTAAGTAGTTGAAAGATTATTCAAGGTCACTGAATCCATCCTGGGGCAAAACAGAGAAAACATAGTCTGAAGACAGATATGCACATCTGGATAAATTCAAACTACTAATCCAAAACAAAGTAAGGATGCAATTAAATTTTTAAACAGTAATCTAAATACCTGAACATTCTAGTACATATTCAATTATTACATAAGAAATTAATGACTTTTCCTTCAAAATATTGTCATCAATTGTTCAAACAATACCTATTCATCTTCCTGTTTTTCCCAGGCAGCAGTCATCACTCTTAGCTCTCTGCATTGTACTGAAGATTGGTTCCTTGTAATAGGTGCCATAATACCAGTAGAGCTCAATAAACTCGTGTCCAGAATGGTGAGCAGCAATGAAAACTGATCACAGACTTGCCCTGTGCTCATAAACTCAACCAGAGTCTGAATAGAGACCTGCACTGTGTTGTGACCACTGGTACCATGAACCCCTTCTAGCATCAGCCACCAAGATGAGAGGAGGCCATGAGCTTTGGCGTCACACCTCTGCAGGTGTCAGCTGGGAGTGCTTTCCTACCCCAGCTCAGCTACCTGACTGCCCAGGCACAGCCTCAGTGCCCAGTGTCAGAAACAAGCCAGTGCTGGCAAGTGAGCTGAACCTCCAACACAGCAAAGGAGTGAAATACAGAGAAAACATCTGATATTCACTCCACCATATAGTACAGAATGTCAGAACTGATTCGGGCATAGCTACCCCTCCTTCATTGAGGGTCATTCCAGAGGAATTTTCTAAGATGGCTACTGTAGCAATTGCAGAGAATAAGATTGAATAATAGGATAACATCAGAGAACAGTGAAAAGCTTACACTTTTATGAAAATCTTTTTTTTATATAGTGCCCAAGACACACTAAGTATATACATACAAATAAGTAAGGCTGAAACAAATAAGAGAGACTGAAGGATAAAGAAGGCTGAAAGAAAATTTTAAAATTGCAAGAAACAATTCATGAGTGAGCAGCAAGCCAATAATCATCCAGCTGACAGTGTTTTATGAAGCTTACTCATGATATGCCATAAACAAAATGTAATTTATCAATTTTATAGAATATACTGCGAAGTCCATGGGATCTACAAAATATGCCCCAAACCATAATGGGGTAGACTAAATTAATCCTACCTACAGTAATCCTATATCCAACAGTTGGCAATTACAGAGGAGTGATGAAACCAGAGGTCTTCTAATTCTCCATTTGTTCAGAGTAATAAACAAGCAGCATTTAACACCCCGTTACTGGAATTTCAATTACCCATTTTGACTGACACAAAATAAGAGATCCGCCATGTCCCTCTTCCTCTCAGCACACCCATAGCAAGGCTGTGTAATTGTATCATCAAAATCTGGCTGATAATGTTTGGACTGCATTTTAGACGGCCACAGCTATAGGATTAAATTATTATGGTCTTTTGCAATATGGCAACTACTTCATAAGCAGTACCAAAGTTATAACAATAAAGCACTAGTGACATTCAGATTAGATTTGCTTCCTGACTACATTAAGTCTAATTATATTTCTTTTTAATACCCCACACCATTCAAAGGACACATAATGACTATTCTGAACATCTTTCATGTCTCATGAATAAGCTTTTCCAGTAATGAGAGCTTGAATTACATATCTAAAACATGCACATTAGGACAGCAAAGTGTATCTTAAATGAAAAAAGCATATATATATATATATGCATAAATACATGAAAAAGTATATCCATATAGAATGAAAAGGCATATTAGACATACACCTACACAGTCATTAAACAGAGAATAGATGGAAAAATTTGTACTTCATTCTTTTTCAGCAGCCTTTTTTCAACCTGGTACGTGATTAGCTCTACATCTCCTCATGTGTTGTGCAGCTCCCTCACAACTGTTATGTACACAGAACTTGCAAGAGTAAAACAGGACATCCTGTAAAAGCAGGACATGCTGTGACCTGCTCTCTTCAAGCCTCAATGCACTCTGACAGTTCAGAAAGGACTGATTTTGGTACTGGTAATGCACTAAATCACTTACTGGGCCAGCAATAAGAAAATTTATTCTACCTTTTGTTCATACAATTTTAATTCATTCTTATAGCTGAAACAGGATCTGGCAGCACAGAGGTGGAAGAGGATTCCTAAAGCCCATGGAGGGGATACTCATTGTTTCTCTGCCATAGATCTAAGAACCCTTGTTGCCTACTGCATGGCAGAAATTACAGAGATTCAGCAGAAATATTAATGGTCATGCAAGCAGTGTAAGCATTCCTTAGTTTGAAGGTGAAATAAATCCCATAAATATATGCTTTCTCATGGCATGACTAAGAGAAAGAACTAATTTCTTGCCCCACAATGAACTGAATTTCAAGTAGTAGTCAGGACTTGAGATGCTGGAGGCTTACAGCTCTATACTGCACCAGGTGTACAGCAGCAATCTCAGAAACACAGGACTGTCTACATTCATGTTCAAGTTACATTGAACACTTGGGAAGGACTGGAAGCTCCTTTCATTTGAAAGCATATTATCAATAGAAACTAATAGACAAGCTTCCTTCTAACAGAGGAAGATGAAAGTATCATTTGACATGAGAGAAATTATTTGTTAGACAGCTCTGTGTGCATGATAAAGGAAGCACAGGACTGCTGCCTTAATAAATCACTAAGTCTAAAAGTACCCCATGGAAACTGATAATGATATAACACAGGTTCGATGGCAGGCTTCAAATAAGAAAACAAATCACTGTCAGAATCTGAAGCCAAACCAAACACAGATAGACCAGAATTCAGTTTACACAGACATCTTGGACAGTGCTTTAAACTCCCGAAGATACACTCTGTTTATTACACTGCAGTTGCCAGGCTTGTAGTTACAGTGCTACCTGTATATTTTATAGGATCTTTTGGTTACTCTATGGGTCATATTTTTCACAATTGTAACTCATCATGACTTTTGCACCTCATACAGACATACCACACTTCCTTTTAAAATGTTGCATTAGAGTTATGTCCACTGACAGGCAACAAGTTGGAGGCACAGGACACAAAGCCAGAACAGCCTCCTTGTCACCTCTGCCCCCTCCCAGTCCAATTATGCATTTTATCTATTCATGCAGCCTGTCATATCTGCTGGGCAGAGCTTTGCTGAAGTAACAAAGACTTGA
This sequence comes from Catharus ustulatus, assembly GCF_009819885.2. Lineage (NCBI taxonomy): Eukaryota > Metazoa > Chordata > Aves > Passeriformes > Turdidae > Catharus > Catharus ustulatus. The sequence goes on along the minus strand of NC_046227.1, from coordinate 19,980,529 downwards.
CATCTTCAGTGTTATAAAAAAACCTGTTCCAACATTGATATCAATAAATATCAAAGATAATAACAATGGCATTCTGCTGTAAAATGGCAGCTCTAGTTACACCATTTACAATAGAACTAATTTCTGACAGCCCTTCAGGCAAAAAAAAATCTGATTTACTATTAGGTGTTAATGTAAATTTTTTTGGTTTGTCTTGAGGAAACATCAAGTAGTAGGCACCACACAGTATCAACTAGCACCAGGGAAGCTGAGTGCAATGAAATGACCTCCAAGGAAAGTCAAACAGAAGCCTCTCAAACACAAGAGGTAACTATATAATTTAATAATCATTTCATTGGACAATTACACTGATACTGATACTTACCTGCTTTGCTTCTTCCTCCTTTACCTCTTGGTACAGCAAGGTCTGGATTTTCTGCTGAGAGCTTATTAGCGCATAAAATTTTTTAGAGGTGTTTCATTAGTGTTTTTAACATTATTGTTTTATCATGATAATTTTTAGATTTACATTTATATGTTTCATCAATGCAGTATTTTAAATATGGTTTCAGAAGTATGTAAAATTCTTACACATTGCACTAAATCATGACTAAAGTGAGGGTTTTGTGCACAGGTTTCTCCTCACGAGCAATTTACTCATGAAACGAAAATGGCATCTACATTCACTCAGCATGACACAGGTAAGAAGTGGCACAAGAGTAAAGGTTCACAAATGAGCCATGTTAAATGTCTTTACCCCCCCAGATGTACTGTTCTTAGCATATACACATGAAAATACACACTGCTCCGACTTCTCAGCAATGCATATTCCTTCAGTGGGACTTAAGAAATGAGTTCAGAATTCAGTATGAAGAGATTATGTTTGCATAAGGATGTGGTTTTAAATATGGTCTGAGTTGCTTAAAAGAAGAGGAGACTTGATAGCTTCTCTGAAACTAAAGACAAACACTAGTCCATGTACGTACAAAGCTGGATGGGTAAGGTTCAGTTTGCAGCTGATCTGATTAACCCTGCAGGATATGATCACAGTATTAAGATGCTGCTGCTTGAATGTGAATTCATGCATTATATTCCACCACAGACCTCAGTCACCCATTGGCCCTGCCACGCCACTCAGGTATGGCAAAACAGTAGTTTATATCATGTCCCTTAACAATTATTTTGTCATTTCCTCTACAGATTTCTGTACTGATCAAGTGACTCTCTAGACTTCTACAAGGCTAAACACAATTTTTCCAAGATAATAATGTTTTATAATTCACTGATAAAGTCAATTTTAAAATATGCAGGTTGGTGTAAAACCAATCTTTTTTATTTTTCTTCCCATTGCAGTAAGCAATTCAACTCAGAATGAAGAGCTCTCAAAAACTGTAACACAGATTTTAAAACAGCAGATTGAAAAGGCAGCTCAGGAAAAGGCTGACAGAGAGATCACAACACCGGCTAAAGAAGTAAAGGTCTGTATTTTTAATAAGAGGAATCTTTCCTTATGCAAATTAGAAGTTAAGACACTGGTCTGTCATGCTGCCTGATTTTCTATTTCGAATAATTATGATTAAAAATGTAACCTATGGAAGTGGTGGGAATATATGGACTTCAGGAATTAAGTGCACATAACGCAATACGAAATACGTTAGAAGGCTCCATAAGTATTTATAGTACGTGACAAAAACAATTCAAGGTAAAAACTACTGCATTTTCTACTCCTCTGCTGAATAGTCTCCTCTTTCCTTGTTTTAAATCTGTAAGTATGTATAATTTCCCACCACAGACTCTCCAAAGCCTGGAAAATACCACTTTCAGAAGAAATGAAAATGAACATAAGCTACAGCTAAAGTTTGCCATGCTTACAGTGCAAAGTGTGCATTTGTTGCAGCAAAATCCCCAAGACAGCTCAATCATCATTTTGCATGGATTCCACATTTCTTTATATATTCAATGGTGCAAATATCACAGCTCTTAGCTCGAAAGATTTGGTTTATGCATTCTGAGAATAGCTGATAGATTGTGTCTTTCCAGATCTTATTATAATACTATTGCTTGGATGCTTGCAGACCTAGCTTTTGTGCAGAATAGAAAAAGGGGGAAAGAAAGAAAGAAAAAACAATCACAAATCACAGACAACCCTTTTGTCCCCTAAAGATGGAAAATACATACCAGGAAATCACATTGATTTTGATAGTTCATCTGCTACTGCTACAGACTACAGGAAATTTCTACACCAAGGAAAAAACAGGATGGAACTTCTACCTCTGCAATTATTTGCTCCCAATACATGGAAGAACAGGGAAATTTCTCAATACTTATGCAAAAGCTCCAATGGAAATGTCAGTATATTCTGATCCACTAGGCCAGCCAGCTCTCCAACAAAGTCCACTATGTCCACAGATCTGTACCCAAAGCAATTTATGTGAACTAAGACATTTATATATGTTTACACCAAATACTAAGAACACTAAGAAAAACATTTTCTAACATTTTATGTCATGGATCATTTAGATGCACAGCAGACTAGAAATGGGTTTGCCTTCATCATTCAGATGTTAACAAGGCCAGAAAAATAATGTTTAGTGGCATGAAATCCAGAGAGGAGAGGTTCTCTCTCTAAGACAGGTTTGTGAGAACCAGCCTTTCATTCCATTTCAAGATGAGCCTCCAGACCCAGATAAAGCAAGAAGTACTGCAGAGAAGGAACCATTGCAGGAAGAAATGTTAAAATACACAGCCGGAGTGTTTCAGACACAGCCTCTTGATGCGCTGCATGCGCATGCTCCAGGCTCTTCAGGAACTATGGACAATGTGCTTGCATTAGGTAGAGGAGGTGTTGGTGCAGGTAGCTGGATGTTTGAAATGCAGCCACTGAACTATATGAATAAAAATCACCCCAGTGAGGAACAAGCATCAGCTGAAAGACACATCTAAGAAGTTTCTAATGGTGCTGTAAAGACTCTGAAGTACATGCTAGAAACACAGTCAATGTCCCATTCCCCCTCCTCAACAAAAAGAGAAAAAATGGAATGAAGAAGCTCATGGGACAATATAAAGATAGGGAACAACATAAGGACACTTATCATTTACTTTTACAGCCATGGGGAAAAAATAATTGCTAATTAAGATAGATTTTGAGAAACAAACACTGCAATACCTCCCTCCTGCCCTCCTTTCATAGTCTCAGCTTTACTCCTCCCTCTTCCTCTCCCACAGAGGGGATGGGGAATGGGGGCTGGAGTTAGTCCATATCAGCACACATATCAGCAGCAATTCTTCTCTGCTGCTCCTTCCTTCTCACATCTTTTCCTTGCTTCAGCATGGGCTCTCCATATGCCATAGTTCCCTCTGGGAATACCCACCTGCTCCACTGTGGTGCTCCCCAGGGGCCCTAGTGTGGATGACTGCTCCTGCGGGGTCCCCTCCCAGGCTGCAGCGAAATACCTGCTGCCCTGGTCTCCTCCCCTTGCTCTTCTCCGACCTTGGTGTTCGCAGGGCTGTTGGTGACATTTTTCCCCTCAGTCCTGGCTGCACGTGCAGCTTTTCGCCCTCTCTGAACACTTTTCCCAGCGGCCGAGCCGTGCGCTGCACGCGGAGCTGCCTGTGCCCAGCACGGGGCAGCGGGGCCGCTCCTCACGGGCTGCGCCAGCCCCGCAGCTGCGCCACCGGCACACAACACAGCACAGCACAGCACAGCACAGCACAGCACAGCACAGCACAGCACAGCACAGCACAACACAACACAGCACAACACAGCTCAACACAGCACAACACAACACAACACAGCACAACACAGCACAACACAACACAACACAGCACAACACAGCTCAACACAGCACAACACAGCACAACACAGCACAACACAGCACAACACAGCACAACACAGCACACCATGCAATTTCACAGAGATTAATAGTGCCTCACTATTCAGTCCTGGAAGTTGGATTGGGACAAATTTCCCTTAAATTCCCTCTTTGCTTTCCTCTTCTCTTGACTTGCCTTCTGAGGCACAACACTCACTATCAATTACCACCTAAGCAAAGTAACCATTCAATGAGCCAGTTTTCCAAGATACACATCACCATTTTTTCCCCTACTAATTGCCTTATATCCTTCCTCTCCTCCCTCTCTACATTCAGAACACTTGTGTACCTAAGGATATTCAGCTGAGTCCTGGATCTTGGCTCACAAGCAGTCTGTACATCAGGAGTGGGAGGCATGTCTGGAACACTGCATTTTTGCCTGCCAGGCCTCTCTCTCAGCCTCCTAGGCGTCTAAGCAGAGTCTACATTTCAGATCTTATAATTCAAAACCAACAATTCTATGAGAGATTTTTTTTTTTTAACTGGTGGTTTATTCTGGTTGCAAGTTCTACATTATCTTAAAGATATGTAACTTTCAGCATTTTTCACAGCCCTCATTATAGATTAGAGTGATGTGGCAACTAAAGCTGTAGCTATAAAATCTACATCACTTTTTGTCTTGATCTGTGAACTGTTATAAAATCAACACCAGCAGGCAAACCAACAGACAGACCACTTAAAGGGGCCAAATTTTCTGCTGATGTCAAGAGGCATTACTGTCATCAGTGCAGATATATTCATACTGCAATTATTTGGTCCACCCTTTTTGTATTTGTCTGCTAATACAATTTTCATAGCAATTCAGAGATCAAGACAGAAGACCAGCAGGCATTCTTCTGCTCCTTACTAGTATAAAACTTTCTATTCATGTTTTGTACTTTATAGAGGAATCATTTTCTTTACAATTAAATGTGCTTCACAGAAGAAAAAGACTTTATAAAGTTGTTAATATAAATGTAGCTACCTTAGTATTCAAATTTAACTGAAACAAGTATCATGTCTGACAACTAAAACTGTAAAAGTCACAAATAATTATGTCCCCAGCACATTTGGACCATATGAGTGCACAGTCTAGAGGTTACCACAAAAGGGGTAACCCCTACTGTGCATTTGGCATGACTAAGCAAAAAGTCCTCATCAGAATTTCAAATATCCATCCCTACTTATTGATCTTTACATCACTTTGTACATTCAAAGATTATACATACATTAGATCAACTCCACTTATACTAGAAATCCTGCCACATTTCATAAAGTAATAAGTTATTACAAATAAAGGGAAGATATTGTACCTGGTGAAGTGAATAGTCCTTTCAAATGCATGGATTCCTGCAAAGGGAAAGGTAAGTAATTTTTAACTTTCAAAGTATCACTGTTAGTGGAACAAAAAGGAAGCCCTTCAGCAAACAGCTGAGATACCAATTAACAGAAAATGGAAAATGTTCTAACAAAATATATGGACTGATACTGTTCAACCCAAATCATAACATGTGGCTTAGATTAATTTGTTTCGTTTTCCTGTGTGGTTGTAGAAACTGCAGATTCAGGAAAATGAAACCTGCAAACTCTGTCAACAGAGAGTTTATCCCATGGAATGTCTAGTTGCCGATAAGCAGAATTTTCATAAATCGTGTTTCCGATGTCACCACTGCGGCAGTCAATTAAGGTAAGAAGTAACTGCATGTTCACTCCCACAACCCTGCTTTTGAATATAAATACAGATGGTGACATTATTTTCAACTGGAGGATTTTTCAGCCTGTAGGATGCTGGGTTGACAGAGTGGTATCCTGAGTTCTCCTTTTCTTCTCTGCTCCTAACAGCTGCACTGTGACAGGGAATGAATCCTTTAAATTCCGTATAGAACTGCTCCATCCCAGTACCTTCCAAATTCTTCCCCATATTACTTCCTAGTGACTGCTGCAGACCTTCAGGACAGCATCAAACAGCAGACACAGGAATTCGGGTGGAATTTAACACATCCAAAATACATCAAATTTTCTCTTAATTTTCTCATTCATAAAAAGAATTATGATGGTTCTCTACATTAGCAAATTACTCTGTAACCTTTATATAAAATGTAGGATTTATTGCATTATCTGGCTGCAAAGACCAACAATTTTGATTTTAACACACTCTGGTTTAGTTACACACATTTCCTTTACTTCATTTGAGAGGAGAATCCAAATATAATCAAACATAAATTTCTATAATTTGCACAAAGACTAAATTCTGCTTCTACGTTGTAGAAAGACCGAAGATTTAAAATTTTCTTCTTTGGATGAAGAAAAATGGTGCAAAAAGCCCGGAAGTGCTGTAGAACATTTCTATTTGTAGCTTATTCTGTGCAACAAGCGAATGAATTTAGGTTCTTTTTTAAATCACTAAGCATGACTCTTCTCCTTCATTTTGTCTTTGAAATTGTAAGGGAATTTGCAAGTAAAGATTTTAGATAGTTTTTTTGGGGGGTGGAAGAGGGAGAAAGAGGGAGGTGTATGGTAATTTATGACATGTAAAAGCATAAAGCAAATTTTCTTCCATTTGGCAGCTTGGGAAATTATGCGTCTCTACATGGAAAAATATACTGTAAACCCCATTTTAAGCAACTTTTCAAATCAAAAGGAAATTATGATGAAGGTTTTGGACACAAGCAGCATAAGGAATTATGGAATTCTAAAGATCAACTTAGTTCAATTAAGAAAACTCAAGCTGAAGAAACAAATCCCATTAACACTGTACCTGTTGATCCTAAACCAATTACAGAAGTTGCTAAAGACTTGTACTCAAGTACTGAAGGTGCTTGTCCTGATATTTTGGATAATAATTTGAAAAAATCCACAGAAAGAGGTAAATTAAAAATGACATGGCCTCCTTCAAAAGATGATGCAACATCTAAGAAAACATTTTCTATTGAAGAATCAGCTAAAATAAGTAAGTCAAAGTGGCCCCCAAATGGTTTTGCTCAAGAAGATTCTAATTTATACACAAATAAACCTCTGGGCAACAAAAAGGAATCTCAGAAAAATCCCGCTGTGATGGAGCAAAATGAAAACACCACCAAAAATTCACAACAAAATCAACACTCATCCTTTTGCTCTCTGTCTGAAAAAGAAGGTACAAATACTTGTAAAGCAAAGAAAAATGAAGCAGGCAATAAGGGAAAGGATGAGGAAGTTGGGAATGTGCAAGATAAGGTGAATAAACTAGAAGCATCAGAGAAAAAGGAGCAAAGTGGAAAGGATATTAATGAGGGTGATAATGTAATTGTGGATAGTACTGGTAAGAAGCAAGAGAAACAAATTAATGAAACTGGTAATTCAGAAGTTGTTCAGGTTACTAACATTGATGATGTAATGGTACAAAAGAATCACAAAGAATGCAGCTTCAATAACAACAACAATAATAATTATGCCACCTTTTCTCATCGAAATATTTGTACACAGAAAACAACTCTCTCAGCTATGTCTACCCCAAACACAGCATTAAACCATGCTATTTGCACTGAATCACAGCACACCTTTGCAAAGCTGGACAATCAGTCTGGAAATGAAGAAATATACGAGATGTACAAATCTCATGAGAGTTATTCTGGAGATACTGTACTTGCACAGGATGAACAGAACTCAAAAGATGAAGATGCTGTTACTTCCAAGAGTCTTGCTCAATTTAATAATGATACCACTTGTCAGAAGTCTTGTACTAGCAGCATGTTAGTTTTGAAGAAGGCAACTAACACAACATTGTCTGTTGATACTGAGTTTTTATGCACTGGAGAAGAATCAGAATATGACAAAAAAGACAAAAAGCTGAATACTATTTTATCTGACACTCTGAAGATCCCTTTTCTTAAAAAAGACAAGCTGGTTTCAAAATGTGATCTGATAGACTCTGTAGGTGTAAGTAAAAAAATCCTGCAGTCCATATTCAAAAGAACACAGAAATCATGATACAGAACTGAATCATATTAATGCTTGTCAATAAAGTGAAATAATCCAATTGGCAAAGACTGACATAAATACAAGCTTAGATTTACTGAGTTCAAGACATTCTGCTGTTTCATCATTCCAAGGCAGGAAATTGAAGTTCAAATGACTCACTGCAGATGAATAAATTTTTAAAAAATATTATGAAAATTAATAAAATATCCAAGTTACAAAATATTTCATAAATAGGTATTCCTTCAGTCTACTTATTTTAGTCTTTCATAAAGATTTTAATATCGAGAAATTACACAAAAGAATACAGTTATACTGTCAATTACCTAGACTTTGTTCAGTTAGTTTATATTTAAGGCAACGAGATGTAGATTCTTTTTCTATCTGTAATTATACAACACCCATTGTTTTTCTATGTTTCTGAACATTGCAAGGAATATTTGACTACACTGTCCTGGTGAAACATAATCCATTTCAATATTTATTATTTGTAATAACTTCAGACGTGAAGTACCTGGTATGCACAAAGGGAAAAAAATAAAAAATACTTCCAGTGCTTTTCCTAATGTTTTATTACTGTAACTGAGCTGTTTCTCCATGACGTATTATGTACACTGGTTGTGTTAGCTCATGCTAGAAAATCTGGGGCTTGGTTGAAATTTTGGGGGGGGGTTAATCTCTTTTGTTTCTGTTTTTGCAGTATCATGTAAGACTTAGTTTGTAATGGATCATTATTGAACAGTAACCACAGCTGGTTGGTGAATAGCACTGTTTTGCTATATTCCTAGAGCTGCTACTAAGTTATATTGAGTAACAGGGGAGAAAAAAGTGTGTACATTTTAACACTGGATAAAAGCAAACATCCTAAATAGAACTGAAACAGGGTTTGGGGACACCGGGTAGTGAAGACTAATGGTTGTTTCAGTAACTAATTCAAAGTCATTGTAGCTGAAGCAGCTCTACAGTGTCATATTTAAACCTGTACAAACTTATGCAGATCTAGCACTTTCTTCCTTAAAACAGATGCTTATGGATTAACATTTGCTCACTTAACACTATTCCATCTTGTATGAAAGAGCAACACATCATTTAATTGTTGAAAATGCTTAATAAAAAAGCACTTTACAAAAAAATACTTTGTGGGTTTTTTTAATATGAATTTATACATACTATTTTCCTTAAAGAGTTTGCCAAATTCTTCATCCAATGACTAGTTTAAGCATCAGAGAGAAAGGCAATCATAATCAAAATACATTTATCAAAATAATTCCTGAAGGAGCCAACAGAGACAGGCATCTGAAATAATTTACAGGAAAGACAAGCTGATGTTAAAACATTTAAGACAGTGTGCCTCACACTTCTAGAACAAAACATCACCTGCACTACAACTCATTGCCCAAAGCAACAGGGTTGTGGGCAAGTGGGAAATCCACATGACTCTTGTATACCTACACAGAAACAACCATAAACTATACATACACATCAGAAAACCAGCAATAGCATTTTTTCCACAAGCATACTTCAGGACTATATTGCTCCAAAGTATTCTCAGTAAATGTAGAAATATAAGAAAATCTCTTTAAATTAATGTTACCGGAACAGCCTTTGCACAAGACACTCCAATATCACTATATTTGAGAACTTTATTAAAAAGCATCAGCTTACAGCTGCTTTTGAACATCTCAGAATTATTTCAGCAAGATTTCTCTCTCTACTATTGCTTCCCTCTGTTTGGGTGTAACCATCATAATTTGTTTTTAAAAACCCAAGAGATTACCACATAGCGCTAAATGACTTTGCTTTCTTTTTTTGAGTAGATAACCCAACTAAAAGTAACATCAACAAAATTCCTAAGACAAAAAAAACCAAACCCCACACCAAAGACAAACAAACAAAAAAAACACCCCACAGCAGAAAATGCATGCCTGAAGAAAATAAACGAAATTTGACTGGCATATTTAAGACTTCTATATGAATCAAAATTTTGAATCTCCTCCATTTCTCAAAATTTCACATAAAATAGAAGATTGTTTTCAGCTGTATTAGTTAGGAAAGAGGAATTATATCAAAGGTGAAATGAAGGTGTTTATGTGCACATAAATGTGTAGGTGTGATCATATGCAAGTTAATAATTCAGGATAATGCTAACATGGCTGCAACATTTGTACCTGAAGTACAGTACTGTGCCATTTGTTAACCTCCTGCATATTCTGATGAATTTAACCTTGTATCCTACAATCTAAAGGAGTGACAGATGTCAATTATGATAATAAAAATTCACACCAAGAAATTAGCACCTCTGAAACTATGCTTGCAAACTACAGACCTTTTAGCTTCCCCCAAACAAAAGCAAAAATGAATCAGAGAAAAAGTGTGTTCCTTATGGCCAGCTAGATATGACTAAAAGAAAGGCTTTGTTGAAATAGTGTAAAAAAGCGAGACTATACAGAAATTTTTACTCCCAGAGAGAATATTATGTAGAGTCAACATACATAAATTACATACCAAATGGGGTAACTTTCTCTGGATACTCCATGACTGAGATTCTGCTTAGTATGGGATAGACACCAAAGTCCTGAGCCTTCCTCTAGTGGATTAACTAGCTTTGAATTCTCTTCTCTTAGTGAGTGGCCTTTGTACTTCCACCACTAGTGAAGACAAATGTTAAGGAAATTAAATAATATTACAGAATTATTTATTTGAAGCATAAACCCTATAATATAATTTGGGATTCTTATACAAATAATAAGGATGACACCCTCTAAACCTGTTCTAGAAAACTAACAGCCATGGGCAATAAATTATTGTAGAAAAATGTAAATAACCTGAAAAAAAAGTTGATGTAGAAGAGTTCTGCAGAATTTCAGCCAAAAGCTTAGTGTAGAAGTAATCAGAGATGAGATAAGGCTGGAACTCACTGAGCCTTACACCCTTTTCCTTCCAAGGCAAAAGGATGGGAGAGGTCACCCTGATGTATACGTACATTGCCACTATAGAAGTCACACTGTGGAGAGAATGCATATAGCAACTGAAAGTGAGATTAAGTGTGTAGAAAGTAGAAACCTTATAGGTTTTCTGTAAAAGAAGTACTAAATGAATAATAACTACTAAGCTGCTAAAAAAACTCATGCATGTTTTAGTGAACCCGTACAGATTCACTGCAGCCAAGAAGCTGGTCTATATTGGTTTAAAAAGAACTAGCATACATATAGAGTTGTATTTCTGTGAAGGGAAGTTGCTATTCTAAGTTTAAGTATGTTAAAGTTAGCCTCTAGGCTTTCTACGTTTTGCTACCTGAGTTTAAATAATCAGTCATCAGTCTGTAAGAGTCTCATTCGCTGAGGAGAAGCTTGATGGCTCCTGGGAAGAATTCTGGTACTGAGCTTCCTATTCTCTCAGCAGGATAACTTTCTCTGGCTACTCCTAAGTTTCATCCCATGGACTGGATATTTACCCTAAGAAAGGAACCTTACAGTCAGAGGGCAGAGCTGATCCTTTTCCAGCACAGCTTCAGCCAAGCACTGTTCAACAGTAAAGCTGCACTGACAAGCAGCATTAAAACGAAACTTTTCCACATCATTATTTAATACAGGATACTTGCAGTCTAAGAAGTATATTTTCACTAGCTATTATTGGCTAGTGAAGATGTTCTACTGCTTTTAGAACACAGCAGGGTTCATGTATTCTTCTATACTGAAAAGCACCAATTAGAGAGATTAAAGAGCCTGATTTAATGGCTGGGCTAGCGCTGCATTTTAGAGAACTTCTAAATTTGCAGTCCATTTGCAACTTCATTAACATAATTGGCACAAAAATTTACTTGGAATTACTTAAATTGTTTTTATAGGTGCAGCATATCCACAAATCCCTTTGGAGCCTTTGTAGAGTCAGGGGCATCCTCAAAACTCTTTGAAGAGACCTAAGCAACACTTAGATAGAGCTGAAGTGGACTCCTCCTAAGCGAAGGACTTGCTGAAAGCAAATGCTGGATTACTTTGAAAAGTGTAAATACCTTGCATGTTTTCTGTTAAGCATTTATCTCCTTCATACATATCAACAGGCAGACCTACACTAGTTATCTTAAATGACTAACAGTGCTCAGGGTGGACAACTAATCCATGCTAAGGATCTGCCTTGTTCTAACACAACATGTCTTGAAATATCTCTTCGTAAATAATTATAGTTCAGGCCTTATTTGCGAAGTGCAGGATAATTATCAGAATTGGTTATAAAAGATTTGGGTCACTTCAGTCAAGTATACCTCCAACTGGCAGGTATAATTGCAAAAACATTAACTACACTGGGTGCACTCACAAAAACAGGAAAACAGGAAGACAAAAACATAGATTAAAGCCTTTGTCTCTTTTCATGCTTTCATCCATTAAGAGGAACCTAAGTTAAATTCTTTGGGTAAATTCGACTGCCTTTCACAAACAGTGTTTCACCTTGTATGTGGGTTACATTTGATGATTTTGACATGAAAAGCATTTTAAATGTTTTAAAGAGATGATCTGCATTAAATTTGGCTTAGAAACATAATTAAACTGACCTTACTTTTGGGCTTTCTGAAAGAGTAAATTACAATTCAGCCATGAAAGATCTGAATTTTTCAGTATAGTCTTTAAGCAAAAAAAGCTCTGTAGTGTACTAGTGTACTAGTTTGGGGAAAGAGGAGAAAAAAAAATACTGTTTCCCACTGCTCCCTCTCTTAGGGTACGGTATGAGAGAGAAAGAAAGAACAAGGTCTTCTTAAATTCTCAAAAGGAAAAAATAAGATCTATCAAAATAAAATTCACGTTTAATCTGACTTTTATTAACTAAGTACATTGTAATTTTACTAAAAAGAGACATAAAAATCTACTACACATTTCAGCAGGTGATTTTCAAAATCACATAATCTCTTTAAATAAAAAAAAAACAAAAAAAAAAAAACCCTAGGAAAACCTTAGAATGTTTCAACCCATTTTACCTTTTGGCTCTTGACACTGTAGCCATCACTATCACTATTCATGTAAAATTACTCTTAGACTGATTAAATGATACCTGTAACAGATGCTGACAAGGAATAATGTCCTATCACAACCAATACCTATGAAGGAGCCATTCCTCCCCCACAGAAACTGCATATTCCAAATCAAAAAGTGGGCTGTTTTTCCAGTCAACCTTACTAGCCAAAAAAATTGACCAAACACAAAATTTCTTGATCAAGAAGTTATCTCTCAACAAAAATAGAGATGGATTTTCAGTAAATGAGATGAAATAGTCAAAGACTTTCAGGAGGAATAAAGGTAGAGCTGTACCATGAAGGGCTGGAACAAAGTACTAAACAAAGTACTTCAATATACTGCTTAGTAAATTAGACTGTCATCCTAATTGTAATCCTGGTGCACATATCATAATAAAAATAAAAACCAATCTATATGAAATAATGAAATATCATCTTAGCACTTAAAATATGCTTCCAATTTCTCTCTGTAATCACAGTTAAGACCTCTACAGGACATGAGATAAGAAGGAAGAAATCAATAGCTATAAAGTTAGCTTATGCAGATAGACATAGAAAAAAATTTCTGCAGTTCCAATCTTAAGAGCTTTTGTATAGCTTTTCATAAAGCAGTATTAGAGTGGAAATAGCACACAAACAGTGTCATATACTGTTCTAAACAGCGTTTAGAATATCTTTATCTTTGTTACCTCCCAGAAATTGCTTTTCTGCTTTGGTAGGACAGTACTGCTATACTGAAGGCTACAGATTGGGTCTGGATGGCTTTGGCTGAGAAAACCATTTTGCCAGCAGTGGCTCTGATGTGCCCAGAGAGAAGGTAATGAGAAGTTGCATTACCAGGCACTGGCAGCTATCCATGCTGACAGCATGCCATAAACCAGCAACAGCATGGACTCAGCTTCTTGGCCAGAATATGAAGCCTAAACTGTTTTTTGGGTTTTTTCAAAATAAAGCATTAAGACAACAACCAACAACACCTTTATGTATTTCTGAAGGCATCATGATATAAATATTTGGCTAATTATATATGTGAAACTATATCTGAAAATACTAATGTTATAAACTGACACACTGCAGAGTGCGCCATTATCCTAATTTTTTATTTTTAGAGAAAGCATATGTGCACTGTAGGAAAGAGAGGGAAATGAGGTAAAAAAGTAGGGTTAATTTACCTTATTTTTGGGTACCTCTGTAACAAAACTCAGCTTTACAAACTTCTTCCAAATAGCTTCCAACCAATTAGGTGAGGTTTGAATTAAGCGTCCAGAAATTTATGCTCTGCGATGACATTTCAAGACTACTGCAGCACTCCAGAAAACAAACCACTTTCTTTAACTAGCTACAAATTTCATCATCACCTACAAGAGTGAAGTGACATAGCATTGGTTTTTTTGACATGAAGACCTGCCTACAGAGAGATGACTAACAAATGAAATTCTGCACCTCCTCCTATACCTTTACTGAGTTTGTTCAAACGTGTGTACATGCATTACTGTATTTATTAATACCAACTACATTACTGATTCATTTATTACTGACCAGAATTTCTAAAAATTAATCATAATTCACAGGGTCAGGAAATAAGGTCAAACAGACAACTTTAATTTTACCAACTTTAACAGACAACTTTAATTTTTTCTTCAATTTTAATTTTGCCCAACATCTGAGTGCTTGAATTTGAAACCTTAATGTTCCTTTAATATGTTTGCTGAAGACATACTCACTTATGTGCCAAATACAATTCAAAAGGTTGAGTTCTGAAAATTCAAAATCTGGATCAACTTGAAAGTTATGAAAATTTTTAAAGACCATCATCAAGATATGGTGCTTTATGGATTTCTGGACTTTTAAAATATTAGGGGTAATTCCTCCCCCTTTTCAAGTCTTTGAATACTAAAAAAAATAAATTCTAGAATTTTCAAGAACTTTCTAGAATGATTCCTCTTTAATACACATTGAATGCTTTGGTGGAGCAGAAGAAAGAAACCCCACCTACACCTGTCTGGGATGGTTTCTGTAAATGACACACTCTTGCTCAAGCTAAGCTGTAATGTTAAAGTCTATGTTTTACTCTATCCTACACAGGCAGGTATGTATTTTAATTGTGGGAAAAGGTAATGCCACAGTAGTAACACTTTTGCATATTTGGCATGTAAAAAATGGGACTTTTGATTGCTTATAATTTTGTCTCATGTTATCTTTTTGGGGAGAAGCATTCTGCACACAGGAAAGGACAGACAGACTGATTTACGTTTAAAGCTTTACCAAAAGGCTTCTTTCATTTCCAGGAAAAATACCTGTTAAGAGCATAGATTTTTGCCCATGCTAAAAAAATACCTTTCAGCTGAAAAACTTTGAATCAGTCTATTGCCTCAGTTTTGATCTGGTTCTGTTCTGACCATATTTGCAATATAGCTTTCCTTTTCAACACGTAACATTATTTTTTTATGGTACAGATGTCCTCTTGATATACAACCAGGAGAATATTTTTATTAGAACTTCCTTCTGAACTGGTGCAGCAGCTAGAAGATAAATTGGAGACTGTAATCAATAAAGCCTGAGGTAATATTTTAATAATTCAATAAATCAAAATATTAAATAATTGTACAAGTAGCAGGACTCATCCCTTCTATGTTCTGAACAAGTTAAGAGTCCTAAGAAAAATGCTGTGTGATCACAGAATTAAAGACTTTACCAGACAACTTTTGAGTTCAGGCATTTGCAGTTTCAGATTTAATGATCTTTTAATGTAATACACGAGTACTATGGCTGTAAGCATATAAATATATAGATACTCATGTATACATAAGTAGAACCACGAGCAATCAGCAAATTACTGTATCACCGGCGGTGTATATATAGAACTAGGAAGCTCAGTGCCACTAAACTGATTCATAATGTGGTGGCTTCACTGCTTCCCCCTCTCTCTTTCCATCATATATTCTGTGTTTTCTTTGGTTGCTCTTCTACTACCATTACAAGCTCTTTTGGGACTGAGACTTCACACAACTTTTTTCTTCCAGATGATAAGAAAAAGCACACAGCCAAATATTCCTGACATAGTTCTTTTATCTCTGAATAAATTTTGGTACCAATATCCTCAGTCCCTTAGTGAGCAGACATCCTTATCTATGAGGATGCCACTCCAGCAACAGAAAGATGTGAGTAATTTTTCTTAAAACGCTCTTCAATGAAAATAAGGGTAACAGAAACTGTCCTGTGTGTCAATCATAAAATAGTCCCAGTGATGACAATTCCAAGCTTTGCAGTGTTAGTACCAGGGAACATGGCTCCTGTATTCTGTTAGCTGCGTACTTCAAGAAAATGGAAATTAAGGACCAGTCACATTCCAGTACTGGTCACATCCTCTTGCTGATAAGCAATCAGTTGACACAGAACCAAACTCTGGTTTATGAGTAGCAATCCTAATCCTCCAAAAGCATGAAAAAGTGAAAAAAAAAAAAGAAAAATGCATGCAAAATTATAAAATAAGTGAAAACATTAATCATAATTAAACAGAACCACATTGATTTTTGCCAGCTGGATTCAGCCACTGACTGTGATGGGAAGGCTCTTCTCTTGGTTAAACCTGCTGAGAGCTGTATTAATTCTTTATAATTAATTTCTTAGGTAATAGTGCAAATTATTTGTCAAAACAGTTGATCCACCACAAAATTAAATATGGGGTGGGGAACAATGAAAACTCTAATATATTTACAACAAAGATAAAATACCCAAACTGACTGGATCAATGGAGGGAGGAAAAAATGTTCTTTATATGAACTGGTCACTCATGCAAAGCAGAATTACTTGGATGTGAAAAATGGTCCACCACCCATCTATTCCTCTACACAAAAGGCCTATCTTACATCACTGCTCAAGGCAGTTGCAATTAAATATATGTTTATAGAATCTTTAAACACTTCTAAGTATATTCATTATGTTCACAATGACATTGCTCTGAAGGACGCTATATAAATGGAAGCTGTGCTTACAAGTGATCACTGCAGATAAACAAAGATCTTGAAGGACTCACTCTGCACACAAAAGAAGTTGCCTTGCTTTGTTTATGGGGAGATTAGCTCCCTCCAGCTGACATATACATGGGAGATAAAATAACAAAAGGAAACACTTTGCCATGCAGTGTGAAATCAGATCCCAGTGCACTTCCAGAAGAGTGCATGACAGGGCAAGTTTGGGGGACAAGAACCCTTTGTCTCCTCACTTGTCTATATAGCACCTAGCACACAACTATGATTTGCATCTCACAGCATACATCTACATGATATTAACTAAAGGGTTACCAAATGAGGCTGAATAATGCTAGCAAATTGTAACACAGTTAGATAATCAAACACTCCTCCCCCGGATCTACAAAGGCAGCGCTGCATCCATGCATCAGTTAAGCATTCAAACCCTATCAGAAGGGAGGAGTGATATAATGTTTATCTCTAAGAGGTTATTTTACAGTTTAATGTAGAAGTTATAGTATGCTTCGGTTCTGTAGTACAGCTTTCCTTAAACCTGAGGTTAAAGTCTAATGGATATACAGCAACTGTGTTTCTTTCCTTCGTAAAGGAATGTCAGGATCGTTCCTACCATCTGCCAGAATCTCCACTACCAGCATTCAGCCCACAGTTCACATCTCGTTGGTCGTCTTAACAGCTAAAACAATGATTTTAGTAGGTGTGACTCTTATCTTCTGTCACCCCTGTTGATCCCGGACAGAAAGGACTGCTGCTGACAGAGCTATATGGAAATTACATTTCTTATACTACTGATTCTGCTATGAATAAGAGCAGGTCAGCTCGTGTATGTCCTTTAGTAGTTTCCAGGAGTATGATATTGTTTTTTAGAAAGAACTGTTGAACTCTTCCGTCTTATATGACTGAAGACTAAATTACAGTTTTGTGGGCTGAGATACAAAAAAAAAAAAAAAAAAAAATCTAAACCTACGAACCTTAGTTTCTCAAGGGGACTGCGAAACTTTAGAATATATTATGCTGTAAAGCACCATAACGAAAAGACCTGTATTTCAGGTCTGCTACTTTTTATTCTCACCTCTTTCCTGCTTTTAATTATTTGGTGCTTCTACGTCTCCAGCACTATCTTCCTCTGAGTTATTTTGTCTCAGAAACAGGATATTTAGCTGTGGTGGTGTTTTTGTCTTTCTTTTTAAGGATTTAGCTAACTTACACACTGAGCTGTGCACATGATTGCAAAAAGCTGCAGTAGAACCTTAAAGCCTACTCTTTAACATGAACATAAAACATGATTATCTGAACTTCTGTTTACATTTCTGGATAAGTTTAAATCACATGTATGTTCTGCTTACTATAAAGGCGGTCCTTTACAAGGATTATTTTAAATATTTCCTCCTTCTTTGCAGGAGTTATAAAGTTACGACTGTGCAATGCTCTAGTCAGTTCTGTAATATTTGTAAAACTGTCAACAGTAATAAAGGGTGTTGAGTTTTGTGTTTCTTTCAAGATAATGATATGGTTGACATGGAAAAATAAAAAAAACCCCCTGTTTTAACAAGGGGTAAAAAATCTGATACTTTTTCTTAAGTATATAATGCTCCTATTAAAAATTTACTTTCTCAAGGCTTGAAGCAGTTCCTCACTTAGTGTGAGATCTTTAGAGTCTAATAATTATTAGTTCAAGAAAAAGAGTAGTAATAATGCAGTTACTGTAGTAATAATGCCTCTCCTGCTGTTACATTCCCCTTTCCGCTGCTCCCCTGGATCTCTTGCTCAGTTTCATTCCACCCTAGTATGAAAGGGTGAGAACAGTGCCTTTGGCCAGGAGAAGTAGAATATTCAGGTTTATTATCTTGTCCCCCTCCTCTAGTTTCCCCTTAAGATCATTTCTATCTTTGCAAGCATGCTTTTCTATCTTTTTCTTTCTTGACGAGTTTGCAGCTCTAATTCTAACCTGAATTTAGCATGTTGCCTCTTAGATACGTCAGGTACTGTTTCTTTGCAACCTCCAAAAGCATTTTCGTCCAGCTCCAGACTTGCATTTTTTACGTGCCCGCAGTGATCCGTTCATCACCTTGGGCCTCCAGTACCAAGCCCATGCCCCTTTCCACAGCGCCTTATACCAATAATCCCCTACGGGTCATCCTCGATCTTCACTTCTCCAGGGCCTGTGGTACCCTACCAGACCCCTACACCTCTCCGGTACATCACTGTGGTTAGCGCGCAGACCTCGTTCTCCTCAGAGTAACAGCAACGCAAAGCTATGAACGAACCACATATACGAACGTGAGAAACAGGCACCCGGTCCACTGGCAAAAATCGCTGCTATAGCTGAACCAATTTAAACACAGATGCGGGCAGATGTGGCACTGCCAGTGGGGTAAGTTCTGAGGCCTGGCAAGCCTCAGAACTTGCGTGACAAAGTGACAGCCGCGCCGACGGAGGGTCCCGCACAGCGCAGCAGCCGCCGGGGACGCGGTCCTGTGCCCGCCGCGGCCGCGCCAAGGTCGGAGGCAGCCAGATGTTGCCAGCGGACACGGTTTCAGCTCGGTGGGATGCCCTTGGAAAGAATACATCTTCTTCCACTAAATTTTACTTGTTTTAAACAAAGCGCCCTGGCGTGAAGCTCCATATTCCTGTGCACGCGGGGAGTGGGCGGCACACGCTGCCCACCGGCACGGCCGGCCCTCAGCCCGCTCCCGTTTTCCAGAGTGGCTGGGGATGGCCAAGGTTGGCCCAGCCGCGTGCATTATCACCACCGGCACTCTCTGCCGGGACTGCAGCGCGTCCCGGAGAGCCCGCGGGGGGCTGCCCGGTGGGGACACCGAGCACAGCGCCCCGGCGGGCACACGGCCCCGGCACGGCCCCGGCGCGGCTCCCGCCGCCCGGAAGCGGCGCTGCCGCGCGGGGCGGCTCCCATTGGCCTGTTCTCGCCACGCCGTCCCGCCCCCTCGGCGCGGCGCGAGCGGCCATTGGCTGCCGGCGGTGCCAGTCGGCGAGGGCGAGCTCCGCCGGTGCCCGCGCTGCGCTCCCGCGCGGCGCGCGCTCTGCCGGCTGGTGCGGCTGCGGGCGGAGCAGGGATGCGCCCCGGCTGCGGGAGCGCGGCGCGGAGCGGCGGCAGCCCGGGTGGCCGAGGGCGGCGAGCGCGGCCGGTAAGGTCCGGCCGGGGGAAACCGGGTGCTCGTCGGCGTGCGCATCCTTTGCGTTCGGTGCTGAAGGGGCCGCCGGTGGGCAGCGGTGCCGGCACAGGCGGAGCGGCGAGCGGGCGCGATGCCGGGATGCCGGGGGCGGCCGGCGGCGCTGGGCCGCGGCGGGCAGGGGTCGCGGGCGGGCGCGGTCCCCCACCGTCCCTTGCCGTGCCCTTCGGCGCGGCGGTCCCCGGGCGGGACCGACGGTGCGGTGGGAACTTCGTCTGCCCCCGCCCGGCTGGCGGCGGCCGGCGGTGCCCGCGGCTGCCGCGGCGAGGGGCGACATCAGCCCTCCAGTAGGGGCTGCGGCGCTGCCCCTCCGCTCCGCCGCCTCGGGAGGGCCGCCCAACGGAGCCGCCGAACGGTGGCCCCGGCGTTGCCGTGCGGGGCCGCCGGGGGTGGTGGCTGGAAAGGCGGTGTCGCGGGTCCCGGCTGTGCCCCGGGTCCCGGCTGTGCCCCGCTCGGCAGCGGCAGCCGGCAGCGCGGACGTGCCCCGGGCCCGCGCTGGGGGCGATCAGCGCGGCCGCGCTTCTCTTGGGGCGGCGCGTTGAACTTCCCTTCTAGGGAGGGTTTCACTTGAAGATGCTCCCGGACGCCCAGCGGGGAGAGTCACCCAACCGAAGGCGGCAGTGGTGGCGATGTGGCCACAGACTGGATCTTAAAGTTGTTAATACAGTTAGCTCAAAGAAAAGTTATTTCAAAGTAAGCGTATCGGTGACAGTAGATACATGACCACTGGCTATTGAGACGGAGGAATTAGAAAGACGAAGTCCTGTGCATTAAGTGCATTATCGCTATGCACTCCTTTCCATTGTTCTTCAACCTACTGTATTTTTAATGACAAAGACGATATTGGAAGGATTTGAAGGGTTGTCAAATCTTGTTAATTTAGATAAAAAAACAGGCTTTAGATGCTCTTTAGGAGATATCATTGTAAAACATTAAGTATCGTGATTATGTAACAGTTCAAGGGGTCTGCCAGGATGTTGCCGGACTTTGTGATGAAGAACATGATCTTCCAGTCATAGAAATAAAGAGGAGCTTGACATTGATTCAGTAGGAAGCAGGATAACATCCGCAATTAACAGACGAAGAGAAAATAGTTTGTGTTATCTGTTGGTCATTTTGCATCTCTTGGGTTGGGTATTTTAAATATTTAAACACTGCAGAAAATTTAAAGAGCATTTAGTTTGATTTAGTTGGGGTTTCTTTTTTGTTCCTCTGTACCTTTAAGCTTCCTTTTCTACTTTCTAGGAGTATACTGATCTTGTTCACCCTTTCTTAGATAGAGTATTCTGATTAGTTAGTCATAAGGACGTGTTCAGTCACATGATGCATAATGTATTTTCAGAAATGTTTGAAATCGTGATAGATGCAAGGGTGAATAACCATTGCAAACACCATTGTAACACATACATGCTCTGCTTTGGGGAGCTGAAGCCCATTTTTACAATTGTGGCAAAGGTAGAAGTAAGTGTAAAAGATTTGAGGAGGTGGAATTTAGAGCAAACAGGTTAAATATTGTTTCCTCCCTGCACAGTTACCCACTAAATGTCATTTTTTGGCAGAATAAAAATTGCTAATGAAATCTCAGTTCTTGTACATCTCTAATTCTGTAAAAATCTATACAGGTTTAGCAAATCTCATATTGTCAAACCAGTTTTTCTGAAACCTCATTTAGTTAACTTGATTCAGTGTCATCAGAGTATTTTAGATTAATGTAAAGAACAATCCTCATCCAAGTATGTCACACACAGTCATGATGCATTCAGTTTTGCTCATCTGCCTCATAACATCACCGTTGTTTTCCTTATGTGCTTTTTTAGAATATCATAAATTTTTGTGGTTGTTTTGTGGAAGAGAGCAGTGAAATCTGTAAATGACAGGCTGAAAACAGTAAGATTTCTCCCTGGTCTCCCTTGTGAGTGACACCACATTTTAATCTAAAAATTTAGTTTGTGAATGGGTAAACTGTAGAACCTTCAGCACATGAGAAGACTTTATTTGTGACAGTCATTTCAGTGGGGCTGTTCCCAAGACAACATGCATGCAGGAGAATGTATGCCAGTGTATTTACTACATAGGCAATCCTTGTCTTAAATACTTTTTTTCCATGCACAGTTCTGGGGAAACCTTTTCAAAACGTCATTCAGCTCCCAATGCTGAGAACACAGCTCTTCAACAGGGGGAGAGAGGCAAAGATGGGCAGGTTGTTCTTTGACTGACAGACTGCAGATGTGTTAGTGGAAGAGATCAGCCTTCCCCAACACAACCAGGAGAAAGCAAGGATGTACAAGAGTCTTGGGTCTGTTTGTGGCTACTATTAATAGAGAGATGAATCAAGATGATAATGAATGAATTACAGATCTGAATTACAAGACATCTTTCTTCTTGTATCACTACCTAAAATGTAAAATTGCCAGTTATTGCATGTGTAGTGGACACTTTTTAACCCTCTCACATTTTGATTTTTGTAGCTTTCAATTCAAAGTCCCACACTAATGGGCATAATCTAGATAATTGCAATAGTTATTCATCAAAACTCTACTTACCTTAAGGATTAAATGCATAATTTAATACATACATAGATGTATAATTTAATGTAGCACTACAAATATTTATTAAATACATAAATATGCATTTTTTGCATCTGAATAAGTAGTTACCAAATACTGGGGAGGGAGCTAATGGTGAAGAGTGCAGTGAACAAAGAAAATGGTACATAACTGAAATCTTGTGAGAATACTGTTAAGCTACATTTATTCATTTCTGTGGAGTGTTACCAGCATACCTCTTCCCTTTGCAGGTGTTCTGTATTATCAGTACTCTCAAAATATTGCAATTATAATACACCTATTTCATGTATAAACAGTTTCTCCAGAGGAAGGCAGAAAACCACCAATAGATATTGGCTTTTGCATTCAATTTCTTCAGACTGCCATCTGAGTACCAGTAGGCTGTAACTCTATCTTTTGAGATTTTAGTAAAAGCATGAATGTCTTATATGGCTAACCTTGTTTCCCTTTGAGCAGTTCTGCGGCTCAGCTCTTTGAGGGGCTGATGTTTGTTTCTTTTGTCCCTCAGCAGGTGGCTACAGTTCCACTGAAATAGCTGATCTTGCTGTGGAACAACATCTGTGGTTTTTTGGGGTCACACTGCCTGGAGTAATGCAAATATTTCTTCCCGAATCTGATTCTTATTTTTGTTTAAAGATATTGTACTAGTTGTTTAGCATAGGATGTTATGTTGGAATTTATACCGAAGGACTGCTGTTATTCAAATCTTACCTCCATCTTTCACAGCTGCTAAGAAGTAACCTTCATGGATTTTTCAGAGCTCAATAGAAAATACTAAAGGCAACTGAAGTGAAGAACATGAGAAAAGCTCTGCTGTGTCAGACCAGTGGACCTTCATATTCAGGGTTCGGTCTCCAGCAGTGACGTTACAGGATGCTGTTAGGGACTACACGCAAACCTCGCCATTTTATGAACCTATTCTCTTGTACTCTTCCTGCATACTTGTTTGTCATATTATGGATGGTGTGTATATATCTGCTCAGTGGTTTTAGAGCCCATTTGTGGACCTGCAAACCAAGAACTTGTCTTTCTCAAACTTGCTGACGCTTTACTATCTACACTACCTCCTGTGCCAACAAGTTCCAGAACCTTACTACTACCTAAAGAAACACTTAATTCTTTATAAACTAATGCGGTGCTAGCTTTTTAAAAGGTCCTAGGTTTAGTTCTGTTACTAAAGGATTTAGCAAGCTGCTTTACATTATTTACCATCTTCATGATTTGATCGCTCATATTCTACTTCAGTCTTCTTTTCTAACTAAAGAGCCCCTCAAGTCTCTTTTTCTAAGGCAGGCACTCCATCCTTTTGGTATTTTACTCTCTGACTAGAGTCTGTTCTTGAAATGCAGAGATCAGAAGTACTTGAGATGTGGATGGACTAAAGTTGTATAAATGTGCACTGTCTTCTTCTCGATGCCTTTCCTCATGATACCCAATGTTTTGCTAGGGTTTTCCTTGCTGTTGTATATAAGGATCTGTCAATAGTGACTGCTGGATTATTTTTCTCCAGTCATTTGTCAGTATGGTGTGTATATGACTGAGAATATTTTCCAGGAGATGTATTAGCCTACATATATCTACTATCCACACTGAAGTTCATTTGTCATCTTTTTGTCCATTCTGAGTCCTGCACAGTTCTTCTGGAGCTCTTTGCCATCACAGTGGCATTAGTTCTGTGCTCAAAGACAACTTCTTGTCATTGTCTCAAATTTGCCAACAGTATCATACCTTATGAGTTTTTTTTGCATGTATGTCTACAAGGAATAAAAGTGTTACAGCATATCAGACAAGGGTGTTCAGAGATTTAAAAATCATTTGAATGTAACACAGGCTTTGGTTTTCCGTTGGGTTTTTGTTGTTGTTTTTTTTTTGCACTTCAGTAAACTCAGGTTAATGCTGTGTTTAGAAATTCAGACCACATGAAACAGAAAGAAAACTCTAAAAAATGCCATTCCTAGCACTTATTCCAACTGCAGTGAATGGGGAATTGAGAATAGTGGTATATGGTATTTGATCCATGTTGATTGCTGTTAAAATTATTTTTAATTAAAACCAAAGAAGCTTTTAAAAATATTGGAGTGCAAAGCGATATTTACTCAAATACCTTTAATGCTTTCCTAGCCTCTATGGATTCAGTACACAACAGCCTTAACTCCAATGCTATCTAATTAATCACCTTTCATTTGTGAACTACATTTCATAGTAAGATGAAAATAATAACTGAAGCTTTTCTTCTCCTCTCTCCCAGTTGTATTAGAGGTTAGGCTGGAAGCTCGCCATATAGAAAGCATCTCTTCATGTTCCTTGTTCAAAGCCAGGCAAGTCATTCCATACTCAAAGCATGTCACTTAGGAAAGCTGCTGCATTGCCAACAGCATTGAGAGAGAGATTTGAAGAAACATCAGAAATGTATTACAAGTGTGCTGTGTTACTACTTTGTGTTACTTAGTAATAAATGTGGATTCACAGCAGGACAAGTAACTCCAGCAGTGTTTGTGATGATCCTGTTTTCCCTTCTCCCAGTCACAGTAACACCATCCTTCCTAACCCTTTGCAGAACTACTTCAGCACATAAGTCTGGCAGAAGACCACTCCTCCACCCTAGCCACTGACTTAAAAAGCCAAAACAAAACAGAAACCCACTTTCTGCCAGCTTGACTCTGCTTCACAGAGGACCTTATGAAGGCTGTGCAAGGGAGGACATAGAACTATGAAGGTAAATGAGGAGACCAAGATGGTTGAACAGCAGCAGTTAATAGTTGCCCTATGTGCTTGTCAAACCCCAGTCTGAAGTGCTGTTCTGTTTCTTGATTTATTGTTGTTTGAATACTTGGCAGAAGTACAGGACTATTTGAGTAGGCAGCGAATTGTTTTGTTAATTTAAATATTTAGCTTAAAGAATTGCATTTTATTTCCTTTGAAAAAGGCCCCAGCTGCTCTGCTGCCCATTTATGTGGTCATCTGCTGTGTAAATCTGGTTGTCTAAAAGACTGTTACCAACTGTAGTTGGTTGCAGCAATAGGATTCTTCTTTCATTTTATTTTGCACTATAATACAGTTCATCAGAAGAAGCTTTTTTCAAATTGTTATGTATTCAAGTACATAACAAATATATTTCTACTACTTGATTTTTGTCATGGGTGTTTTAAAGTTATATTCCTGATCTATTAAATGGGTGTTGTTTGCTGGAATCTGTACCAACCAAAACAAGGCAGTTTGCCAAAGAAAAAGATTTTGTTGTATTCCATTTGCATGGTGTGCTTGAAACGCACCTGGTGCTACTTCATGACAAACATGTCCATGTGTACAAGTAGCTGCAAAGTCAAAACAGCTTTCTGCTGGCTGATGCAGCTCAAAATTAGTGTGGCACAGTGAGCTCATGGCAGCCTGTAAGGATGTCATGGATGGACAGGAACAATGTCAGCCTGCAGAGTCTTTTTCCCCAGTACTTACAGGCCACAGTAGTGATAATTGCTGAATCTGTGCTGAATACATTTGGCAGCAGTGATAGAGCAGTGCCACGTGTGCTGCTTATCTGCCTTAAACAGACTATCACTGTAAAAAACGGAACTTGTGTTCCATTGTTCAACTGTGACAATATCTTCTTCTGTTGAGATGCCTGCAATCATTCATCTAACATTTTTGTAAAGATACTTCAGAATTATTAGCCAAATTTTACTATGTTCTTCCCTAGAAAAAATACTCAGGTAGATACAATGGTACATGTAAATAAAACCACACCATTGTGGGTGTCCAAAAATATTCTAACAAGTTAATTTACTTTTTAAGAAGATACATTAAATCTCAGTAATTCATAAGGTCTCTCAGGCAGCTAGTTAGAGTGGCATTAGTACAGTGATAGCATTTTACTATAAAAATCTATTATATTAATGTTTACCTAAAGCTTTCAGCATTTGCAAGATTTTTCCGCATAGAAAAATAATACATTTAACTTGGATTTCAGACTTTGTAGTAAAGCCACTGTTTCTTCTTTTTGGCAAGCTTTTGAGTATGCTAGATTTTTGTTTAAAGGCCACAGAAAATGCATCTCAGCTCAAATATAAAAATAAACCAAATTCTGTTATATATAGTTTATACTGTATTTACTTAAAATAAGCTAGACAGTAACAGAGCACTGCTAAAGTTGGCTTAAAGATTCAAATATATGAGGTTTTCATTACAAGAATTACACTTCAAATTAAAGTTTCTCACCAAGTTAGTGGCAACTAGCTCATGTTGAGTCTGATGTCATTAATTTACTTGCTCAGGATTCACCTCTATCCAATCACTTTGTTAAAGAGCACATTACTTCTTCTGCTCTGAAATACTTTTACACAAATATTTTGCTGTTTTGCAGCTAAGGTGAAAAAATGTTTTGTAAACCCTGAAGAGACTGCCCTCCTTGCTGGAGATTTTCATGTGCAGATTTCAGATTACTGTACAAAGTCAAACATTCCCATTGATTAATCAGGCATTGAAATGGGCCAGAAAAATCTGGAATAGAATTCAAGCATCCAGTCTGCTACTGATTCTCTAAGTTGGTTCATATTTAAACATTTCACATGGAAGATAAACTGCTACTGGGAAAAAACGTTCTTTTACCCATGTATTCTATCTTGTTCATTAAATTAGAAGTCAATGGAAGTAGAATTCAACACATTATGTCCTAGTTACAAGCAAGGAGCAGATACTGAATACCATTTTATGGGTACAGTAATTTCACAACTATAAGGCGCACCGGACTATAAGGCGCACCCCCCCGGATTCGGCAAAATTTGCAACTTTGTAGATCAGATAAGGCGCACCGGTCTATAAGGCGCACTTTTTTTTTGCAGTGAGGCCCCGCCCCCAGCTCACCCCGTGGGGTTGCTGGCCGAGGCCCCGCCTCCACCCGGCAGCCATTGGCCCCCGGGGCCGCCTCCACCCGGTAGGGGCGGTGCCGCGAGCCACCGAGCCACCCTGGACCCGGCAGCCATGGGCCCCCGGGACTGCTTCCACCTGAGAAGGGGGGTGCCGCGGCCCCCCAGCCCGCATTCACGCGGCAGCCATGGCTCCCCAGGACTGCCTGGACCCAGGAACGGGGCTGCTGCCGGCTCCCTAGCCTGCCTTCATCCGGCAGCCATGGGCTCCCGCGGCTGCCTGGAGCCAGGAGCGGGGTTGCCGTGGCCCTCCTAGCCCACATTCACGCGGCAGCCATGGCTCCCCAGGACTGCCTGGACCCAGGAACGGGGCTGCTGCCGGCTCCCTAGCCTGCCTTCATCCGGCAGCCATGGGCTCCCGCGGCTGCCTGGAGCCAGGAGCGGGGTTGCCGTGGCCCTCCTAGCCCACATTCACGCGGCAGCCATGGCTTCCCAGGACTGCCTGGACCCAGGAACGGGGCTGCTGCCGGCTCCCTAGCCTGCCTTCATCCGGCAGCCATGGGCTCCCGCGGCTGCCTGGAGCCAGGAGCGGGGTTGCCGTGGCCCTCCTAGCCCACATTCACGCGGCAGCCATGGCTCCCCAGGACTGCCTGGACCCAGGAACGGGGCTGCTGCCGGCTCCCTAGCCTGCCTTCATCCGGCAGCCATGGGCTCCCGCGGCTGCCTGGAGCCAGGAGCGGGGTTGCCGTGGCCCTCCTAGC
Organism: Catharus ustulatus; assembly: GCF_009819885.2. NCBI lineage: Eukaryota > Metazoa > Chordata > Aves > Passeriformes > Turdidae > Catharus > Catharus ustulatus. The sequence continues at coordinate 19,952,373 of NC_046227.1, read as the reverse complement.
CCACATTCACGCGGCAGCCATGGCTCCCCAGGACTGCCTGGACCCAGGAACGGGGCTGCTGCCGGCTCCCTAGCCTGCCTTCATCCGGCAGCCATGGGCTCCCGCGGCTGCCTGGAGCCAGGAGCGGGGTTGCCGTGGCCCTCCTAGCCCACATTCACGCGGCAGCCATGGCTTCCCAGGACTGCCTGGACCCAGGAACGGGGCTGCTGCCGGCTCCCTAGCCTGCCTTCATCCGGCAGCCATGGGCTCCCGCGGCTGCCTGGAGCCAGGAGCGGGGTTGCCGTGGCCCTCCTAGCCCACATTCACGCGGCAGCCATGGCTCCCCAGGACTGCCTGGACCCAGGAACGGGGCTGCTGCCGGCTCCCTAGCCTGCCTTCATCCGGCAGCCATGGGCTCCCGCGGCTGCCTGGAGCCAGGAGCGGGGTTGCCGTGGCCCTCCTAGCCCACATTCACGCGGCAGCCATGGCTTCCCCAGGACTGCCTGGACCCAGGAACGGGGCTGCTGCCGGCCCCCTAGCCTGCCTTCATCCGGCAGCCATGGGCTCCCGCGGCTGCCTGGAGCCAGGAGCGGGGTTGCCGTGGGCTTCCTAGCCCACATTCACGCGGCAGCCGTGGGCTCCTGGGACTGCTTCCACCTGAGAAGGGGGGTGCCGCGGCCCCCCAGCCCGCATTCACGCGGCAGCCATGGCTCCCCAGGACTGCCTGGACCCAGGAACGGGGCTGCTGCCGGCTCCCTAGCCTGCCTTCATCCGGCAGCCATGGGCTCCCGCGGCTGCCTGGAGCCAGGAGCGGGGTTGCCGTGGCCCTCCTAGCCCACATTCACGCGGCAGCCATGGCTCCCCAGGACTGCCTGGACCCAGGAACGGGGCTGCTGCCGGCTCCCTAGCCTGCCTTCATCCGGCAGCCATGGGCTCCCGCGGCTGCCTGGAGCCAGGAGCGGGGTTGCCGTGGCCCTCCTAGCCCACATTCACGCGGCAGCCATGGCTTCCCAGGACTGCCTGGACCCAGGAACGGGGCTGCTGCCGGCTCCCTAGCCTGCCTTCATCCGGCAGCCATGGGCTCCCGCGGCTGCCTGGAGCCAGGAGCGGGGTTGCCGTGGCCCTCCTAGCCCACATTCACGCGGCAGCCATGGCTCCCCAGGACTGCCTGGACCCAGGAACGGGGCTGCTGCCGGCTCCCTAGCCTGCCTTCATCCGGCAGCCATGGGCTCCCGCGGCTGCCTGGAGCCAGGAGCGGGGTTGCCGTGGCCCTCCTAGCCCACATTCACGCGGCAGCCATGGCTCCCCAGGACTGCCTGGACCCAGGAACGGGGCTGCTGCCGGCTCCCTAGCCTGCCTTCATCCGGCAGCCATGGGCTCCCGCGGCTGCCTGGAGCCAGGAGCGGGGTTGCCGTGGCCCTCCTAGCCCACATTCACGCGGCAGCCATGGCTTCCCAGGACTGCCTGGACCCAGGAACGGGGCTGCTGCCGGCTCCCTAGCCTGCCTTCATCCGGCAGCCATGGGCTCCCGCGGCTGCCTGGAGCCAGGAGCGGGGTTGCCGTGGCCCTCCTAGCCCACATTCACGCGGCAGCCATGGCTCCCCAGGACTGCCTGGACCCAGGAACGGGGCTGCTGCCGGCTCCCTAGCCTGCCTTCATCCGGCAGCCATGGGCTCCCGCGGCTGCCTGGAGCCAGGAGCGGGGTTGCCGTGGCCCTCCTAGCCCACATTCACGCGGCAGCCATGGCTTCCCAGGACTGCCTGGACCCAGGAACGGGGCTGCTGCCGGCCCCCTAGCCTGCCTTCATCCGGCAGCCATGGGCTCCCGCGGCTGCCTGGAGCCAGGAGCGGGGTTGCCGTGGGCTTCCTAGCCCACATTCACGCGGCAGCCGTGGGCTCCTGGGACTGCTTCCACCCGGGAATGGGGGTGCCGCGGCCCCCCTTGCCCACATTCACCCGGCAGCCGTGGGCTCCCGGGACTGCCTGGACCCGGGAAGGCGGGTGCCGCGGCCCCCCTTGCCCTCATTCACCCGGCAGCCATGGGCTCCTGGGACTGCTTCCACCCGGGAATGGGGGTGCCGCGGCCCCCCTTGCCCACATTCACCCGGCAGCCGTGGGCTCCCGGGACTGCCTGGACCCGGGAAGGCGGGTGCCGCGGCCCCCCTTGCCCTCATTCACCCGGCAGCCATGGGCTCCTGGGACTGCCTGGACCCGGGAAGGCGGGTGCCGCGGCCCCCCTTGCCCTCATTCACCCGGCAGCCATGGGCTCCTGGGACTGCTTCCACCCGGGAATGGGGGTGCCGCGGCCCCCCTTGCCCACATTCACCCGGCAGCCGTGGGCTCCCGGGACTGCCTGGACCCGGGAAGGCGGGTGCCGCGGCCCCCCTTGCCCTCATTCACCCGGCAGCCATGGGCTCCTGGGACTGCCTGGACCCGGGAAGGCGGGTGCCGCGGCCCCCCTTGCCCTCATTCACCCGGCAGCCATGGGCTCCCGGGACTGCCTGGACCCGGGAAGGCGGGTGCCGCGGCCCCCCTTGCCCACATTCACCCGGCAGCCGTGGGCTCCCGGGACTGCCTGGACCCGGGAAGGCGGGTGCCGCGGCCCCCCTTGCCCTCATTCACCCGGCAGCCATGGGCTCCTGGGACTGCCTGGACCCGGGAAGGCGGGTGCCGCGGCCCCCCTTGCCCTCATTCACCCGGCAGCCATGGGCTCCTGGGACTGCTTCCACCCGGGAATGGGGGTGCCGCGGCCCCCCTTGCCCACATTCACCCGGCAGCCGTGGGCTCCCGGGACTGCCTGGACCCGGGAAGGCGGGTGCCGCGGCCTCCCTAGCCCACATTCACCCGGCAGCCATGAGGCCCCAGGACTGCCTGGACCGGAGAGGGGCGGTGCCTTGGTCCCCCTGGCCCGCCTCCACCCGGCAGGGGCAGTGCCGCGGGCCTCCGGGCCCGCCCCCAGCCAGCTGCAGTGGCACTTCCGGCTCCCCCCACGGCTCTCAGCTCACACTTCCGGTTTGGCAAATTTCGCCGCTTTGTACATCAGATAAGGCGCACCGGACTATAAGGCGCACTTCCGGGTTCGAGGGAAAATTTTAGTCAAAAGGGTGCGCCTTATAGTCGTGAAATTACTGTATCTTCTTCTGAATGTTTCTCTGGAGAAAATAAAAATTCTTCATAGGTGTGTCCATGGACACAGAGGCATCAAACAAAATACTGGTTAAACTATGAACTAATTTGTAGAAGTTCTGTACAGTTTATTGATTTGTGATGGGCAAATTAAATAAATTAAATTGTTATTGCTGCTGATTCCAAATATAAACAGACTCAATTCTGTTGAGAAGTTCCAAAATAAGATGTTTAGTATCAATTGTTTTTTTTATTTGCAGAGAAGAAACAGTACTTCTTTGTCTTTAAGATTTGGTATTGATATCAGCTGAAGTCTCCTGCAAACTGATTTTGGTACTGCAGCTCACATTCTAAAATTGCTCTTTATCATCTGATACCAGGAGAGTTTTAATCTTATGAACAATCATGACAAAAGTAGGTAGCAAGAGAATTTAGTAGCAAAAGCAGAAAAGCTCACCTGCAGGTTTGGGGAGAGGAAAGTCATGCTGTCACAAGTCATCAGCTGTCCACTTGCAGACTTTTTCATTTCAGTTTTCTGAAACAAAATTTATTAATTATTTTAAGAACATAAAATATAAAATGACACTGCAAAACAGTTCAAGAAAAATTTACAGAAAATAACTGAAAAAGTAATAGGCTTTCCTCTGAAAGTGCTACACTTGTACTGAGTATCTGGCCATGCATCAAGTCATAGTAAAATGTGTAAATGAATGTGGATATGCAGCAGAAGTGCTGGATCATACAACAACCACTCTGCCACAATAGGCTTCTGCTAGGTTTTGTTTGGCCTGCAATGACTTGTCAGAACAAAGACAGCCCACCTGGAGATGGAAAACTTCCCTGAACCTCTGCCTGCTGTTGCATTGTGTCAGTGGTTTTTGACTGAGGCATCTGACTGTTGCTGGCTGTGTTATTGCAGATGATTCTTGTTGGCTGTCATGGGATCACAGATCCACTTAGAGGCGGGCACCAAGGCATACGAGTTTGAGCCATGGCCAGATTTTATACAATTGTATCTAATTTTATATAATTGTAAATTATATATTACTATATTAACTCCAAAGTCTGAGGAAGTCATGTATTGGTTAATGTATCTCAGCTGAGGTCACCTGGAAATCATCTCCTCCATCACTTGAAAACAGTGAGAATGGAAAATTTCTTTATGACCATAAAAGTAAGCAACTTAGAAGTGCTAATCAGTCTTGTCTTTTGTAAACTATGTCCCTATTTTCTGAGTGGTCATGCAGCCGAGTTACTGCATGCTTTCCTTTTGCTGCTAGTGATGAGTTAAGAGGTGATTGCTCTGTAGTGAGACTTCTGGCATGAGCAAACAAGTCTCTTATGTCTGAGCAATTGCAATGCACTTTGTACAGCTGTCAGAGAAATGAAGACTCTGACCTGTTGCATTTTTGTGCAAAATCATTTGGGCTCAGGTGGTTTTGACTGCATGTGACCTGATATTTTAGAACTATTTAGAATTATTGTTAATGCAGTTCTATCAAGATACCAGTAAAGGTTCTGTATGGTTTTTCCAACTTTTATAGATCTACCCAAACTTTTTAAAGTAAAGATGGGGTTTTCCCACCTTTCAAACTATCAATTTTTGTTATTGGGCCAAGGTTCCACTTACACAACATGGAGTAGATGAAAGTAATTTTTAGTCATTCAAGCAGCTGTATTAAAAATACTACCAGATTTTACATTTTAAAAAGTATTTCGTGATTATCTTATAGACAAAGCATGTGTGTCAAATGGAATGAAGCAATTACTATCTTGTATGTTGAAACATCCTCTGAATAAAAACTATGATGATTAATACCAGTAATCAGTTTTGGTATCAGTTATAGTACAAATGCTTTTAGGAACGAAACAGTCTTTGAGACTGAGTTATCTGCAGAACACGTTAAGATTGCACACAGTGCAGCACACACGTGGTGTCAGGTTTGGCTCCTGGATTCCCTGCTGCTGTGAAGCCCAGAGCAGATTTGTTCAGGCTAGAGATAATCAAAGGAGCAGTCCTGGCTGGATGGGGTGGATCTGTTTCAGTCACATTATGGACATGGCATAGCCAGAACTAGTTGGTCCTAGCCACTAGAGAGCAACTGGGAGAGCAGGATGAGAACTGCTGGCTTGGGAAGTATTTTTAGGTGCAGAGACATACAAGGGTACATGGTGGCACTTGTACTTGCCTGAATGGGTGAAGTTCAAGGACACTATGGCCTGCTCCCCTGGTTGAGCCTTTGCTGGTGGCACCACAGTTGTGTGAGGACACTACAGACTCAAGTGGCTGTTAACTGGCTTTGTGACAGCCTACTCCACTTGTAGAATCTCACACACTCAAGAGCCTGGCCTAGCAGTTCCAAAGTGATGACAAAAATGCTGATCAGAAGTTTAGTTTCAACATTTCGCCATTCAAAAATAATCTAAATATGCTGTATGTATTTATGCATGCCTACATTGTTAATCTGTTGTCTTGTGTACTATCTCAGAATTTTATAATTGCTTCCATTTTGTACGTGTTGTTCTTATGCGCCAGGACTTCATCACTCACTGGATGACACTTTTGCCTGATTTGTCAAGAAGGGCCTGGTATTAATAACAACATCTCTTCTTTGTTATCTGATAGACTATTTTAATGGAGGAAAATAAAGACATTTGTTTGACTTTCATATATTTTCATTGTTGAAAAATAAAATGTTGATCTGTTGAAGATGATGACCATGTCTTTCATATGTAAAACCATAAAGATCGTGGCAGTCTTAGCTTCTTTTGCTATACAGTAGCTAGATAAAAATGTTAATGTTAGATCTACAAGTACCACATTATCTCACAGGATATTAAAATTTTTGAGTTGTTTTCTGTCTCAGAAGACAAAGATTTAGAGTATTTTAGCAGTACTAATAGGTGGTAATATGAAAGATAACTAAAAGAGCCATGGAGATGACATGTGGAGTCTAGAAAATAATGAAACCCAGATTGGTTGAATTGAGCACCTGAAACTGGAAGACTGTTTTTTTCTAGATTTCCTGACTCTGTAAGTAATACAGTTATATTGTAATGAAAATGCAGGAGGTGTTCCCCGTGAAGCACAGCACTAATATTTCATGTATAACCAATATGAAAGTGATTAAATTGTTTTACAAGCAAAGGTTGGTAGCATGGTAACAAGAAACTTTACAAGCTAATACTGCCTCTATCTGAAGATGTACTGTTTTGTGGTAATGAAATATTGTAATAACCTTGCACACCTTAAAAGAAGAACCTCAACTACAGCTCTCTGGAGTTATTTTTCAAACAGTGCAATTATTCTGCTTAAATAATTTTTATGCAAAGAAAAGTTACAATAAACAGAACCATAAGAATGAAATGACCATATTAATTGTTAACAACCACATAAAAGGTGGGCTAATATATAACTATACAGATAGAAATAAAATATTTTTTCAAAAGTCAAAGTAGTTGATTGCAAAGTGGATTTCACATTAACATCCTTATCCAAAGCCCACTGGACTAACTGAAAGTGATCTCTAGCATCTCAGTTAAATTCCACCAGTCTTAAGTTCCTTCCCTTCTTCCATAAGAATGAAAAGCCAGGACTTCCCTGAATTTTAGTGAATCCAGAGTTCAGGATTTAGGTAGATTTTAGTCTATTTAACAGCTTTCTCTAGAACATATTGTTGCAAAGATTTATACCTTCCTTTCCCACAAAAACTGTAGCCTGGGGCTTAATCAGAATAGTATCTGTACTGAATTTGTTCTTTTATTATTTGTTTACTGTCAGGAACACCTTGCTCAATTTTTGCAGTATATTTATTCTGGAAATAATGAGAGAAATAAAAAAGTGAAAACTGAGTTTGGGTGAAAAATTTAAGTTGGCAATACAGTTAATATTAAAGTTGACATGCATTTGAAGGTTTTAAAGGAGATTTGAAATAAAATGGTATGGTCTGTTTTATAAGGATGGTTTGAGCATTGCTAGAAAACGTGTATATTATTTATTTTTTGTTTTTTTTCCTGAGTGTAACATTTACAAAATGATTTTTATTTTTTTCTCTTCTGATCCAGCTATATTTTCATACATAGGAAGGCATGCCACATCCATATGTTCTTTGTTCCTTTAAAATACGTAACTCTTTCATCCTTTGGGGCATTATACAAACACCCCAGTTAGTTCTTGTTCTGAGGAAATTCAGAACTGAACCACAAGCTGTTATATTTGTGCCTGTTAGCTTAAAAGGGAAACAGCCTGCCTCTTCTTCTTGGTACATTAATAGTGGTATGACAATAGTTCTTTTAATTAGGTCATTAAAACATATAGAGGTCTGACTAAATTACATAAATGTCACAGAAAAGTCAACAGAATGTTTGTTCATGAAATGAGAATCACACTGAACAAAAGACTGTGCTACTACTAATAACACTTTGCATCAAGGTTGAATTCATAACACTACCAGCTATACTGCATTGAACACTCTGATGGAAGTGTAGTCTGAACTCCAATGTTTATTCAATATGGAAGTGATGAACACATGACTCTCATAGAAATGCCATTTTGTGTGCAAGGTAGTTATCCAGTGACTGAAGCTGAGTACTTTGGTTCAGGAATTGGGCATGTCTGTTAGCACTGTCCTAACTATGATTTACTTCAGTGGCAGTTTATTAAATATGCCAATTTCTGTATAGTATTTCACTTCAGGAGGTGGTGACACAGGACTTCTTAGAAAATGCATTTCTGCTTTGCCATGTGAGATGCTGTTCAGGGCCCTGTTCTAGGGTCACCTCAAAAATTGGCATAAACTGTATGTGAATTTCATTTACTCTTGTTCAGAGACAGTTTCACTAAAGAGTGCCAAGGAAGATGCTTGACATGTAGTCACACAGCACATGTTTTGCTTTTAATCAGAGAGGTACCAGTCAACAGAGCAGGGGTGGTTGTCCTGTTCCACTGAAAGGAGAGATTCCATTCTCTTCAGAGGTCAGTAACAGTTCCCAAGACAGAATTTCCTGAAGGGAAAGGATAATGCTGTTCTACTTTTGCTTTTTCCGTCGCTAGCTAACAGGTGCTGTCTTTTTGCCCATGCACAGAGTTGCATGCCAGTGGAGGCTGATGTAGATGAGTCCAAAACCAGCAAACTAGCTTCTGCCTAAACATGCTAAACCTGGCAAGCCTCAGAGTATCACACTTGAAGACTTGACTCCATTGAGGAACTGCTGTAACACCCTTTCCCTAGCAGAGGGGATGAAATTTCTAAATGTTGGTGAACAGTTCTGTTCATTTGTGAAGTATTAATGGGCTGTTATTATTCTGGTATTACATTTAACATATTTTATGATGTGTTAAAATGAATAACAATGTCACAGCAGCCACATCTTATTCACAAGGTGTGATGCATGAGCATGAGGCTAGTTGTTTTTAAACAAGGGCTAATTTCTGTCTTTCCCCAGATATTTACTAAGTTCACTTAAATAGACTGGATGACACAAGAAGCAATAGTTTACTTAAAAGCTTATAGTTCTTTGAAAATACTTGCAATTCCATTCAGTATGTGAATGAAGTCCAACCAAAAGACTTTGGCATTCCACAAAATAAATTCAGGGTCTTCACTCTTGCCAGCATGCTAGGAGTTAGATTTTCCATCTAAAACGCATTTCTAGCTCATGATTATAATTCTTGTATAAATAGTTAGTTTTTATAGGGAAGACATTTCTTGGTTTGGAAAAATACATTTTTTCCTTGGTGCTAAAATCACTGAGGTGGAAGGTTTGCAAAAGAAGCTTCAGTATCAGAACCCAAACAAGGCAAAGGGCTAAAAATGCATCTTAAGGACCATTAGTCAGAACAATTTGAGGTGACAGTAGTCAAGATTGTTTTATATATGAAGTTCATCAAATAGAAAGTTGGTTTCTTAAGCTGGAAAAATGCCTGAAGGGGTATATTTTTGCTGCAGTTGCTAGGGAGCAGCTTACACTGCATCTGTGGGATATAATGTGAGTCGTGTAAAATGCACTGTGCTGATAATTTACCTCAGAGTGGTTAGAGCTGAATATTACATTCACAGAGCACATCTCATTGTACAAAAAATAAAGATGAGATGGATGTTCTTAGTAATGTTTGGTGACAGAGCCACTGTGGTACACAAGGCACAGTACACGTGTCAGTCGGCTGACAGGAGCGTGTCAGCACTGTATGTTCCTTAGGTGGGGCTGTGATTAGGTGAGCAGAAAATTAATGCATTGGCTAGATGGGAGGAAAGAACACAGCAAAGGAGAAGTAAAACCTGTGTTTTCATGTATTTGACAGATCTTTGGAATTAACAAAGTACTAAGAATTCCAAATAGTGTTGTCTTATTTTAAGACCAGCTCACTTGACTGGAAGTCTGTGTTACCATTTATATGTTTAGCAAAATGAGGATGGCTAAATCAGGGGGGATCTGACTAGCCCTGCTCCAAAGTGAAAATGCTCCACTGCATTTGGAAACAAAACTGCTTGGCTATGAAATGGCAACATCTGTAATATAAACCTTTATAATTACTTGGTTATAGGACTTCATAACTTTATTTCAGAATCTGTCGAATTGGAATTATTTTGGTAGAAAGCACAGCTTTAGCAGTTCAATATTATTAAAATTGTAAATGCAATACATAAATTATAGAGCTATAACACTGGTTACTTGTTTTTATAGCACTGAACATTTCCAAAAATTATCAAAATATTGCTATAGATTTTCATTTTACTATAATAGTTAAAATCTCTCCAGTGTTTTTTCCTTACTGCATCAATACAGTGATACTGTCTTTAAGTTAATTGCTTCACTCATTTGAGCACTGGTGCAAGTTTGTCTCACATACTGTACGCAGAGATGGAGCGTGTTTTCCTCAGCAATTACTGCATTTGTTCAAAGTGAATTAGAAAATCAAAAATGTTAGGAATACTCTTTAATTAGATGATTAAAGAACCAAGCAAGTAGTGTGATGTTCAGATAAAAACAAAAGGTATTCTATTTTTAGGCCACAGCAGAATTCAGACAGGGCATGAGTTGCACTGTGCAGTTAAAGGGTCTGCCATTTCTTGAAATATTGTATGGCATATATTTATAGTTTTCAAGCAATTTTATCATTCCAGGCTCAGCTGCCTCACCTTGAAAGATGCTTTCAATAAGCAATTTCACAGTAAGCTGTCTGAAAACATGATGTTATTCCTAACAACAATCTGAAACCCATTGGACTTGGCCTTCATAAAACTTTGTGAACAGATACTATCAAAATGCAGCTGAAGTTAATGAAGTTATGTACACTAGCTATGCTAGCTAAAGATTTTAAAAAACCCTTTCATAATCTGCTTTTGCAGATTATTGACTTCTCCAACCTTTTCTAAATGTTAGAGGAGTTTTTTTTGCCTTCTCTAATCAAACTTTAGGTATTTGGCTCTTTCAACACTTTAGCTCCTCAACACTTTAGTTCCTTTTTCATAAGATCCAATTGCTCTTTTTAAAATAAAATACAATAACTTCCTTCTGTAGTTTTATTTTTTTTTAATATAATTGATTATATTTTTATAAATTAATTATTATTATACAAATTTATGTGTTTTTCATTCAGCTGTTTGGGTTTGCTTTTTGCTTTCAGCCCCCTGAAATTATTTTAAAAAGTACAGTAGTTTCACGAATACAAGCCGCACGGATTATAAGCCGCACCCCCGGTGCCTCGACAATGTTGCTGTCTTTGTCAATAGATAAGCCGCACCCCGAATATTAGCCGCACTTTCGTTCGTCGCGAGAATCCGTGCGCAGCTTTCACAAATTGGCCAATTAGTAACAGGATCGCGGCATAGCGGGCTTTACTGGCTCGGGGCGGGGCCAGGCAGGCTCGGCCCGCTCATGGTTGCCGACGGGGCCGGGTGGCCCAGCTCAGCGCCACGGCTCGGCGGGGCTGGCCGGGTGGTGCTGCCGCCGCCGCCGGGCTCGCTGGCCCCCCTCTCCCGTCAGCACCGCCCCGCTGCCGCGTTCGCTCGCCCGGCCGGCGGGCTGCCACCGCCGCCGCCGCCGGGCTCGCTGCTCACCCCGCGCCGCGCTCGCTCGCCCCACGCCGCGCTCGCCCCGCGCCGCTTTCGCGAGCGCCGCGTTCGCTCGCGCCGCCGGCAGGGCTGCCGCCGCCGCCGCCCGGTTCGCCGGCCGCGCCGCGTTCCCTAGCCCTGCCCGCCGCCGCCCGGCTCGCCGGCCGCGCCGCGCCGCGTTCCCTAGCCCTGCCGGCGGGCTGCCGCCGCCGCCACCAGGCTCGCCGGCCGCCCCCTCCCGTCTGCACCGCCACCGCGTTTCCTCGCCCTGACCGGCACTGCAGGCCCCCGCACCGCCGGGCTCCCCCACGCTGCTGGCCCCGATTCTGCTGGGCTTCCCCCGCTGCCAGGCAGCCCCACCCGCCGGCCTTCCTGCTTCTGCCATGCTCCCCTGCACTGCTAGCCCCAGTTCTCCCGGGCTCCCCCGCCCTGCTGGCTCAGGCTCTGCCGCCCGCCCCCCACACTGCTGGCCCCGCCTCTGCCAGGCTTTCCCACCTCAGCCGGGGCCGGCCAGGCTCCAGCTTGGCTTGGGGCTGCCGCGGGCTCTCACTTCCGTGTTGGCAGCTTTTAGAATTTTGTTAATGTATTAGCCGCCCCGGAATATTAGCCGCACTTGCGGGTTTCCACCAAAATTTTGGTCAAATTGGTGCGGCTTGTATTCGTGAAATTACTGTATATCTGATAAAGATACATCTTTCTGATAACAGCAGTTTAATTTAGCATTGTTTTTAACCAAAATTGGTGGTCCGGAAAATTACATATAATTTAAATTATAAGTCACTTATAATACCAATTAAAATGAAGATTACTGTCTGCCACTTGCATTCTTTGTTACATATCTGATGACAGAAAAGATGGGTATAAAATACTGGTATGATGGTACAGGCCTCCTTGGCCTTGCTGCCAATCCTTTATTAACTCAAGTAGAAAACTTGGCAGGTGGAGCTGGGCTTCTGACCCTTTGAGAAGGGCATGTTCCTTTGACAGAAGGACCTGTTTCAAACCACAAGGCAAGAAACAGGACTAACAGGTATGAACAGCATTTGTGTGCATACCACAGCCAGCATGAAAAAGGTTAGTTAAGGCAAGGTTCAGACGAAAAGTAAGGCAGAGAAATGAAGAAACAGCCACGTGGTTATGTCACTGTTACTTTGTTTACTGGTGCCCACATCTAAAACTAGTCCTCTGTATAGAAAACTGAAGGAATTAGTTATGAGGTTATTTTGGAAACCTCAAAAAAAACCCCACACTCATAAACAAAAAACCAACAACAAAATCAAACCAAAAGAAAAAAACCCAACCAAACCAAAAACTCACTGGGGAAAAGCTATTGCTTTCTACCTGCATTTAAGTTTTTTAATTTTACTCCTGAACACTGGAGTACTTTTTCTAACACAGGCATCTTCATACAAAGGGCAAGAAATAGCAGGTGACACCTGGATAAATGTCTAAATTCCACTGTATGATGATATGCATTCAGGGACTGTATAGTGTGTCCAAACCAATTTTTTTCACAGTATGTTAAGAGCCGAGTAGACAGAAGCTTTAATAGCAATTGGTACCTGTAAGAGTTAGAATAATGCAGGCAATAAATAATAAGAATGACCCTGTTCAAGCCAAAGGAATACTTAGCCTGACTAATTGTAGGGGGGGAAAAGAAGTTTCTACCACTTTTATAATGTTGTTCTTCATATGTATGTTCTGGGCTATCAATCAGCTTTCTTTAACTGAAGCCAGCTGGCAGGTGACACTGCAGTTTGTCAACCACTAGTAAATAAAATGTTATGCTCCAGAAAAATTCAATTCCCAAATCCCACCCCTAAAAATCAATAAAGCTTCTCCTCCAGCTAAAGCATTTCTTATGAGCATTCACTTTCTAAATACAGCATATTTTGTCACTTTTCTTAAAGATAAGAACTAAAACCAAATTAATATTAAGAGCAATGTAAACAGTGGTACTAGAAACAATTTCTGTTTAATTTAATAAACATTAAACTTTTTTTCATTTGGGTTAACAAATAAAGTTATTTAAAATTAGTAAGGATCAAAAGATTTATTATATGAGTCCTTAAAAACTAAAATCATGTTTGGAATTTTGGGTACTTCTAATATAACTTTACTGTCACTCTCTAAAGTGATGGAATGTAATCAAAGTCTTACAAAAAACAGAAAAATATCTATATGGAATTCTAACAAATTGGCTTGTTAGACAGCTCATGTTTACTAATACCTGTTTTAGCTCAAAAAATGTAGGAAGGAAAAACTGTACTTTGTTAATGATTAGGCTTATTAAAAACATGCTTGAATTTGGGGGGGGTTGTTTGTTTTGTTTTAAACTGAGATGCTTGCATGCTCATAGGTTTCTGGATGGGAATAATACTAGTACTCCTACAACTTTATGAAAAGTTATGGGGCATATTTACAATGGGAAAGAATTATCATCTCCCTATCTTGAAGATAAGTCATATGGACAAACGTACTTGATCAAAAAAGAGAAATAAAATATCTCCAAGTGAAGATGAAATTCAAAGAAACCATCATCAAATAAGACCCAGAAGTAATCTCAGATCTATGTATTAAAGTTGAGCCAGTTCACTAAATTAAAAGGATTGGAATTATATTCATGTTATTTCTGACAGTTACATTTTCCTGGTTTACACCAGAACATCAAGAAGGACATTATATACTGATAAATTTAGTAGCATCTTATTCAGTAACTAGAAATATATTGAAGCTTACATTTCTAAGAAGCATTTACAAGGAGATAACTACTAAAAATTCTGCCCAGTGTGTGGAACAGGCCATTTGGGGTTTTTCAATAAAGGAAAATACAGAAACAGAAGAGCCTAAAAATCAAGACAACCATTTTCCCAGTTGTTTTTGCTTGTCTGACAGTAGGATTTCTTTTTCTCTCCTGAGTAGGTTTTACAGACACTGAGAATGAAGTATAGCATTTTTTGTGGTCCCAGTGAGAAAGCCATCTTCAGTGGCTGAGCTAATCCAGCAGTGGCCCTTTTCCACTGAAGCAGGAGTTGTGTAGTTGTGTCTTGCTCATGGATGCAGCTTTGGCTGAGTGACCAGCCCTGCCTCGCAGAGACTCCTGTCCTGGTACACACCTGCCATCACTGCCTGTCTGCTCAATACACCCACAAATACACTTTTGTTTCAAAGCCAAGTTTGGCACTGTAAGTCTTTGAATTTTAGTGGTGCTAGATAATTGTCGGGACAAATGAATGCACTGTTGGGAAAAAATGATGTTCTAGCACCTCTGGAAACAACCTCTTGTAACACTGTAGTGTGTTTGGGTAAATTCAGGACACCAAGCTGAAGCTCTGTCTGGTTCTAGGTAGCTTCTGAGAATAAGGATTCCTTAGTTCTTTGGCCTTCTAAAAAATTATTTGCCTACATTAGAAAATGGAAAATCTACCAGGAAGACAGACGGTTTTCTGGTTTGAAAGCCTATGGGAAAAGTGAAACTAGTTTGCTTTGCCTTGTCATCTGAATGAAGAAATAAATCAGGTAATGCCTTTAAGAAAAATAATCACACTTTATTCTTCCCCAAATGGTAATACTGGTGCACAGAAATGAGGAAAGCTGTATTGCACATTATCTCCTGATACTACATTTGCTTTATTCCAATTTCCATGTAAAAGGAATTACTTGAATGTTAACAATAAGAAGAAAAATCAGGACCCTTCTACCATTAGATAATTTAATGCCAAAAGCACTGCCACAACAACCTTCCTGACATTATTTATGTAGGGAAGGGAAACAGTCAACATCTATTATGTCATTTTCCTCATCAGCCCCCACCCCAGGCATGCTGAGCTTTAGTGTCAGAGACATAGAAGCATTCAGCTACATTCTTACACTGAGGTGAGAAAGTCCCGACCAAAGCCAGCACAGTGAAAAATGGGGTAATTTGTAATAAATATGAGATAGATGGTATTGACAATCTGACAGGGCAAATCCTTGTTTGCAGTGAGAATGACTTGCAGTTAGCAGATAAGGTCAGACAGAGGATGTTTTGTATCCAAGTCATCATCAGCTCCAAAAAGTTACTACTTTCCCCCTGGGCAATTGGTCTTGTCACTCACATCTGTCTTTACCATTTTTTATGGATACAAACCTGATTTTTTTATTCTTGAAGCCTATATGCTAACTATGCACCTGTGTATCCTGGGTAAAGAAGGTAAAGAGGGTAAATACAGGATTCCATCATCTGAACCAGCATTTAAATAAAGCAGCAAGGTCCTTAGTTTGCTCATAAGGTATTCTGGTAATTAAATAACTTACTCTTGACTGTATTCACAGACATTTTGCCAAGAAAGGTTCTACATTAAAATCACAAAGACTTACATCACTCTCTAGAGTTCATTCTTGGTTTACTTCTATGCTCTTCCAGAATCATCCCATCCATCATGAATTTACTACAGGTCACTGATCCCAGGTAAAAGTCAGGCTGTGTTACACTGAGTAGGGAAGACAACTGCTTGTGTTATGCGCAGCCCAAGGATATTCTTCTCAGAGGAGACATGGAAGAAGCTCACTGATTTCTTGGCATTAATTTCTAAAAAAAGACATGAGGATTTGATGGTCCTTTTCAGCTTTGAATTGTCTGGCTAAAGCAGCATGGTACTATTCAAACCTCTTCTATCACTTGTGATGATCCACTCCAGATCTGCAGTAAAATGCCGTAACTTCTTTGGGTATGTAACAACCCAACTTGCTGTACTGATTACATAAAAATGGCACTCCTTTTACTCCACTCTTACAAAACTATTACCTGATTCACATAAAGGAAACATTTCTATACCTTTTAATTCCAGTTATACTCTGAAGAGTGAAATATGGCATAATTTTAATTCAGTCTACCTTTTTTTTCTTTCTCAAAGCATCAATGAGCATCCAGAGAATGCAGGGAGACAGTGAAAATTCTTACTGTACCTTTAATCTATTGTACTTTTCTTATTAATAATACATGTGAAAGAATGAGCTTCAATGGACTGATTGGATCCAGGCGCTCTAACTATATGCCTCAAATGATAACAATGAAAGCAGGGTTTTTAGAAATAGGAGTAAGAAAAGAATGCATTTAATATTTACTTATAGAAATAACTTTATATCCATTCATTTTATGGGCACTAATCTAACCACACATTTTTAGTACATACTCAGTTTTTGCACTAATCTAGGACTTTGTCAAGGCATCCTGTTGTGCCTTTGTCAAGCAGAATTTGAATAAAATAACTCAGTAAAAAGTAGAACACACTAAGGAAGAAATCTAGCCACACACAGAAACAAATTGCACATCATACTGTAACAAGTATATAACCTTTTGCACCATGAAACAAAAGGAAAGCTCACTGATTTTCCAGTGTACTCACTTGCCACTCAACCCTCATCTGTGGAATCCTCATCTGTGTCACTTCCTATAATAGTGAATTCAAATAGATTAATTTTCAGTTTTCATTATTTGCTGTGCTCTCTCTCCTTCAACCTGTTTATTGTTATTGACTTTTGTGAGCCTCTCATCAGTTTTGGTGAAAAAGACAATGTATATTCAGCCTTCTAATCTTTTGAAATAGGGAATAGATTACTAGAAAGAATGGGAATATTATCAAATATAAACTGACATCACTAGAAATTAGTTTGTTCTGAGTTATATCATATTATCAACAGAATTTTGCACAATGCAAATCAAAACGCATGGGAATAAAAGTAAAAAAAAAGGAAAATTAAATTCTTTTCAACTTCTCTTTAATAAGTGTTTCATTCCTAATAGAGAACCAGAGCATCTTCCCTCCATAAGTATAAACAGAAAGCAATAAAAATGAGTTTGAGATTGAATGAGGATCCTGGTACATGAAGCTGACACCAGAGGGATGGAGGACAGGAGTGCACAGGAGGGTGGCAACTCCAGGAAATAAATGTGTGTGTGTGTCTGTGTGTCTGTGTGTCTGTGTGTGTACATGCATGTACTCTGAAGGAAGGAGGGAGAGAAACAGGAGAGGGTGGCAATAAATCATTAAAAGACTAAGAAAAACAAGTGACTAGAGAACAGAATTATTAACTCAGCAAGGAAGTTAAGAATGAAACTTGGAGGAGTTGGGATGTATTTCCTAAGCAAAGCTCATACTTTGCAGGCAAGAGCTGCACAACTGTGATGAGAAGATGAGAATGAGGACAAGGAAGAAACCAAGAACTGGACAGGTACCCCATAAAAGCAGGTTATTTTTGAAAAGGACAAAAGTCAAGTTTGCAAGCTGAGTCAGCAGTATCATTTATGTAAATATACACTCCTAAAGACCCCAGAAATGCAACATTAAGCTTTTAACTTTCCTGTTGTATCAATATAATCAATAACTTGAATTTTTAAATATTCATTTCACAACCAGCATTTCAACTGAACCAAAGTGAACCCTGCAGGCATGTAAGCAATATGGTTGACTTTCACAATACAAGTGTTCTATACTTGCGTACTCTTATTAATCACTGTTTATGGTCCTAACAGTATTCATGGTAGATGTACACTTCTGGATAGTAGCTTTGTTAGTTTGAACAGATACAAACATTGACAACCTACTTTGTCCTTTTTATGTTTTGTTTCTTTAGCAAGAGTATAGTAATATCTGCTAAGGATGGAGCCTGCAGCACAATTGTCAGAGAAATAATTTGAAATGGCCACTCAGCTCTTTCAGTGGCTTCATTTCCAGCACAACATAAAAACACAATTTATTATTTTGTTGGGCAGAGTAAATAACTGCAATTCAATAAATCAGAAGCTGAGCACAGGCTGAGGCAGGACATTGTACTTGTGCACTGCTGGAGAGAGCAGTGGGGCCCCACAGCATCCCCTGTGTGCACCATGGACCTCCTTGTCATCACCAGTCCCCTCTGCCTCATGCTGCCAGTGCTGTATTACTGCCAGACATGAGCAGGCTCTGTGCTGGTGCTCTTGTGCCTTTCCCTTCTCATTCCAGGGCTGGATATTTGCATCAGTACTGTATGAAACTTATAAGAAATCACTGAAGTGTACAGAATATAAAGACCTCACAACAGAGTATTAAAACTAATGACTGTATCACTAAATCCTCATGTGAGATTTTGAAGACATACAACCCATTTATTTCTCTGGGCATCAATACTTTAGGAATTAAATTTATATTATCTGACAATATGCAGTATTTTTAGAGTTGCAGCTGGCTTTTCATAGGTATTCTCCAAATAAAAACTATTTTATGTGCTGAGAATCCTGAGATGGAGCTGTTGAGAGTAATTAGGGAACTCTAACCTTCCCCAGGAGTGATATGCTTTTGGAAACAGATTTTAAATCCTCTTTATTAAGAAGGTAACTTACTGTTTAAAGAGAACTGTACAGTTTCTCATGTTTGCATAATTATACCTTTATCTTGCCAGCTCACTGTGGAAAGCATCATAATGAAAGATGAGAAAATGTTGTAAGGGTGATGGAAATCTTTTTATCCAGACAAGTCACTGGTAGTCCTCTGCTATTGTTTTAAAATATCTGTCAAGATGTATAGGAAAATGTTCTTGTAACTTGTAATTTTAATTTTGCGACAATCAGTATAATGCTTCTTTCATATTAACATACAACCTTAGTAGCTTAAGTGGACACTGAAGTCATGGAAGAAGGAACCACAACCATGGCAAACTTGAGTATCCTAGTAGTAGCGTTTTCCTCTATTATTCACTGATTTATCTTTGTTTCAAATGCAACTTGCAGGGTTTAAAACACATTTTCTGAAGTTGGAGTTCAGAAGAATTTCCAAAGGCTTCCTGATCACAATGTGGCTTTTTGCAATGAAAGCAGTGAAATTGCCTACTCATTGCAAGTCTACTAAAGACACAGAGATGGATGACTTTGGATCAGTGATACAGTTATTTTATGTTATTATTTTAGTGATACAGAGGAGGAGGAAAATCACAACGACTCAGTGCCAACATATGACCACATTAGGCAAGCACATTCTAAATGAATTAATTAAAAAACTGGATACATGTCAAAGGAGATTTGAGAAATTCATCCTTTAAAGATTTTAACAAGTTGACTCCCGAGAACAATCTTGAGGCAACCAATTCTCAATTACAAACCTTACTGAGGTCTATTAAAATCATGAAAAGGACTCCCTTTTAACCTGGATGATTGATCAATCAATCTTTTCTCTGCATAATGGTAGATGACTCACCTAGCAATGCTGACCTTTTTATGAGAGTCTCATGCTGGGATCAAGACAGGCTGGCCAGCAGGGAGAAACACAACAGAGGAAAAAAATGACTGGAATGTGATTCAAATTTGTGATGCAAATTGATCACATAATTCACAGATCATTGGAAATGCTATATAATACAATACATTGCTAAAGAGTGACCAGTCACTCATGAGTTCTTTTTTTCTGACAGTGGATCAGTCTTGTTGAGTCTCCTAACACTTTAAACCATAATGGAAAGCAATCAACTCTGACTGAGATCTCAAATTCCCATAGGAAACAGCATACAGTGCCTAATAGATTAAGATACCCATTCAGTGAAGTAAAGGTCAAGTAACATTGAGAAAAGAGAAAAACCTACTGCATGCTGTGCTTACATTAGGCTGAAATTATAAAGCCTTTGTCAGAAGTTTATTCTAGTATTCTCAGAAAATAATAGTACTAAGTGTTTAGATGATTTCATTCGTGATTTTAAAAATCAAAATATTTATCATCCTGAACTCACTTGAAGTGAACAGATTTGATCTAAAGACAGTTATTTAAAGAGAGATAATATTTTATCTCTGCTAGTAGTATCAGTATATGTGAAAAAGCCAAACAGTTCTGTCACAGACCAGGATGATGCCTAAGAAATGGAAAACATCTCTTCTGGTGGGCTCATTTTTGACACCTGACTGGTCCAATACTGAATTTATGGCATATGACAGTATGAAAAATAAGGTATTATGCTTGCATATACAGAAATCCTTTTGAATTCTTCACAGCTGACTTGTACAATATTTTCATTTTTTTACTAAACTATTTGTTTCAGAAAGTTTTCTTATAAATGCTTGGTTATACAAGGATAGTCATTCATTCATCACGCCTTTAAAAAGTTTATGAAATCTACCTAAGAAGCCTTTTGGGTGTATTACAAGACTAGGTTGTTTTTGTTTTCCATTGTGTTTGCTGGGTAATTTAAACTACATTTGGAAAGTTGGTTTGCTTGAATGGTGTTTGTAGCAAAGGCTGACAGTCTACTAAAGTTATCTGGCACTGAAACTTAAAAGTCTACTGTTAGCAAGAAAACACTCTCCCAGGTACTGAAAGAACAGTAGAAATCTGCATTTTTTGAACAGCAGTCAGCAGATGAAACAGGAAATGTCCTTCTACAGCCCTACATTTATTCTTGTCTCTACATTGCAGTTGCCTTTAAAATGCTGGAAATGTTCAAAGTTGTTCATACAGCCCCTACTTGAACAAGCTTCCTTATTTACTACTTCCTGCCTCATTATATATAAACACACAGTTGGAGAAATCCTGGAAATGTGTTTTTGTCTGTTCCACAGCTTCTGTCCAGAAGTTTGTTTTACCAGCTCTAGTGAAAACTAAACTGCATGGGTTTGTCCATAGATTAGCAAATCTTTACCAAAATTAAATACTCAAAGATGATACACACCCCATTATTTGGAAGTGCAAGAATGTTATGTAATATTACAAAATTGGTTGGCTTTAGTGAAATACCTTGATAATAAGAACCATACAGTATTTGCATCTCCATTTAACCTTGATTCTCTTTCTGGTTGCTGAGCACTGAAAAATCAAAGCTAGTTTGTTTTTGTATGATTCTGTGTACCTACGTTATGGACTCACTGCAGGTTTTGGGGGAAAAGAAATTCTGTGTTTCAAGGAGAAATGTCACAGCAATTAAAGTAATTTGAGTAATGGCCAAAATTTTCAGAGAGATCTACAGTTCTCTAATTTTCCCTGCTTGAGAAAGGCAGAATTCACATGCTCCAGAAGCATTAATTAGCTAGTCTGATTAAGGTATTATCAAAATTTACAAACAAATTACTCTTTTTCGTATGGAGCAATCTTTTTTATAGTCTGTAATGCCTACTTGTTAAAAGACCACTCACACTTGCAGTGTAGAAGGATTTTAGTACTTGGGCACAGACAGGCAGAAAATCTGCAGTCACCTTGCAGTTTTGGCACTGGCCTCTTCAGTGCAGTAAAGCACATGCAGCAACTTATGGGCAAGGACTTGCTCCACTGGCACTCCAAAAAGGAAAGTCCTGAGAAGAGTTAGAGGGGACCTTCGGCTCTTCGGAGTTTTAAATGAACAGTCAATTTAGCTGGACCATGCACTGACACTATTTGGTTCTAACAGAAAAATTTGAAAGCTCTTTACAAGGTACAGGAGAGCTTTATTCTAACCCCTGAACAAAATTTGTAGCAATACAATGGGATTTGGAGATGGTCCACATTTAAGATTATTAAAAATTGTTGTGAAATCCTTCTCTTATCCATTCTGCATTTCAGATTACTCTTCAGAATGTGAAGGGAGAGAATTAATAGACAAAAAAAGACAAAAAAGGAGACAACTAAATTAGCTGTTTCACAAAGACTACTAAGATGTTGTAGTTGCATATAATTATCTGTAACTAGATAGAAAAATATATACCATTGGAGATGTAACAAGAAGTTACTTCAGACAGCTGTTCTTTTCTGCCAGAACAGGCTGTGCTCAATTATGTAAAATCAGAATAATACAAAAGCATATTTTTTTTATTTTAAGCTCTCACAATTTATTGAGATATTCTCTACATGGCTGTGCAGTAGTGATCCTTGTGCAAGAAAATATTTTGAAGAAACTTATAAGAAGATTTATATTTCTTAATTCCATACTAATTCTGTCCAATCACATTTCAAGTAGGTGGTGCACAGGACCATTGCCATTTACTGTGGTGGTCTGGTGAAGATCTAGGTGGGCAGCCATGGCTGAGGAAGAAGGCAAAGCATATGTGCTGAGACAGTGGCTTAGCAGCCCATTAGCAATTTCTGCAGATGTTCCAAGGTAATTTGTAAGAGGGTTCCTGTCTAGTTTCATTTCCTTCTCAGCTTTACATAATGTCTCTGACCTAAAGAGACCAATGAAACCTGTAAGTCTGGACTTGACAAGGCTCATCAGGACAGCCTGCAGGCATTTTGAACCAGTAAAATTCAGTCTTCATAGTGGCTCACTTTTGTGAGAAAGTGTGCAAAATCTGGTTTGTTCTATGAAACCCATTGTCTCAACTTTGCTCCATGGCAATGGCAATGAGTTTTTCTTCCAGAGGCTTGGTATATTGATCATTGGACACTTCACTGTACAGGAGCCTGGCATTTTTCTTCTAGAACAATTTAACAGTGAAATTTTAGCTTATTAATGTAAGTTTCCACATTGATTTCTGTAGCATTTGGACATTTAATAGTATAAAAAAGTTTTACAAGCTAGAATGGCTACATGTTAATCACCACTGTTAATTAATAGATACATATTAATGAAAACAGAATATGTGTAATTGATATAATTTTTATTTTTTTTATACTTGATGGCATTTTCTGAAGATGAAAGCATGAATAAAGAGATAAAAAGGTGAATTCAAATTAGTGCACAAGACAAGAAATACATGTTTGCAATTGATGCTAAAGTTATTAGAGTATTTTAAAAAACAAGTTGGAAGAATAAAGAATGAAACCATCAGATCTTTAATGCAGGAAGAATGAAAAGGTGAAGAATTTAATATGAATCTAAACTAGGCATATGGAATGTGATTTTATTTTAAAAGCATGTGGGACATGTTTTTTCCATAGTTCCCACACAGAGCTTTCAGTAACCTGCAGTTAACCTGATTTAAAGATCAAACATCTTCTCTCTCAAAACAAACAAGCCAAAACATAGAGACTGCAAGTCTATCTTTAAGAAACACAGGTGGGAAGGTGATGTAGCCAAGTATTTTTAATGCAGAAAACAAATCATTCTAATGCAGGCAAAGAAAAAAAAGTTTTTTAAAAGCTAATAGCTGAGTATTCACTTGGAATGTAAATGTTGTATAAGTAACTCATAAGGCATTTCAGAGTTTCATATCAGTCTGGTAAAATAAGTGTTTCTGTAAAGCCCATGTCAATCTAAAGAGAGAAAAACAGTAGAGAACATTTGTCTGAAGTGCATTTCAGTACCACAGAGCCAATAAGTATCATTTTCAAAGATAAACTGTTTTTCCAAGAAAGTCACAAATGTCTGTATTATGACTTTTATGGAAACTTTTTGGGAAAAGTTCTTGATGTTTACTGTGCACTAATGATCTCATTTTGGAACTGGCAGGATTTGCACATTCAAGTTTTCTCAACATTGTACAATAGAATAATATTTACTGGGTTTCCAGTAAGAGTAAATAAAAAATTCTGAAGCTTTAAAATCAAGTCAAGACTCCATTATCTATAGCAAAACCAGAAGCTCTCCTTCCGAGACTGAGGAAGAATTTAACTGCACTGCTGAAACTTGGTGTGCCACCTGTGTCTGCTCAATGTGGGCACTGTGCAAACACGTGGAGCCAGTTCAGATGCTGCAGCTGGGTCTGCTTGACCCAGAAAGACACTTTGGAACCAGAAGTGTGACAGGAGGGCATGGCAGGAAAGCCAAAACTGGCTTCAGTTCAGCACAGTACCATGTACAGTAATTTCACGACCATAAGGCGCACCGGACTATAAGGCGCACTTATTTTTTGCAGCGAGGCTCCGCCCCCAGCTCCCTCCGCGTCGTTGCTGGATGAGGCCCCGCCTCAACCCAGCAGCCATTGGCCCCCGGGCCCGCCTGTACCTGGCAGGGTGGTGCTGCGGGCCCCCAGGCCTGCCTGTACCCGGCGGGGCCGGGGCATGGCCGCCACCCCTCTGTGCCGCCTCACCGGGGCCAGGCTGTGGCCACCACCGCTCTGTGCTGCCTCCACCTGGCAGCCGCGGCCTTGCCGGCTCCCCCCATGGCTCGCAGCTCTCACTTCCGGGTAGGCATATTTTTCGAACTTTGTCCATCAGATAAGGCGCACCGGACTATAAGGTGCACTTCCGGGTTCCAGGGAAAATTTTAGTCAAAAGGGTGCGCCTTATAGTCATGAAATTACTGTAAGTTTTGTCTTGTTTGGCTTGGCCAGAAACCATGCTCTGGAAGACTCCAAAGCTAGTATGCCCTTGCTGGACCTGAGCTGGCCTGGTCTACATCAAGTTTTTTTCCTCTGCTCTTGGTAGCCATACCAAATGAGGCTGCACACAATGCGTGGACAATTCTTATTTACAGAGATGTTCAGCAAGTGACTTCAGGGGTATTGTCTAAAGTAAATATTTAGTTCCTCTGAAAGGAGAAGCTTAGTCACTCCATTGAAATAAGCTTCAGAACATGCTAAAAGGAAAAAAACCCATTCTACAAAAAGTAAAAAGACCTATTCTACATAAACAGAAAAGAGAATTATGCCAGGAAGCAATACCTGAGAATAACCACTGGGAAACCGTTGCAAATCTGAATAGCTGGAATCTTGTATCAAAAGAAGTTTAATTCCTTTGTGCCAACCTGTTAGTTTTAGGTGACACGTTGAATGTGAAGTAGAAGACCTTACAAAAAGTAAACATACAGATAGCAACAAAAATTCATTAAGTCAACTTAATTCTATTGTTGGTAATTTCTGGCATCACAAGGCACACACAGATAGTATTCCCTTGTCTTTGGGGAGGAAAAATTGTACTTAGTGCCATCCTTGTTAGAAGAATGTAAATGGGCTACATCACTGTCTAGAGATTAGACTAGCACTGATGTTACCAAAGAATAAATTTTTTAAATGCACAGATACTAATTTTGCTGTACTTAACATTAAGTAGCCATTTGCTTTTACTTCTGTTGGTATTTCTGATTATCACTTAGAAACTCAGACTGCCTTTAGAAGGCAGTTCCAGTTCTCTTGATGTGAGTAGTATCTTTTGCAACCAAGGTGATGATTTTGGATTTTTTCTTCTAACCTTTTTACTAGGTCACCATCTGTTAGAGCAGCTGCATATTTTGTGTGAAGTAGATAGGCCAGTGTTTTCGTATTTAGGAGCAAGCAGTGGTGAGACCTTCATGTCCTGGCTAAACAAGGACCTTAGGTGAGCTTGGAGCCAGAGAGGAGCCCCAGCTCCCAAACCATTGCTAGTGCTCCCTGCAGCCCTGGGATGGTTTTTGCTATTAGAAGTAATCATAAGCAATAATGAAATATTTACAAATTCATAATTTAAAAAAGGAAGTTAAACACAACGGGCATGCCAGACTGCTCCCAGTTTTGGAAGTATTAAGATTAATCAAATATGACATTTGACTCTGCAGTCCTTATTAAATGTAAACTGTAGTTTTTCCTTAAAAGTTACCATAGGATTTGTCTTGAGTCTCATAAAAGTAAAGGAAAAAGTAAAGGAATACAAAGGCTGATGACAATATGCAGCTTTATGGAAGAAGCACAGGTTTAATATGTCAGTAAAATACACAGAGTGAAAGAATGCTTAACTTATGGGAGAATAAATTGGTGCAAATCTGGGAAGGTAGCAGTTCCATCACTGATTCAGAATGTACTGGACGTATTTTCCAGCAAGTGCCCATAAGGGAGGCAATAATGAATATATTCCTTGTGCAAATAAGGTGATGGGAAGTGAATTGACTGCTGTTTCTTCATTACATAAAATCGTGACTTTTTTGAGAAGATGGCAGTTTGAGGTTTGATGTATGATTTAAAACTAATTTTGCCGTCCAGGATAGCTTGTGATACAGCTCAAAGGGTTTACTTTCTTAAAAAAACCACAAAATTAAATCCAACAAGCCACAAAACCATCTCCTCTCCCTCTCTCTGGCCTTCTTTTAACTTGAAATGTTTATGTAGCAGACCTCACCAGCAGTTAAAACGTTTAATGCCTTTTCTCAATGGCCTTGATCAAGTAGACACAGTTACAGCTTTCTATGCCAACCATAAATATGGAGAATGAGCTATCCTCATGCAGAAGTCTGTCTCATCTCTTTTTATAGATAAACAATATGTGCACATTAAAAATAATATATTTTCAAAGATATATGCATAAACAAAAATATATACAATTATATACATTTGTATTTTATATATTATTAATGGTAGTTAAATACTAAACATTTCAAGAAGCTACCTGAACTCTATAACACCTCATGACCTGCTTTTAATAATGGAAAAACATGTAGGTTTCCATTTGTGTACGAATTAAGAGGACTTTGCTGCATCTGGAAGCATTCAAGTGACTGCTGTAAGAGCTATTTGCCTTTGTGTCAAACAAAGACCATGCAGCAAGGGGACTAATTCTGCCTCAGGCACTTATGGACACATTCAATGCTATGTCTGGACTTCCTTGTTAGCTGGTTTTTTTTCATAGAACCTATCCATTCATATGAATAATCTGTTTTCATGGTGATATTCCTTCTTCCTTTTAGTAAGATCATCAGAAGAAAGCCTCTTTTTGTTTTAGCTGCTTTTTCAAAATGTTTCAGTTTAGTTCATGACTCCATACAGGCTTATTTCATCTGCAGGATGACAAAAGCTTTCTTGATCACATGAATGTTATTTTCTGTAAATGAGAACTCTTGAGATTTCTAACATGAGCAGCAAATTTACAAAAATGATTTCTTTTTTTTAAGATTAATTTCATGGAATACTACTAAATTAGGTCAAGCTCATATCTCTAGAAAGAACATAACTGCTACCATTCACTAATAAGAATGTATTCTAATAGCACTGGGGTTAAATCTCTAGGCATCCCTGTTTGCTTCTATTTATAACTACTACAGTATAGGTGAAATACTCACCATGTGTTTCAGATAAAATGAAGAGGGAATCATATGACCAAATTATACTGAACATGATTGAAAGAAAAAATATTTCACCATGCATTTTATAGAGCTATTAAAGAAATATAAAATAATCAATAATGAGATTTACGGTGCTTCTTAATATTATTGATTTTTTTAGTGTAAAGAGTAGGTCACACTAGACACAATATATATTTTTCTACTTTAATTACTGAAAATGGCCTTTTTCTGCTTTTGAATAGTCAATGCTCCAAAATGAGAGGGGAAAAGGTTTTTTTTTTCAAAATGTTACTTTCCTATCACAGTTATAATTTTAATTTAGAGTCCAGTGGAATTTATATGGTCTATCTAGTCATAAGTTTTAACTATTGCACATACCGTACACAAATTGTACAACAAACTTATTTTTTCACAAAAGAAGTAAAATAAGTTCATTGTTATTTGCCCATTCTGCTATGAAGATTTTAGTACAAATGAAACTGTATATAGCAGCTTTGTTATCATAATAACTTTACATGTTAAAGACAAAAATTATGCCTAAAAATCCCCCAACCCTCATTTGTCATATGTAACTGGTGTTAGATTGACTTTTCTCTGGTAAGACAATATTTAAAATAGGGATTACAAAATTTCCTTGACCAATTGGCATTTTCTTTGCCATTCACAGGGTGTGTTTCCTCTGTCTTACTCAAGTGTCACTGAAGTGATTTTTAATTAGAATTTCATTAGTATAATAGTTTGCTCCCTATAAGATAATTGCAGGATGGCTCTTAGGATGACTGATAAGAACTCAAATGTAAACTGGTTGCATCATAGCAGAGATGGTTTTGACTCTGCTAGAGTTTGAGCTATCAAATTCCTCCACAGAAAGGTAGAGGACTACTAGAAAATCAAGATTATTCTGCTGCAAGAAAGTTATTTCCCATAATTTAAAAAACAAAGAGAAATGCGTTCCTTAGGTAGTTGTTTTTCATATAATTTTTTAACTTTACAATTCATTTAGATTGATATTTCAGGATGCAGAAAACTGAGTGATGGAGGAAGGCATGTGAAAGAGAAAACATGTAACAAAAGGCAAAGGTTTGTGCAGAACAAATCACTAGACTTACTGAGAAAAAATGCTGAATTCCCTTATGCATGTAGTTCCTCTCAAATAAATCTCTTCAATTTGATTTTGTGGTGCTGCAGTACTGGGCTAGACTGGACTACAGACCACCAGGAAACCCAGTGGTAATCCTTGAAGACCACTGAGTTACACTGTCTTACTTATGAATATCTGGAGAATATATGTCCAATCTTTATTTAAAATCCTCTGTATCAACTCCAAATATCTCATAGCAAAAGCAACAGCACCATTCAAGCCTAATAAGTGCTTCTGGATTTTGTAAAATTCAGTTGTAAACCCTGAAAGTCTAGTGCCACATATCCAGGTTGCTGTTTTTTAAGTCTATCCTTGTACTCATCAAACAAAGAACATTCCAGCAGGCATTGATACAAAACAGGAAATCTCTTTACTACAGCTTTCAACTCATTAAGGTTTTCCCAGTTGGCAGTGCAGGGGTAAAAGCACTTATAAAATAATTGCAGAAGGATAGAAATACAAGGAGAAAATTATTATATGGATTAATGAAGAGTTGATGAAATTAGTCAATTTTGAAATAGTTGGCAAACTGAATAAACTTATTTAGGTAAATATGCTCTCAAGAGATAGGAGGATCAGAATACAACACAACTTGTAAAACAGCTATTTAAATAATATAAATAAGGGAAATGCTTGAGGAATTTTAATATCCAATATATTGTCAACATTTGTGTTCCTTTTAAGGTGCAAAAATAAATCATTAACAGAGTTCCTGAACATCTTGGAATTAGCTTTTTAAAAGCATGAACATAGTTCTGTGAAGTATCTGAAAAATGGGGACAAAGAGAAAATGAAAGCAGCATCAATCTTTCTTCTACATCCTAAGCCCGAACAATGTAGTGCTCCCTGCCATGTCCATAGCTTGCACCAGCTGGTGGTGTTTATTCAGATTTGTGCTATGATTCATACACACACAAAAAACTGCATGACAAAGAAATGGTTACTTCTCTTGTAGCTTCCTACTAGGAGACTCAAGACAAGATGGCATATGTAATCAGTTAACTGCCTTTTGTCAGGGACATCAGCTGAACAAATTGATGATTTTTTCTGTGCTGAATTACAGTGTTATTTCCATTAATGTCTCATATAAAGGCAGAAAGTGCTGGCAAATACTTGGAACTTTGAAAATGTGATTTACAAGAAAGTAACCTAGAGTGCTTTGTTGGGAAGTTCTTCATATCTTTGTTCCTCAGTCATCTGTGTTATTCATTATATTTCTACTAATTCTTCATTACTAGTTATCATCTCCTAAGAGTCCAGTGGAAGCGTGGACTTCATACCAGTAGACAAGAACATTTGCTATCTTGGCTCCTTCTTTTTTTTCTAGTTTTCTTTTTCTTTGTTTTTCATCCTTCAAGATCTTACCAGAAAATACTTCAGTTCTTTTCATGTCAACAACAGAAAAACAATATCCCTTATTCAAACAGTTTTGCTGAGAGATGGCTAAGTGATACTTAGACCATAAAAAGATCAGAAGTGATCTATGTGCTATTCTATGATTATTAAAGCAGAGCTGAAGTTCTGAGTTTAGAAATTGTAACAGGGTCCTGCACTGGGGAGGAATGACCCCATGCATAGCACAGGCTGGGGGCTGACCTGCTGGGAAGCAGCATGTGAGAGTGATTCTTGGAATCCAAATATGCTATCCCTTTATCTTCTTTAATGCTGTTCATGACCCAAACTCACTCTCTTTCTTCAGAGGCCTTCCTGGGGATTGATTTTGAGTCTGCCTTTACACTGTAGACAACTTTTGTGTCATTCATTTGCTTTAAAAGTGACCCTAAAAATATAAGTTCCTAGCATGTAGAGATTTCTCCAGACTGTGATGATGACCAGCCTTTCTTTCATTTCCTTTACACTAGCATATAAAGCAATTGAGGATGACAGTGTTAAGTTAGAACTGGCTGGCAGATTGGCTTGAGGAAGAGTAACCCTACAATATACATAGCAGTGATTTTGTCAAATGTTGTATAAAAAGCAGAGCAATGCAGTGAACATGAGATAACAATCCACATTCATGTCAGGATGCAAATTTACTTAATTAAAAGAGAATAGTTGGAAATCAATAGAAAACCCTGATGGATGTAGTAGCTGTGAAGACGTTTCCTGTTTCTGAACTGAGACAGCATTGGCAATCCAGACATAATATAGCACTGTATATGCCAGCAAGGTACAAGATGGTTGCTAACTGAAAAATTGCTTGTTCTGCAGCAAGGAAGTCAGGTGGCAAGTTATGTAGCATGGTATGAATTTAGTGCTTGAAAAATGAAACCTGGTTTGAGAATTCGGATGTACAGGTTTCGAGATAATAAAACAAAAATCCTGGTAGATGCCCAGATGTCTGGTTTTAACTTGGTTTTTTCTGAAAAATTTGTTAATGTCATAAGTGTGCCATGATTTCACTTAATAAATACAACACAGTATTAATTAACAAATAAGCTGGAGTGTTTTGGAAAAGAACAGTTCACAGAGGCCACAGAGGGAAGGATAACCTCAGAAAGAAGAGTTAATAATAGTTCCAAGTAACTTTATACTGACCAGTCTAAAGTCTGAAATATTCGTCCACGTCATTATTCTTGAGAGAGATACAGGACATAAAACTTTACTAGTTTTGACATTTTGCTAACACTCGAGTATTAGGTACTTTACATGGAGACCTAATTGATAAATGCTGTCTTTTCATATTGGCTTGTAGGGTCTGAGATTTTCTTCATGAAAAATAATTGTAGAAAATCTAAAAGGCAAAAAATGGATTTAGTCTGAATTCTTCTTGACATGAGAGAATAGAGATGACTCATTTAAATCACATTTTCTAGAAGTAATTTGTGATAAACTGCTGCTTAGAAAAACAACATGTCATTTAAATATAACTGATTACTGTAATCCCTTATATTTACCCAGCGACTACAGGTTTTGCAATAACATAATATTGAAAAGTAGTGAGAATGCTAAAAAATATTTGCCAGTAAAATAAGAACTCTATGCTCAGAATTCACAGAGGGTTTTGTCTAGTGAGGTGGTAATTTTCTCATAATATCTACATTTTATAGTATGTGTCCTGATACATCTTTATTTTTCCATGTAATTATACCTAATTTTATTCAGCACAGCCTTGCTTTGTCTGTGGACTGAAAAACAAATAAATATCCCTGTAGAAAGCCTGCAGTCTCAAGATTCACCTGGCAGCCCTACTACCAGTCTACTTTCCACATCTTTTATCCAAAAAATAGATTGCAATGTATTTCCCATTGGAAAAACTCCATCTGCTAGCTGTAAAACAAGATCAAAGTCTGAAAACATTTTCCTGTTATGCCTCTGTCTGTATATCTATATACCTTGCTCTTGCTTCTTTTTACGAACAATTAATGTACTTTTACCTCTCAAAAGAAATTATTCCAAGTCTTTATTTTAGCACCCTGATTCTTGCTTAACCATTGGACCTGTCTCAACTCCAAAGCCAATTGTTAATGTTTCTTTAAAATACCAAGGTTTGGTGGATTTTCATGTTTAGAGATGCTTCACAGAGGACACCAAAAAATGGTTACCAAATCAGGCTACAATTTCCTGACAGAGTCAGTGCATGTCAACTGCATGTCAGGATTAACTAAGTACCAAAGTAATCCTCCTATTTTGTTGTAAATACAAAACTCCACCAGCTTCCAGAGGTCCATTTCAGAATACTGACACTATCATAGCCCTGGTAAGAATCTGATAAGCTGGCAGATGCAAAATATGAATTTCAAGCCTCCTCAAAACTAGGCAGGGAGCTAAATCCAAAATCTGGACCAATTTTTTCTAACTCCTTAACCAGTGGTGATCATTGGATTAATTGACAGGAAGCTTCTCAGCTGTTTCTTGAGAGTGGTATAATATCTGTATTAGATCCAGCTCGGGGGTGAATACTCAGCTGTCTTAATCCTTGGAAATAGGCACTTTTCCTCAGCCTAGAGTTAAGTATCAACGTGCCTAGGATAGGATGGACTTAGATCTCCATTTCCCTCCTGGAAATGCAAGAGGTTACCTGCAGACCAGTTACTGTAGCACTCATTTTAAAGCATCTTGCAATCCCTAT
Organism: Catharus ustulatus; assembly: GCF_009819885.2. Classification (NCBI taxonomy): domain Eukaryota; kingdom Metazoa; phylum Chordata; class Aves; order Passeriformes; family Turdidae; genus Catharus; species Catharus ustulatus. The sequence goes on along the minus strand of NC_046227.1, from coordinate 19,920,126 downwards.
GGATACCCACAGAAGAAATTTTGTACCTATTTCAGGACTGTGATTTCCACTAGGGATAAAGGAAAAAATAAATATATGCTCCCTGAAACTTAGTCTGATTAATAATACCAAAACAAGACTACATTTCACTTCCCTGTATTTTCAAAAGATACTTTGCTTGCCCAGATTTTCTTCTTGTCTGATCCATCAACTCTAATATCCACTATGTGAAATTGCTAAGTACAAAAACAAGACATATTTCTTGTAGACATTTAATGGGGCTGTGTAATATTCACACAACTGAATAATTTAATAGATTTTAATCTCTTTCCTCACAATAGTCTGTGAATATAATAATGTCCTCAAAATACAGTTTTTTATTCCTTCTTTTCTACTAAGATACAGCTATAACATGCAGTATAAGATGCAAATAAAGTATATCAACATTGATTTATCTGTTTTATATTACCCTGTTTGATGATGAAGAGCTAAAGTATAAAAGAGGTTTAGGAAAAGTAATCTGAAAACTAATCAGTGGTTCAAGGTAGGAAAATGCTCTGTGACTTTATGATAGTAACAGGATAGAAATATCAAGAATTGGAAACTAGCATTTATTTTAGTGAATATCTACTTAAGGCCTGACTGGCCAGCATACAAGTATTTGAATTATCAGGGTGAAAAATAGTGTATGTGAAAAGAGGCCATCCTATTTGTCCAGTGTGGTAATGCAGGATTCACTCAGACGCAGGGAAAACATCCTGGAGCAGCCTACAGAGTGTGTCTCTTGTGAGAGGCAGGTAGCATGGAAAATGTAGCTGAGGTCCACAGTCTGGACAGTTCAGCCTATCGTGGCACTCAAGGGTGTAACAAGATAGTCTTTGATGGCACAACACTACAGTGAGGATAGGATGCCTCACAAATTATGAATTTCAGCTGGATCACAAAGTGTAAATTTTCCGTGAGCAGGAGATCTGAAAGGTAAAGACATTACCAGTGCAGCCTGTGTCTGAACTATGATAGAAGTTCTGTTCAGAACTAGAAATACATATGAATTTGCCTTTGAGTATTATCTAACTGACAAAGGTGATGAATGAATAGCAGCACAAAGGTACACCCTCATCTTAGAATTTCCTATTGATGGTTTATAGGTCTGGGAATGCTTTCCTCTAATGTGAACAGCAGGCCTGTGCATTCTGCTTGTACACTACAGACAAATGTAACCAAGAGGAAAGAGACAGGGAGTTGTTAACACCTACAGTTTATACTACTTGTCAGACTCAATAGGAATTTAAATTATTTTCTAACTAATAAATGTATACTGACTCCACCAGAAGAATGTATAGGTCTTGGGACCTAGAGGAAGAATATACAGATTGTAATGACAGCATAATGAATGTAAAGTCATAACCTTTTGAGACTTGTTATATATAAATGAGATTGCAGTCTAGTTGAAAATACAATATGTAGTTTTGACCTTTCTTTGAAATACAGAAATGGTGCTCAGCTGTGAAATTCATTA